>NC_136067.1:1838957136-1839557136 GCF_964261635.1 Lissotriton helveticus
AGTTTTTTTTTTTTAAACACACAATTCTTCAATCTAATTGATATACAGTAATCAGGGAAATATTAGAGCATTGATGATTCCCGAAATTAATCGAAGAAGCTGATTCCTGTCAACGCGTTTCGACACATACATTGTGTCTTCATCAGGACAATTTCAGCAAAATTCTACAGTTAAACAGATAAAAAAATAATTTTTTATTGTAAAAAACTCTCCTTATGTCTGATACAATACATTCATTACTATTCAACACAGTGGTATTATCATCTGTTGCCAAAGGGATGGTGATTTAACATGATACATCGCTAATGCAGAAACATATATATTTTGATTCACAGAAATGTTGGTACTCAACAGAGTGGTCATGTACATTCTGGAGACTAATATCAATATTCAGAAAAAGCCATAGAGTGGGAAAAAGAGCAGATTTTAGATAGAAGCATAGATGTAGAAAAACAAGTTGAATGAGGGGTTACTGGTGCTCTTTTCTTAACTAATTTTAGATTGAATTCCTAAATTCTTATATATTCATCTTACACTTCCTATGAATGTCACCAGTTGATGTCTCTAAGTGACACTGCCTAGTGATTATTTTTAAGACATGTGGGAATCCTATTTTTCAGTTGTAGACAAAAGATAAATTAAACCTGAATTATTCATGCTATGATTTATCTGGTTCTATGGATCTTACCTTTAAAATTGACAAAATGAATTTTCTGGAGTTAAAAAGTTCTGACTCGTAAGGATGGAAATTTCGTCTTTATAGCTACATAAAAATAATAACATGCAAAAGAATAGGTTAATATATTTTAGATTTGAAATCAGGGTCAACACTGTCCTATCGTGCTTTTTTATCTATTCAATTTTCTGTCTTGTGGTGGTACTCTTTAGATTCTCTACATGTATCGTTTTCGAGTAGGCCCCAGATATAACACAATTTCAAAAAAGCCATTAGTATAGGCATATCCTCACATTTCCGTACTCTAATTACCTTTTTAATATAATAATGAATGCCGAGACGGTTTTGCGCGCTATGGGAGGCAGCTGCGGCGACACGTGTATTCAGAAATTCATCCGCAGTTCTATTAATGATAAAAGTTCGTGTCAAAGATTTTATTTACAAAAGTGTACAAGCCACTATATTCAGTTGCAAAGTATCCTCATTTTAGGGCGTACCTATTCTTTTCTTTGCACGCCTTTCATAGCGCGTTTTCCAAAGTATGCACATTTTGTGTGGGACTGCACTGTCGTTTTATGTCGCACAGTCGTGACAAATGATCCTTGACTCAGCAGGGGTGTAGAAGCTGCCCATGTGTACTCCTTTGTTGTCGATGGTGTAAGATGGTGTAAAATGTGGTGTTGTGGACAGTTCATTGTGCTTTTCTGCTGGCATGATGTCAAATGTTATAGGGCACCCACTCACTTTGAGCGTGATCATGAGACAATGCCCAGATGAACTTGGGTGCTTCACATGGAGATTCTTTTTAGATGTGTGCTCCTGTCCTCAAGAGGCCAGTCCTACATGTGCACATTGAACTTTATTGACCATACCCAAACACACCCAAATACCTCCCAATCATTACATAATGCTTGTAAGGAGTCCGCTGAGGACCACGAGAGTCCTCATGCACATTACCTCATGACTCGAGAGCTGGCATCTAAATGTGGACACTGGAGCAGCTGTATCTGCAGTGCTCTGGATTTCATGAATCACACATTCTCTTTCGTTCCATTCCCACCAACAAATTGCCACTGTCTCTCACTCTGGTGTGTTTTGAGCCTTAACAAGGTGATTCACAATACATACTCCCTTCTTGCCTCCAGTTGTGGCATGTGTCCCCTTTCTCTCTATTTAACTCATGCCTTGAAGATGCCAAACATCAGTTCAAATGCCCTTTTCACATTCACCAGCAATTCTGGAAACCTATCCAACCCATTTCCCACAGTGATGCTCCCACCATGGTTGACTGCCTCAGTCTTGCTGCCATTTTTTGGCTCATCCTTAATCATACAACTCCACATTTCACCCACCTCTAAGTAAGTCCCTATCCACCAACATTTTTATTTGACCGACCTTTGTGCTGGATACCTGGGCCAGCTATCCTCTCAGCCTTCATACCTTAAGTCTGTACAACCTAGGCTCCAAGACTTAATACTGCTCTTCAATCTCCAGTCATTTGAGAACTGATGCTTGGCATTCCATTTCCTGAGGCAAGTACCAACCTTGACTTGTCCTTAAAAATCTTTGGATAGCTAACTAGAAAGAGGGAGAGGATCAGTGAAATTCTCGAAAGCCTTCTCTTTAAAAAACAAGATGCACTCTACTTCTCTTTGTTTTCTGTTTCAAATAGTCATGTTAGGTCAGGCTGCACCTCACTGACGAAGCCTGAATGAGGTCCAAAACCTATCTGGTGTAGCTTGTGTTCCTTTGCAGATTAGAGGGCATGCAGGTTTAAATGTCCCTAACAAGGCCTGGCCGAGTCTTATTGTTGTCTTCGGAGGTAGAGTAAGCAAGTGAACTGATGTACTAGATTATGGACCAGATACTACATCACAAAGAAGTTGACAACCTCCTTTCTTCCTTCTTTTCAACCTCTTCCACCGTCCTCCTTTACCTAAAATATTCTGAATCACTTTGCTGAATGTGCACAATCTCTGAAAAAGAGGTTAATTTCTTTGTGTATCAAGTGTTTGCTTGTTCTACTTTACTGTCTCTGCAAGATTCAGTTTCTCATCACTAACACTAACAAAAGCAAATTCACTTTAGCAGGGTTCCTGATTTATCGACCTCCAGGCCTGGCAGCTAACATCGTCACTGCATTGGCCAAAATTCTGCTGTCCTTTTTACTGCACTCTACACATTTTTTAGTGCTGAGGGACCTTAACATACATGTTGAAGATGGACCATGTAAGTCAGTGGCCACCTTGGTTGAAGAGTTAGAGACCCTTCAGTGTGTGCAACTGGTACATGCCCCCATCCATAAAATGGGCCATACGCTGGACCCAATTTTCTCCAATTATCCAGAATGGTGGTTAACCCCCCTGTTGTTTTGAGCTGGCCTCAACACTGTGGCATACCTTTTCAGATCTGCTTGCCTCCCCAGACATCCACTGTTGGTGTGGATAGACAAATTAGGTCATGTACATTTATGAAGATTACTCCAGCCGCTTTACAGGGGCTCTGACTGTTGACCTCCCAACATAAGTGAGGGGATAAAAGTGGCTAGTGGAAAATTGGATTAATAGGCCCTAGATCACATAGCACCAATAGTAAACCACGCAGCTAAGCACCTCAAACCCTCGGCCGAGTGCTTCAATGAGGAGCTCAGGAAGCTGAAAAAGACCTGCAAATGTCTTGAGCGATGATGGCGTCGTAATTTTAACTCTCATGGTGAAGTTTTATATCGCAAGGTACTGAAAGAGTATAACAAACATATTAGAACTACATGTCGTCAGTACTATGATGATAAAATCAAGGGAGCACAGAACTCCTCAAGAGAACTATTTCCTACTGTTAAAGAATTATCTTCCTGGGATCAGGTCTCGACCAAGGTTCCCACATTTGAGGGATGCAAGGTGATCGCTCAGTTTGTCTAGGATAAAGTCTCAAACATCTATGACTCCTCTAAAGAGGCTCAAGATGCCCATGAATTGAAATCTGGTTTGAACTGCTAAATGTAAAGATTGGACTCTCCAAGTTTGACTCCCTAAACTGTAGAAGATGTGTGTGCCCTGATGGGCATGGTGAAAGCAGGTTCCCACAATAATCCCGCATCGCCCATGATCTTGGACCGCGGGAAAGTGGCTGTTCTATCAGCAATGTGTGAGCTGCTCAATAAATCTCTTACATCAGGGCAAGACCCCACAAACCCCAAAACATCAGACCCATCTCTCTACTCCCTTTTTTTGCCAAGGTGGCCGAGAAAAATGTAAAACTGCCACACTGATCATGTAAGACCTCAGCGCAGCATTTGACACCGTACCCCATGGTCTTTTGCTGGAACGTTTATGGAATTGCGGTGTCTGTGAGATGGCCCAATGCTGGCTTGTCTCCTGTCTTCAAAATCGCACATTCCGGGTGGCACAACAACCTTCTCTGTCAGAAGCAGTTTTATTGCACCAAGGGGTGCCACAGGGCTCAGCTTTGAGCCCCACTTTTTTCAACATTTATATGCGCCCCCCTGCGAATGTCATCGAGCGTCATGGCTTTAACATGGTATCTTACACTGATGGCACGCAATTGATTCTCACCCTCTCCCTAGATGAAGGAGAATCTGCAGCCAGATTAAATTCTTATCAGGTCGATCTGGCAGAGTAGATTAATTAGAGTTGCCCAAAGCTGAATGCTGGAAAAATGGAAGTCCTCCTACTAGAGAAACAACCATCTATTTGGACCTCCGCCTGGTGGCTGGATGTACTCGGCCCAGTGCCAACCGCCAAGCAGAAAGTAAAACATTTTGAGGTCTGGTTTGAGGCTGATCTATCCTTTGATAGTCAGATCTCCTTCCTAGTGGGACGGGTTTTTGGTATTCTAAAAATGCTGAGCTAAGGTCTGAGCTGTCTCCCGTAGGGGACAAGGAAATCAGTAGTCAAAGTGCCGGTCATGTCCAGGCTGGACTACTGTAATGTGTTATATCTACAAATCTCTCAGGGTAGATTGGCAAAATTTCAGAGTACGGAACACAGCGGCCCATCTGCTGCTTAATATCCAGAAGCAGAAATCCATTGGGACAGCTCTTGTCATGTTACACTGGCTTCCAGTGAGGAAGAGAGTGTCTTTCAAAGCAATGTGTATCTGCCAGAAAATCTTGATTGGGACGGGACCCCGCTACTTACGTCCCCTGATAAAGTTCTGTCACTCTAATAGAAGCCTGAGAACTGCTGAGATCTTGCTTGCTGCTATGGCCAGAGTGAAAAAAGTGTGTAAGGGCGGTGGGTCTTTTGGCTTGCTGGCCTCTAAACTGTGGAATAGCATGCTTTATATTTGAGACAGGAGAGGCCTGAAGCAGCCTTCCAGAAGAAAATGAAGACCTTGCTTGTTACACAACTATAGGTTGGTCTAGCTTTTTAATTAGGGCATGTTCTAATGTTCTTGGTCGTACTGGGAGTAGCGCGGGGACACTCTGAATGGAGTAACCAGGTGCTCTATAAATCATATTATTATTATTATTAATAATCTCAGTCTGGTTTTCTCTTGTCTTGACTATTGCGTGACAAATGCTAAGGTTGGAGGTGTGTAATTAGTTCTGCCCAGCCGCGGGCCGTGGAGGGAGTTACGGTGGGGCAGGGAGGCAGGGAGGGGGAGGGGCGGGGTGGAGGGTGCTAAAAACCGGCATATGGTTAATTGCAGGTAAGTAAACAATTTAATTAATAAAACGAATTTCGTAGCTCACACTGCATCGCATTTTGCGATGCAAGGCGCACTACCAAATTCGTTTTATTAATTAAATTGTTTACTTACCTGCAATTATCCATATGCCGTTTTTTAGCACCCTCCACCCTGCCCCTCCCCTTCCCCGCCTCCCTGCCCCACCGTAACTCCCTCCATGGCCTGCGGCTGGTTCTGCCACCTCAGCACCTTCCCTCATCTTTCCTGTGAATTTCAGTCCCATCATTCTAGGTCAATGCGATGCTAGGATCACAAGGTAAGTGCCAGGGTCTTGAATGTCTTACATGGCCTGGTGAGCCTTGAGATCTTTGATGCGTTATTGGGACCGCAACACTACACTGTTCTCTAGTTAATTGAATCTAGTCATCCAAGTGCAAATGTCCAAAACTTCCTGTGACAACAGCAGCTATCAAAGAATACATGTTACAATTTATGCACATGTAAATATATTTTCCCCTGTCAAGAAACAACTTTCCTTCCATCCCCAGTTTTAGGATTCTGGTTGATAGCTTTATTTCGATATGCATATATCATAAAAGCATTACATGTATAAAACAGCACATTGTGAATATAAAAAACTGATTCAGGTTAAGAACAAGTAAAAAAAAGGAAGTACAATTAGTACACAGAATATATTAGTTAAAAAAAGAATTAAATTGCAATGGAAAGTCTCTTCAAGCGGATCAACCAGGCCCATTTAAAAATTTTGGAAACGCAAAAGACTATGAGGGAAGAAGTGTCAGATAATAAAATGCGTAGCGCCACCCTATGCTGGCGAGTTCCCAGTTGTCTACAAAGAGGTTTAAGCCGGCGATTTCTTGGACGGGAATAATCGGGGCACTCAAAAAGGAAATGTGCCACCGTTTCACGCCTAGTGGAGCAGAGGGCACAATAGGGTGATGCCTGCGCAGGCTTGTTCCATCTTGAGAGTAGGTCACCTAGGGGTAAGGTACCCACTCTGAATTTGATGTAAAGTGCCCGGTCTGCAGGAATTGTAATCAAGTCCAGATAGGGCTCAAAGGCAACCACGTCTCTGATTTTCAAATAAGCTGCGGTGGAGTTGCAGTGACGTGGATTGCCGATGAGCTGGGCAGAGACCCACTCCCAGTATAGTTTTTTTAGGGTTGCCTTCGGTGGGGCAGATTTTGTAGTCCAACAAGACCCCAAACCCAATTCCCTCAAAAGTTTTTTAATGTCCCTTAACCACTTGATCTTGTGCCAACCACCCATTTCCATCACCTCTGACAATCCATCCGCATAGGTTTTCAGTTCGGGGACTCTCCACAGACGTGCCCATAGAAGGAGGGGCCGGAGGCGAGCCTGGTCCATGATAGGTTTGCATCCCACGTCCAGTAGCACCGGACTGTTGGGGTACTGAGAGGAATGGCCAGAATGTCCTTCAGAATTTTGTTCTCTGCCTTGGATAGAGCCTCCAAATTTCCAAGGCCCCATAACTCCACCCCATATAATGATGCCGTGACGGCTCTGGCTTTATAAATGTCGATTACGGGAGCTACACATTGTTTTGATGAATTACGATACTCCCTTAGCAATGCTCCCCCCACCCTTTTTTGACTAAGGATCATTTTGTTAATGTGGGGTGACCAGCTGATTGCATCACTCATACGAATTCCCAAATAATCAAATTCGGAAACTCTCTCAAGAGTAACAGTGTTGAGGACTGGGGGATGACCAAGTTTCCGTGGAGTGTGCATGGTCAAATATTTCGTCTTGTCCACATTTATGACCAGCCCTCTTTTTGAACAAACGTCCTGGAAGCGGTTCAAGAGATTCTGCAGACCTTGGGGAGTTTTAGAGATAAGGAGGGTGTCGTCCGCGAACAACAGGGTAGGAATCCGCACACCCCCCCAGGGAGGGTGCATCTGCTGGTTCGTCAAGCAGGTGCTCTACCACACCATTTACGTACAAGGAGAATAGTGTGGGAGCTAAAACGCATCCCTGTCGGACACCCCTAAGGACCGGAATCCTATCGGTCTTTTCCCCGTTCTGGCCCCACCGTACCTGTGCATAATTATCGGTATGTAATTTAATAAGGAGCGACAGAATATAGGGGGGCAGCCCAAGACCCTGCAGAACCCTCCAGAGTTCCTCCCTAGGAACCAGGTCAAAGGCAGTCTTTAAGTCAATAAAAGCCCAGTAAAGACTGCCTTTGCCCAGCTCCACCACCTTCCAATGTAGAAGCATCAATCTGAACACTTGCTCGATAGTTCCCGTACCGGAACGAAAGCCTGCCTGATAGTCAGACAATATATGGTTTTCGTCCACCCAATGAAGAAGCCTCCCCAGGATCGCTTTTCCCGCCACCTTCTGGGTTGAGTCTATCTGGCTTATCGGCCTGTAGTTCCCTGGATGGTCCCGACAGCCCTTTTTAAAAATTGGAATGACCTCTGCCCCTTTCCAGGACTCAGGGACAGGGCCTCCCTCTAGGATGGCATTCAGAAGCACAGAAACCAGTTTACCCCATTCGCTTGGGTAGGCTCGGAGTAGGTCCCCTGGAAGCCCGTCAGGGCCAGCTGCTTTCAAGGGTACCAGGGATTTAATAACGTTCATAACCTCTTGTGCAGTAAAGAGGTCTGTGGCTCTATCCAATGAGAGTGGGGGGAAGAGAAAAAGGCTCATTAAGAGGCCCTTCTACTGCTGAATATAGGGCCCTAAAGTGGTTAAACCACGTCTGGGCTGGAATCGTACATGTCCTCAGTGTGTCATCAGGACGGTTCCTGGAGCCCACCAAGTTCCAAAATCCCTTAGCGTCCTTCCCTCGACTAGCGGCCAAGAGATCCCGCCAAAAATTATCCTCCCACTCTTTTTTTGCGATTTTCATGCAATGGGAGTAGAGCTTCCTGGCCTCCCTAGTCCTTGTTTGCGACTTGGATTTTACAGCTTCAATAAGCACTGCCTTTGACTCCCTGCATTTATGGTTATACGAACCCTGTCTTCTCCTTGGATGAGTTTTAGCCCCAATGTGTCTGGATTGGACAATAAACAGGTTACTTATGGCCAGGGTCAAGTCACAAAATACCCCTGACAACTCTACTGGCCCTCCCTCACGGGGATTCAAATTGTCAAGGACTGTGGCTAATAGCTGCGTTATGATGGTAACCTTCTCTACCGAGAGTGTGAGCTTAGCCCACTTCAGCCGTCTGCCGCAGTTCGAGACAACTGTTTCACCGGGAGCAATGGTGCGTGGAGAGGGGCCCCCTGTGCCCACCAACCACCAAGGAGTCAGGGCAAGGGAGAGGAGATTATGATCACTCTCCATGGACGTTATAATTTCCATATCTTTCACCGCGCTCCATAGGTGAACGTCTAGCAGAACGTAATCAATTCTTGACGTATGGTTAGGCCTATTAAACGTATGGGCGCCCGCTCTATCAGATCTTGTCCTACCATTAAGGGCCCTCAGGTCAAACTCCATAGTGAGAGTATTAATCTGAAGGGCCACTTCTGTCCATCTCTTGATTGGGGTTAGCTCTAGGGCCGGAATCCCCCTCCTCTGATCTTCCTCCTCCTGTTCAAGGGTGACGTCCGAGCCAAGGGGCTCGAGCGTACAGTTAAAGTCACCCGCGACCAGGGTGCATGATTTGTAGGGGGACAACCTAAGTAGGCTCTCTAAGAGAGCTATAGTGGGCGATTGTCTGCCTCCCTTTGTGCCCCGAGCATAGATGTTAAAAATGTTCAGAATAACACAACCCCTGGAGTTTTTTAGGGTAATATTGAGGAGATCCGGGCAGTTAGTTTGGTGCTCCTCTACCCTACAGTTAAGAGAAGAGGCCACCCAAATAAGGAGGCCTCCCGAGGGGCGTCCCCTGCCTGATTCCGGATAGACAGCAGGTATTGAGTGGGATGAGTAACCCGCCTTATGGGTGGGCTCCCTGCTCCATGTCTCCTGGAACACACAAATGGAGTATTCCTCCACAAGGCAGTTCCAGTCAGGCAAGGCCAACTTCCTGTCTAGTCCAACCACGTTCCAACTGAGAACCCTAAGAAGTGGGTCCGTCACAGCTGTAACACTACTGGACGCGACATCACCGCCCATGTCTACCTCAACCGGAGTAGGAGGGCCACTATCATCTCCATTAATGTCCCGCCCCATACCTAGATCCCGTCTAACCATAGGAACTACATGCCTTCCTATTATGGTAGAAGGGCTAATCAGCGTTCCGGAGAGAAAGGGAGCCCCACCAAATGTAAGCTCCCCCCTAGCCTCCCCGAGGGAATCAACAAGTCAGTACCCCATAGGACCCAAACTCAACCTTGGCCATACCGCATGCGGCTGGAACTGGGGTATCCCAGGATACCGTTGGCCACCAAGGTTGTTTTGGTAGGTGACCACATCGGATAGGCCGTTGTGGTTCATGACTGGCCACGGGTAGAAGTATGATAAATCCACCACATCAATACCAGGACCGCCCACAACCTGATTGGAATTGCAGATTGCGTGGGCAACTCTAGTATCTTGAAAGTTGACTACCATGCAATCGCCTTCACATAGTTTCTTACCCTGTCCTACCCAACCTACCCTACGCACTCCAAGAATTAGACCATCCCCACCGCTGGTTAGGGGTTTGTTGGCTTTTAGCCAGTGCTTGGTTTTGTTCTTGAGGGCCTGGTGGGTTTCCAACTGGGCATCCTTCAAGATGGGGACATTGACGAGGACAGCAACATAAGGGTGGCACTCCGGGGGGAGATTTACTGGCAGACATTTTGGGGCCGCCTTCTGCGTAGAGACCGCTGAGGGAGGAGCTTCCAAATGGCTCATTGCTGTTCTTGCCTTTGCAGCTAGGCCAACTCCCCTGGCATCAACCATGGACTGCGCCGGTTGTTTTGGCTTAGATTGGTCCCTTCCTACTGGCAACCTCATTAGGCCTGGTTTAGTTTTGATGGCTGGGGGGTACTTGCGTGGACCTGGGCAGTGTGAATAATAATTCCCGGTTGAACGATAGCAGGGACCGCGGAAACAGTAGTCAAGGCCTTGCCTGCTACTGTAGTGGATGCAGTCGTAAACGGGAGTTTTGCCTGGGTTAAACCCACTGTAGCCCCCTTTCCAGCATTCCCACCCATACTGTCCTCTCTAGCTCTGGACTGGAGTTTAATAAGAGTTTTCATGGAAAATTTTTTATCTAGGGTGGTCTGCTCGAACCTATCTAGCCTTTCCCCCAGACCTTTAACTTGGTCAACGAGCGGGACCAATAGGGACTTAACCAGGTTCTCGAGTAGCTTTAGGGGAGGCAGTTCCTGTGGTGCTGCTAGTATGGCACTAGGGATGGGGTGAGCCTGAACAGCTTCAGCCACAGCTACCACAGGATCATTACCTCCTACTAGAGCAGAGTTCCGCATAGCAGAGCCGCAGCTATTTGTTAAACCGGGGCCACTTGGCGCATGCTTCCTCGGGCGCTTATGGAGTGATGTAGAGCTGCACTTCCGGGTAATCGCAGACCTTTTCCTTTTAATACGGACCAAGGAGTCATGGGCCAGGCACAACCGGTTCAGGGCCGAGGGCAGGGCCTGAATGGGTAGGTGGCAGACCTGGCCGATGGAGGGGCTTGGCAACACAGTGGGACATAGTCCCGTGACTGCAGAGCTGGAACTAGGGGGCAATGGTTGTACTACCAAACTTTCCAACCTATCAATACTTTCCCCTATTGCAGCAAGCCATGGCTGCTCGGTCATAATCCCAGGGAGAGGAGGGGTAGGATGGATGAAAGTAGGAGAGAGGGCCTGTGCAACCGCTCCCAACGAGGAGCGTCTTGCTGGAAAAAATTCTTATGAGAGGCGGCGCTCCGTCATCACAATCTCTTTTTCTATAACGGCAGCTACTCTAGTGATGAATTTATCCATTGTACCTATCGTAGTGCACCCCGCAGCCCCCTCAAACCCTCCCCTCAATGCTTTCCCTGAACGGGTAGACATTATGGCAACAGGCCCCCCAACCAGAAGACAAGTGTCTTTAACTCAATGGATAGCAGATGACAGGGGGGTGGGCCAGCCCAGCCTCAGTCAGCCACTGACTGCCACAGACTGCCCGCCCTTTGCCCAGGCTTCGCTCGGCGTCCCGCTCGCGTCCCGCTGAGCGTCAGGCGAGCTGTTAAGTAAGGGGCGTTGCAGGCGGGGGGGGCGTGTCTCGCTGGGGGCGCGGCCGTACACACCCGAAAAGTGCAGGGACTCCTGGTCTTGTGAGTCCCTGCTAGCAAAAGCCCTCGTTGGTCGTGAGGTCCTCCTCCCGACAACACCAACAGTCCAAGCAGCCTCCGCCCCTCGCTGCTGACCGCGAAGCGGCACCCGCGAAGCGGCACCCGCGAAGCGGGTGCGGCAAGCAGTGGCGGCAAACAGCGGTGTCCCGAGGGACAAAGGGCAGGCTACTCCAGCTCCAACAGCACCCAGGTGAGGAATAGCGTTTGTGGCGTCCCACCACACACAGAAAGCGCACGCCTTAAGATCTTGGCCAGGCGGGGGGGCGTGTCTCGCTGGGGGCGCGGCCGTACATACCCGAACAGCGCAGGGACTCCTGGTCTTGTGAGTCCCTGCTAGCACAAGCCCTCGTTGGTCGTGAGGTCCTCCTCCCGACAACACCAACAGTCCAAGCAGCCTCCGCCTCTCGCCGCTGACCGCGAAGCGGCACCCGCGAAGCGGCACCCGCGAAGCGGGTGCGGCAAGCAGTGGCGGCAAACAGCGGTGTCCCGAGGGACAAAGGGCAGGCTACTCCAGCTCCAACAGCACCCAGGTGAGGAATAGCGTTTGTGGCATCCCACCACACACAGAAAGCGCACGCCTTAAGAACTTGGCCAGGCGGGGGGCGTGTCTCGCTGGGGGCGCAGCCGTACACACCCGAACAGCGCAGGGACTCCTGGTCTTGTGAGTCCCTGCTAGCACAAGCCCTCGTTGGTCGTGAGGTCCTCCTCCCGACAACACCAACAGTCCAAGCAGCCTCCGCCCCTCGCTGCTGACCGCGAAGCGGCACCCGCGAAGCGGGTGCGGCAAGCAGTGGCGGCAAACAGCGGTGTCCCTAGGGACAAAGGGCAGGCTACTCCAGCTCCAACAGCACCCAGGTGAGAAATAGCGTTTGTGGCGTCCCACCACACACAGAAAGCGCACGCCTTAAGATCCCGGCCAGGCGGGGGGCGTGTCTCGCTGGGGGCGCAGCCGTACACACCCGAACAGCGCAGGGACTCCTGGTCTTGTGAGTCCCTGCTAGCACAAGCCCTCGTTGGTCGTGAGGTCCTCCTCCCGACAACACCAACAGTCCAAGCAGCCTCCGCCCCTCGCTGCTGACCGCGAAGCGGCACCCGCGAAGCGGGTGCGGCAAGCAGTGGCGGCAAACAGCGGTGTCCCGAGGGACAAAGGGCAGGCTACTCCAGCTCCAACAGCACCCAGGTGAGGAATAGCGTTTGTGGCGTCCGTAGGATTCTTACTTCCCCATTCCAATCCTTGATATACTCCTACCTTTCACAGAAGTAAATCTCTGAAATATGCAGGGATGAATATAGCCTTTTCTTCAACTTTTCAAGGCATGCTCATCCGGGACTGCTCACTACCGAGCCTTGTGAGTGGATGTATGGCGTTACAACGCATGCTATTACAACGCATGCCTTTACGACACACGTTTTACAACGCAAGTCGTTAGAACGACTTGCGTTGGGGGGCGCTGGATAGTGAATAGTTTAATTTACTATTCCAACTCCAGTCCCCGTGGATAGTAGGGAAGTTGTTGGATAGTAAATTAAAACTACTCCCTATCCTAGAGCGCCCCCCAGCGCAAGTCGTTGTAAAAGTTGCGTTGTAATGGTTGCATCGTAAAGGTACTTCGTTGTAACAGTTGCGTTGTAAAGGATGTTTCCCCTTGTGAGTACAAAACCTGAATTAACACTCATAAAACAAGCCATGTGCACACCTAAGTTCAACTAAGTATACGCAGGGCTTTAACAATCAAGCAGCAACGGCTGGTGTCTTCGCAAAGTGGTGGGGCTGGTGGAGGAGGAGGGACCGGAGAGCACTGACAAACAAAGAAAGAAATAGAATGTAAACGTACCTGCAGCATCCACGGTCTTCCACTCCTCTCTGTCTCCAACCCTTTGCAGGCACAGGCTCCCAGACTCCACTGCCACCAATCCTGAGGCTGCTCTCATGCTGCAGGCCAAATCCACATGTGCACTGAAAGAACTGTGCGCAAACAATCCCCTCAGTACCTGTCTTCCCAGCTGGCCCTGTAGAACTGGCTTTTCAGAGACCCTCCCCCGCTAGGAGAGTCGAAGCCAGTGGCGCAGGGAGACGCTTTAAATCTACGGGTCCTTCTTGCATCAATCATACATTACCAAAAATGACCAGGACAACCAGCCGTGGAGGGAAGCAAGTAATTTATTAGCTCGAGCTAAGGACAGAGATCCCAGAATGGTACAAAGTCAATTCTACGGAGACTGCTGCTTTAATCCACAGCATTACACATATTTATAGCGCTAGCCACGCCCATTTACACAATGCAAGCTCTGCTTTCAAGTTCTTCTTTTGTCATGTGCTTCGTCAGCCTCGCATGGTGTGATCGTGCCGGGGGGCATCCGTCCCTGTATACACAATATCCTCAGCCTCGTGCTATCTTGCCCAACCAGCGTGATCAAGTGACATGGCCTCGTGCTACATTGCTCCATTCGGCGTGATCATGTGGCATGGCCTTGTGCTACCTTGCTTCATCCGGCGTGATCATGAGGCATCGGCCTTGTGTCCCCTTTCTCGTTGTGGTCAAGGGGCAGTTGGTTCGTGACGGGCTGAGTCACCAACGATGCACAGGACATGGCTAAGTCTTTTGACACCATTGGGGATGGTGAAGCATACGGGCAGTTTCTGGGAATTGGTTTGAACATATAGGGGAACAAGGGTTTGAGCAAGATTCAACGGGTACGTAGAAGACGGGCCTTCATCTAGTTGCCGAGAACACAAAATGGCGTCTCGAGGGCTTTTCGTTCACGGTTCAACAGACGCTCCTCTTGCCATGCCAAGGCAACAATCAGTCATCTCCTACATCAATGTCCATCAATTCCTGGACCTCTTTCTCTACCATCATCATGGCATTGTGATGGCTCGACTTCGTTTGCTTGGGTGCCAAAGAGGTGGCACATATCCCACACAGTGCGGGCATGCATTGAACACAAAGGCAGCAAGAGAACAGTCCAGCTGCAACGATGGTAATGAAGATTACTACTTTCCATCCCCATTGAGATATCAGGCTCCAAAACCAGCCGGCCAGGGACCATGAACCTTCATTTGGATGGATGTCGGAAGCAATCTTGTGAAGCTTCTGGATTGCTTGGTAAACTGTCGGTGCGTTGTCAGGGATGAAGATGCAACAACTTGTTTTTATCAATGTACAAACCCCCCCACGATCTGCCAGTACGATGTCAAGCGCCATCCTGTTCTGCAAAGCCATGAGGCGGTCTGCTTGAAGATCAGCTGTGATGTTACCAAGTGCGCCGGCAGTTGCATTGATAGTGGCTTCTACCACTCTCGTGAGGTGCCGCAGATTGCGGCTGTTGATCATAGGGCCCCAGAAGGGGAAGAACTCTTTAGCAAAGTTCCCAAACTCTTGGCCAGCTGTGTCATCTGCGTCAACCACACCTCTCTTCTGGATGTGGTTTGTTGCATCAGCTGTGTAGGTGGGAGGGAGTAGCCATGCAATGTAACAGGTGCCGGCCCATGATTTTGGCAGTCTGGTGTAGGCCTTGTTCCCACACACAAAGTACGTGTTCAACAAGGACACCACAGCTGGGGAAGTTGAACCATGTAGTGTGTAGGCACAGTCACTTCGCCCTACCCACACTGTTCCATTGCCTTTTACACAGTACTTTACGGGTTGTGGGTAGTCAGGGAGATCTTTGATGGATGGCAGTCTTTTCTTCCCCCCCATTGTATATGTTTGATGGGAAAAAGGACCCATGATGGTTTTCATACTCATTTTTTTCTGCTGAGTCTTTGTCCATGCCTGGCCATTCTGCAGCCATGATGTGGTGAAATGCTTGTCTGCTGCTGATCTTCCCCACAGATCTCGTGATTGTGTCATCTGAATAGATTGCATCAAAGAACACAGTGTATCAGCTGTAGGCAGAGCCAGTTCGAGAGAATGGAGCAGGAATCAGGGCCATTCCGGTGCCTGCAGTATGTGGCAGCAACCACATACCCAACAGTTTGTTTTGTTCATTACAAGCTGGTGTAGCATCTGGATGAAGGTGTTGTTGAAGAACCCTGTCCTTCTGTTTGTCTCATGGGTGGGTGGTGGTACATGCTGTTGAGGTGTCTCTGTGGAGGCAGGAGACTCAGGTGCTTTAGCATGTATCACCCACCCGATGCAGGCCAATATCAGCGATATAGTCAGTAGTACCATTAGACAGAGGGGGTACGGGCCACATATTGTCGTTATGTATTTTCTTTTTCTTGCTTCTTTGCTTTTTACTTCTTCGGTATTCATTTTCTTTGTCAGCGTCTGTTTCACCTGGTCCTCTAGGGTGCTGCCTGTGATTGGTGGTTGCTTCACCAGTCAGTGATTCCAGCGGCCCTATTAGCCCGACCTGGTCCGCTGAACCGGCTCCGGCCGAAAGAACAAAACAAAACAACAAAACAAAAAACAAAATGCCGGTGGATCACAGCCCTGCAGCTATTTCTGGTCCAAGTCAAACAGAGGGTAGAGACTTTTGTCTCTTCAGTCCTTATTTCTTGGTCGGAGGTGGTACCGCGTGGACCTGGGCGTTGTCTGATCGGAAAACAAAGTCTCTGGCTGTGGGGTGCCTCATACCCTTAGATGTGGAGGAATGGCAGATTGCAAGATGTCGCCGTCCTCTCTTTCGGATGAAGCCCAGGCAATGTTGGCGTCACTGAAAGGTACAAAGCGGGGAACTTTTTCACACTCGTCGTCTCCCAGGCCCTCCTTGACCCACTGGTCGTATGGCAATGGTAGGGGTACCTTTTTGCAGTGTACCCCGTGTACCCAGTTCTTCCTTCCTGCCACCTTCACTGCAGATCTGGTAGCCAGCAACACCTGCTGGGGTGCTTTCCACCTCGGTTCCAAATTCTTCGTTCTCTGAAAGTTTCGTATGCAGACCCAGTAACCGGGTTGGATGGTGTGACCTGGGCCTTCTGGTTTGGGTGGCAGGATATCTTGCACCTGACAATGAATGAGACGTAAATTAGTGGTCAATTCATGCAAGTAATCAATCAACATAGGGTATTCAATGTCAGAGTATTTTTTCGAGCATGGCACTCCCCAAACGTTTGCTGGCCGACCAAACACTATCTCGTACGGAGATAGTCCTGTACGAGAATGTGCTGTGGCTCTGGTTGATAGGAGAGCGAGGGGCAAGACATCCGGCCAGGGTAGTCCGGTGTCAGCCTGTATTTTTGCCATTTTTAATTTTAGAGTACCATTTTGGCGTTGAACTAAACCTGCTGACTGGGGGTGGTTGGCGGCGTGCAACTTTTGTCTCATCCCCATCCCTACACAAACTTTTTTCATTACTTCCCCTGTGAAGTGACTTCCGTTGTCGCTCCAGATAATTCTGGCCATTCCATATCTTGGAAAGAACTCCTTCAACAGTATCTTTGCGGTACTTATGGCAGTGTTGTCTTTCAGGGGGTAGGCCTCAATCCACTTGCTGAAGGCACACACAACCACTAGGACATATCGGAGATTGTTGCACCTCTCCATCTGTATATAGTCTATCTGAAGTACCTCGAAAGGATGAGAGGGAGGTGCAAAATTTCCTGCGGGTGTTGGTGTGCCTTTTCCTGGGTTGTACATCAGACAAATCATGCAGTTTCTGACTAATCTTTCAGCGTATTTTGGGATGTGTTTGTTTTGCCATACCGGAGCTAGTAATTTGCAGATACCTCTTGCGCTAATGTGGGCCGGGCCATGAGCCACAATGACCACTGGCAAAACATAGGCATCTGGTAATAACCATCGCTGTTGTTCAGACAGGTCCGTCCAACAGCCTTCCTCATTTGTTATGTTATCTTATATGATTTTCTATAGCACATGGCTGCCCCAGCAAAGGGGCATCCCGGCACTTACCTGAGAGGTAGTAGAGACAGCCACAACAGATGGAAAACTGGTAATCATATAGCAGAGCAGTCTGACAGAAAAGATGGGTTTTAATGGCCTTTCAAATGCCAGAAGGTTATTTAGTCCACGAATATGGAGAAGGGGGAACGTTCCAGAGCTTTGCTGCAAGATACCGGAAGGAGTGTCCTCCCATCCGTGCTAGCTTGACACGGGGGACCATTGCCAGATAATGGCCTTCCGAACGAAGAGTTCGCCGGGGCGTGTATGGTGTCAGGAGGGGACATAACATGGGCGGTGAGGCAGTTTTCAAGATTTTGAATGCAAGGCATAGGTCTTGAATTGAATCCTTTTCTGTACCGGGAGCCAGTGGAGTTTGACCAGAGTGCTAGCAACCACGTGATGACGGGGGAGGCCCGTCAAAGCTCTGGCTGCTGCATTTTGCACTCGTTGCAACCTTACTCTCTCTGCCTGATTGACCCCTAGGAGTAGAGAGCTCGCGTAGTCCAGTCGCGAAAGAATGGCAGACTGTACCACTAGCTGACGCATGTGGGGATCAAAGTACTTTAGGATCGGCTTGAGGTTCCGGAGGATCCCAAAGCACGTAGCTGCCACCTTTTTAGTCTGATGGGTGAAGTTGAGAGAGGAGTCTATCCAAACTCCGAGGTTTTTTACCTCACTTTTCGGCACAGGTGGATTGCCAAGAGTTTCGGGCCACCATGTATCCCCCGTTGCTGCAGCTTCCTTACCTACTAGCAGTACCTCGGTCTTGCCCGCGTTGAGCTGTAGGTAATTTAACAGGCCTGTTTGCTCTTCCCAGAGGGCTTTTTCCTCTCTGGTCACCTCTGCCTGTATTTCTTTCACATTTTCGATGGTGTCCTCATGCATTCCCTTCTTTGGCACCCAGTTTGAGGGGCCCGCTACATACATGCGGGTCGAGACATCTTTGGCTGTCTCTTTCGCAGTCTGGTCGGCGAATACATTACCCCTTCCTATGTCATCGATCACTTTCTTGTGGGCACTACATTTGATCACTGCTACCTTTGAAGGGAGAGTCAATGCTTCTAACAATCTGGTGACCAGATGACCATGCTGTATTTTGGTACCGTGGGAAGTGAAAAATCCTCTTTCTGCCCAGAGGCGCCCAAAGTTATGGGCCACGCCAAAGGCGTACTGGCTTTCAGTGTAGATGTTGACGGCCATTTCTGAACTAAGTTCACACGCCCTTATTAGTGCCACCAACTCAGCGGCTTGTGCTGATTGGTAAGGTATTCCCTCACTTTCTATTACTGTCTGTAAAGTGGTGATAGCATAGGCGGCAGTCGTGCTACCATCAGGGAGTTTAAAACAAGAACCATCCACATACAGGGTACCATCAGGGTCAATGAGGGGTATGTCAGTTAAATCCACAGGACCTTTTGTTTCTTCCTCCGTCCGGAGGATGCAATCACGTGGATCTGAATTAGTGTCACTATCAACATAGGGTAGCAATGTGGCTGGATTCAGTGTGATGCAGCGGCGGATGGTGATATGGCTGGCTAAGAGAGTTAGTTCATATCCGGACAAACGTGCACTAGTGAGATGTTGGGTTTTCGTTCTGTTTAACAAAGTGTCAACTGCATGAGGAACCATGACTGTAAGTGTGGCATCTAAGACCAGGCCAGCAGATTGGCGAATGGACATGGCAGCTGCAGCTGCTGCTCTCAAGCAACTGGGAAGTGCGCGGGCCACGGGATCTAGTACAGCAGAAAAATATGCACAGGGGCGTTGTTTGTCACCAAAATACTGTGTTAATACTGACAATGCGCAACCGTTGTGCTCGTGTACAAAAAGAGTGAAGGGTTTCTGATAACTAGGGGTGCCTAGTACTGGGGCCGAAAACAAAGCTGTTTTAAGTTCTTTAAATGCATGCTGGCATTCGTCTGTCCAAGGGAGTGGGTGTGGAACATCTTTAAGTGTGAGGCTCAATAAAGGTTTAATGAGTAGAGAAAAATTGGGTATCCACTGGCGGCAGTAGGAAGTGATACCAATAAAGGCACGTACCTCTTTCTGCGTTTTTGGTGTGGGCATTTTGCTAATTGTTTGTATTCGTTCGGGGGTGAGGCGGCGCCCCTCCTTCGACAAGAGATGACCTAAATAGGTCACCTCATGTCGACAATATTGTAGTTTGGAGAGGGAAACCTTGTAATTGAACTGTGCCAGGTGTAAGAGCAACTTCATTGTAGCTTCTTTACATAATGTCTCAGTGTCTGCCGCTATTAGTAAATCCTCCACATACTGAAGCAATGCGGTGCCTTGGGGTAGGGACAGGGAATCAAGTTGGCCCTTGAGGGCCTGACTGTAAATTGAGGGGCTCTCTGTATATCCTTGTGGAGCTCTGCAGAATCGAAAACTTCGTCCTGCTAATGAGAATCCAAAAAGATCTCTACTCTGTTCATGGAGTGGTATGCTGAAGAAAGCTTTCTTCAGGTCTATGACAGAAAAGAAACATGCAGATGGAGGAACCATAGTAAGTAGGGTGGTGATATCTGGGACCACAGGGAACTGGGGAACTACTATTTTGTTTATCTCTCGTAAGTCGATGACGAAGCGATAAACAGGGGGCTTGGAGGGGTCGGAGCGCTTTAGGACAGGCAGAATTGGACTATTGCACACATTTTCTCTTGTTTCCTCGACCACACCCTTACTGACAAGTTTGGAAATGATCTGGAGCAATGCCCGTTCTCCTTCTTTGGGTATCTTGTACTGTGGGAGTCGGGGAGGGCTAGCATTTTCTTTCAGGGTAACTGAAAATGGGGGTATTGACAAAAGGCCAACATCAGTATCATCTTGGGCCCAAAGACTGGGAGGGACGTTCTGAAGCTCTCGGGGTATTTGATTCGGGGCGGCTGGGTATACTGGATTAGTGGTAGGGGGACCCATAGTGATGTAAACCCCATCGGGAGAACAGTATATGGTCGCATGCAATCTTTTTAGTAGATCTAAACCCAACAAATTTTCACCACACATGGAAGTCAAGACTAAAGGGGAGTCAACTGTGTAGGGTCCTATCGTTAGTTCCAGTGGCTGTGAAACGGGGCTGAATACTGGAGTACCAGAGAATCCCACAGAAAGGTTATTTGTGCCAGACAAGGGGGCCCCAGGGACTTTGGACCTAGCAATAGAACTTTTTGTTGCACCAGTATCGACCAAAAATTTCTCCGTGGAGCCCAATGTTGTAACATGGACATACGGTCCCTTCTGGTCAACAGGAATAGGTACGGGTCCCTTCTCTTGTCTTTGGGAATCCTAGCGGGACAGAAATCCCGTTCCCTCTTCAGGCTCGTAATCCTCAGTAAAGTAATTACGGCACCCATTGTTAGCAGTATCAAATTTATTCTCTCGCATAAGTGTTCGCCTGTCTTGCATTTGTGGCCTAGGTCCATCTCGCCCTTGTCCTCTCTGGGGACGTGGGCCTGTGAAACGGTCTGTAGGGACAGAATTGTTTCGGCCAACAAGGGACACTCATCGCGCCAATGACCCTCCTGGCGACAATAAGCACACTGGTTAGGTCCCAGTGGCGGGCGAGGTGTCACATTGGCAGGTCTCTGAACTATTTGCTAAAACTTGGGGTTATCTCTGTTTTGAGTCGGGTCGGGTATGCTCGCTGTAGCAAAACCTTTGTTTTTAAGTCTCTAGTCTTTTTGTCTGTTCTGTCTCGCTCTTCATTTTCCCTATTCTCATAGTACTGAGTCATTGTCAAAATGCCGGACGGGGTGGAGATGGGCCATGCGCTTTCTGACATTTTTAGTTTAGTCCCAAGTTCCGGTAACAG
This sequence comes from Lissotriton helveticus, assembly GCF_964261635.1. Taxonomy (NCBI): domain Eukaryota; kingdom Metazoa; phylum Chordata; class Amphibia; order Caudata; family Salamandridae; genus Lissotriton; species Lissotriton helveticus. The sequence continues at coordinate 1,838,978,395 of NC_136067.1, forward strand.
ATTGGACACAAATGTATCTACAAACAGTCGCTGTCCCCCTTCTGAAGTCATGTCCTGTCCACTATAGTCTGTGAAGGTGCTCTTGAATCGTGTGAAAAAATCAGATACACTTTCGTCTTTCTTTTGTTTACAAGCTGCTAGTCTGTCCCAATTAATACGGTGAGGTGTCAATATTTTCTTCATTTGGAAAAAGGGGGAGTCAGGTCCTGGGACGTGTAGTCGGTTGGACCATAGGTTAAAGTTATATGAAAAAGCAATTCACCAACTACACATTTCTTTGAGTCCTCTATTTTGAGGAAAAAACCAAGTGATACTCCTGGGTTAATTGGGTATATTTTACTCATACCCTTTTGATTTATTATTTTCAATTTTTCATTCTCTCATGTATGAAAAGGACACTTCACGTTTTGTTTCATTTACAATTTTGCTACATATACACAAAAACACAATACATTTCTACAACAAAAATACACCATTTATATATACACGAGCATTTTTTGATATATACACCAACATTTATTATCTTAGAAAGACAAGAGTCAAGCTTACGACTCAAAGGTTAAATAACCAGCAAGTTAATGCAACCAATGTTTTTTTCAAAACAAAATAAACCATAAATTAATTCCGTGGTCTATTAGGCAACTGATGTCTATTCTCTTTATGTGCCGACGCGTTTCGAACCCGATATATTCAATTTTTGGGTTCTCTTCAGGGCTCTGTCTTTTGAATTTTTCTAAAAGTGTATAAAACACTTATTTTGTTGATATCCTAACTGCTTCCCTACATACGGCGCTATTGCCACTGTTATTACCTGTGTTCCAGCAATCGCCACTCCGCAAGTACTATTTTTGTATTCGACTGGATTTCTTTAACTTTGGACCTAAAAACAAGTAGGGACATGTTGTCATTCTCTATTTATCCCTGACAGTCCGATGTTATACATACTGTAGTTGGACATACCTCAGATCGTCGATTTTTGTCTTTTTATCTTCTGTTTGTGTCCTGCTTTTAATGATAATGTTTTATCCTTGTCGGTTGTTCACAGCCTAAAAATGATAAAGCTTTCATGTAATTCTCTCTAACCATCATTTCAAAGAGACAGCGTTCATTACTCTAATCGGCATACCTGGCGTGTATCAGATTTCCACCTAGGCTGCAATCGCTCTGCATGTGCTCTGCACTTTGTGTCAATCAGCTACTTTCATTCTGGGCCAACAGTCGTTCTCCTGTGTACATAAAAGTGACTTTAGAATCTGGGCATAGGGTTTGGGCAAAGGATACCTATTCCATTCGTCTATATTGCACTTACTTTCTTTCGCGGCGATCCGGCGACTTCCTTAGTCAGTCTGTGGATGCAGCGGCCATCTTAAGATGGGAATTTTATAACTTAGTGGCGTGTTGTAAACACCCGTAATCTGTGGCGGCCATCTTTTAGTAGGTTTCTAGTATGTCCATATTAACAATGTGCGGGACCATAGTATTATAGTAATGGAGGATCATTTATATTTATTACAACAAGATGATAAATTGCCATTTTAAATTCAATACCTTTCAAAGTTACACAATGCATCTGGTTTTCGGTCGCTCTCTTTTAACTGGTAGTACCATAACCCAAAATCAGTATCTCTTTTCCTTTATTTTCTGTTGAAGTAATTTCTATATGTTACAGCCTGGATACTTCAGATAATGAATTTAAGCCAGTAAGCGCACTATTGAATTTTAGTATCAGGTACGCCTCTTTTTGCAACAAGATTTTGTCAGGATCCATAGGTCTTGATTGTTGCAAAACATACAGGATTGACCACTTAAAGTCATATTCAGTGTGGTTGTTCTCGATAAAGTGTTCGACCATGGGAGCGGTTAAGATTTTATTTTTTAGCCGTGATTTATGTTGGGTTATGCGTATATTGGCTTGCTGTGTTGTCTTGCCAATATAAATCTTTGAACATGGACAAAGACAAACAATTATATACACGACATTGCGTGTTCTGCAATTCGAAAAACACAAATGTTTCCATCTCACACTTCCATGTTGGAATTCCTTCCCTTCCATTGTGTTCCCGCATGCCACACAAGAGCCACATTTGTGATGTCCCTCTACGGGTTTCATCCCCCACTGGGACAATAAGTCGCTTTTAGGTTTGGGTAACGCAATGTCTGCCCTTACTATTTGTTGCCCAATGCTTTTATTTTTCCGGTACGCAAAAAGCGGACGCGGAAAGGGGCAGTCCAGATTTTCCAATAGGTGCCAATTTTTTAGTACCACCTGTCTCAATTTATTAGTGTCAGGCCCGAATGTAGTTACGCAGACCAATCGGTCTAATTCGGGTTTTGTTCTAGTCTGCAAAAGACATTCTCGAGGTGTGCAGCGCGCCCTCTTGAATGAATGCTTTAACAATTTTTTAGGATATCCTCTGTCTTTTAATTCCTCACAGAATGTGTCAGCATGCCTTTCATAATCAGAGAGCTCCGTACAATTTCTCCTAATACGGAGCAATTGGCCATATGGTAAGTTGGCCTTCAGGTTTCTGGGATGAGCACTTTGGTGATGTAACATGTTTTTTTTATCAGTCTTTTTCCTATATAGAGAAGAAATTAACCGACCTTCTGTACATGTGATTTCCACATCTAGGAATGTCATTTTCCTATCACTATGTTCCATAGAAAATTTTATATCTTGGTGTTTGGTATTTAGCCATGCATGGAACTGCATCAACTCGGTGTGACTCCCCTGCCACAGGAGCCACACGTCGTCGATGTAGCGTAACCATTGCTTGATGTGTCCACTGTATGGGTTGTCATTATCAATGAATTTTCTTTCATATTCCGCCATGTACAGTATAGCCATCTCTGGGGCATAAGGGCATCCCATAGCCGTACCTTTCGTCTGCATGAAGAATTGCTCATTGAATCGAAAATAATTCTTCCTTAAGGCTATTTCTGCTAGTTTTAAAATAAAGCTCGTGGGGACTCGGTGTGGTCTTTCACGGGCTTCCAGATATAGCTCTATTACCTCCAGTGCCTCATCCTGGGGGATCTGGGTATTAAGCGACGTCACATCCAACGTCACTAATAATTGTGACGTTGGATTAAATTCAGTCCCTTCTACTTTCACCAAAAAGTCCATTGTGTCTTTTAGGTATGATTTAACTGTGCTCACAAAGGGTTTCAAAAAGAAATCAACATATTTTGCGAGCGGTTCCAGGCAAGAGTCGCACCCAGAAACGATGGGTCGTCCCGGGGGCTCGTTCAGATTTTTATGAATCTTTGGGAGGAAGTACAGGATGGGAGTCCTTGGGAATTTTTTGATTAAGAATTCGCCTTCTTTTGCACCCACATAGCCATTTTCCATCCCTACTCTGACAATGTCAGCTATTGCACCCTGTATGTTTTTAACAGGATCTTCTTGAAGAATTCTGTACCAAACATTATTGTTGACCTGTGTCCCCGCTTCTTTGAGATATTTATCCCATGGCCAGAGAACTACTGCACCGCCTTTGTCGGCCTGCCTGATAACTATTGACTGATCTTCCCTTAAGTTTTTTAACGCAGTTCTTTGTCCTTTACTTATGTTTTGTTGAATGTACTTTTTATTCTTCTCTAGTTTATCTATTGAGGATAACATAATTTGCTCAAAGGCATAGACCTGTTTTGGGATTTTTTGAGTGGGTATAAAATTTGATTTGTTTCGTAGCCCAGTAGTCTCTTTTTCGATCATTGGCGGCTGATTAGCAAAGAAAGCCCTGAGTCTAATTTTACGACAAAACTCAATAGTTTCAAGTTTCATTTGGGTAAAGTCTGTTTGCTGGCGTGGGACAAATTTTAATCCTAAATTCAGTACAGACTCTTCGTCTTTCGTTAATATTTTGGGGGATAGATTAACTACTGTTGTGGTTGCCCTTGCGACTTGTAGAAGTTCCTCCTTGTCCGCATCTCCCATGGTACCTTGAACCTTGTCTTTGCCTACTGGCCTTTTTCTAAAAAAGACACCTGTTTTTTGTTTTGGTTCCCACGTGTACCTGAGCTGATGAGTCATTTGAAGAAGAAGTTTCAGAGAAGGTTTTAAATCTGTTACTGGATCTCCCCTGGTAGTTATACAGTGCCTCCCTTGAGTCTGCTTGTGTATAAAACTCGTCTTTAAGAAAAGGGTATGCCTTTTCGAGTGTGAATGCCTTAGAGTCTCTTTCATACTGTGCAATTTTATTATTAAGCATGTTATCCTTGAAGGCCAAGATCTCTTTCTCTATCTTTTCTAGTAGAGCTTTGGCATCGGATACTGTCGGACTGTCCTTGATAGCCTGGGTTAATGTTTCTATTTCTTCTAGTTCCTTAGCACTGAGTCTCTGCGCTGTTTCAATGGTATGGACCATAAGGTCCCTGCTGCATTTTGTATTAATGCAACTGAATCCCTTTCTGTACTCAGCGTCCTCAGTGAAGATTACAGGGACATTTTTCACCTGTAGTCCCCAGGGTATTGTCCCTCCTCTCACATGTTTTAACAGAAAGTGTCCATGAAGTTCTGTTTTGATATGTTTTTTACTCAGTCTGATCAGCTTATCTGACTCATTCTGCTGTTGGGCAGAAGAGCTCAGAGGGACATTAGAAAAAGCAGAGGAAGCAATTAAACTTTGTATATGGTCTTCACTAAACGATAGAGTGTCCTTCTCAGACATTACTTTGGAAGGATAAAATATCCTTCCTCGTATTATTTATAAATTCACAAAATGGGAACTTGACTGAATCGTGTGCCCTTCGAACTCTCGCGGGGGTATCCCGCTCTATAATTTGGAAAAAGGGGGAGTCAGGTCCTGGGACGTGTAGTCGGTTGGACCATAGGTTAAAGTTATATGAAAAAGCAATTCACCAACTACACATTTCTTTGAGTCCTCTATTTTGAGGAAAAAACCAAGTGATACTCCTGGGTTAATTGGGTATATTTTACTCATACCCTTTTGATTTATTATTTTCAAATTTTCATTCTCTCATGTATGAAAAGGACACTTCACGTTTTGTTTCATTTACAATTTTGCTACATATACACAAAAACACAATACATTTCTACAACAAAAATACACCATTTATATATACACGAGCATTTTTTGATATATACACCAACATTTGTTATCTTAGAAAGACAAGAGTCAAGCTTATGACTCAAAGGTTAAATAAACAGCAAGTTAATGCAACCAATGTTTTTTTCAAAACAAAATAAACCATAAATTAATTCCGTGGTCTATTAGGCAACTTCTGTCTATTCTCTTTATGTGCCGACGCGTGTTTTTAGGTCCAAAGTTAAAGAAATCCAGTCGAATACAAAAATAGTACTTGCGGACTGGCGATTGCTGGAACACAGGTAATAACAGTGGCAATAGCACCGTATGTAGGGAAGCAGTTAGGATATCAACAAAATAAGTAAAACTTTTTTGTTTTATACACTTTTAGAAAAATTCAAAAGACAGAGCCCTGAAGAGAACCCGACAATTGAATACATCGGGTTCGAAACGTGTCGGCACATAAAGAGAATAGACATCAGTTGCCTAATAGACCACGGAATTAATTTATGGTTTATTTTGTTTTGAAAAAAACATTGGTTGCATTAACTTGCTGTTTATTTAACCTTTGAGTCGTAAGCTTGACTCTTGTCTTTCTAAGATAACAAATGTTGGTGTATATATCAAAAAATGCTCGTGTATATATAAATGGTGTATTTTGTTGTAGAAATGTATTGTGTTTTTGTGTATATGTAGCAAAATTGTAAATGAAACAAAACGTGAGGTGTCCTTTTCATACATGGGAGAATGAAAATTTGAAAATAATAAATCAAAAGGGTATGAGTAAAATATACCCAATTAACCCAGGAGTATCACTTGGTTTTTTCCTCAAAATAGAGGACTCAAAGAAATGTGTAGTTGGTGAATTGCTTTTTCATATAATAATATTTTCTTCATGGCAGTAAGTATCTAGACTGGAAGGGCTAGAATCATTGGATCAGGTTTCCCCCCACCAGTTCGAGCTCTGTCAGCTTCCTCAAGTTCTTTCCATGTATGGCCAAATTCTGTCTGATCAGCATGGCGTAATTTTGACCATACCTCAGTCGGTACTACTTGTCCCATTAACATGTCTATGTCTGCTAAGGTCATTGCACAAGATTGGAGTGTCTGAGTTAATTCTTTGTAGTAACCTGCAGGTTTTTTACGCGGGTCAGGCAATTGGCTTTTAAGCTGGAGGACGTTGGACCTTTTCCAAGGGAAATGGACCCACATTTGTCTAAAACCTGCCGGTATTTCAGGTTGGCCATCCGCGCCAGCAACACGGTCCCTCCAAACGGGCTGTACCTCCCTCATGGAAAAACCTTTATTAAGCTCAACACTAGACAAGGAGTCTCTGTAGGTCACTAGTGTGATTAGGTCACATAATAGTGCTGGGCCCTGTATGTCCCCCTTCTTAACCCTCTGGCGAAGCTCAGACAGACCCGGGGTTGGACCTGATTCTAAAAAATCTTCCCACATTTGGATTAGTATGTCACACATTTCACAAAAACTATCAATCTGTTGGATGCGTGTCCACTGATCCATCGTCATCCATATATCTCGGGCAGTGTATATAGCGTTATTCTCCATCCACCTATGGGCCTGTTGGCTCATAGCTAGTTGTTCTGGGGTATCCCCTACCAGGCTGCGCAAAGTGCATCGTCTGGGAGTGGGCGGCCTAGGTGGAGTTACATAAGGGATATAATCGTGGGCTACTGACCACACATTCGCTATCATTCCTGTACTAGGGGAAGGTGTCAGATGATTGCCAACAGGGAGAGGGTTAGTCGTGGCGGGAGTTGAAGGGGCAGACACAGAATTGGTGGTAGGTGTGACAGGGAGAAAGGAAGGGTGTACTTGCATAGATACAGCTGTTCTGAGTAGTTGGTGCGTTAGGAACAGATGGCGGGGGATTTGGGCAAACCAGGGCATAGGCAAGGGCAACAACTGGAGCGGTGGCAAGAGGCAATTGTACAGGGTCAATGGTCGGGTACATGGCGGGGGTATAGGGCGGAGGGGTGCTCAACATGGAAAACATAAGAGGGTCATCTTCCTTATCCCGGGCCTTTTCGGGACCCTTCTTTGTAATATAACATCCATCTATCTGCATTCGGTACAATCTATCACTTATTACTATATCTTCTTATATTTTCTGACTATCATGCGTCTGGGCTTTCTGGATCACATTCATGCGCATTATTTTAGCTTCATTCTTTTTGAGTTTGATTTCTTTCTGCTTGGACTCCTTCCGCCAAACCCGAAAGGAATCAAACATTGCAGGTGTAGCTTTTCTCGGAAACAATTTTTCTTCTAAATTATCTAGCACAGAAGTTTCAAAACTACCGTATATGGGCCATTGTAACTTGGCATTACCTTTCGTGTACTTATGCCAAAGTGAGCAAAACATAATCGGGCCTACACCATGTTTAGCATATACTTCATGATTAGGGGTCCCCAAAGGGGGAATCGGGCAAGATTCCTCCAATCCGGAGTCCTGCGAACAATAACAACAACGCAATTTCCGGAACTTACTAAACCCAGGCATCTCTAGACATGTATCCTGGTACCAAACGTCAAAGGGCAAAATTCAATTGTTACAGCCTAGAACTGTATGTACCCTTCGGCTTCGGCTTTTTGCAAAAACTCAAATCAAAATACCAAAAACAAAGATACCAATTCACCAAAGAAGTGGGCCACTCCCACTCTTACCTGACCATCAATCTTCCGTCGCACGGCAGGTTTCACAAGGATCTCGATCTCCAAAGTCTAGGAACCAGAACTGGGGCGTCAGTCGGGGCCGCAGTCTGGTAGCCCTCTGGAGGGAGTAGTCACACAATCGAAGACCTCGGGACCACAATGACAATTTTCAGCCAATGCAGTGGCGCGCCTCCTTTAGCGTTCGATTGCGGACTCCTCACGACCACCAGGCTCTATGACGACCCCCGAAGACGCCCAACGGGGGCGCCAATTGTAGAACCGGCTTTTCAGAGACACTCCCCCACTAGGAGAGTCGAAGCCAGTGGCGCAGGGAGACGCCTTAAGTCTACGGGTCCTTCTTGCATCAATCATACATTACCAAAAGAGACCAGGGCAACCAGCCGTGGAGGGAAGCAAGTAATTTATTAGCTCGAGCTAAGGACAGAGGTCCCAGAATGGTACAAAGACAATTCTACGGAGACTGCTGCTTTACTCCACAGCATTACACATATTTATAGCGCTAGCCACGCCCATTTACACAATGCAAGTTCTGCTTTCAAGTTTTTCTTTTGTCATGTGCTTCGTCAGCCTCGCATGGTGTGATCGAGCCGGGGGACATCCGTCCCTGTATACACAATATCCTCAGCCTCATGCTATCTTGCCCAACCAGCGTGATCAAGTGACATGGCCTCGTGCTACATTGCTCCATTCGGCGTGATCATGTGGCACGGCCTTGTGCTACCTTGCTTCATCCGGCGTGATCATGAGGCATTGGCCTTGTTTCCCCTTTCTCGTTGTGGTCACGGGGCAGTTGGTTCGTGACGGGCTGAGTCACCAACGATGCACAGGACGTGGCTAAGTCTTTTGACACCTTTGGGGGTGGTGAAGCATACGGGCAGTTTCTGGGAATTGGTTTGAACATATAGAGGAACAAGGGTTTGAGCAAGATTCAACGGGTACGTGGAAGACGGGCCTTCGTCTAGTTGCCGAGAGCATGGCAACACAAAATGGCGTCTCGAGGGTTTTTCGTTCACGGTTCAACAGCCCAGCCCCCAAAGGCTCATCTGGGAAACAAACAAAAAAAAATATGAATCCCAGGTTAATTATTGTTTTCTTTTCTTTTGTTTTTAGGCTGCTGTCAGGGGTTACAATACTACTACTGTGCTATAGTGGAGGAGCTGCTGCTGCAATCAAGCTAAAAATCTATAACATTTTCATCAAGACATAAGTGTACTCTAGTCTGAATTCTCAACCTGCTTCTATGAAAGAGGTGCAGTTAAACTCACTTATTGTAGTTTGCTATTCGCTCGGGATGCGTCATATTGCAGCATCTATACCTCTAGCCAGCCATTTTGTTCATTTACCACTGTACAGTAGATGCTGGAGTGATAGGAATTGTGAGTGAGCTGCTTTTTTTGTTTCTTGGGATCCATGTAAATTTCAAAGTTTTCTGCCTTGGCTCCTTCAGATTTCTGTCCCCAGCATCGTCTGCAACATAGCAATCTGGCCCAATTTAATATCTACAGAGTTTATTTTCAAGAGTGTTTTCCCAACATATCTCACAGCTTCAGCCTAAGATCTAGGCTTGCTTATTTGATGTCCTGAGAATTTCTTAAGTGCAGGTTTTATGGGTTTGCATGCAATGCAGCGAGAACATACTGAGCTGATGGATGTGATACAGCATGGTGTGTATCCCGGTCAGTTTTTACGTTATCAGCTTCCCTGTGTTCTGCTTCCCTGTTGTCTTCTTTATATTTTCTCTTCTCCATCAGATGAGCTCCCTATAGTTTTGTTTTGCTATGTATTTTTTTATGGCTGGAGTGTAGTTTCTACCTACTCAGTGCTTAACTTGTAGAAATATAAGTGCCAGGATCTTCCTCTGGAGGCCACCCCAGCTTGCACCACCCATTGCCACTGGTAGCACTGCCATTGACAGTACAAACACAACTACTAACCATCATACTTCTACACGTGTGACAATTCAGACTATTCAAGGCCCCCAAATCTATAAAAATTGCCTGGGTGCCGGTATTATTTGTTTTTAATGTATATTCAATTAATAAACTACTGTTGTTCTGCTTATCCTTAAAATATTTCTCAAAAAAAAGGTGGGAGAGAGAGGAAACTGGATCAGAGGGGCTGGTCCTCCTACCAAAGTGTAAATGCCAATAAAGAGCCCAACTGTTTAAAGTGGACTAACCCTCCACAGGAAAAGAAAACAATAGGAAGACTGGATGGAAGCTAAGATGGCCCATCAGGGTACAATGCGCCTTAGGCTAGAATAACTCAAATATCTGCACAGGGTTTGCTTTAGTCCAGTTAGGCTGCATAAGATAAACTATGCCCTAGACCAGAGGTATTCAAACTGTGGGGCGCGCCCCCCTGGGGGGCCATGGCTGCATTCCCAGGGGGCGCGAATGCATCTTCAACTAGTTGTTATTTGTCCCAAAGTGTGTGGAGTGCTTTGCCGGGGAGGACCTGGTTACAAGTTAGCACGACAGAGCGTTTCCCCCCATATAAACGGAGTGGCAGTGTGTGTGTCCTTCACCGTGGCCCCCAGGCAGGGAAGCCACAACTTGCATCAGTCCAAGAGTGGAGTGCCACTCGGAAGCTGTGGTAAATTGAAAGTCCTTGGAGCCAAGTATATAAAATAGGTTGGATTTATTAAAGCTTAGTTACAGGATAAGTTCATAAGAAGAAGATAGGTAGATGGAAATAACCCCACCAGGAGCAGCCTGCCTGCTTGCCTTCAACAGTCACTCCACACACAAGCCAAGCACTCAATTATTCCATGAGGTCATCAGGCATTCTAACACTCACACTAGCTGAGCAGCAGGGAAGACACAGCTAGAGCAAGTAAATACATAAGTCAATTATAACAGAAGCACCATCCCTCTGTATGCGACATTGCCGCCAGCCGCTAAAGAACCTCCCTTGCAAGGTCGCTCCTAAATGAAGCTGCCTTGGTAACAAGGTGCTCTATGTCGAAGTGTGAGGGCCGATCCAGCCTCTTGATATGAGCGCTTGAAGGGCTCGCACTCCTGCATGCACAATACTGGTGTGTGAGCGCCGAAATACCGAGCATGAAGGTGACCAGCTAAGTTCACCTTGAAGGTACTGTAAAGGAGGGGCAGCACGATCTCCACCGCAGTCCCGCAACCTCGTAAGGCTGCATTTTAATACCGCAGCCGAGCCCCAGTCACTGAGAGGTCTTCACTGTATTGTGCCATTCCTCATGCAGCCGATTGCACGTTCTGTGCTCTGTTCACCTGGATTGGGATTGGACGCAAGCGGTCCCAGTGTTGTTGCACTCCGCTCCTGGCAGAGCAGGAGAAATTAACAACCAGTTCCCAGTCTCTTTGAGGCTACGATGCAACAGACCAGTATTCCATGGCCAAAGCAATCCTCGTGGTGAACTACTGAATTACCATATTACTAATAACTGAAGGGCAGGTGCCTCTGTGCCGAGCATGGGAATACTCAATGGCCATATAACATTTAATAAGAGCAACGGTATGCTGCTTCTTCTGTGTTTATGTTGACATTGTGTGATCTGATAGTGATATGGGGATTAGCTGTTCTCATTATAATCAAGCTGATGCATTTACCATGCCCTGATTATGGTGCATGTTGTTTTTGATACCATAACTATCAGGATAACGAGTATCATGTCAGGAATTGCATGGCGTGCACAGTATTTCTAATCTATGTCGTTTTAGGACTATGATATATATATATATGCATGTATATATGCCTGTATATATATATATATATATTTATGCATGTATGTGTGTATAAATATATATATATATATATATATATATATATATATATATATATATATATATATATATATATATATATATATATATATGGTTTCACCAAGGTCCCTGCGCTTGAACAAAAGAATGTTGAAACAGGTGAGCGTTTCTTTGTGCCTCTGTGGAGCCCATGATTAAGACGTGGTTGCATTGAAACGCGTCGGGCATGGATGTAATGCAGGATTGAAAGAAAGCGAGCTGCAGAAGGCAAACAATACCTCAGGGTCAGAGCATCGTCGTGCGGTCCCTCAAGCGCAGGGACTTTGGTGAAACCATTAATTGCACGGCTGTCCAAGCCGTGGGAGAGGAGCACCATTCTTGAACTTTTAAGAAGGCTGTGGAGGGGAACAATCACTCTCCGTTCGGTACGATGTTCCTTGCAAATTAGCCCGCAGTTCTAGAAGTCCATCCTACTGAAGAATATGAAACAAGCTTGAAGATCACAGGGGCATGGAGCCTACTATAGGAATACTAGACTTACCTGTGGGACTACAATAACCAGCATGCCACTGAGCATCACTGTAAATCACGCCCACTGAGGGCGGTCACAATTAAATAAAAGAATGTTGAAACAGATGAACGTTTCTTTTTGCCTCTGTGGAGCCCATGATTAGGAGGCATGGTTGCCTTGAAACGCGTCGGGCATGGATGTAATGCAGGATTGAAAGAAAGCGAGCTGCAGAAGGCAAACAATCCCTCAGGGTCAGAGCATCGTCCTGTGCCCACTCCAGCCCAGGGACCTTGGTGAAACTATATATATATATATATATATATACATATATATGTGTGTATAAATATATATATGAGTGTATATATATATGTATATATCTATTTATATATATATATATATATTTATTTACACTATAAAAGACATATGTTTATAGAATGCAGAGTTGTAGGTATTATTGGTACAGCATTTGCTGTGGCTCCAAGTCTCACTGGTATAAGGGGCAAGCTACTAAACCCTGTGTCTGTTTTACTATTCTTACTATTAGATTATTAGAATACTATTACATTATGGTCCAGTGGCCGCTTGCTTTGGCAGTGTTGCTTTTTGCCTCGGAGAATTGATCAAGGGGGGGAAAGATTGTAGCAGAGGAGACACCTTACTGTGGGCATCAGAGAGAAGACAGTGACTGGGAGCTCATGTTTTTAACGAAGGGCAGAGAAGAAATCCTTTTTGGTGAGGCAGCACCTATCATTGGTGAAGGAGGTGCAGCAGCACAAGGTTCCAGGAGTCTAAGGGGCCCACTGTTTTACGGGTATGTATTTTGAAAAATAAAAAAGGGTATAAGGGCTAATTTTCCTTGCTAGCATTAGGAACATGGGCACCTTTGCTGCGAAAGGGGGGGGCAACAAATGGGAGCTCTTGTTTTTATTAAAGGGAGGAAATGTGGCCTTATGAGAGATGCTGGATTTGGAACAGGGGAACTAGGCCCAAGTCCCAGCTTTCACACAACATCCTGTGATTCTTGGTGAATCACTTCATTTTTCTAAGTTTTACACAATCTCACCACGTGTAATGTAATTGGAGGATATTTCTTGCTAGTCAGGGCCATGGTTATCATTACTACAGCAATATTGTCATAAAGGTTTGGTGGGGGCCATGGCGTCAACATTTTTTATATGGGTGGGGGACTTGGAGCAAAAGTTGGAAGACCTCTGCCCTAGAACCTCACTGCCAACATCGCAAGACTCAACTAGGCACCTTCTACCACACAATTTGGCAATGCCTATCTATACAAAGTTATCGAAGCACTATATGAAAGGCTCTATCTCACTTTGCCGGACGCCCGGTGGCGCCCAAGCCCAGAATTATCTTGCTTAGGCGAGTGGGCGAATGGAGGGGGGGGTGATAGATGTACTAGACTACTGGTTGATATTGCCCTCCACCGGAGAGTAGAGACATCCCCCACGCTGGTGAATGGACACGTGGACTGGACTACTATGCTACGGCAGAGTGCTGTCTATAAAGCTAGGGGTGCCCCACACAACGTTGTAAAATTTGCGGGGCCTGGACTGCAGGTTCAATGACTGGAATCTAGTGTGTACTTTTGGTACATGGAGAATTGAATGCCTTAGACTGGGAAGGGGTTCTTGTTGTAAAATACACTGCTCTGTACATTTTATGGTATTTTCAGTTAAGTGCTTATAAAAACCAATCAAAAGATATGTAAAAAAAAAAATATAGGGCTGAAGTTCAGTCCAGTGAGAGTTTCTTTCCAAACGCATTCCACTTAGTTTACTATTGACTACATTGTCTTAAGTGATAGGTCATGTATCTTGCCTCGCGTACTATAGAGGCACTGATGCATTGATGAGAAAGTGTGGTATTGTTTCCAATGGCACCATGACAGAAATTCGGGAAAAGCTCAGAAATTGTTCTTCATTTAAATTTTCTAGCTCATTTTTCTTTGTTTAAAGGCTTTGTGAGCGTGGGGTGGGAGCGGACCGGAATAACAAGCGTGGAGGCCGTATGTAGGAGGCTATCTCGTAGCCGCGGTTTATTATTTTACAGTTTATCAATGGTAGGGCACAGGGGTAAAGAGAGTCTCAACGAAACACAGGTTCCCGGTTTCCAAGTGAAGTCTTCCGCGCTGAGCGTCCAGGGGCAGTTGTTGGTCTTGACTGAAGTCGAAGTTGGACGTGGAAGCAGCCGTCGGCTCCGCTCCTGGAAGGTGGTTCCTCGGAGGGGGGGGAAAAGGAGAGATAGAATGACGGCCGTTAGTACTGTCGGTTAAACGGAGGGTAGGAGACCGTTTCCTTCACCGGAGTGTTGGGGCTGAAACGAAGGTGAGGAAAGGGAGGGGAAGGTAGGAGAGGAGAAGAAACAGCCAGGTCAGGGTGGAGGGTGATTCCGTGTCAGGACGTGGGGGAGGGGTTCTTATCTACAGACGTGAAGGTGTCGCTCTCACACGTATATACACAGTGCTCGGTGAAACGTGGAAGGGAGGGACTCTATTATACAAGGGTGATATTTACAAGCTATACTCTACAAACACTCGTACCGTCTACTATACTACACACACGCAGAACTGGTACTCACTTGGCCCGCCGCAACTCCGTCCTTGAGTTGCGGCCGCTCTCCAGCGTCCTCCTCTGGAATCCACCAGTCCTCCGTCCAGACCTCGTCTCCTGGTTCGGGTTCGTCTCTCTTCTCCGGGGGTTCGTCGCACGCCGTCTCCTGCCACGAGTCTTCCTGCTTGAACGCGGTGTTGTCTGTTCTTCCTGCTTTTCTGTGGTCCGCCTCCGGAAAGGGGAAGGAACTTCCGGGGTCGCGGGGATGTTCTTCCTGTGGGTTCTGTGTTGTGATTGGTTCCTGTAGGAAAAAAGAAAGGGGTGGAGTCCTGGTTGTTTTGGTTGTCCGGGCAACAGGGAATGGTGGTGGTGATCGGGCGGGGAGCCGTGGTATCGGCGCTGGCGGCGCCGTGGTCCCATCACATCCCCTTCCCCTAGCTGTCCTTCTTGATCGGGGAGGCTGACAAGGGTAACGGGAAAGATAGTCAGCGTTTGCTTGGTCAGCGCCTTTCCTGTGCATTGTACGGAACCTGAAGGGCTGCAGGGAAAGGAACCAACGCAGGACTCTCTCGTTGTGTCCTTTGTTACGAGCCATCCATTCCAGCGGGGCATGGTCGGTATACAGAATGAATTCTCTGCCCTCGAGGTAATAACGGAGGCTGTCCACAGCCCATTTGATGGCTAGGGCCTCCTTCTCCACTACGGCGTAGTTCTTTTCCCGAGGGAACAGTTTTCTGCTCAAATACAGGATGGGACGTTCGTCTCCATTGGGGTCTTTCTGTGACAGGACAGCCCCTAGACCCTGTTCGGAGGCGTCTGTCTGAAGAATGAATGGCTGTGTGTAGTCTGGGCTGATGAGAATGGGACTAGACAGTAAGATGTCTTTTAAGCGTTGGAAGGCATCCAAAATGGAGGGGTGAGGGTGTCTTAGGGCCTCTTCGGTCTTTATGGACTTTTTCAAGAGGTCTGTGAGGGGGGCTGCTATTTGTGAAAACCGGGGAATAAAGCGTCTATAGTACCCGAGAAGGCCCAGGAAGGCCCGTAACTCTTTCTGGGTCTGGGGAAAAGGTATGGAGTGGATAGCGGTGATTTTGTTACTTTGAGGGCGTATCATCCCTTCCCCCAACAGATAACCCAAATATTTTACGGTCTGAGCGGCCAATGTGGTTTTTAAGGGGTTGATCGTGAATCCGTAGGACCCCAGGGAGCGGATTACTCTTTTCAGGTGACATAAGTGCTGATCCCAATCATCACTATAGATGATTATGTCATCCAGATAAGCCCCGGCGTAGGGAACGTGGGGTTGTAGCACTAAATTCATGGCACGTTGGAATGTGGCTGGGGCCCCGTGAAGCCCAAAGGGCATCACTGTGAATTGATATAGACCATCTGGAGTGGAGAAGGCTGTTTTCTTTTTATCTTCAGGACGTAAGGGGATCTGCCAATAACCTTTGCAGAGGTCGAGCGTACTGATGAACTTGGCCCTACCGATGCGCTCAATCATTTCATCAACCCGAGGTAATGGGTATGTGTCAAAGGAGGAGATTTTGTTAACCTCTCTAAAATCAATACAAAAACGGACTGATCCGTCGGGTTTTGGTACCAGTACGATCGGGGAGTTCCAATCGCTGCTGGAGGGTTCGATGATCCCCATGTGGAGCATCTGAGATACCTCGTCCCGGATTACGGGTCGTCGAGCCTCAGGAAGCCGATAAGGCCGCTGACGCACCGTTTTCCCAGGTTCAGTGATAATGGCATGCTCGACGACTGAAGTAAGGCCGGGAGAGGAGGAAAATACCTGCTGCAAGGGCTGTAGGGTGGATCGAAGTTCCTGTTTCTGTTGGTCACGGAGGTCGGAATCTATACAGACCTCGTAGGGGAGTTCCCGGTCAGGGCAGCTGTTCAAGAGGACAGGACGAGGACCCACCCATTCCTTCAGTAGGTTCACATGGAATATCTGTGTGATACGTCGGATAGGGTCGAGCTCAATTTCATATGTCACTGGCGTGACCTGTCTCAGGATAGGAAAGGGACCTTGCCACTGTCCGAGCAGTTTGTGGTCGGATGAGGGCATCAAGAGAAGGACCAATTGACCAGGAAGAAAGGAGCGAGGTTTGGTGCGTTTGTCGTATTGTTGTTTTTGTCTTGCCTGGGCTGTTACCAGATTTTGGCGTACGATGTCTCTAATCTGTCCTAGATGAGTTCTGAGGTTCTGTATGTACTCGGGTAGGGGTCTGGTACGGTCGGGTTCCGCCTCCCAGGCCTCCCTGGCCATGTCCAGCAGGGTCCGCGGTGGTCGACCATACAGAAGTTCATAAGGGGAATACCCGGTACTACTTTGGACTTTGCAGCGGATGGCAAAGAGGGCTAGGGGCAGCATTTCCTCCCATCGCTTGCTCTCTAAGGCCAGGAGTTTTTTTAGGGTGGTTTTTAGAGTGGCGTTATAACGCTCCACCAGGCCGTCGGTTTGGGGGTGATAGGCTGATGTTCTGATTTGTTTCACGCCCAATTGGGAGCATACCTGTTTCATGAGGGACGAGACAAAGGGGGTTCCCTGGTCAGTAAGTATCTCCCTAGGGAAACCTACCCGGGAAAAAACGGAGATCAAGGCTTTAGCGATATTCTGGCTGGTAGGCTGGCGGAGCGGTATAGCTTCAGGGAAACGGGTGGCGTAGTCCACTAGCACTAACGCGTACCGACACCCGCTTCGGGAGGGGAGCATCGGACCAATAATATCCATCCCTACTCTACTGAAGGGGACGTCTATCAGAGGTAGGGGCTGTAGAGGTACCCTAGGCGGTCGATACCGGCTGTTCTTCTGGCAAATGGGGCAGGCTCGACAGTATTGCTTGACTTGCTGGTGGACGCCTGGCCAATAGAACTTTTCCAGGATGGCCTGTCCTGTCTTTTCATCGCTGAAGTGGCCCCCCAGCAGATGGCTGTGGGCGAGAAACAACACCTTGTCACGGAAGGGTCCTGGGATTACCAACTGGGGAGGTTGTTGGGGTCCCCCTTTTCTATACAATAGCCCGTTCTTTTTGTAAAAGTGGGGACCTACATGTAACGGATCTTCTTGGTCCAGGGCCCTTCCCCAGGCTTCCTGCAATACGGGGTCTTCCTGCTGAGCAGCCCGAAATTCTTGGTCGATTTCCCAAGGATGTTCCTCTACTCTCACCGGTAAGGCCGTAGTGTAGCTCCTTTTCTCTTTTTTCTTCTGGGTTTTTGTTTTGTGCATCCGGGCAGGGGTTGCTCCAGCGTGGGAAGGGCTGCTGGAGAAAGGGGCCTCAGACCACCACTTCTCTAAGCTGTCGGTGGTGTCATGGAGAAGGCGAGGAAGACCAGGATAATCGCTGCCCAGAATGACTTGTTCGGGTAGGGAAGGAACAAGCCCCACCGTCAGGGCACTTCCGGGATCCAGGGGATGTTGTACCTGGATTCTGGCCGTCGGGTACACCTTTGTGTCTCCGTGCACACACTGGATGGCCACTGTGCCGGTCAGGGGTCCTACCGGGTGGGGTAGCTCTTGCGGCCGGAGCACGCTCTGTCTGCATCCGGAATCAGCAAGGGCCAACACCGGGTGTCCGTCTATTCGTACCGGCCGACGAAAAGTAGGAGGAGAGGTCTCAGCGAGACATACATAGTTCCTGGCTACTCCCACCTCCATTGGCTCCTCTTTCTGTGGGCATACCCGGGCGATGTGTCCGTAACCCCCGCAGTTGTAGCACTGGGGGCCCGGTGGTGGGAGTCTGGACATCACCGGGTAAGGAAACAGAGGGGGAGGATCAGGTTTTCTGGCCAGGAAGGGACGGGGCCCTCGTGTGTGTCCATGCGCTTGCGGTCGGTGACCGTGTTCTTCCTTGGGCTTCTGCATGTCTTGGGCGCGGCTGTATGCGCTGGCGATTTCTATGGCGTTCTCCAGGGTCAGACGTGCATGCTGACGGACCCACTTTTGGGTGGCAGGATGGAGCGAAGCCAGGAACTGCTCCAGATATATTTTTGAGAGTATGTCTTCTTTAGTGGCGGTAGAGGACTTCAGCCACCGATCAGCCAGGTCTTTAATCCGATAGGAGAGGGCCCTGGGCGTCTCCTGTGGTCCCTCTTTGGCTTGGCGGAGCCGCACCCGATAGGTCTCGTCGTCGATGCCTAGTCTCTCGAGGATGCAGGTTTTGATATCCGCATAGGGGGTTAGTCCTTGCACGTTAGCCTGTTGGAAGGCCGCCTGTAGCTCACCAGTCAATAACGGCCCCAGATAATGGCCCCAGCGATCGTGAGGCCAGGCAGCGGCTTGAGCCAGCCGTTCGAAATTAGTAAAAAAGTAATCCGGGTCCTCACCCGGTACATATTTTTGGAGCACCACCGAAGGAAGGGAGGTGGTGGGTCTTTGTTGGCCTAGGACGTCGGTGAGCTTCCCCAAAGCCTGGTCTTGAGCGGTGCCCTGGCCCTTTAGGACATCATGTAACTGGCCTCTGTCTTCTTCGGCCGTTTTCAGGAACACCTCCATCATTTTCCCCAGTTGTTCCTGGGTGTCTGCTAGCTTCTGCACCGCGGCCTCCATGCTTCCGGTTGATCCCACTTCTGACACCACCTGTGAGCGTGGGGTGGGAGCGGACCGGAATAACAAGCGTGGAGGCCGTATGTAGGAGGCTATCTCGTAGCCGCGGTTTATTATTTTACAGTTTATCAATGGTAGGGCACAGGGGTAAAGAGAGTCTCAACGAAACACAGGTTCCCGGTTTCCAAGTGAAGTCTTCCGCGCTGAGCGTCCAGGGGCAGTTGTTGGTCTTGACTGAAGTCGAAGTTGGACGTGGAAGCAGCCGTCGGCTCCGCTCCTGGAAGGTGGTTCCTCGGAGGGGGGGGAAAAGGAGAGATAGAATGACGGCCGTTAGTACTGTCGGTTAAACGGAGGGTAGGAGACCGTTTCCTTCACCGGAGTGTTGGGGCTGAAACGAAGGTGAGGAAAGGGAGGGGAAGGTAGGAGAGGAGAAGAAACAGCCAGGTCAGGGTGGAGGGTGATTCCGTGTCAGGACGTGGGGGAGGGGTTCTTATCTACAGACGTGAAGGTGTCGCTCTCACACGTATATACACAGTGCTCGGTGAAACGTGGAAGGGAGGGACTCTATTATACAAGGGTGATATTTACAAGCTATACTCTACAAACACTCGTACCGTCTACTATACTACACACACGCAGAACTGGTACTCACTTGGCCCGCCGCAACTCCGTCCTTGAGTTGCGGCCGCTCTCCAGCGTCCTCCTCTGGAATCCACCAGTCCTCCGTCCAGACCTCGTCTCCTGGTTCGGGTTCGTCTCTCTTCTCCGGGGGTTCGTCGCACGCCGTCTCCTGCCACGAGTCTTCCTGCTTGAACGCGGTGTTGTCTGTTCTTCCTGCTTTTCTGTGGTCCGCCTCCGGAAAGGGGAAGGAACTTCCGGGGTCGCGGGGATGTTCTTCCTGTGGGTTCTGTGTTGTGATTGGTTCCTGTAGGAAAAAAGAAAGGGGTGGAGTCCTGGTTGTTTTGGTTGTCCGGGCAACAGGGAATGGTGGTGGTGATCGGGCGGGGAGCCGTGGTATCGGCGCTGGCGGCGCCGTGGTCCCATCACAGGCTTTTACTGTATAACTGGCCAGTCTGGTTTTGGAAAGCAGGCTGGGTCTACCAAAAAACTGTCCATACCTCATCTCTGCATCGTTCACAAGAAGCTCGGCGCTAGGATCAATCCCTTTGATGGATGCAGGAATGGATTGATGCACATTTATGGAGCCTCACCATAACCTTCCATAATCAGGTCCCAATGTAGCTAGTACTGAAGAATAACCGCTTAGGCGTTAAGTTCTTATGTGCTCACCATTAAACTAGAAACAGAACATCCCTTACTTAAACACCTGTATATTGCATCACACCCCTCACTTCAGAGCGCACACTGTATGCATACTGCGGCCTAACTGGGGGCTTCACACTTTTTACATCTTCAAAAGAGTTCTTTAACAGTATTTTTGACATTCCCTTTGATTTGTATTTCTTTGAAAGCCATCCTTGGCAGTCCCAATATTGTGTATTCAAACTTTGACCAGAGTTTACTTAGAGCCTGGTTTGAGTCCCGTGCACTCTTCGTTGCTCATCCCTGTAATGTTTGCATGGAATCCAAGCACATATTTAAGGAATGGCCTTCCTGTCCCATTGTCACTGCAGAGTGGTGGGACACTAATTTTAACAATCTTCCTGGAAGCACTTCCATAACCTCCTGCTGCTGAGAACTCAGTTGAGACATTGGCTCTCTGAACCCTAAAACTGGAGGGTTACAACTCAACCAGACTTTCCTAGCTGATACAGATATCAGATCTTCTGGCCATCAAAGATAGACTCCTCTAGGCCAAAGATGTAGTGCAGAAGGCTGCCCTTGCACCTTGTCCCTGTACTTCTAGACCACTTTGATGCCTACAATACCATGGACTCTGAGCTGCCCGTTGAGTAGCTCGAGTAGTGATTGGCCTTAAAAGCATTGCTAAGGCAGTATCTAGCGCCTGTATACCCTCACGGGGGATTAGATGCGCACTACAAATCTGAGTTGATTGAGTGATTGATTGAGGCAGCTTGTAAATCTGGAACACCATCGGTTTAAACTGGGGCAGCTCATGTGTAAAGATCGGATGTACGTTGTTACAACGCATGCTTTTACTACGCATGCCTTTACAACGCAGGATTTACAACGCAAGTCGTTACAATGACTTGCGTTGGGGGGTGCTGGATAGTGAATAGTTTAATTTACTATTCCAACTCCAGTCCCCGTGGATAGTAGGGAAGGTGTTGGATAGTAAATTAAACTATTACCTATCCTAGAGCGCCCCCCAGCGCAATTCGTTGTAATGACTTGGGTTGTAAATCCTGCGTTGTAAAGGCACTGCGTGCTAAATGTTGCATCGTAAAGGGTGTTTCCCGTAAAGATCCAACCTGGGTAGACGCTCTCCTGTTTAATTTCAATGTATACATGCATCTGTTAGCTAGGATTATGCAGTCCATAATCATTGAGATGTATGCTAATTATACCTTACTGCTTGTGTGAATGGAGAACGAGGAAGATAAGGCAACTGGCCAGTGTCTTTATGGTATCCAGGGGTGAACCAGAAGAATCGAGTTAACAGAGTATGGAACAAAGACAGATTCTAGGGCAAGATGTGCAAAACCTTTTAACCGTGGTAGACACTCTGATGTGCAAAATCACAACGTTTGTGACCATTAAAGCATGTTTTGGTATGCTCTAAACCAATTTCAGGAGTCTGTAAACTTCTGTTGACTCCTAAAATCGGTTTAGAAATGGATACTGAATCACAATTTTGGAAGGGATTTGTTGTGGGTGTCCAAGTTGTGATTTTCAAACAATTAACACGTTAGCAACTCCTAAGTTAAGGTGGTAATATTTGCAAAAGGTAATGGGTCCTCTTTGGACCCTTTCCCCTTTGTGAATTGTGGAGTAGTCTCAGAAAAACTATTGCAAAAAAGGAGAACTGTTTTCAAAGCAACACCATTCCTTTAATGAAGTCAGACTGCTTTAAAAAAAAAAAAAAGGTTAATTTAAGTGCAGTTATAGACATGGTGGTGTATGATTGCATTTACATCATGGTTTCTTTATTTAGGCAGTCTTAGACATGGGGGTCAGATGACCTTGCAGGCCACCATCTCTGTGATTCTATTCAATCAATTGAGTCACCATTTGCGACCTACCTAATCAATATTTGATAGCTAGGATTGTGACCCACTCCGGTTCTGAATTTTACAAACCAACCTATTAGTATTTAGGTCCGTTAGCAAAGTTCAGTACCAGTCACAAAAATGTTGGCTGCAAATTGTGACCAGTTTTTGCAAGTAGTATCATTATAGATATCGTTCCATTCATTGTTACACTGGACCCTAGTTATGAGATTAGGGTCTCTAGCCCTTTCTCCTTTTTTGTTGCTTAATTCATTAGTTCCTGCTCCCTCTACACCTGATATAGACAACCATCAGTTTGTGTGATTTGAATATTATTTATTGATTACGCGATATGTTTCTGGAGTGGTCCAGGCCTGTAACCACCATCTTCACGGTTCCAAAAACATTACCCTCTTTGGATAGCAGAAAAGAACCTCATTGCTCAGGGCCACCACTGTGCCCTATATCAGCTCCTTGTACTCTGGGTTGCCTGCCTACTTTGCTCCTGATGTTCTGCTGATCTGTCTCGTCGCTGGTGGAAACCTTTTAAATGCCAGGACTTCCAGTCCTCCACAGTCAGTCATTGGTAAGGTTTCTGATTTGTCTTAATGACTGTCTCAGTAAGAGGTAGCTGTGCTGTCAGGTGCTTGTTGAGGCCAGGAGCCCTCCATGGTATATCTCTGACAATGGGGATATTTCAGGAGCCTCCATCTGATTTCTGCAGCTTCCAACTCAACACCAACTTCTGTGAGCCCTCACAACACAACACCTGATCCCTGACAGGTAGTATTGGAGGCTGATCCTCCTCATAAAAAGTCAAAGCCTAGTAAAATACACCAAGCCATGAGTAGATGCAGTAACTCATAATTTATTTGAAAGAAGTGAAGCGTCTAAAGTGTATAGTGCCTGCATGCTCCCTGAAGGGGTTAAGCATGGGTGAATGTAGTGCTCAAAATGTAAGCAGTGACTGACACACTTTGTCTCTGGAGCTCTATCATATAATGCATTGTTGGCTTGCTTAGCACAGTAATTGGGCACAAAGTCCTCCTGAAACAAATTAAATCCCTCTGCCACACCACCACCATCCGGGATTATGGTGCAGATCAAAAGCTGTGTAAGTAACTTAGGCACCCTCATGGACACCAACATTAACCTTAAGTGCCAAATTGGAGCAGTGGTTAAATCAGACACACACTAACTCAAACCATTCAAAAGATTCTCCCTTTTATACCCAAAACCCATCACTCTGCTGTGAGTCCCCCCTGGACTATTGCAACTCACTCGACTATGGCTTGCCAGCTTACCAAATAAAACTTTAAAAATCATAACACGCCGGAGTCCTTATCATAAAGGATTGAAAAGAAAATCAATGTACCACGTATCACCGCAGAAATCTCAACTGGCTTCTAGTCAGAGACAGAACCCCCTTCAAGATCCCGGATTCATCTGCAAATGCTTGTGTGTCTCAGCCCATATAGATATAGAACAAAAGTACCAAAATATATCCCTTCCAGACCCTGGTGTTTCTCCAATCCCAACCAATCCAATCACAAATCCAGAGGAGACAGAGGTTTCTCAGTGGCAAACCTCCGCCCCCCCATGAACGGCCTCCCACTCCACCTGCGGGTCTCAAACAACCTCCCCTCCTTTAGAAAACCACTGAAAACCTATTTGCACTTTCTATTCTCCTTGTCTCTCTTTTCCTAAGCCTAGAAGAAATTGAGGGTCAGTGTTGGACATCACTGATTTAAAAAGTTGTAGTTTAATGGTTTTCCAAAATAAATTAATATTTTTTTATTTCATGAAATGCAGCAGTGAAAAGAAATTGTGAAAAATATTTCTCAGGGCGAAGGCAAGCTGAAGATGTCTGGATTACCTGCAAGTAGTCAGCAAGGTTTAAAAAGTGTAATTAAGTCCACTTCTGTCAGTGCAGTGGTGGGTCTGTGCTTTATAGTTTTGATTAGATACAGCCGCGGCCTGTGCAGGTAAGAGGGGTGGGGCCAGGTGTGGGGCCTTTCGACGGACGATGACATGGGAAAATGAAATAAATAATTTTCCCTCGTCTGTCGAAATCCCTCTGGCCCCAACGGCCCAATGCCCCACCCTCTTACGTTATGTAGGATTTTTTTTGTCAGTTAGTGTCTTGAAATCAGGGTCTTAAATGACAGTATCTGGCCAAAACAGAAAGAAATGGAACAACCACTAAATATTTCATGATTAAAGTTCTGGTACAGCTAGTCAGCCAGAAAAACACATTTTACTACATCTTTTTAAGCAGATAATTGCAAAGACTCTCTTACACAAGGTCTCTTTGTCTGTCTAGAAAGATAAGCTTTGGCTGTATAATTTTATTTATTTATTTGGAATGCGTATTACCTTTCTTAGTAGCGCTCACCAAAGACATTTAAAGGTATTGGCTAAGTGGGTCCTGTCACAGAGCCCCAGATTTTCAGGGCCCCACTGATAAAGCCAGCTCTGTTCTGCAGAGTCTTGACCTCATGACCTTTAATAATTCTTAAATAGATTATTTTAAATGCCTTTTTCCTTTAATTTATTTTTAATGTGGGTGAGGCATGAGAGTCTATTACAGACATTTTGCAGTGGAATCTGTGTTTATATTTCATGCAACATCCATAAAAAAAGTTTCTTTAACATCAAAACAGGACTTTACAAATGAGAAATGGGAGGGGGGTCTCTAAGATTATTTGCAGTAATACTAGTGAGCTGCTGCTGTGTTACGGTATTGAAAAAACACATCACCATCCCGGAATATTAGAAGTAAACACCAAGCTGAATATGAATCATAAATTGAAAGTTGTTCCGAACAGGAGGCCACAAAATACGTTTGGCCCCTTGCCCCTAAAATCCTTAAAATGTCCCAGGCACTCACTGAATTTTGGAAAGTGGATTATTAGTAGTGGTAAATATATATATATACTACTGGCAATAAGGCCACTAACAAGGACGTAACATAGGCCCGCACAGTGCGGAGGCCCCCAAGCTCCAGGGGTGCCCCTCAGCATAGCACTTCGGCTGGAGGGCTCCTGTTAGAGTCCGGAGGGGGCCCCTCCACGTACGTTGCAGGGGGGCCCCCTCAATATCGTTATGCCACTGGTCACTAACACAATATAGGGCTCATTATAGGTCTCAGAAAACTATTTCCATGATCAACCCTTGGTAGCTTGGCTTTGAGCAGGCAGGCTTAACTTTCGAGACATGAATGTAAAGCATTTAAAAACACCAATTCAACAACTAATTAAGAAACAACACACAATAAAAATCGAATACCAATTTATAAAAATAGGAAATATTTTTATCTTTAAAATGACACCTAAGCGAAAAAAAATCCAATTTAGGTAACAGAGACCAGAGATATGAATTTTTAAAGATTAGCACTATATATAACATAGAAACTTATAGCACCTATTAAAACATCTGGTCTCACTAGACTGGGACAAAGTCAAAGTTTTAGGTTGACAGCGATGGAGCCCTGCGTGTTTACTCCTTGCGGTAGGCCTCGGTCAAAGTTTTTACCTTCCTTACCTTCTGACTTAAAAACTTTTCTGGAGCTTTTCTTCCTGAGGTCCCTCGAGGCTCTCAGCCAGTCCGGATTCAGTGAGGGTTCACCGGCTTGCTTTGCGATGAGCTCCTGGTCAAACCTATGGAAGTCAGACGTCCTAAGCTTTCCAGCAGGACAAACAAGAGATACAGGCCGGCTTGTGGTCAAAGGGGGGCAGCTTGACTCTTGCGATTGGTCCTGGTCACCTTTTCTATGTTCGGACTTAGAAACTTTTACAGAGCTTTTTCTCCCAGAGTCCCTCGATGCACTTTACCAGGCCAGATTTGGTGAGGGTTTGCTGGCTTGTGTTTCCACCAGCTCCTGGTCAAACTCTGGAAATCGGACGTCCGGAGCTTTTCAACGGGACAAAGCTGGAGGGCAGGCCGACTCGCGGTTGTGGGTCGCCGGCTAGGCTGGCCAGGTCGAGCAGGTCCACTTATGGAGTTTTTTTGCTCCAAAGTTCTCCAAACTTCTGGAACTTCTTCCTGATG
Organism: Lissotriton helveticus; assembly: GCF_964261635.1. Classification (NCBI taxonomy): domain Eukaryota; kingdom Metazoa; phylum Chordata; class Amphibia; order Caudata; family Salamandridae; genus Lissotriton; species Lissotriton helveticus. The sequence continues at coordinate 1,839,004,694 of NC_136067.1, forward strand.
TTCCTTGGAGGATCCCAGAGTGTCCAAAATTTACTCCAAGGGTCTGGAAGCTCCAAGATGGTCCTTGAACGTTTGGGAATTCAATTCCCACAATCCACTTGGACAAAACCCTTAAAAATCGACTGGTAGTACTCCAGGCTGGGGATTCTTGGTGGGGAAGGTCCAGGTGAACTCTTTTAACCTCTAGCTTGCAGGGAGTCTACTCTTCAGTTTTTGAAGCTGGTTTGATCCACAGGGCTAAAGTTCCAGATTGTGCAGCAGGGGAAGTCAATCAGAGTGCAGGGCCGGATTGGTGCAAATCAATCTTCTCATCATGGACCCTTCATATTCCTCCAGTTTCAGGCGGCAGATCTGAGAGGCTTTGCCCTCTCATATAATTATTCAGTGTTCTCTGTAGTCACACAGGAGGGCCCTCCTGTCCAATGAGGTGCAGGGCAACACCCCAGAGCATGGCCATTTCCTCCAAAGTGTGGCACAATGGTCTCCCAGAAAGCCAAAATTCAATATGGCTGAAGTCTCAGCAGAGAGGCAAGAGCTGGCTAAACAAACCTCCAGGATGGCTCATCTCCATATTCTCCCTCCCCCTGGTAACTGCACATGTTATCCTTAAGCCTGCCATCTGACTGGGTTCAAAGAGTAGGGATCTAAATGAAACTGGCTTCTTCTGCCTGTCCCCTCCTTCTTTTAAAGATCATGGTTTACGACCCCACCCCCTTGCTCTGGCATACAGCAGAATCCTCTCCTCCCAGAATGGTTCCTCGCCCTAGGGGCTACTTATCACCTCATCAAAGCAGCCTGGCTAATCCACTTAACTCTGACCAATCAGGGCAGATCACTGGAAGGCAGAATTTTGGCTTACAGACAAGAAAGTCTTATAACTTCTTGTATGTACATTTTAGGATAAATTCAACAATTGCATATTGTTGGAATTATCAATACCAATCTAGTAAGTCCTTGAATTATATTTTCTGTGTTTCTTGGTGGGAGTTATTAATTAATAACTTCTTGCCATGTTAATATATGTGGCTGGGGGTCTGCAATGGGAAAATGAACTGGGCCAATTCTCCAATACCAGAGCTTATAAAAGGACCATGCCTATATTTACAGGGCCCTGCTGCACACACACACACACACACACACACACACACTCCTGGAATACATAGGGGAGACTTTAGGGGTTCTGAATATGTAAAAATATTGCAGATCCTCACTCAACTGGGCTCCCAGAATAAAAGTCGATTTTGTAAAGCACTTTACTGCAATGTTCGAAATAAAACGTGCAATTCCACTAAACCCAAGGCATATAAAACCTATTTTATAATCATTCACCTCATAAGTACCTGACCCCCACCTCTGTGACACCTAGGGTAGTTTTGATCCACCTGCCCTTTTATGTACTAGGGCCCTATAGGGGAGATCATGCCAATAATAGGGTACCCTAACCAATAGTGTACCATAGAAATTGTAGGTGTTTTCACAGTATTATAAGTGTATTTGTTAGCATAGCAGAGCCCATGGACAGTCTGAGTCAGTTACCACCAGTACCAGTCAGAAACAAATAAGGGTGCCCAGGGCACAGAATGACTTTGCAACACTGAAATATACAGCCTTTTACAAATCTAAGGATTCAGTCCTACCTTGATTCGAATAAATCCACCTACGTTTTCAGGAGATTCACAAGAATACATAAGGGAATTTACATTTAATGGAATTCATGCTATATGATTTGCATTTTTGTTGCTCATTCTGAAAATATTGTCTCTCGGTCCTAGTGAGTGATTTTGGATTCCAATGGATGACTTTTTATCTATTGCATGGCAGGGCAGAGGTGTCATATCCGGCTACCATCTACTGGCAGTAATAAGACTTTGGCAGTCATTTGCTCTGGGCTAATCGTAGTCCTTAGACAAATATAATGATACTTCATTTATTTCTCTTGTGTCGAGGAGCACTTATCAGATCTCCTTCCCTCCTTTTTTAGTGTTCGAGTTTTTGTTTACTTGTTTTTTAAAGAAATTGCGGATTCTTGATCGTGTTAAATAGCCTTATATTTATCTCACTTTCGAGTGTATTGACATTTTGGCCTGCAGCGAATGAAGAAAGAGAAAAAAACGGCATTCTATCAAATAAACGAGCCTCTTAAATAAATAGGAAGACTTAACAATTACAAGATGCTATCAAATTGAGGCATACTAAAATTCATTTAATTCAAGTTTTGTTTTTAAGTACAACACAGAGAAACTTTCAAAATGTCTATTTTGGTTTCATAAAATGTTCAAATCCTTTCCGCAGGACAAATAAAGAGATTTTATCATGAACTACATTACTTGACTGTTCCCACGTGGTTGTCATGCATTTTATGAGATGTTTCTGTAAGAAACCATGGCTACAGTTTCTAGGAACTGTTGTGAGGAGTTTGATGCTCATAACAAACACCCGCAATTACCAATTTAACCACTAGTGGTCAGTGTTCATCTAAAAATACATTTGACATATTTGCTCGGTTTTCTCTTTAGAAAAGGCGGCACTTGGGATACAGTTTTGCTGTGTAATGGCCGTCTGGAAATACAACTGGAGTAACCTTTTGAAAAAGTAAATGCAAGAGTCACATGGCTGCTGAATACACAGAAACCGCGTTGTTGTTTTTCATGGTCTGTTTTGAAGTTGGGAAAGCCCCGTCTCCTCCCTTCTTACAGGCGGTCATGTGAGCGTGTTGTGCTGTAGAGCAAGGATTGCATAATAATGTTCTGGAGGCTGCCTGGTTTTCGTGCATTACAACACTTTCCGTTTTAGGTCTGGCTAGAAAGCGCAGTTGGCAATTCATGTGAGCAAGAGAAAACGAGGGTTCAGACGTTTTACTTCCAGACAGAGGGGCTTATACTCCTAACAAATTTTTGGGTTGTTTTGAATACAGCATTTGATTGGGCAGAGGTGAAAAAGAGTGCTTATATTGCACTTTTAGCCTTCTTGGAAAGCATAGAGCCGTCTATAGCACTGGTGACGCCCCCAGTGCGACTATATTTATTGGTGCCCCCAAAAGACCTCCTTTTCCATGAATTCCCTCACTACCACCCTTTAACAGTGACCCAAGTCTCCATAACCTCTCGCTGCCTCACATGCTTTTCTTTTGTTTTACAGCGCTACTCATATGAGTGTAGGACAGAGGTCTTCAAACCTTTTGATGTCGAGACCCCCTCGTCAAACTTTTTTAGACGTAAAGACCTCCTCGTGACAAAAATTCTGGAACCTGGTACTCATCATCAACAACCATAAATACCCCCAACCCCACAGTAAATCATTTTTACGGTGGGGAATTAATACTAAACAGTGGCTAGTGAGCATTGGGGCGTGGTTAGAGGTGTAGCTAAAAACAAAGGACCTCATTTACGAGGAATTGGTGTAGGGCAGCGCTGCAAGTCTTCTTGCTGTGCTGCCCTACGCCAATGTGAAAGGGCAGGAATACACCATATTTATGAAATACAGTGCATTCAGGGCCGGACTGGGAACCACAACTGGCCCTGGCAAAGCACTCGGCCGGCCCCCCCTCCCCGCTCGGGGGGGGGGGGTGTTGGAGGTGCCCCTGAGCTCTTTGCCAGGCCGGTTTTCTGCCAATTTTGGTACAGGCCCTGTAACAAAAACGGCCCCCAGGGGCCCAAAACCGGCCGCCACTCGTGCGGCGCACCAGGGGATTGCCTGGTGCCCGCTATGGCCAGTCCGGGCCTGAGTGCATTCCTGTCCTTTACCCTTGCGTTGGCAAACAAATTGCTGCATGGCACCAACATAGGCAGGATTGTGCAGGAAGGGGCACCTTACTTCACAAAAACAATCTCAAGAGGCGTTTTTCTCATTCTATGTGCGCTGCAGAATGCAGCACACATGAAAAGAGGTAAAACCAAGGAGAAATGAAAAGATTTCTCCTCATTACAGCTCCGCTGGGGAGGCGTTAGTTTTTGCCGCTGCCCCAGGTTTACGTGATTTTGTAAATATGGGGCAACATCAAAATCCATGGGTGTTGCGTGGGAACCCCCATGCAATGCCTATGGAACACCTCCTTGACGCAGAGTAAGGCAATGCAGTGACTTGTGCTGCGTTGTCTTACTCTATATCTGTGAGGCCATGCAAAGCCAAGCAGGGTGACTTTGCGCCACCTCATAGGTATGGTTGAGACACTTGCGCCGTCGGAGCATCACAAAAAGTGGTGCTCTGGTGGCGCAAGCCTCTCATGAATAAATTTCAAAATATTCTGTGTGTTTTAGGTCTTTCACCATCAGGTACCTACATATAAAATAATGGGCAGTGTAAATGAAAAATACATTTAAAAAGTTGTTACTTCGTGGGAAATGCACTGTAGTACATTATGAGCCCTCTATTAGTTAATGCACTGCAAAGGTCTGTGTGTAACCAGGGAGCTACAAAATTAGATCTTGGGTGGTGCAGTGCAGTGGAGAATAGTGACGTGTATTTTTAGTGCTATGAGGTCACAGCCTGTGACAGAAAGCACTATGAATATGCAAGTCATTATTTTACACTTGCATTGCATTACACACAGTATTAGATACACTGATACAAAATGTGCAAATAGCTTTACGATAAAATGGTGCTTCCAAAATGTAGATTTTAGTAATACCATGGTGTATGTAATGCATTTTTTTTTTTTACATAACTGTCCCTTTAACCCTTACTAAGGGCTGTGTAAAAACAGTTAGGATTAAAAGCTAGAACTTCACAGCCCAGTTGTTAACTCTTTGCACTACCACTAAAAAAAAAATCTTTGTCATCACAAAGGCTGGAGTGATTCACGGGGTCCCAAGCACCCTTGGCACTTGCAGAATAACTAACGGGGCACATTTGCATGACTTTCAGGCGACCAGGCACCCTGGCATGAAAGCTTTTCACAGCACAGGAGACTCAGCTGAAGCATTTTAACGAGCGAAATTAGCTGTTCCAGGAGGGCTGTCTTTTTCCAAAACGAAAACAAACGTTTTGGAATCCAGGCACAAGTGAGGCTGGGGAATGCACGGCCCCCTTCCCAGGACTCCATGGCCCCCCCGGGGGTCGTGCCCCACAGATTGAAGACTTCTGGTGTAGGGTGTCAGAGCACTTTACATCACACACAAGCACAGAGACAATCAATCATGCCTGTATAAATCAGTATATAGGAAATGCTGCATAAGACAGAGGGCTACAAGGTGTACCAGTCACGTCATCCATAGTAGCAGTCAGTATACTTTTAGAGTGCTTGATCTCGAGGAGCACAAACTCAGAATTTAAAACGTACCACCATGGTTGGGATTGCCTCGATTAATAAAAATTGAGTTTTACCCAAATTAACCCTTTTTGAAAGATTAGGATAATGAAAGACTGGGAGAAAAAATCATAAAGCACTAATCTATACTTTGCAGTTTTTATGCAGCTCTTTGATGACAGTGAATTTCTCACTGTTCTATATTAGGATTTAAGTTATAAATTGCAAGTAACAAAAGGATCTCTCCGACAAAAGCAGTAACCGACTGAACTATTTATAATATACTTACTTCTTCGATCGGTATGGTACAATTGGTTTGCTTTGCAGCAGGCATATTAACCGTTTGTACTACTTTATGATGAGTCAAAACTTCCACTAGACAAAAATAGATCTCTCTCCAGCAGGACCGTTAATCACCATTGTTATCTTGACATTTCATTTTTATTGTTGCCTGAAAACTGCACCAGACAAGGAACGCTGCCACAGGTGCTTTGAAATCCACAATTTGTTTGACAACACAGCACTCCCTGAAGTCATCACCAGAGCCGATCGCACCGCCGTAAAGCCGGCCCTGCGCTCAACTGTTGGTTATGATGACAAGACGATGATCATGGCTGGAGACCTGATTTGTTTATTAAAAAAAGTTAAGTTAAAGGCAGTAGGACTGGAATATTTATTGTGAGAACCATATGTTAAAGGCAATAGGCGTTTAATGGTGGATTGTTGTTACGCTATATTAGAAAAAAATAAAATATGTTGTTGCGCTTCTATGTGGGTTTTATGTAGTTGTCTAATTGGGTGAATGCAGGAATGATTCAGAGTGTGGATGAATGGATCCATGAGTGCAAGGATGAAGGATGGCGTTCATGTTCGTTTACTTGTAGAGTGCATAAATCCATCAATAACTGAAGCAGCATTTTATTTATAAGAAATACATGGTAGCTTTGCCAATGCTTGTTTTCTTCTTGTTTTTAAATACATGTAAAACAGTGTGAGATAACTGGATGAGTATGCCAATGACCTAATCGTAGCAGGCAGACTAAAGTCATCTTCCTGGCATACAGAGACACTAAGGGGTTGATTACAATGGCGGGCGGATCGCCACCGCCCGCATGGCGGTGGTGATCCGCCCGCCATAATCCACCGTCCGCCACCCAATTCTCGACCTCGGCGGACGGAAAGATCGTCCGACGGTTTTCCGCCCGGTCGATGAGTTGACCGGGCAAAAAAGGTTTTAATATGGTGGCGGTGTCTGGTAGACACTGCCATCCGTATTAGGATATATGCGGGGATTTGCCTTTACAGAAAGGCATGCAGTCCTTGACATTGGGGGCCCATAGCAGGCCTTTATGTATTATGGGGGCTGGGGGGTGCACATGGGGGGTACCTATGGTATCCCCCTGCATTTGCATGTACAACATGGCAGGCACCGTGCGGTGCCTGTCACGTGTGCATTCAAATGCACAACCTGCATTTTTAACCTTGCGGTGGGAGCTGCTGGCAGCACCGCCCGCCACAATGTTAAAAATGTGGGATGCGCCCGCTAGTGTGGCGGGTGCATCCAAATTGCAAATGCGGGACCGCCGCATGCATTGCGGGCAGTCCCATTTCCCGGGGCTATAGCGGGCTGTTAAAATAAGTCTCCAGGACCTGCAAGTGCCTGGATAGCCTATTGGGTGATTAGCAGCGCTTTATAAATCCTGATTGATTTATTGAATAACAGACAACACAAACCCTCCTGCCAAGCATTTCTTTTCTGACTAGTTTTATCTTTTGTTCGTCCTTGACATCTCCATACATTCAGCACTTGCATGTTGCATACTCTCTTTCTTCCTCTGTTCTCAACTTTAAAATGAAAATTCTACCAAGGTGCCACTCAAGCCAGTGTGTACTTGACTCCTCAATACTTCCACAGTGACTACTTTTGTTGATTGTATTTTACTATTTCTTAGTGGCCCTGATCACTTAGGCCACATTGCACCGTATGGGAAGACCAGATGTTGTATGTATAAATTATTATGAAAATTGTGAAATGGGGTAATGGTGTTTTCCGCCTGTCGCCAGTGTGTACATGACTCCTAAGAACTCCCACAGTGACAATAGGTTTTTAGAAAGTTGTAAGACCTTCTTTTGCTTGGTGGACAATCTTACACTTATCAATTCTTCCACCTTATTATCCAAAAGAAACCCTGCCTTGAGGACCTCTAAAACGGGTTTCTCACAAATCACTGTAGAGGTTTTGTACCATATCATGTCCGGCTCATTCAAGGCAATCCCTCACCACTCTTTACAATAATGCCTGGTGTTTGAGCCCTCTCTTGGTATGATCTTTGCATTGGCATGCAGGAATGTGCCAGGTGGGTTTGTTCGACCATTCTGTACCTGACTCCTTTGACAAATGCTTCTGAACGTGGCCCGTATGCTGCCACTCACCTGGTGGAAAGACTGCGACTAATGTGTCTCCAACTAGGTGGTACCATGCCTTGACTTGTGGATGTGCCATGAAAACACATGGCTCTTCCTTCCTGCTAAAATAGGGCAACATGAAGCGTAGAATGATAGGTTGATATGGGTTAATAGACGGGAAGGACTTAGCTTAACCGCATGCGTGCGGCGGCTTTTCCCACTGTACGCGGTGTTTTTTTTAAACGCGCGTTACATGACGAGCTCAGCTCGTCATCAGCGTGCGAGCGGCACAACTCATGACGAGCTGAGCTCGTCATGAGCGGGGAAGGGGTTAAAAAGTTGGGGGACTTTGAAAAACTACTTGCGGCAACATCACATACAGTTCATAATTGATCATGGTCCTACTTTCACCTTGTTAAAATCACTGTAGAAGGCTACTGAAAGAACAATATTGTCTGACAGTAGTTTGAGGAAAATATCCTGAAAAAGTTCAAATTTTGCAACGAGCAGAGCCAGAAGGACTATAAGAATTATCATGATCATTATCACCAACAGGTATTTTTGGGAAACAGTGTAAAAATAATTATTCAGACTATAGAGGACATGAAGGAACTGTATATCATAAAATCATATATTTCGAAATACTAAAGCAAGAAAGATGTGGGAAAATCATGTGCTTTGTGTCTTCCTTTTAAGATATTTTAATATGCACTTCTGTGTCTTTTTAGGACTACCACTGTACCTGCCGCTGTATATACTATACTATACTATAAATAAATAAATGCTGTGGCCCTAGGCTAACACTGAGTGAGGTACAGATATTAAGAATTGGACCTATCTACGCCAAAGGTATGCTTCTTGTAAACGTCCTGGTAGCACTGCCTGTGTACCGACTCTTGGCTTGGGCTCCCAGTTGAGCCAGGAATTACTCAAATGTTGCCCATCTTTTCATGGAAGCAGAGGGTGGAAAAGAAGCAGAAGCACCTAAAACATGAAAAGTCACCCATATTGGAGTCTACAAAAAACTTTGAGATTAGAGATGGCTACTAAGAGCTTAGTTATGGTAGGACTGACGGAGCGAAGGCTCGGTGGGAGGGTGTTAGGGTATTAGTAATGGACTACCCAGAGGCATACTTGCAGGTATTATAAGAAGCCTTGTTCGAATTCTCATCCTTCACCTTCAGAAAGGAGGAAGAAGGGAATTCCTGCGGTAAGTCTCTGTGCTAAATCCTGAAAGAACATTGGGAAGAGTAGGTTCCTTCTTTCGACTTTAATCTCTGCTTCCAGGATTTGATTCCAGGACTAGGCAACCTGTTCCATGATTTGACCTTCAGGCACAGAAATGGCGTGGTCAGCTTTGATAGGATTCTGAAACTTCTGAGGAGAGAGGTTCCAGCTGGGGGTGATAGAGCGCGCGAGGCCACCCGACCAATAATTTCGCCGTTTCCGGCTTCGGGCCCATATACTTCAAATCACCATATACATTGACCAGGTGACTTCACGAGCTCTACCAATTTGTGTGTGTTCTCTACTATTGTTTCTCAGTGTACCCGACTTACCATCCACCAACACGGGTACCTAATGACCACAATGAATCAGGGAGCTAGCTGTAAAAGAAAAGCAACAAAATACAAACCCAACCAATAACATTCAAATACTGTGTAAAATGACCACGGACAACTGGAAGTTTTAAAATGTTTATCTAAAGTTCGTTATTTTCATTCATGAGATATACAAGAATAAGGCATTCAATTACTAAAATAATGTAAATGATATAACTATAGAGAAATAAAGACAGGGTAACCATTGAAATACTGACATGAAATGTAATGGGAAAATTCTTATGCAATTCAGAAATGTTTAAGCATGGACAGACTATGCATGGGTAACTATAGGAGGGCCTATAAAGAGTAACACGCTAAGCTTAAAGTGAAGGGACCTTTAAACAGTCTAGGTAAGGAGGTTCTAGACCATATCAGAAAATGACAAACTGCAATGCAAAATATAATTTCTAACAGGTGAGGAGACATAGGAACACGTTTACTAGAAAAATATGCAAATGACTTTCAACAGTTTGCGGAAAGCATGGAAAATAATATATGCAAAGGGTAACTTTATTAAAGCAAAAGTCAGAAATTCAGGAGGTGCAAAGTTTAAGAAGTTCAGAGCAATATTTACCTAGAGTGGTGTGAAAACCAAACCCTGGCCACGGGTCAGTTATGGACAGGAAAACCCTCAAGGAAGGATACCCCTCAAAGGACAGCAGGTGCAGAATGGATACCCAGTACAGGTTAGGAACCCTCGGATTAGGAATCAGGACAGGACAGCAAACCTTCAGGACAGGACCGCTCAGGACAGGACCGCTCAGGACAGGACCGGAACCCACAGTTCGGAAGCAACGCCTGCGCTCCACCCTCTCTGCAGCTATCGATCAAGACCCCGATTGGGTCAACGAACTCCCAGCAAAAGTGCTTCGCCAGCACCTTAAGGTTCAGTAAAACCGTAGTCTATGGTCAAATTCGGACAGAGTGCTCCGCAGCTCTCTGTATCTTCAGTCACCTATTGAGTGCGTTGGGTCAGTGACAGGTCAGCTATACCAGACAAGTCGGACAATTTCCCTAGGTGAACCCAGGGTAGATATACTGTTTGGGGCAGTGTACCACCCCCCAAATGTTGCAAAGTGTCAGAATCCCTCAATTTGGATTGGTCCTAAGGTAGGATTTGGGTAACACACCAATCATAATACTCCATTTGTATGCCACATTAACATATTTTGGTACCGCCTAGCGAGATAGGGGTTCCCATGAGAGACTACACGGCAAACAGTAGCGCAACATTACAATGTAACATATAAGGAGCCATATTCGCTGTTCTCGCGGGGCAGAGGTGACTTTCTCAGGAACATCTTGCCCATCACTGCCAACTGGCTGTGTTCCATCAGTCAAGGTCCACTGTGCCGCAGAAAGTTGCGCAGGCGCAGAAGGGACCTCCAATATGGCTCTCCTCTCTCTCAGACCCCCATTCCCCGTGGTACATGAAAAGTAAGCGAAAACAAATTAATACATAATAATGTCATCATGAAAACACATCACAGGGTTTGTACTTCTAACTTATCATCAAGAAATATACTTATGCAATCTACATGTTAGCTACATAGAAACGATGACAAGAGCAAACTGCACGAGCAGTGTAAGCTATGTATTACGCATGCGCATGAATTTCCCTCCAATTCTGCAGACACGTCAGGACACGTGAGTGTGACTGACGCATGCGCAGTAACTAAATACAAGCGGCAGACATTTTAAGTGACTCGAGTAAATGATTTTAGTAAAACACATGTGCAAGCTTCTTAATCCTTATTCAAACTTAATATAAACGTTAGTAAAACGTACACTTGTTACCTTGTTACACATAAACGAGGTTCATGAGTTCGGCAAGCCGCAAAATATGCGAAGCTATGCTTCATCAATCCCCTCTTTGATGATATTTACTATCATCACAAAATATAATGGAACCAGATGCCAACTTTCTTTCACACTTTATACAGTTCTATCTCTTCCAACAAACGTTCCAATTTTTCTCTTTCAGTTTTGGTAGGGTGAGAAGTCTTCACCTTTTTGTATATCTGATCATTCACTTCCTCCAATTCGATCTCATCCACACTTCGTTTCACTCCTCTAGCATTCACTTGATGTTTTCTGGTGTGTTTGCGACATTTGCAACAGATAAAAATGAAGAATATGATAAGACCTATAATTCCAATTGGCATCAGTATCTTGAACAATAAGCTTTTACCTAAGCTAGCAAGCCAATGACCTACATTTGAGAGACCATCTACCAGTCTCTTCCAGGCACTATCAACCTCGAGTTGTTTGAGTTCCTTTGTCAAATTAGTAATGTTTTTCACATATCTTTTGATCTGTACACTTTTATCCGGAATATAAGTGCAACAATGTTGCGCCCTCAACATCCGGCAGACTCCGCCCTCTTTCGCTAATAAGGTATCAAGAGCAAGTCGATTCTGCAAAACCATTGATCTAATCGCAACCATTTCGGTATTGACCAGCAAAAATCCATGAGCTGTCTCAGTAGATAATACATCCACTATAGTAGACAATTTGCAAATTCTGTGAGTGTTCAGAACCACTCCCACTCCAGGTATCAGTGCACTGAAAATACTACCCATAATTTCACCTATACTTTCTCTTTTACTACGCATTAAGCCATTAGTATTTTCACTGCTTCCAGCATTTCCATTCACATGGTATATTTTCGGGAAGACAATGCCAAAATAGCAGCTTCCATACCAGTGATCCGGCAATTTGAAATAAGCCTTGTCCCCACAAATATAATAAATTCCAGGAAACACAGGCTCTGACCCATTTTTGAAACCCCAACCTCCAATTACCTTGTAATTATGTTCGCATTCACTGGAACCAATGAAAATGTTATTATAGTAGCTAGTCTTTTCGCGGTGAAGACATAGCTTGCCTTTCTTTTCAAAATCCAGCAACAGAGCAGGACCCGCCCCACCAGATGAGGTGCCTTCCATGTTCTCTGCCCATCTTGGCCTTTTCTGACTTTCGTCATTAGCCTTCTTTTGGATTTTAATTCTCCTTTTCTCTGCCATGTTCAGGAACATCTTTTCCTGCTCACGCAAAGAACAAGTCAAGTTATCTCTGTGTGCATCAGCTATGTCAATGTTACCTATAGTCAGAAAGTAGTCTCCCATATATCTTATGGTGTCACTTTTGGTATGTACATGATTCAAATTCCCACGTATAGGAAGTTCAGAAAAAATCACGTCATTGTTAGAGTAATAGTACTGTAACGGTCCTCTTTTGTAAAATAAACTAGCTAAAATGCTACAGGAGATTCCATATGTCAACGGCAAGTGATGGTATGTCACGCCTTCAGCTACAGAGGTAGGTAGCTTCATGCAGACATAGCAATCTTCAATTTCCATAGTCTCTACATAGTGTATTAACAAATTTGCGAAAACATTTAAGTGTGTCTTGTTCTTAACTCCATGATAATGTAGTCCTCCCTCATCTGATGCTTCTAAGTCTTGTTTTGTTTGTATCAGTGCTCTCTCATGTCTTGCTACGCTCTGTGTTGTCAGTTCCTCACTGTCAGTATTTACAATTTCAGTAGGGACAATATTAGTATCTTTACTCACGGTAAAAGGGATGAAAACTGTTAGTCCTATCCAGATTACTATCAGTACTACTATACTACATATACACACCTTGCAGCACGTTTTGCAACGACTGCAACTAGGTCTACCATTCACAGTTGAATCAGACATTTCGGCTCAGAAGAAGTTTCTCGACCCCTCTTTGTGTCTTTACACAACTAGCTTACTTTGTGCAAATTCACGGTCGTTCGTCTTCTTCTTCAGCAGAGTACTCAGGGACGGGCTCTCCGTCGCTTACGTCAGTTATATCAAGATCTTCAAGTTCTTCCAACACAAGTGTCCATTCAGGTGACTTGTACTTCTTGTTTTGTTTCTTTATTCGATCACTTCTTCTTTTGGAAGTGTTTTCCTCTTGTTCTGCTATTCGCGCACTTCTCCTTGCTTCTGCACTCTTTTCTTCCACTGTCTTTATCCTTAGCCTCAATTTCTTTACGAACCTAGGCTCAAGGTGCTTTCTTTTCTTAAGTCTTTTAGTTGCCACTTGGACTTCGCTTTCTTCCCTTATCCTCTTTTTCTCTTTATCATGTGGCAATTCCGCTTCACTTTCTTCTTCTTCCCCTATCTGGCTAGTTCCAGGGCTAGCATCTAGTTCTTCTGCCTTGTTACTAATCTGGCCTTGTTCAGGAATATTTTGTGTTTGGCTTTCAACTGTCTCTGTTTCTGTTTCTGTTTCTGTTTCTGTTTCCTGAACCCGTTCTTCTAACTCTATCTGATCCTGTTCAAGCACTTCGATCTCTTTATTTTCTTCTGCTCGAACTATTACTCTATGTCTAATCTGTCCCTTATCCACATCAGGAGTTAGTGGAGGCGTATCGAACACCTGTTCTGTCCCTGTCTGACCTTCTCCTTCCTCAGTTTTGATGTGAATCTCAAGGGGCTGATGTTCTTCGCCTGTGCCTTGCTTTTCCTGACTAGTGCACTCTCTACCTTCGCAAAGTCGCTCTCTTGTTCGGATGGGATCTTCGGTCAGATCAATCAATGGTATCCACTCTTCTGGCCATATGCTTGGCAGCTCGTCATCAGCTACTTCTGGCTCAGTTTCCTGGACCCCTTCAGCAGGCTGGACTCTTGGTAGTTCGTCATCAACTATTCTTGGGCCAACGTCTGCTCATTCTGCAGCTCGACTGGTACTGGGCTGTACGTTGTCAGCTACTTCTGGTCTTGCTCCTGCAGAGTCCTCTGCTGGACGCCCTTCTTCTTCATGTTCCTCGTCTGGTAATACCTTCTAGGTGTTGCCGGCGTTGATCCACTGGGGAACACCTGCACACTTCACTGCAGTTGTTGTTACCAGGATTACTTGGCGTTTCTTTCCCCACCTTGGTGCCAGACAGCTTGACCCAGTGGGCTTCTTTATTTTGACCCAGTCTCCTGGAACCAAGTTGTGGAGAGGAGTCGTTGGATTGAGGATGCCGTCGTCTCCGATCTGGCGAGAGATAGAACGCTCTTGGTCACCCAATCTTCTGCAGTACTCAAGCACCAAATCATCAGTAATACTCAACAGTTTGCTTCCTGGCACCCATGCTTGTCTCATCACTCTTCCCATAATGATCTCATGGGGACTTAGGCCTGTCTTGCGGTCAGGAACACTTCTCAGTCCCATCAGGACCAGGGGCAGGGCCTTCACCCAGTTCATGCCAGATGCATCACACAGCTTTGCTAGTCGGTTTTTGATAGTTCCATTTATTTGTTCCACTACTCCAGAAGCCTCTGGATGATATGCACAGTGAAGTTTCTGCCTTATTCCAAAGGCCTTACATAGTTCAGCCATTACTTCATTCTGAAAATGTCCGCCCTTATCTGATTCAATAATGAATGGAACCCCTAATCTAGGTATCAGTTCTTTTAGTAAACACTTGGCTACTGTCAGTGCGTCACTTTGGGAAGTGTGGTAAGCTTCTACCCATTTTAAAAATACGCAAACAATGACAGGGACATATCGCTTCCCCTCACAACGTGGCATGGTGATGAAGTCAATTTGTATCCTTATAAAGGGACCCCCTGATCTCCCAATTTTGCTCAGTTCTACCATTGTCCTCTTGCCTGGGTTCATCTGTTGACATGACAGGCACCTCTGGCAGAGGGACTCTGCTACTTTCCTGAACTTTTTACTGTACCAAGTCTGTTGAAATACCAGAATCATGGCATCCCTACCAATGTGTGATCCTTCGTGTATTAATCTTGCCATTGTGCCAAGCAAGTGTCTGGGTAATACAGGCATACCAGTTGGGCCCAAGATGACACCATCCACACGTCTCGGTCTACACCCATCCTCCTTCCATTTCTCTCTTTCTTGCCATGGGGCCGACTCCTGCCACTCTCTCACTTCATCCCATGTAGGCACTTCTTCAAACACTTGAAGTTGGCAGCTGGCTCCAATTCCCCCTCGTTTTTGATTAATTATATAGTGATCTCTGGCGCACCATTGGGCCACTCGATCAGCAAAATCATTTCCCAGTGATACTTTGTCCATGCTCTTCTTATGAGCAACGCACTTTACCACTGCCAGTTCCTTTGGTAACTGGATGGCCTCTAAAAGGTCATGAACAACTTTTCCATTTCGAATGGTGGTACCTGAGGAAGTCAGGAATTCCCTCTGTAGCCACAATTGGCCGAAGTCATGCACAACACCATAACAGTACTGACTGTCAGTGTACACTGTTATGCGTATGTTTTTCCCAATTTGGCAAGCTTTTATGATAGCGATCAATTCGGCTACTTGTGCAGACTTTATGTTATATAGATAACCTGCTTCTTCAATTTTTGTTAAGGAGACTACTGCATAGGCAGCACTCAGGCCTCCTAGTTCATGTCTTAGACAGGAACCATCCACAAATAATTCCATGTCATGCACGGGCAATGGAGTTTCTTTAATGTCTGGGCGTTGCTTGGTGCTGAACTCTGTCAGATCAATGCAGTCATGTTCATCATCATCCCCACCTTCCATATCCATGGGGTCGGGGAGTAAAGTGGCAGTGTTCACGATACCGCACCTAACAATGCTTACATTTGCTGCACCCACAACAATCCTCTCGTATTTAGTCAGCCGACTAGGGGTGAGATACTGCGTTTTTGTTCTGGTCAATAAAATTACCACTCCATGTGAAACATACACAGTCACAGGATGTCCCATGACAATGGACTCACTTTGTTCCAAACTTGCGCAGGTAGCAGCTACTGCTTTCAGACAGCCTGGTAACCCAGCAGCTACTGGGTCCAAGGTGGCAGAGAAATAGGCCACAGGCCTTTTGGTCGTGCCATGTTCTTGAGTCAAGACTGACAATGCGCAATTATCGCGAGTGTCACAGAACAGGGCAAACTCTTTGGAATAATCTGGCATTCCCAACGCAGGAGCTGTACACAGACAATTTTTCAGTTTTGTGAAGGCCATTAAGCTTTCATCGTCCCATTCTACAATATCTGGCATTCCTCTCTTGGTCATTTTTATCAAAGGCCTGGCTAAGACTGCAAATCCCAGAATCCACTGCCTGCAGTATCCTAGTACGTCCAGGAACATTCTGATCTCTTTTTGAGTACGGGGCAACTGCATCTTTTGAATTATTCTCACTCTTTCTGATGTTACTTTTCTGACGCCCTTTTCTATCTGGTGTCCTAGATATTTCACTGATTTTGCACAAAACTGTAGTTTGTCAGGGGCCACTTTATGTCCTTTCTCACACAGGTTATTTAGTAGGGCAATGGTGTCAACTACACAGTCCCTATGACTTTTAGACGCCAGTAGAAGGTCGTCTATGTACTGCACTAGGACAGAGTTCCCAGGTAAGATCAAAGTTTCTAGACATCTTTTCAAGATCTCATTAAAGATAGAGGGACTTTCTGTATACCCTTGAGGGACCCAGTTCCAGCAATACACGTGACCTTCGAAGGCAAATGAGAAAAGAAATTTGCTATCTCGATGCAAGGGAATGGAAAAGAATGCATGACACAGGTCTATCACAGTGAACCACTCAGCATCCCAGGGAATCTGATACAGAATCACTGCTTGGTTCGGGACAATAGGGCAACAGGGAACTACTATTTTGTTACCTTTTCGTAGATCCTGCACTACTCTGTACTTGCCACTATGCTTCTTGATGCCCATAATCGGGGAGTTACATGGGCTACTCATTACTTCCTGTATGATGTTTCCTTCTAGTAATTTCTGTATTTCCACAGTAACACCCGCTTTCACTTCTGCATTCATTCGGTAGGGCTTGGTGTTAGGGTATACTGCATTGTCCTTGATGGCTATCTGTATGGGGTCTACATCCTTCATCAATCCTACATCTTTTCCAGTGAAGTCCCACACATCTTGCTTTACTACTTCTTGGAGTTCTTTGGGCAAGTCCTGCAGGGTCAATCGTTTAATTTCTGAGTCAGGTCTGAGCAACAATAATTTATAAATACCATCTTCATCCGGGGTCTGAATTTCAACACCCTTTGGTGTGCAAAAGATAGTGCAGTTCATTTTGCACAGCAAATCACGACCCAGTATATTCACTGGACTGGTGTCACAGACAACAAATCTATGCATTTGTTTAAAATTTCCAATTGAAATCTCCATTGGCTCGGTAACAGGAGTACTAATCAATTGATTAGATACACCCACTACTTGGATATTTTCTCCCGAGAGGGGTAGGTTTGGAACGTCCACTGTTCTTACAGTAGAACGGGTAGCGCCAGTGTCCAACAGAAAGGTGACATCATTTCCGTCAACCTTTCCTTCAATGTATGGTCCGGACTGGTCTACCGGCAAGGAAGCGCCAAGTACGCACTCCTCGTCCTCCCCTCTCAGGCCCCGTCAGTACTGGTCATCACAAAGGAAGGTATCATTCAGCAGATACTGCGAAGTTGCTGCATTTCTGTTCTCACCGCTTTCCCAAACTTCTATCTCATCACCCTCTGCCTGTTTTCCCCTGTATACTTGCTTTGGTGCTCGGGGCACCTGAACTGTTTTTACCTGTGGTTGAGTCTTTCTTGGTCTTTCTTTCTGCGTCTGTGGAGTTAAATCAGGTGTTTTGGCGTTATCATCTATCAAATAGGGACACTCGTTACGCCAGTGTCCAATTTCGCCGCACTGATGGCAGGGACATTTCTTCATAGCCTCTTCCCTGCTAAATTTGGGCCGGGGCTTTCCTCCACCCCCACCCCCAGGACCTTTGTTCTCAGCATTTTTAACCATGTAACTCAACTGCTTTTCTTGCTGTTCTGCGAGCTTCACCTGAGCCCACATCACCTTTTCCTTGAGAGCCTTTTTCTTTTCTGCCATCTCGTCCTCGCAGTACTTTGCGTACCGCAGGACCTCATCCATCTTTTTGGTATGCCAACAAATTTTATTATCTTTTATCCACTGACAAATTTCGGGTCTTAAACCATTTACAAACCTGTAAATAAAATGCGTCATGTCTTTCATCTCGATGTTATCGATACCACTGTATGTTTTGAATACCTGCAATAACCTCTCATAGAAGGAGTGCACTGTCTCGTCCCTTTCCTGTGTTGTCCTATCTATCTTGGTCCAATCAGTTTCCTTAGCTGGCACTTTTAGTTTCAAATGCTGAATTACCTGCTCATATTTTCTCATGACTTCTTTCGATGGCTCCCCTGTTTCTTTATTTCTTGGGTACTCTTCACTAGGCCAGGCTATAGCTATTTTACACTCGGTCCATAGATCTACCGGAACCACAATGTCGAAAAACCCATCCAGGTCCTTCCACAGGCATTTTTGTACCTTGACGAACCTTTCCACTTGTCTGTACCAGTCAACTTGCTTCTCTCGTAATTTTGGAAAATCGTTCGTAAAGGACACAATATCCTGCCTGGACCAGGGAACGTGCACATATTTTCCTCCTGGTACTTCGCGCATGGGGCATAACTGCTCAGGTTTTTCTACCTCCCTTAAAGCAAACTCAGGAGTCACTTGTCGGGAGCGAGCCTCTTCTTTCTTTCTCGCCCACCTGCTTCTCCATCTTTCCACATCTCCCCATTTTTGCAGTACCGCCAATAATTCTTTAATCTGCAACTTTTTCCCTGCCACATTCAGGTGCTCTATATCTTTGTCTGAGAAGTCTGCTCTGTACCGTTTCTGCAAGGGCTTGGATTTTGAAATATCTACCCCCATACTGGCTGCGGTGTCTGTCAGTTTTTCGTGGAGCACTCTGGTGTTTCTTGTAAGGCTTTTACACATAAACGACAATTCTTCTTCAGAGTAGGTATTCAATCGATCCAATCCCACATTTCCTGCCATTAATTCTTCTATTTCTACCCTCAGCTTGTAGAGGTCTAAAAGTTTTGTTTGCGGAGTCTGTTTCTCTAATTCGCGACTCCAATTCTCAATTTCATCCGGAGTTACCAGAGAGACACTCCTAGTACCTGTCGCTGATTCCATTTTAATTTCTTTCGCATTAAAAGGGTTATGCCTCTGCTGCATTCCCTTTCCGGTCTGTTTGTTTGGCAAGTCCAAGAACGCAACTTCAGACTCACACTCACTGGACTGATCATCTATGATTATCGGTTCCTGTCTCGGGGTTGCCATGACTGGGGTAATAACTGGAGTAATCGGATTTCCCTGACCATTTCCGTATAACGGAACCACTGGTCCAATAGTTACTGGAATAGTCAACGCCTCAGGACTGGTATTTAACTGGGAGATTTTCTGAATTATTTCGGTCCTTTGTCTAGCTAGAGCCTCCTGCTCCTTTTCCACTAGTATCCTTCTTAAAGTCGTGCCATCTAATATCTGTGGGGTCAATGGAGGAGTAAAACTCGGGGCAGTAGGATGCGTTTCACTTGGCCCCCCACCATAACTTGGTTTTGGGAACAATGTTCCGGTGTTAAAGGACCTGCGCTCTTCCTCATATGGAGGTTGAACAAAAGGCAGTCCTGAACTCGATGGTTTCTCTTCGTTTTCATACAGGGGTCTGGGAAAGAAAACTTTCGTACGTGAATATTTTTCTTCTTGGTTTGCGGGCACTCTGGGATATATATCCCTTGCTTCCGCCGGTTCGGGTTTCTCAAAATAGGGCAATACCTGACCACCCCCTCCCAGTCCTAGGGATCTGTCCTCTTCCTTAAGGAAGTGGCGTCGGGGAGCATCTCCGACAGGAACGCTTTGTTTTACTGCAAGTAAACTACTTCCATTTACTTTTCACACGCTGCGAGTAGATCTCTTCCACCTACCCTTCACTTTAGCATCAGTGAACCTGTTATTCCCCTAAACTCATCCACTTCTTTCCGGGATATGTTCCGAGTCTAAGGTTTCCCAGCGGACCCCTTTGCTGTCACCCAAGCTCCGAGGAACCTGCTACTCTTCCGATGTGACCCTTACTAGGTTACGCCACTATGGGAATTTTGCCAATGAACCTCGTTACTAACATTTATTCACACATTTATCCAGAAAAACCCTAGTTAGTGCTTCCCGGTTATCCTAACCTGCACCTAACTTTCCTCAAGCCTGTGACCTCAGGACAATGGATTCTATTCACCACTTGCCCTTTCAATTCCCCGGGGAGTTCGGACAACACAAAACTAAACGGTTGACAAACGCATGGATTAATACATATAACAATATAAGAACAAGAATAATAATGAAAAAACAGTTCATGAATTCAAAGGCAACACACTTCAAGAGACTGATCAGATCCCCTGGAATGGCCGCTTTTATAGCAGCATCAATGTACTAGCAGCTACCGACTTGACTAGACTAACTAGTCCCTGCCTTACTTTTCAACTAGTCCCTAACCATCCTCTGCTTACCAGAAAAACTGATAGAGCGCGCGAGGCCACCCGACCAATAATTTCGCCGTTTCCGGCTTCGGGCCCATATACTTCAAATCACCATATACATTGACCAGGTGACTTCACGAGCTCTACCAATTTGTGTGTGTTCTCTACTATTGTTTCTCAGTGTACCCGACTTACCATCCACCAACACTGGTACCTAATGACCACAATGAATCAGGGAGCTAGCTGTAAAAGAAAAGCAACAAAATACAAACCCAACCAATAACATTCAAATACTGTGTAAAATGACCACGGACAACTGGAAGTTTTAAAATGTTTATCTAAAGTTCGTTATTTTCATTCATGAGATATACAAGAATAAGGCATTCAATTACTAAAATAATGTAAATAATATAACTATAGAGAAATAAAGACAGGGTAACCATTGAAATACTGACATGAAATGTAATGGGAAAATTCTTATGCAATTCAGAAATGTTTAAGCATGGACAGACTATGCATGGGTAACTATAGGAGGGCCTATAAAGAGTAACACGCTAAGCTTAAAGTGAAGGGACCTTTAAACAGTCTAGGTAAGGAGGTTCTAGACCATATCAGAAAATGACAAACTGCAATGCAAAATATAATTTCTAACAGGTGAGGAGACATAGGAACACGTTTACTAGAAAAATATGCAAATGACTTTCAACAGTTTGCGGAAAGCATGGAAAATAATATATGCAAAGGGTAACTTTATTAAAGCAAAAGTCAGAAATTCAGGAGGTGCAAAGTTTAAGAAGTTCAGAGCAATATTTACCTAGAGTGGTGTGAAAACCAAACCCTGGCCACGGGTCAGTTATGGACAGGAAAACCCTCAAGGAAGGATACCCCTCAAAGGACAGCAGGTGCAGAATGGATACCCAGTACAGGTTAGGAACCCTCGGATTAGGAATCAGGACAGGACAGCAAACCCTCAGGACAGGACCGCTCAGGACAGGACCGCTCAGGACAGGACCGGAACCCACAGTTCGGAAGCAACGCCTGCGCTCCACCCTCTCTGCAGCTATCGATCAAGACCCCGATTGGGTCAACGAACTCCCAGCAAAAGTGCTTCGCCAGCACCTTAAGGTTCAGTAAAACCTTAGTCTATGGTCAAATTCGGACAGAGTGCTCCGCAGCTCTCTGTATCTTCAGTCACCTATTGAGTGCGTTGGGTCAGTGACAGGTCAGCTATACCAGACAAGTCGGACAATTTCCCTAGGTGAACCCAGGGTAGATATACTGTTTGGGGCAGTGTACCACCCCCCAAATGTTGCAAAGTGTCAGAATCCCTCAATTTGGATTGGTCCTAAGGTAGGATCTGGGTAACACACCAATCATAATACTCCATTTGTATGCCACATTAACATATTTTGGTACCGCCTAGCGAGATAGGGGTTCCCATGAGAGACTACACGGCAAACAGTAGCGCAACATTACAATGTAACATATAAGGAGCCATATTCGCTGTTCTCGCGGGGCAGAGGTGACTTTCTCAGGAACATCTTGCCCATCACTGCCAACTGGCTGTGTTCCATCAGTCAAGGTCCACTGTGCCGCAGAAAGTTGCGCAGGCGCAGAAGGGACCTCCAATATGGCTCTCCTCTCTCTCAGACCCCCATTCCCCGTGGTACATGAAAAGTAAGCGAAAACAAATTAATACATAATAATGTCATCATGAAAACACATCACAGGGTTTGTACTTCTAACTTATCATCAAGAAATATACTTATGCAATCTACATGTTAGCTACATAGAAACGATGACAAGAGCAAACTGCACGAGCAGTGTAAGCTATGTATTACGCATGCGCATGAATTTCCCTCCAATTCTGCAGACACGTCAGGACACGTGAGTGTGACTGACGCATGCGCAGTAACTAAATACAAGCGGCAGACATTTTAAGTGACTCGAGTAAATTATTATAGTAAAACACATGTGCAAGCTTCTTAATCCTTATTCAAACTTAATATAAACGTTAGTAAAACGTACACTTGTTACCATGTTACACATAAACGAGGTTCATGAGTTCGGCAAGCCGCAAAATATGCGAAGCTATGCTTCATCAGGGGGACAGGCGCAGAAAGAAGAGAGGCTAGTGCCTAAATGTAGACCAGACCCAGGGTACCGGTAAATTGCTCGAAGGAGTTTAGAAAACCTTAGACCCGTTATCTGGAGACCCCTGTCACTCTTTTCCAGTGGACTGAATTTGTGACATCAATTTGGAAGTGATCAGCTAACACAACTGCTTGAAAACAACTGACATTCCCTGCTGGAGTGCCAGCCCTCACAGACTTTTGTAAACCCCTCAGAGAGGTGGATATTGTGTGCCCAGGTAACACACTCCCCCTAACTCCATCAGATTTTATGTGCGGGCCGGAGGTGAGGATTATGCACAGTCATTCTCACTTTATTTCTCTGAGCAGCCCATCACACAGCTTTAACAGAGCAACAAAACTTTACTGGACTTGACTCTCAAAAGGACCAGGAACCAGAAATACAGTTGAATTTGGTTCATAAAATCCCCCAAAAGAGGCAGCACTTCCTCGTTCATTGCTGATCAGCAGCCAGATAAAGGAGGTTACCTCTAGCGGACTGCGTAGCAGAACATTTAGATGCCATTACCCCTCGCCCCCCCCCCCCTTTGTTAGCACACCGCCATCATGCATTGTAAACTATGAAAGTGCTACCTCTTTGTCCAAGTTCAGGAAGGCTTTAAAGACCTGGCCTTTCACTCTGAGTTTCTACCTAGTTATCTTGAAAGCCTGTGAATCTCCTTGGTTCCCTTCCGGTCATAGGTAGCGCCAAGATGCCTCCAGGCAATCGTTTGTGCTTTACAACAACGAAATCAAATCAGATCAAGGCCTTTTTAGGAACTTGCAAAGTGTACATGTAATTGAGAATGCTAATTTGAGAAGACAGTAATTTCATATCTGGCATGCTAAGTAGGGAAAGTTCTAGGAAGTGAAATCGTATGCAAATGAACACTGTGAGTCTTATATAAACTCTTTCCTCGTGACACTGTAACGGTAAGAAATCGAAGTCATGTTGCATCACAAAGTTGTAAAAAAAATATATGTGTTTTTCCCTGTAGGAAACGCCACTGAAACCTTCATGTAGTTGCCTTGTTTGGCCACAGAGGGGCATGAGAGTGTGAAGCAAAGTAAAGGGAAAGCCTTCGGGATTGAGGTGTGAGAATCAGATGGGAATGAGAAGAATATATGGCCTTGTGAGCTGTTGGCATACACATGATTTACAGAAAATATACCTTGGAGCAAAGGAGATGCCTGTGTGCATCTCAGATTTATTCCACCCATCTTATACTGCCTTCAGGCATTTATTATTGCAAATCTGCTGCCACTTTTCTGAATGTTTTAGTGTTTAAATTGTACAGATTTCAAAATGATATTACATTTCACATACTTCATATACCATTACCCATTCGTTCCGTTTTCTATATTACGAGCTCCTCGTCGACCAGAGGGCTGCAGGTGAAGGTATGTGCACTCTAGGCACAATAAAATAAAGTTAAACCTAATATAGCATTGTTAGACCTCTCAGCCTTAGGGTGGTCTTTTTCCAAACCTTTTGCTTACGCCTCCTATTTTTGCTGAATTTGTTTTTGTTGGACTTTGCACTCAGCACACTTTACCACTGCTAATCAATGCTCTCTCCTTTAGACTTGGTACAATGGGCTTAGCCACAATTGGCACATATAATGTACCTGTAAGTACCTAGTAAAGTAGTACTACATATACCATGGGCCTGTAAATTAAATGCTACTGGTGGGTTTGTAGCACTGATTGTGCCACCCACTTAAGTAGCCCTTTAAACAGGTCTCATGCCTGCCATTGCAGCCTTTGTGTCAATATAAATGGCTCTTTCAGAATCACATGCTTCAATCAAGTGCCAAAGCCAGGATTTATATGGTCCAAAGTTAATGATTTAGCCACTAGATTATATCTACTATCTGGGTGCAGTAGGGTAATCCTGATGGCTGGGGTATTGCTTCTCCAACTCATTTCTCTTTAACAACCCTCAAGACAAACATCCTTTACTTCTGTGGTCAGCAAGGACAAATGAAAATGGGTCACAAAAGTTTTCAACAAGCCTTAACAACATAGCCTCTCACACCATATGTGCCAGCACCAGGAGAACCCTTTGGAGTGATAGCCTGCTGCCACCAAGGATATCTAAAATAAATAAATATATAAAACTCTACTTCTGAAGACTAGCGTCTCATACTTCTCCTTTCAGATAGATTTCCTAAGGCACTGCATTTACAATACACCATTTTCTGAGTGCCACAAGTTACTGATCAATGGTATACTTAGCAGCTTAATGTTTTCTAACAGCAGACTCAATCTTAGAATGCTTAAGGAATGACTTACAGCTGTCCTCCCCAGTCAGCCGAATGGTAAGCAGTCTAAATATCAGAAAAAAAATTTGATCTACACTAATATCAATGTCACAATATCGAAGGGACAGAATATCGATGGACAGAATATCGACCCTAAGGTAAGTAATATCGAAGTTAGAAATATCGATATCAAATATATATCGATGTTACTAATATCGATATATATATTATTGTTATGTATTTTATTATGTATTTAATATGTACGTGTTATATGTGTTTTGTTAAGTTTTCTACTTGTTTTAAAATATATTTATACCATTTTTATATGTTAATAATGTTTTTTTAAGTTATTTTTGTTTTTTAGTACTGTTGCAGGTTGTGGGTTTATAGGGGAATAGGGTGAGAAGTAATTTAATAATACTAAATTAATTATTATTTTTTAGGAATTATAAATTAATTTTAATTAATTATTGCGTTTAGGTTCTGTAGCGGGTTGTGGGTTTATAGGGTAATAGGGTGGGAATAATTTAATTGTAATTAAGTTATAATTTATTTTAAATATTTGGTATTGATAATTATATAATTGTTAATTAATTATTAATTGGTAATTAATTGTTATTATTGGTAATACACTTTTATTAATTGATTAATTGATAATTATGTTAAGTGTATTAATTTATTATTGGAGTGTGTTATGTATTTATAGGGGGAAAGTTTTTGAAGTAATTGAAATATAATTAAATAATTATTTGGACAATAATTATTAAATGGTAATTATTATAATGAATTACTTTTTGCTCATCAAAAGTAATTTATTGTTGTTTCATCATTAATTGGTAATTAAATATTATTATATATTATTTATTGATATGCTTTCCCTACTGTTGCACTCTCTGGAGTTGGAATAGTAATTTATACCCCTACGCTATCCAACACTTTCCCTACTGTTGCACTCTCTGGAGTGGGATTAGTAATTTTAACCTCTACTCTATCCAACACTTTCCCTACTGTTGAACTCTCTGGAGTGGGAATAGTAATTTATACCTCTACGCTATCCAACGCTCTCCCTACTGTTGCATCCCCTGAAGTGGGAATAGTGGGCATATAAACAGTTATACCTTATATCTCAAATAATGGGCAGCCATTTTGAAAAATCCACCATATTGGATTAACGCGTCATGATAGAGTGGTAGACTTTTCACCATCGTTTTCTACGGAAAGTTTTCAATAAGAATCCACTCACAGAAATTGTATTGCAATTATTTGTAGGTTAGCCCATTTTTTTAACTAATTGGACTAGACTACTACGCTATCCAACATTATCTTTAATGTTGTTTTTTTGGAGTTGGAATATTAGTTTTACTCCCTCTGCTATATAAAAAGTAATTGTTTTTCAAAATGTGCTATACAAAATTATTTAAATGTTATTTATGTTATTGTTTTATGTGTATAGATGTATTTGTAATTTATAATAATTTTTAATAATGTATGTTATTAAAATAATTATTAAAACTGATTAAGTAAGTTTATATAATATTTATTATATGTATATGTTTAATTAATGTTTCATTAAATTGTATATATTACTTATTAATTCTAAACATTATGACATATTTTTATTATGTTTATTTTATTTAGAAGTATTATTTAGTTTATTTTACATATTTCTTTGAACTAAAAAAAATATATTTTTAATAACTATATTTTTGACATCAATATTTTTTTCTGATATTTTTGCTTCGATATTTTTGTAGGCCGATTTTTTGACAGTGATCCCAGCCGAAAGCAGCATCTTTTCATATCCCATCGTTCCTAAAGCAGGCCAATTTGTTGACAGACTAGTAGCTCAAACGCATCTAAGCACCATTGGTAGAGATCAAGGCACGAACAGTAGCCCATAGTTATACCTGATCAATTCTACCTCTGAGATCACTGAAATTGGATCAATGGTCCAAAGTAAACTACACCAGCCTGCTCACACAGAAATGTCTGACACATAATCAGCACCAATAACATGGATGGCTTTCTCTCATATATAGAGGCCTCCAGGAATGTTCCAAGGAAACGTAAGAAAATCTTTCCAACAAATGCCATTTGGCAAACTAGCAGACTATGGGCCTGCATTAGACCTTTGCAGACAGGTTACTTCGTCACAACCGTGACGGATATCCCGCCCACTGAAATATAAATGTAATTTTATCCTATGGGATTTATATTTTGGCAGACCGGATAGTCATCACTTTGGTGACAGAGTACCCATTCCCCCAATATCTAAATCAGGCCCTATGGCTTTAATAATGAAACAAGGAAACGAACAAGCAGCTTGCAGTTCCACAAAAACAATGCAGGACTTACTGATCATGGTCCTCCGAGTGTCTTTTAGTCAAAACATTTTATAAATCCTAGGTTTTTCAAGGATGTTATGAGGAGTAGACTTTGACACAGTCAAGGGTCTCAGAATCTCAGGAACAGCACTTGGAGGTCCAGACAGTAGATGTGAAGAATCACAAAGCACAACCCTTTGTCATATTCAGACCACAGGCTAGTCTCTGTGAACTTAATAATTCCCATTCATCCCCAACCCAAAGACCTAACAGTTCATGAAGTGCAAAATTTATGTAGAAACATCCATAGCAGATTATGGGAGAGAGAGGGTCACATTAATCATGCAAGCTATGAGTGAACTCTCAAGCTACCCAACTAGGAGATTGCACAAAGGCAAACCAGTTTCAATATTATAAACCTTGATCACTTTTGGGAGATTGGCCGAGGCAGCAAGACAGTCTTTAAAGAAAAAGTGAGAGATTTGTGTGGATCAAACCAAACAAATAAGAATATAGTTAAATATATGTAGGGGTGCACTCAAAGTTTAAGTAAAAGTCTGGCAGAATAAGAAAATAAAAAACAAATAAGGAAAATAAGACAAGGAGTTAAAATATGGCTCAAAAAGTTGTAATATTCCTTTGAAAACAAATCACACAAGGCATTGCATGGAAAATGGATAAAAGGGCAGGCGGTCTCAGTGGGAGCTAAGCACTTCAAGTTACTGACACATGAGTACATGCAGTCAAATTAAGTTGGTGTTTGGGTTGGGGTCGGACAACATTTGTTTTTCACTGGCAATTAGTTTTGGATAAAGAAAATGTGATGCAGGATCAACATGGAGAATATATCCACACAGGGGGACTCTCTACACATTTAAATACACAAAATAAAACACATTACTGAGGGACTACTGAGGCCAGTCAGCAAGCACAAGAGAGACAGACTGAATGCAGAAGTTGGTCCCAATGAAAAATTCCTCTTTCTGGTTTATTGACTTTTTCGGAGCTCGAAGAGTTACAGTGGCACTTTATCTGGCAAGGACTCATTGAAGTCAGCTTGGCATGACGGTAGACCCCAAGTAACACATTTTGTGGGAAAAGAAAAGCTCCTAACTGAATTGGTCATTGCATCTGTTGGATGAAGTTTTGCCCTGGCTGCATGATTTCTCACTTCACATCCTAGTGAACCTGAAACTAATTTGGAGCATTTAACCCACAGAAAATGAAAAAGGAAATGTTTTTCAGTCAAATAGGAACTTCTAAGTAGGTTTTCGGGTCAGCTTTTTCGAGACTGGCCTTTGGTGTTCCAGTACTCTTTAAATCATTTGGAGTGGGGTGTTCAAATCTGGTGCTTGTCCTTTATAGCCTCCAACAAGGTTGGATGAAGAATTGGCAGTAACACAGAGATTGTGCTTCAATTGGGTAATTTCTAATACGTAAATTGATATAATAAAACTTCCAGTAATGTAGTGGGCTGTAATTCATCTTTTAAAAGGGTTCTGTTATTACCATTTGCTTCACTGGTTACAGTCTTATATTTAAAACTCTCATTTGCCTCTTGTGTGCCCGAAATCCTTGTCTAGACACCACATAGGTGTCTAGACACCTATGTGGTTTGGAATAGAGGTGCTGGGGTCCTGAAAGGAATAAAGCGGAAATCAACTGTCCTGATGTTAATTAACCCTGGGTGCAGTACTATGCTACGCTCGGGGAGGGTGCGTGGTTTGCGGTACTATGCACTACGCGAATTGCACGTAGCACAGTGCACAAACGCGCGGCGTAGCGGGCATTTTTTGCTTGCTCACGGTCCTCAGCGTCAAGTTGACGACCGCGAGCAAGCAAAATCAACATCCCGGCGAGACTTTTTCCTAGTTCGCGATCAGCAACATCAAGTTGCCGATCACGAGCGTGGAAAATCAACCTCCCGGCGAGATTCTCAACGCGGGGAGGTCAGGTTTCTCATTGCGAGTGGTCGCGTATGCTCACGACCGCTCGCGATAAGAAACTACCAGTCCGCGTTGAGAAAGCTGCTGCTCAAGTACAAATCTACTCGAGCGGCAGAAAACGACTGCTTGCACTGTGCAAGATGCCATTTGCAATGATTGCACAGTGCGGACAAGCATCCAGCACTGTGCAATCAGTGCGAACAGCATTTCCCTACTGCACTACGCAGTTTGCGCAGCTACACATTGCGTGCACAGTGCGAAGTGCAGTTGCGTAGCTGTGCGTAGCGCTACTACACAAACTACGCCCAAGGTTATGTTAATCTTGTCTCTTGATAATTTAGCTCATACTATGAGCTAAATTAACACTTTCCAGATGATTTGTATGATAACGATACATATACATACTATGCTGATGCCACCAGCTACCCTGAAAACAACACCCAGCTAATAACACGCAAACAGTGGTTTTGGAACGAATGCATGATAGTACAACGCAATAATTTTGATCGCGGTACTTTACATCGCGGATTTTACAACACAAGTCGTTACAACGACTTGCGTTGGAGGGCGCGGATTGAGGATTATTATAATTTTCTATTCCAACACCAGCCCACGTAACAGTAGGGAAGGTGTTGGAATATAAATTTACAATATTCCTTAATCAAGAGCGCCATCCAGCGCAAGTCGTAGTAACGACTTGCGTTGTAATGGCAGCGTGGTAAAGGGCGTGCGGTGTAAACACCGCGTTGTAAGCGACGTTTACCTTTGGAACGGATGTGAAAAGTAACCCCGTGTTTGACCCAGAACTTTCACATTTTGCTGACTGGTTTCCTCAACCACTTGTGGATGAGTATGTAAAATCGAGAACTAGAGTTCTGATTGATAGATACAATGTGGGGGCAGAATGCCCCAGGCCAGTTATCTTGGGTAAAGCATCTGTGACCCTGGTTTTGGACACTTAGGGGTCGATTCCGATCCGGTAAAATCCCCGTCCGTACGATTCGTATCCGGAGCCGTTTCCGTACGACTCGTACACACACCGTACGACTCGGCGAGTACGATCCAGACCAGGTGATCAGGACGCTATTCGTACGGTCCACGTCAGGTAAGGGCGATTCGTACGGAAAAGCGCACAATCACATACACACCGTACGGCGCGTACCCCCCATGATCGCAGGGGTACGGCGCGTATCCCTGCGATCATAGGGGGTACGTGCCGTACACCCAGCGTACATGGGGTAGGCACCGTACACCCACCGTACATGGGGTACGGTGCGTACCCCATGTACGCTGGGTGTACGGCACATACCCCCCATGATCGCAGGGGTATGCGCCGTACCCCTGCAATCATGGGGGTACGTCCCGTACCCGGGGGGGCCATTCTGTACCTGTTTTGGCGCAAACTCTGCATTTACGACTGTTTTCAGCTCCCGTAGGAAAAGGGTCGTACGGTGCGTAGCCGACACGAATCGTACTTGCTGGGTCGTAAGAACCAGCCGCGAACCATAGTGATGTCGCGTACAGCGGGTTCCGAGTGAGACTCGTACGGAGATTTGAGTCGTACGGAGTCCTATACGACTCGTACAGAGTTCGGCTCCTGGTACGATTCGTACTTCGTCGTACGTACGGGACGTTTACGGGTACGATTCGTACGGGGAAAAAACGCTGCGTACGACGATTCGGATGGGAATCGACCCCTTAAATTGTCACTTTCTTGAGTAGGGTTGCTAAAGATCCCAGAAGGGAGGTCATTGTGGCAGGATAAAATGTTGGACACTTTAGGTCCATTGTTAAAAGATTTGTGCCTGGCAGAGAAAGCTAAAACAAAAAATAAGGGTGAGATTCTGGACCCAGAAGTAAAATTCAGATAGGGCCAAAGGGCAGTATGTTTTTTCTGTAATGCAAATGCTGGACTGTCTTTTGAGAGACACAATGGACTTTTGCTCAGAATTGATCCAAAGTTGGAGAACTGGCTAATTCTGAAGTTGGATTAAACAAAAAAGGGTATGTGTTTGCTGACACATCGTTAAGGAGATTGGTCGGCATGTGCAAGCACCTGCTTCAGTAGATAAGGCTCACTCCTCACTGGGGAGGATATTTGGTTGGGTCTCTCCCTTGGCCACTGGCTACAGGGGTCAAGTCGCTGGCTGGTCTTACTACTTCTAATTCAACCATCATGTCGGGCGTAGACCAGTATCCAGGCAGAAACCAAACTCCTCAGAAGCGTAGACAGTGTCAATCCCCTTCCCCTAGATAGATCCCCCTCTGTGATCCAAAACACTCGAGGATGATTACTATCCAAGGAAAAGAGAGAGACCAAACCAAGGTCAAAAGAAGAAAGGGGAGGCCTGTCAAAGGTTCCCACGTCACTAGGGCCAGGTTCCCTGCAGAGGATAGAAAAGACAGAAAAAGGAACACATCAATAATATAGAAACAGGTAAGGTCTATTACTAGCTATTTCCTGAACACAGAAGAAATATGCTGTCACACGCTTACCTGGCAGTAGTGTAAAAAGAACCTCATAGGAAGTTACCTGAGCACCCAGGAGTACTCACAAACAAAAAGGATACAGCATCATTAAGAGTCTGTTGGTCTCTCCAAAAGAAAAGAATAAATAAAGCAACAACGTCCCGAAGCTTCTTGACTTCCGATAGCTCAGGGAGAAGAAAAACGTGTTTTCACTTTCTTCTATTTTCTAATCCAAATAGTCTCTAAAAAAAGGAAACGCTGCTTAGCGTTTTTGCCTGCCAATAATAATGGAACAAGAAAGTTGTAGAATCACTTCCTCGCGTGTCCAAAAATATCAATGAATAAATGTTGCAGCCGCTTTCTAGCACTGCCCAGTTCCGAGCAAAGTCTTTAGCGTAGGAGCACTTTCAAGCGCGAGAAAGTTGTAGCTTCACTTCCTCGCGTTTCCTACGTGTCAAAAAGAAAATGTTGCAGCCGTTTTCCAGCACAGCCCAATTCTGAACACAGTCCGAATTGTGGGTGCAATATCAAGCGCTTGAGGGAAATCCAGGGACAGGGTCACAGCGGTGACGGGGAAATGGAGGGAGGGAAGGAAGGGAGGAATCTCGAAGTCCGATGACGCCTGGATTCAGCGTTCTCAAGCGGACCACGCAGTAATGGGAAGAATATCTCGGAGAATACAGGAAGGCGAAGGTCAATCTTTGCTTCAAGAAACAAGACGGGGTCACGGTCCAAACACCAAAACACGCCTCAGGACTGCAGCAAGAAAACCAAGCGCCGCCATATTGGAAGGGGAGGTATTAGTGTCTCCTCAGTGTCCGTGATTGGTGTACAATCTCCAATGACCTATCGGTTCACACGTGTTGCCCCCAGGGCGTTCTGGGACACGTAGTACAGGCAGCGCGCAACAGCATATTACTCCCTGTCCTGCACTCAGAAAAACAGAAAGAGGGTCTAGTGTCTTCGTGTCCTAACAGTACCCCCCCCTAATGGTCTTCTAACAGGTCTGGGTTTAGAGGGATTCAAGGCATGGAATCTACGTATCAATCTAGGGGCATGGATGTATTCCGCTGGTTCCCAGGTTCTGTCTTCAGGAGGGTAACCTACCCAGTCAATCAAATATTGCAGTTTCCCTCTAAGTCTTCTAGAATCTAGGATTTTGTTGACTTCATACTCCAGTTCTCCTTCAACAGTGATAGGTGGGGGAGGTGGTTCTGGGTGTGCAGGTACAAGATAGGGTTTTAGGAGAGAGGTATGAAAGACAGGATGTATGGGCAGTTCGAGGGGAAGACTCAATTTAAGTGCTACAGGGGAGAGTACCTTCAGTATGTCAAAAGGCCCTAGGAATCTTGGTTGAAGTTTACGGGGACCCTCTAATCTTAGGTTTTTGGAGGAAAGCCACACTTTATCCCCTACTTTATAGTCAGGAGCAGGACGTCTGTGCCTATCAGCTTGAGTCTTCATATCGTTCTTGGCCTGTGTTAATTCGGATCTAGCTAGGTTCCAGATATGTAAAAGTTTCTCATGTTGCTCCCTAACTGCAGGTACTGGAATGTCAGAGGGTAGGTGTTCTAGGGGCAAGAATCTTGGATGATACCCTGTGGTGAAAAAGAATGGAGAGATCTTGGAAGCAGAATGAGTGGAGTTGTTGTATGCAAACTCTGCAAGAGGTAGGGCCTGTACCCAATCATGACAAGAGGTAGTGGTCAAGCATCTTAGATATTGTTCTAATGTCTGATTTGTTCTTTCCGTTTGTCCATCCGTCTGAGGATGATATGCGGAGGACAATCTGTGATCAATGTGCAGGGCTTTGCATAATTCTTGCCAGAATCTGGAAACGAATTGGGGCCCTCGATCGGAGATAATAACAGAAGGTAGACCATGCAGTCTCACAATGTCCTGTATAAAAACTACAGAGAGTTCCAAGGCAGTAGGAGATTTTTTAAGGGGCACAAAATGGGCCATTTTGGATAATAGATCTACCACCACCAAGATAGCCGTATAACCCTGAATCACAGGTAAATCAGTAATAAAGTCCATGCTAATGGACGTCCAAGGACTGTTTGGCACAGGAAGAGGTTGTAACAACCCAACGGGTGCAGAATGTGTAGACTTTTGACGGGCGCAGGTGGGACAAGATTTAACATATTCTCTGATATCCCGAGCCATATTTGGCCACCAAAACCATCGTTGACACATCTGTAGTGTTTTGGTTTCTCCAGGATGTCCTACCAGGGGTAAGTTGTGACACCAGTGTAGAATGAGTTTTTGTGTTTCTTTGGTGGGGAGGAAGAGTTTATGTTCATGAAACCACAATTTATCCAAAATGTTATTACTGCTATCCTCTAACCATTTTTCCTGATCTAGATGAGTATAGGCATTTTCAAGGTGTACTAGAAATGTGTGTGAGTCCACTTCTCTATCTCCTACAGCAATGAGTCTATTCTCTGCTATGATCGGTAATGGTTTCTCCACTGTACATTTGTTCTCCTTTCCCAATCTGGATAGAGCATCTGCTTTGCCTTGGCGTATTCCAGGACGGAAGTGTATCATGAAATCATATTCACTGAAGAAAGCAACCCATCTTAATTGTCTAGGTGTCAGAGCTTTGGCTGTACGGAAATATTGGAGATTTTGATGATCTGAATACACAGTGATCACATGGTGAGAACCCAGCAAATAATGGCGCCATTCCTGAAACGCTCTTTTAATTGCAAGAAGCTCCCTTTCTCCAATCGTATAGTTCTGTTCTGATTGGGTTAGCGTTTTGCAAAAATAGGCGACAGGATGGAGAGTTCCTTTGGAACTATCGCTTTGGGATAAAACACCCCCTACTGCATACTGTGACGCATCAACTTCAAGAAAGTAGGGTTGTGTTTCATCTGCATGCTTGATAACTGGAGCAGAGGTAAAACTAGTCTTTAAGGCCTGAAAAGCGTTCTCTGCCTCGTTATCCCATTGGAATTCAACTCCCTTTTTTAATAATCTGGTTAAAGGAGAGACAAGATCAGAAAAATGTGAGACAAATCTCCTGTAAAAGTTAGCGAATCCCAGAAAGGATTGGATTTCTTTTACTGTGGTTGGACTCGACCACTCGACTATTGCAGACACCTTGGCGGGATCCATATGTATCCCCGAGGGGGAAATGATAAATCCTAGAAAGGCCACGCTTTTGGTGTGGAATATGCACTTATCCAGCTTCGCAAATAAAAGGTGTTCCTGCAGTTTACTCAAGATAGTTCGTACATGTGATACGTGCTCTGCCTCATTGGACGAAAAGATGAGTATATCGTCAATGTAGACTATGACGAAAATATCCAAGTACTCCCGCAGTATTTCATTGATGAAGAATTGAAATGCTGCGGGAGCATTGCATAAGCCAAAGGGCATGACATTGTATTCGTATAATCCAAACTTGGTACGGAAGGCCGTTTTCCACTCATCCCCCTTCCTAATGCGGATCAGATGGTATGCCCCACGGAGGTCAAGTTTGGTGAAGATGGTAGCCTTTCGCACCTGATCCAGTAGTGTAGAGATGAGAGGGAGAGGGTATTTGTTTTTTACAGTGACTTTGTTTAACGCGCGATAATCCAGACATGCTCGAAGCCCACCTTCTCGTTTCGGAATAAAAAAAATAGGGGAAGAGACAGGGGACGTGGAGTGACTAATGAACCCTTTTTTCAACATGTCCTGCAGGTATTCATATAGATACTTAGTTTCCGTCTCTGTGAGAGCATAGATCCGACTGACAGGTAAATCTGCCCCAGGCACTAGATCTATTCTACAATCGTAGGTTCTATGGGGAGGTAAGGCAATTGCTTTTTCTTCATCAAATACATCGGCATACGGAAGGTATTCTTTGGGTAAAGACGCACCATCTATGGTGGTTGTAGTGCAATAGACGGGTGTATGCCAATGAGAGAGATCCTGGTAGCAATGATTCAAACAGTAAGCAGAACGAAGAGTTACTGTTCTGGCTGTCCAATCGATTTGGGGATTGTGTTTTTGCAACCAAGGAACTCCTAGGATGGCTCCAAAAGAAGGAGCATCAATAAGATCAAAGGACACGCTTTCACTGTGCCCATTATCGCAAAGAATAATTATGTCAGGAGTATGAAACAACAGCATTCCTGATGATAATTCTGTACCGTCAACGGCTCTAACTTTCTCTGGGAAGTCTTTCTTCACAAATTCTAGTCCTAAAGATTTGGCTAGGGTGATATCTAGGAAGTTGCCTGTTGCCCCTGAATCAAGGAGGATTGCCATTGTGTGTCGACTTTGAGAAGGCAAGATAAACACTACATTAATGGTAAAAGGTTTGGGGAGGGGCGTCCATGTGTTGGCCAAGCAATGAGAGGTCTGAGATACAAAGGGACTTGGAAGAGCGACCTCTTTACTTTCCAAGTCACTCAGTTTCCCGAAGGCACTGTTTTAGGGGCTTTAGCCTGTACATCCTTGCCGGAGTATTTTGGTTTTATCGGACATTTTCTAGCGAAATGACCGGCCTTACCGCAATAGAGACATAAACTCAATTTCCTTTGTTTTTCCTTTTCTTCTGGAGTTAGAGGACCTCGAATACCCCCTATCTGCATGGGTTCACTTGTATCTTTGGTTTCTCTCTTTTCAGGTCGGGTTAGTAACAGCCTCGGAAAGTCTCCTTTTGTCTTCTCACCCTTACGTTCTGTAAGTCGGTGATCCAGTTTTACCACAAGGTCCATAAAAGCTGAACATTCCTCAGGGGGGTCCACTATCTGGGATAAGATGTCCTTTAAGTCATCTTTTAGCCCTCTATAGAAAAGCGAAGTGCGCTTTTCTTCAGGCCAATGGGTTTCTGTTACTAACCGGTTAAAAGTTGTAATGTATGATAATAAATCCTTGGACCCCTGTTTCAGATTCAACAGCTCGTTGTCACTGGCCTGCATATAGGTGTGTCTTGCGAACAGACTTCTCATTCTTTCTTTAAACAAATTTAAATCGTACAAAACAGGGTCGTCGTTCTCAACTAGAGTCACGGCCCAAGAGGCAGCATTGCCACTTAAATAGGAAATAATAAAGGCTATTTTTGCGGCATCATCAGGAAAGGAAGTAGCTTTGCATAAGAAGGTCAGATGGCATTGATTCATAAAAACACCAAATTTGTTACTATCACCGTTGAATCTTTCCGGCATGGCAAGTGGGGTCTGAGGAGGGGTTACTACCGTAACTTGGACTGGTTGAGACGTGCCCTGAGAGGTATTCGGATCAGAGTCATCTGTAGTAGGCACTTGAAAACGAGCAGGCTGTATGTAACTCCTTTTAAATTTAGGTTGTGTCTCAGGGGGCTTACTCTCTGTTCTCAACAAGGAATTCTCTGACAGTAACCTCTGATTCTCATTTCTTAATAATTTTAATTCTGTCTGCAGATTCACTACAGTGGTAGCTAAGTCTCTTAAGGTACTTTCATCAGCGTCCTCCATTAAGACGTTGATGTCCATGACTGTCTACACTCGGGAGGAGATATACAACGTGGGCTTGGTTTTCTGTCGGGCGTAGACCAGTATCCAGGCAGAAACCAAACTCCTCAGAAGCGTAGACAGTGTCAATCCCCTTCCCCTAGATAGATCCCCCTCTGTGATCCAAAACACTCGAGGATGATTACTATCCAAGGAAAAGAGAGAGACCAAACCAAGGTCAAAAGAAGAAAGGGGAGGCCTGTCAAAGGTTCCCACGTCACTAGGGCCAGGTTCCCTGCAGAGGATAGAAAAGACAGAAAAAGGAACACATCAATAATATAGAAACAGGTAAGGTCTATTACTAGCTATTTCCTGAACACAGAAGAAATATGCTGTCACACGCTTACCTGGCAGTAGTGTAAAAAGAACCTCATAGGAAGCTACCTGAGCACCCAGGAGTACTCACAAACAAAAAGGATACAGCATCATTAAGAGTCTGTTGGTCTCTCCAAAAGAAAAGAATAAATAAAGCAACAACGTCCCGAAGCTTCTTGACTTCCGATAGCTCAGGGAGAAGAAAAACGTGTTTTCACTTTCTTCCTATTTTCCAATCCAAATAGTCTCTAAAAAAAGGAAACGCTGCTTAGCGTTTTTGCCTGCCAATAATAATGGAACAAGAAAGTTGTAGAATCACTTCCTCGCGTGTCCAAAAATATCAATGAATAAATTTTGCAGCCGCTTTCTAGCACTGCCCAGTTCCGAGCAAAGTCTTTAGCGTAGGAGCACTTTCAAGCGCGAGAAAGTTGTAGCTTCACTTCCTCGCGTTTCCTACGTGTCAAAAAGAAAATGTTGCAGCCGTTTTCCAGCACAGCCCAATTCTGAACACAGTCCGAATTGTGGGAGCAATATCAAGCGCTTGAGGGAAATCCAGGGACAGGGTCACAGCGGTGACGGGGAAATGGAGGGAGGGAAGGAAGGGAGGAATCTCGAAGTCCGATGACGCCTGGATTCAGCGTTCTCAAGCGGACCACGCAGTAATGGGAAGAATATCTCGGAGAATACAGGAAGGCGAAGGTCAATCTTTGCTTCAAGAAACAAGACGGGGTCACGGTCCAAACACCAAAACACGCCTCAGGCCTGCAGCAAGAAAACCAAGCGCCGCCATATTGGAAGGGGAGGTATTAGTGTCTCCTCAGTGTCCGTGATTGGTGTACAATCTCCAATGACCTATCGGTTCACACGTGTTGCCCCCAGGGCGTTGTGGGACACGTAGTACAGGCAGCGCGCAACAGCATATTACTCCCTGTCCTGCACTCAGAAAAACAGAAAGAGGGTCTAGTGTCTTCGTGTCCTAACGCATCAACAGTACCGGTAAACCAGGCCAATATTTTTTTCACAGAGAACAAAGGAAGGGCTCTTTGACGTTAGTATAACAAAAGCAAGGGGAATTCAAGGTAAGAGTACTCTCTGCCGCTTGGTGAAAGTTGGGGAACTTTGGATTTTGCAGACAGTCCAGGAGTTTTATATAGAGTTTTATGCCACTCTGGTTCAGACTATATTTCCGACTCAAATTCAGTGTTTCTGGAAAGGGGTGGAGTTGATTTATTTGGCGGTGAAGGAGTTGCTCCAAAAAATTGCTAAAGAGAAGGTTTTGTAAGCAATATCTTTTTAGTTCTAAAGAAAAACAAGAAGTTTCAGCCATTAATACATTTGAAAGAACTCATTCAGTTTGGCCTGATCCACCATTTCGAAATGGAAATGGTAGTAAGACTCCTAAGTATTTTCTTTCTTCCTATGTGGGCTTGGTGGTGTGTCTGAATTTGAAAGATGCTTATTTGATAGTACCAATTTGTCTCAAACACAAGAAGTATCTGCACTGCATTTCCTGTGGCTAGGGCAGGCATACAGGTTCAAGCACCTTCCAATTGTTCAGTCCTCTTATGTATGGACAATCACACAGCAGTCA
Organism: Lissotriton helveticus; assembly: GCF_964261635.1. Taxonomy (NCBI): domain Eukaryota; kingdom Metazoa; phylum Chordata; class Amphibia; order Caudata; family Salamandridae; genus Lissotriton; species Lissotriton helveticus. Next base: position 1,839,043,797 of record NC_136067.1, read on the forward strand.
GGTTACATAAGCAGATTTCAACAGGGCACTCTGGGAGTCAAGGCAGCACTGCAGACAGTGCCAGTTCAGGAACAGGGAATTACCAAAGCTTCAGGAGTCAAGGTAGCACTGCAGGCAGTGCTAGTTCAAGGAAGCAGGACTTAGCTACAGCTCAGGAAACAAGGAGTCAAGAGAGCACTGCAAGCAGTGCAAATCCTACACGTGGGTATTTGCAGTCAGTATCTGTAACAGCAATTGTGGGTAAGAAACGTACTGAGCATCAGTCTTACCGTGTGGAGCTCCTGAGTGCTTTACCCCACACCCCCCTTTATTGTTAATGTTTCATATATATGTCTTGCATATTCATCCTGGGTGTAGTTATTCTGAATGCTTAATTGCCTTGTGAGTGCCCCTCCTTTCTGAGTCTCACCCATCTTGTTCACTTGTACAGGTTTCACCTTTGGATCCCTTTTTCTCCTCTGACTCCCTGTATGATCCTGGGCAGCGCTGTACTCCCCTTCCTGTGTAAGTTTTCTACCCAGTTCCTAGTCCTTGCCCAAGTCCCTGACTGTGTTCCCGACATAGTCCCGGAGAGTCCCTGACAAAAACTCCAGTAAGCAGCCGATGTGAATTAGGAGGTGTTAAAACACCCCAGGACATCGGTGAAGCCTCAACAACCCTTTTTTTTTTTCTTAGAGGGGTTGGAGGGCCAGGTGAGGTGCAGAGTGCCTCCTAGGTAGCTCTTGGCATGAAGCCCTGCCCTTTCCAAGACCCCGCGCCCTCCTCACATGGCTAAACTAGTTTGTAAGTTGGCAGGTATGTTAAGGAGATGCTATGGTCATAAGCTATCTACTTCTTCATTCCAGAATTCGTAAGTTGGTCCATACCTGCACTTGCCAAAGAGCCAGACGGGATCTACCAGGCAGTGAATACATAATATTTGTGAAAATGTAACAGTTGGTCAGAGTCAGTAAGGCATGTTCTAAGCAGCAGCATGATATCTTCTGCAGTTATGGTCACCCAGCCTGAGTACACACAGGTACATAGGCATGGCATCTGCAGCCTGTGGATCAGTGCATCAGCGGTGATGTGTCTTTGCCAGTTGGGACACTCCAGGCCAATCAGGCTCCAGCTTCAGCAACGATGTGCCTCCTGTTCTTCAGCAGCACTAAATTGCTGACCCATGGTGGGCTGCTAGATGACGCTGTGGTGCTTGTACTTGCAATGTCTTGCTGTAGTTCACACATGCATTGTGCAGCGAGACCAAATGGGTTGCTCCTGGCTGCTCTGTCTAGGGCAGCCTGCTCTTTCTAGGCGTTCCTCACGTGAAGAACACGCTGGGATTTTCCTCCTGAGTAGTCTACTGCTGCAGGTCCAGCCACTCACTTTCCCGCTCTCAGCCGGGAGGTAGGCTTCTAACACTAAGCAGACCCTCATCTTTTCCAGCACAAAGTGCTGACTACAGGTGACGTGCCCTCCCCTCAGCCCTTGTCACACTGTACTGCTTTGAGTACCCTGCAGAGCACTCCTTTCCTTGGTCATGAAGAACTTGGAAGTGGAACAAAGCAGGGTGTTTTGGATCCCTCTTTTATACTCATTCTCATGCCAGGGGATGTGGCTCCACTGTTTAATGTTTAAACCATCAGCAGCTGCTGCCAATCTGACTTGGGGGGGCAGCGCACAGAAAAAATAATTTAACAAAACACACACACACACCTTTCGCTGCCAGCCGTCGAGATCTTCTGCTCCCTCGCCGCATCTTGCAGCTCCTCTGAACTACAATCCGCAGGAGCACAGGCTCCCAGATTCCACAAGCACTCCCAGTGATTCTCTCATGCAATTACTCCCAACATGAGAGAAGCATTGGGATTGGATGGAGTGGGCCAGTTTCACACTCCAGCACGGACTGGGATCTTGTGCACCTGAACACTGCTGATATCTCTGAGGAACAACCAGGCGGTATCAAAGTGCACATGTCGGTTTGGCAGACCCTGGACGGCCGACCAAACTGACATGCCTATCACCGCGCCGCCCCCTGCTGCTGAGACATGGCCCTGCCCATACTCACGGACTGTAAGTGAAAAATAAAATGACAATAAAATAGTTTTATTGTCATTTTACTTTTCTTCTGTCTGCGGCAATTTACAAGTGGGGCGCCGCTCCTCCGTCATAGTGGAGGAGCCGCCCCTGGTTTCAACACTGGTTTGGAGTGAATCTCTTTCGAATATTCCTCAGAAACAGCCTTTGTACTAGATGATTGATTTCACAGTAGATGAAAATGTGGCTGGCTCCAAGCAGAAGTATCCCAGACAAGGACAATGGAGTGAGAGATCACTGCACCTCGCTGTCATCACCCTTCATGACGCAGGAATCAGGACCAGACAAAAGGCTCGGCCTTCCCTAGAAACTTCCCACCTTAAACAACAGAAACTGCAGTCCCTCCTGTCACCCCTACCATATTCCAAATGGCAGTGCTCATGATGAATTATTCAGCAGCCCTTTGCTAACAAGGTCCTCATTGAACTTCTGAATGTAGTCCTGGGACAGTCCTCCTCAGTTCATTGTATGGGTCCTTTCTGTCCAACCACAAGGATTGCATACAATACATTTCCATTGAGGAAGCTATGTCCATTGTCCATTTTGTCCTATGCTAAATAAGTGACATCCACAATGGATCTCACTGGTCTTAGTACTCTGACTCCTACAACACACAGATTCCTACCACCGTGTAGCTTCTACACAATAACTGCATATGCACACACGTGACACGCATGCAATGTCAGCGAATATTCTTGGTTTCACTTAACAGTGCAACTTCACATGATCGGAGCCAGCAAACTCACCTCTCCTTGACACAGAGAAAAACATGGTACTCTGCCATCATTGCTTTCTGCGGTGCACCCACTATATGGATAGTGGTCCAGTATCCTCTATGAGGGCATGCTTGGCGGCACTCCAGCTAGTGCGGAATTTGTGAAAAAATAAGTGCCAGGCTCTCATCAGGAGGCCACTGCAGCTTGCACCACACATTGCCCCTGCCAGCTCTGCCAATGATAGTAAAAAAAAAACCTACTAACCATCACACTGATACAAGTGTGACAGTGCGGACTATTTCAGGTCCCCACAGCTATAATAATGGCTTTTGCGGCATGAAATAGCTATTTTTAATGTATATTGAATTAATAATTAACTGTTGTTGTAGTCATCTCTAAATTAGCCAAACAGCACCACCCTGTGTTAGACTGTCACAAGCGCTGGTGTTGACAATTAAGTGCTAGTGCTGAGCACAGGAAACCACTGGCGCAAATTAAGCACTGACTCCAGCCGGTCACAATGCAGATTCTGAGACTCGCATTACCAGAGACAGGCCTAGGCCTCTGAGAGCACGCTAGATTAGCATCACACCAGCAGCCAACAAAAATGTCAGGATACAAGTTTCAAATGGAATTGGGAACTTAGGGTAGGGGTCTGTTTACCATCCAGGAGATATTCCTGTCTCAATAATATTTCTATTTAATGTACATTGCACCGCAGACTGCTTAGGTCTGGTTAATGTTTTATAAAATAATCCACAAAACAATTCAGTAAAGTAATCTCTACCTATTAAAGAAATAGCCCGATCATCCATTTCGAATGCTTCATTAATTCACTCAGACTGGCTTAACCATACAATTTCTCTAACAAAGAAACTCAGATCAAGAGCTGATCATTTCACTCATAGTAAGTAAATGGATCTAAGTTTTTTAACAATTTGCTGTACTTCAACTTATGAATCATTTTATAATTCTCCGCTTAACACACGAGTCCTGAAGCAAGAGTCACTGCAGCTTTTTAAGCTTCTAGTCCATTTTCCACAGTGGATAGCATGTCCTGCTCTGACATTTCATAACAGACCCAGATGCGATGGGCATGGCAACCTGCACCTTAGCTCTTGCATACACTCTCCACTGTCAATCTGAGGGTGTAACAGCCCATTATGAAATTATTACGGGAGCAGGAGCCAGTGGCGTACCACTAGGCCCCGCAACCCTCGCGGTGCGGGGTCCCGGGGGCTCCCTCTGACACTGTGAACGAGCGGCGGGCCCCTGGTCTAAACGCGCTTGACTGTGTCTGGAGTGTGGGGACCCCCTCCATGTACTTTGCAGGAAGACCCCCTCAAGTTTTGTTACGCCACTGGCACGAGCCACAGTGTGAGAACAATTATGCCATTTTAGGAGAGAACATATGGGTGAGACCTTTATAAAAGAAACCATTCTACAATAGAGTTACAAAAAATCCAGAGGTCCAAAAAGCACAAATATGGGGAAAATATTATATAAAAGGAATTTGTTTTGACTCGCGAAACCAATGAACAAGGCATAACCAAGATGAAGCATTCAATCAGATACAGAACTTTAACTGGCCTGAAAATGACCGAGAAAACCTACTGGCAGCAAGCACAGTACATCACCCTTACAGCCTCGTTTAATATATTTTCACCAAATAACTGCATAAACTGAAATGTGTTTTTATATTTCATAGGAAATTGTTTCCACAAAAACATTGGGCAGATTAGCACGAAACAAAACACAGTGTCAGATAAAAACCGCAAAGATCACATTGAGCTGATATGCAGTCAAGAGGGCAATGAATGCACTTCAGAAGGATCACAGAGGCCCACAACACAACTTATTAGTGATTAAAAATCTAGTGGGAATTCGCTGATCCTTAAATTCTAGGCATGCCCTCCTGATATTTGACAAACTTTGGGGCATATTACCAATAACTAGCGATAATTATCGCTATGTTGGTTTAGCGGCGATATTTTAATCGCCGAGCTGCGGCGATTTTTATCGCTTAGGAGCCTTGATATTATCAAGGTTTATCTCCTAAGCGATAAAAATCAGCCGAAATGCATGAATATCGCTGAAAGGTCAGCGATATTCATGCATTAGCGAGCTAATGCTCTTAGCCATGGTATCCACCTATCATTGGATAACATGGCTAAGAACTGCTCAGGGGCAGGTGTTAGCTTTTGGAGATATCCGCGCTTAGCGCGAATATCTCCAAATGTTGGTAATAAGAGATAGCGATGTTAGCGACTGTTTCCAGTCGCTAACATCTTGGCACGCCCACTTTGCTTGTCATTAGTGATAAATATCACTGACATGCAAAGCGGGGCCCAAGATGGTCGCTATCTCCTACTAGCTGTCGCTAACTGGTGTTAGCGATAGCTAGGTAATAGGGAGATAATTTTAAAGCCAAAAAAGCGGAGATAAACCCCCTTGATAATATGCCCCTTTGTTAAGTGCTATAACTTGTCTTTCTCTTAAAAACTGAGGGACGGTGCACTTCTATCATGCTAAATCCTAAGACCTCACCATGTTCTCCACTTCAGCCTTCGCCAAGGCTTGGTTGCAGAACATAAATGTGACCAATGATGCTCCATCAGGCCCAGGAACTAACCAAATGGAGTAAAACCTAGGTTTGCAGTCATACCATGTACAACAACATGGGTTAGGATGGGCTTCGCAACACTAAACCTAGGTTTCACTTAAGATGATTACCACATTTGTCTGAAAAGACAGGGTCTCTCCTCGTCATTCTTTTCCACCTGTGGTCCACTGTGTCATGGGCTGCTCTGGATTCTAGGGTACCAGGGCTGGAGGTTGATTCTCATCTAAGGAAGCTGGTCTCCAGTGTTACTTCTCTGTTTAAGACTGGTCATTGTCCCTGAAAAAGAGCCTCATGCCACAATCTGGCTTCCTTCTATCCTTCCTAATCCAGACAAAACCTGTATAGTCATCTTCAATATTGAATTAACCTTCTCTTACCAAATTAGCTCCGTAACCAGGAATTTGCGTTTCCAAGTCTACGGCCTAGATCAGAAACTCCCAGTGCAACAACCTCAAGCCTGAATTGCTCTTACCACTGCTGTGTCCCTCTCACTACCGTGTAGTCAATCGGATTTATTTCAGCTAAATCATTCAGAAAACTCGCACAAATCTCTTCTGATCATATAATCAACTTCAGAGGTTCTTTTTGTTTCCCACTATAATTGAATTCACTCCTTTTTATGGTCAATTAACTTATGATTTATTGGAACACCCTTGCATGGCTTTCAAAACCCTGCATACCACAGCCACAACTACCTCTCTTCATTCCATGGCACCTTACAAGATGTCAAAGGTTGGTCTCCCAGTACCCCATTCCATTGCTCCCATCAAGACTGAAACAGCTTAGGACAGGTGTCCGCGCCAACAAGTCTCCTCCCTTTAGAACTCTCTTCTACTGCACAATTGTATTGAAGCCAACTTAATCGGGGTTTTTTTTTGTTTCGTATGCTGTAATATTTTGATCTTTGGTTATTTGATTGTATATGTGTCCTAATATTTTTCCTCTTGCTTCATAGGAATGCTTTGTCCTATTTTTTCTCTTGTATGAGGTATTTTGCACTTTGCTGTTTAATATGACTGGTTCATCGTCCCTTGCATTCCGCACAGAATGTATGATAATAGATTTTTAGGAGGCAATGTTGTACAAAGGAAAAATTATTTATTGAATGTAAAGCATTTCTCGTTTAACCTGTAGCGTGTAATTTTGTGGACCTCTGTAGGAGTTCCATACAATAATAAACTTGACTTGAGATTCGAATCGTTTTTCAGAAACTACCAATCTTTTGCAACTGGTTGAACTGTGATGGCAACTGCATTATCTCTTCCTCTCTCTTCCCCATCTCCTTACTGCACAATTTAGTGTTCTTGGGTCGCATAAGTACGTCACGAAAACTCAAAATAAATACAATTAAGATACAGGGGATGGAGGCTATCTACCAACTTTAAGAGTTCATGGAGACCAGTGGCCAACTGCATGACCAACATTAATAATGCAGGCATGTCAGAGGAATGGAAATGGTCTTACAAGAAATCAGGGCCCTCTTGCCTCCTTAGATGAGAATCAACCAGCACCCGCCGGGTAGACTACAGAGCAGTTGACCATAAGTGGGACAGGGATGAGGGAAAGAGAGTTTCAGGAGGTGGGAAGATGGTGAGGGTTTATCATCTTGTGTGTCATTCGTCCAAGACTCCTCTTCTCCGGAACCATTGACCTAGTGAGCCGGCTTACACAAGACTGCTCACGGCTGCTCATGGAGGGAACAGTCGTAGCATAGAAGTGTATGAGGTTAGCTATCAAAAACAGGGAGTTTTGAATCTCATGCTTCCAAATGACATTATGGACAATCGAAGCTTGGCTCTTGCTGTTCATGATGATATTTATTTTAATATACCACCTCTGAAATGACAAAAGCGGCCCCAGTACTAAATTTTTCACAGCCTCATACTGCTACTTGACATCCATGCACCTCCTAAATGTGGAGCAGCCTCATGCTATGCAGTTTAAACTCACCCAAAAGTTTGACCTCAGCATTGTGGGACTGTAGCATGTGCCGAGGGGATAGGTGGAAAATAAAATTTGGAGTTTCGTGAAAGGGACACTCCCTCACAAATGTGAGAGACATACCATCTGCCTTGTGATAAGTGCATTATATCCTATTATGAAGCCACAATAGTGAGCCTTGTTAGAAACTGGGTTGTAGGTTGACTGAGGTATGGGCTCAGGTCAGGCAGTAACTACAATCCTAGTCAGGGTAAGAAGCAGGTTAACACTAAATTAACCTTTGCTCACCCTCTGGTAGCTTTGCACAGAGCAGTCAGGCTTAACTTAGAGGTACTGTGCAAAGTATTCGTGCAGCACAGTAAAACAGTGAAAACACCACACAAACACATTCCACACCAGGTTAGAAAAATAGAACTTAATTTAATAAATAAAACATTACCAAAATGACAAAAATCCAATAAGTTGAACTTGAGATATACATTACTTAAAGAATAAACTGTAAAATAGCACTTTCAAGCAATAAGCACTTACTTAAGATATCTGGTCGATTCAGACCAGGACAAAGTCAAAAGTTCAGGCTGACCCGATGGAGCACAGGCCGGATACAGGGACCCAGGTAGGCCTGCTGAACAAACATACCTTGATCCTCGATTCATCAACACCGAAGAGGATGCGGGTTGCAGCTGAAGTGATGCGTTGGTTTTGGTTCTCGCAATGGCGGAGATGCGTGGGTCCTGGTCCATGCAACAGTGCCAATGTATTGGTGCCTATGAGCAAATGGGCTGCATTGCAGAGTTCTTGGCATCAAGATTGTCGTTGACGGAGATTCGAAGACCTTGAATTGACCATCACGCAGTGCTCATTCCGAAGGCAATGCATTGGGTCGATTCATGCAGCAGAGAAAATGGTCTGGTTCTGGCCATGGAACAGGGGTCGATACACCAGTTCCGATCCACGCAATTGCGTTGATGCACCAGTTCAAGAGACAACGTGTGGGTTTCACTGGACCAATCACCTTAGGCCTTACTTCCAAGGGTCCAGGACTGGGGTGGCACAACTTGGCAGGGCGGACTCACAGATGGCAGACTCCAGGTGCAGCAGCAGGAGAGTTGGACGTCTTTTATGTCCCCTTGACTTCAGATCAGGAGGCAAGTCAGCTAGCCCCTGGAGTCACTCTGGGTTCAAGTGATGCAGGCCCAGTCCTTCTCAGCCAGACAGAGGAACAGAAGGCAGCAGGGCAGCACTGCAAGGCTGGAGTCTATCAAAGAAGCAGTCTAGCTGCATGTCAGCAGCTCCCCACGTGGAAAAGCAATGCCGGCTCCCGTGGGAGGCGGGTAGCCGGCTGGGACCGTGGGGGCATTGGGGCTCCCCCCACTGTCCCCAACAAAGTGGCCAGGCCCCGGGGGATGGGGTCCCGGGGCCAGAAGTGGCCCGGGAGGGGGGCCATGCGGCCCCCCCTTCCCCTTAATTAAAATAATTATTATTTTTAAAAAACACACAAAGGCTGGCCCCAGGGTATGAGGTCCCCGGGGCCATAAATGACCTGAGGAGGGGGGCCACGCAGCCCCCTCCAAAGATATATAAAAATAAACACTGGCCCGAATATAGCCCCGGGAGGGGGCCACGTGGCCCCTTCCATTTTCCCCAAAAATATAGGGTGCAGGCCCTGGGGGATGGGGTCCCCAGGGCCACTAAAATAGGAAAGGAAGGGGGTCCACACAGCTCCCCTTCTTAAAAAAAATATTTTTTTTTAAAAAGACCGGCATTGCGCCGGAGGCCCAGCCCCCTCTCTGCAGCACTCTGCTAACGCGCCCCCTGGCGCGTTGTAAGATGGGGAATTAATTCCCCTTGAATACTGGGGGTCCCTGGGGCCCAACTAGCCCACCAGGTACCTCCAGTATTCACCAGGGAGATGCGTTGCAGAGAGGTGTTCAGAGCTCACACGCCCCTTTTTACACCTCTCTGCAATGCAGCTCTGTGGCGCTTACTGAAGGTACCTGGTGGGCTAGTTGGACCCCAAGGACCCTCAGGATTCAATGGGACTTAATCCCCCAACTTAAAACACGCCATGGGGAGCGTTTGCACAGTGGTGAAAGGAGGGGGCGGGCCTGAGGTGACATGTGTGCAAACACACCCTGTGGTGCGTTTTAAGTTGGGGAATTAATTCCTCTTCAATCCTGAGGGTCCCTGGGGGCCAACAACCCCACCAGGTACTTCCAGTAAGGGCCACTGTGCTGCGTTGCAGAGAGGTAGGCCAGGCCACGCCCCTTTTTACACCTCTCTGCAATGCAGCACTGTGGCACTTACTCGAGGTACCTGGTGGGCTAGTTGGACCCCAGGGACCCTCAGCATTCAAGGAGACTTAATCCCCCAACTTAAAATGCACCACAGGCGTGTTTGCACAGTGGTGAAGGGAGGTGGCGGGGCCTGAGGTGACATGTGTGCAAACACACCCTGTGGTGCGTTTTAAGTTTGGGAATTAATTCCTCTTCAATCCTGAGGGTCCCTGGGGGCCAACAATCCCACAAGGGACCACCAGTAAGTGCCACTGCGCTGCATTGCAGAGAGGTGGGCCAGGCCACGCCCCTTATTACACCTCTCTGCAACTCAGCTCTGTGGCGCTTACTGGAGGTACATTGTTGGCTAGTTGGACCCCAGGGGCCATCAGGATTCAAGGGGACTTAATCTCCCAACTTAAAACGGCCACAGGGCATGTTTGCACACATGTCACCTCAGGCCCCCCTCCCTTCACCATTGTGCAAACGCGCCCCGTAGCGCGTTTTAAGAGGTAGTTGTAATCCCCTGCCCTATTATGTACTAGGGCCTTACAGAGGAGGTCATGCTAAGCATAGGGGTACCCCAATGCATAGTGTTCCCTAGTATATGTAGGTGTTTTCACTGTATTCAAAGTGTCTTTTAGCACAGCACTGGCTCTAGGCCTGGTTAGTCAGAGTCAGTTACCACCAGTACTCGTTTCAAAAAGTTGTGGGGACAGGATGATTTTGCAACAGGGCCTCTTTCTGCTCCTCTGTTAGTTCTTTCTGCACTTTTCTTCGTCTTTGTGGACTTCTGTTGCTTCTTTCTGCATTTCTTTTTCTTCTTTCTGTGCGTTTTTTCTTCTTTCTTCACATGTCCTACCTCTGTAGGCATAGTTAGAAACTAGCATTTGAAAAACCTTTGAAATTCACTGAAAAAAACCATAGGTTTCAGGCACTTTATAGTTAGAAATTAACATTTAAAAAACCTTTAAAATTCACTGAAAAAAACATAGGTTTCAGGCACGTTATAGTTAGAAATTAGCATTTAAAAAACCTTAGAAATTCACTGAAAAAAACAAAGATTTCTGGGGCGTTATAGTTAGTTGGATATTTCACTCGTACAAAACCATAGAAGTTCCCCTGTTATAGTAAGTTCAGCTAACTATAACTCACACCCCTGCAATTCACTGCTGATGACGTCACATATTACATCACTCATGACATAGTCAGTGACATCACTCATGACATCACTGATGACATCTCAAATGACATCACTGATGACATCATCCTTGTGCTAGAGTGGCAGACCTCCTCTCACCCTAATATACCCTTTGATACACACACTCTAAAATACAAGATACCATTTTCAAAACAATGGACACACCAATACCAGTTACAACATACCCATTCAATAATTCCAATATCTACTCACACAACCACTCATTCACCAAAAGTCCTATACAGTCACATATATATATATATATATATATATATATATATATATATATATATATATATATATATATATATATATATATATATATTCACTGAAAAAACCATAGGTTATAGACCATATATAGTTAGGAATTAGCATTTACAAAACCTTGAAAATTCACTGAAAAAACCATAGGTTATAGACCATATATAGTTAGGAATTTGCATTTACAAAACCTTATTTTACTCACACAAAACCATTGAAATTCCATATATAGTTAGTTGCACTAACTATATATGGTGCACCCGCAATCCACTGCTGATGATGTCACATATTACATCATTCATGACATGGTCAGTGACATCACTGATGACATCACTGATGACATCTCAAATGACATCACTGATGACATCACTGACGACATCTCAAATGACATCACTGATAACATCTCAAATGACATCACTGATGACATCACTGATGACATCTCAAATGACATCACTGATGACATCACTGATGACATCATCCAGTGACTGTGTGTTTCTGTAAAGTTAAAATGTGTCTTACATATTGAAGAATGAGTGGAAGTATAAGTGTCTGGACAAAGGATTTAGTAGGTGCATGACTGAATGTATGAGTGAGTGATTAAATGTGTCTCACTGAGTGCATGGGTTAGTGACTAAACTGTCTTAATTTGTGCATCATTATGTCTGTTGTTCTGTAAACTGCTGCATGTGTTGATCAGTAGCTATATGATTAACTATATGGGTTACTGATTGATTGTCCAAGTATTTGTATGGGAGACTGAGTGTGTGTGTGGCTGGCTGGCTGGGAGGTGTGTGACTCTGTGCAGATCAATGTGTACTTGTATCAATGATTCTATAAGAAGGTAAGTATGTGTTAGTATATGTTTGAAAATGTAAGGTGCTCTATGTTTAACTGTATAGACAAGAAAATGGAAGTGTCATTGATTCTTTAACAGGACTGACTACGTGTGTGAGTAACTCCATGGATGAGTGGCAGACTGTGAGTGTCTGTATAGGTGTATGAGTGCATATGATAGTGTTGTAAAGATGAGTGATTGTATGTATGAATGATTGTATGGGTGAATGAGTGAATGTGTGTGTAGACATAGCAATCAGTGAGTGCGTATGTAGTAACTAGTATTGGTGTGTCAATGGTTTCAAAAATTATACTCTGTATTTAACACTGGGTGAAACAGAGGTTATATTAAAATCTGAGGAGATGCATTGTATTGTCACATGAATGATATCATCAGTGATGTGGTCATTGATGTCAAATCAGATGTCATCAGTGATGTCATCAGTGATGTCATTTGAGATGTCATCAGTGATGTCATCAGTGATGTCACTGACCATGTCATGAATGATGTAATATGTGACATCATCAGCAGTGGATTGCGGGTGCGCGATATATAGTTAGTGCAACTAACTATATATGGAATTTCAATGGTTTTGTGTGAGTAAAATAAGGTTTTGTAAATGCTAATTCCTAACTATATATGGTCTATAACCTATGGTTTTTTCAGTGAATTTTCAAGGTTTTGTAAATGCTAATTCCTAACTATATATGGTCTATAACCTATGGTTTTTTCAGTGAATTTCACTGGTTTTTTAACAGCTAATATCTGTAGCTGTAAAATGTATTCTTCTTTAAATCCAAAAATATATTTTATATGTTTATGAATAATTTTTTTTATTTATATATTTTTTTCTTCGTTCCCGCTTCGCGAATCGGGAAGCTTCCCGTTAGCTGACCTTGATGCCGCGAAATAGACCGCGAGCCGGTAAACGTTTCTTTACCGCAACTGCCGCGTTAGAAAACAACATCGTGACGCCTCCCGTCCGCATGACGTTTCACGTTGTCGCGTGATACGTCATATGACGTGCTACGTTAGCGAACTGGTACGCGAAGCGAGTCGCAAAGCGCAGGTTTCTGGAAGCAAACCGGGAGGCCCTGCAAAGCGCTTAACGTAAACACAGCAGGTCATGTGACTTGGTAATAACACTTTTCATTGGTTCATTTCACTTTTGGTTTCCTAATGATGTAAGACTAGGTCATATAATCTAAAATGAACACTTTTCATTGGTTGAGAACTCTTGTTTTTCCCAAATGATGAAAATCCCTCCTTCTTTCCTCACTCTGACTTTCATCATTGTGAGAGAAAGACCCTTTGTGATCACTGAGCAATGGCTTCTTTAGTAGCTTCAGCTGGTGCTTCCCCACCACCTCCACCACATCCAAGGAAGAGTGGACCACCTGCTCAAGTTATAATTCAACAAGAAGAGGAAGAAGAGGAACAGAACGACGAGCACGAAGAGAGGCAGTTTTTGCCTGAGGAGCCCAGGACGTCTCACCGGAAAGAAAACTTCATTTGGCAATTTTTTTAAATTCCCAAAGGTCAGAAAAAAGTAAATGCAAGATACGTAACTTGCCTTATATGTCAAGATAGACTGTCCAGAGGAACCGAGAAAAAATACAGTTTCGGAAACTACACAATGCATCGCCATATGACTAGGTGGCATCCTAACAACTACAGTGCTGCACAGTTTCGGAACGACCTAGATAATCTCCCTATTATGGCCAGAAGATCTGTTGTACCGGAAGTAACGGGACCAGAGGGCAGGGAGATGGTGCCAAATATACAAATGAGATTTGGTGAAGTAAAACACATCTGCGTATTTTGCGATGGATTCATTTGCTACGGAGAAAGAAGCATCACTCTGATCAACAGAGCTATTGACTATCATATGCAAGTTTGTACGAAACGCCCAAAATAATAAATACTTTTTTTTTGTTTTGTTGCTCCTGTTGAGCCCTTTACAATGAATCGTTTTCATTGCCCCCTCCAAGAAAAACCCCAAAAAATATAAAACTGTTCAGAAAAATTCAAAAAAAGTAAAAAAATGTTCCGAAAAATAATAAAAAAAATATAAAACAACAAAAACAATAAAAAAAAAATTCTTTTCAGAACTACCTCCCCGTTATAAAAAAATTGGTACAATATTTGGAACTGTGCCAACCTCTATTTCTCTTAGTTCGCTTCCCAGTTCGCTCGCCGGTACGCGAACCGGAAGCGAACCAAAAACAGTAAGTATAAGGGAAGGAAACAGACACTTATGTTAAAAGAAAGACAGCTATAGGGGAGTAAACTAGAGATACTATTACCCATAATCCACTGCTGATGATGTCACATATTACATCATTCATGACATGCTCAGTGACATCATCAGCAGAGGATTGCGGGTTTTTTGGCAACGTGCCTTATCCACGGTTTAATAACGCTGCCTTTTGCTTTATATAAGTTTTCAAATTGTATGAAATATATACCAATAGGTCGTTATGAACCTTTAGGTAGTGCTTTTCTTCATGAGGTCTGGTCGCTTCCATACACATACAGATGTTTCAAAGATGATCAAGAAGTTTATCTGAATGGAGAGGAATGCACTGAGACGCCAGATCATTCACTAATGTGTAGGCACATACAGTTACACGGTTCATGCAACAAACACCGACCAAATATGGCTTGCGTGTTGCAAGGCACGCCAGTTCCTGCTATCATCCCCACGTTCAAGTTGTTGGAAAATGGTAGTTATTTGATGCTCAATAATGAAGATTGTTCTGGGTTAATTAAAAGTATTCCTTTTATCGTAACAGTAAGTGAACGGGTTATTTGCTGCAGAAATGTTCTATTTCCTCCCACACATGAACATAGGGAGTTTTCAATCTCGCCACAAATACCAACCTTGGGAGCAGATTTCAACGGCATGGCAAGAATAAGAGCTCTTTTGTCTCAGAGAGAGGTGGCCTTGAGTTCGGCCCGTGAAACTTTCGTGCTTCACATAGCGAACACCCGTACAGAGGTGCAGACCCTTTTCAATTCAGATTTGCCTTTCCATTTCAGCAAGATGGTTCGGACTATCTTTAACGCATCCTCCACAAAGGCCCTGGCGCACTTTTTTAAAGTTGTTACCAGTGGTCTCGTGACTTCATTTGAGAAAATCTTTGGAGTCATCCCTGCTTTCTTTCATTCTATTTTTTCCACTCTGCTTCGTGGATTGCCATTTTTACTTGCATTACTAGCGGACGCTCTTGTGCTTTTTTACATTTTTAAATATGGATGTCCCTCCTATGCAACCTCCCGCCCTGCAGCTGCTGACACTGTTCCGCAATCGCATGCTAGAATATTATGGCACAATGCCGTTGGCGATATTAAGCACGGCATATGGATTATCTTTTCGATTCTCCTACTTCACCTGTGTCCAGCCTGTATTTCACTGCCTGACCTGTGATTTCGATTGGGCCATTGATTTGTGTCTCTGCGGACCGGTTTCTCCTGACGTCGACTTTAATCAGCTGATGACTCCTATCATTACTCACGAGTTGGTTTGTCCTGGCGAAAGGATTATGGCTGTGGCATTGATGCATGGACTAATTGGTCCCTGGAATTTACTGGCGGCAACACAGTCTTTCTTGGAACAGAGCTTTCTTGAAAACCCACCGAGCTGTCCTCTGATGGTGATAGAGGATCCGGTGCTGGGAGAGCACGTATGTTCTTTTCCGCTTTTAAATTGGATGGCTGAACTCTTTTCGGATGAAGACGGTGACTTCCTATTGGAGGCTGTTGCAGCTTATTTTGCATACACAGTTATGTCATAGACCTTTTTCATTTTTGATATGCTGAGTACTAGCATTTCATTGACAATTCATTGACTTATTTGTCAAGTTTTTATTATTTAGCTTGCCTATTGGCTTAAGACTCGATAAAGTACTTGGCTGTTTTATTTTTCTTTAGCATTAAATTTTCCTAGTTTTTAATATTTTACCTTGCGGACCGTCCACATATAAAGTTGCAATCTGCTCTCATGAGATGGCACTTCTATTATCTTATTCAGTTCGTTTCCGGATCATGGGGAGGTGTCATCTAGGTCCTGGATATCTTTACACCGTGTTAAGTTAGCATGGGCTCATTACCGGTTTAAACGCCATTTTTCCTTTTTTGCAACTTCTGCACACGACACTTAGTTGTTGCTTTAGCTTTCAACCTAATAGTTCATCGTGATTTACATGAGAATAATATGTTATTGCTCTACTATCTGCTTTACTTGTTAAACTATATCTGTACAGCGACTGCTGAAGTTTCAAGAACAACACGATCCAGAATTGTTATGAGGTCTGATCTCCACGACTTCATACTCATAACATAAGTGCAGCTTCTGCCAATTCTGGGCATGAGGCGGGTTTTATATTGCTTTGCCGAACACACATACACAACACTTGATGCGGTTCACATGAAGAGAGAGCTGGTGTATGCTGATGTGATTCCTTCAAATCTAAGACACTAAAGTATGGGCACGCCCTAAACCAACACAAAGAGACCTTCTTAGCAAATAATATAATATGTGTATTAGGGAGGGTGAGATATAAGCAGCCGCGGGCCGTGGAGGGAGTTACGATGGGGCAGGGAGGCGGGGAGGGGGAGGGGCAGGGTGGAGCCCTCTCCACCCTGCCCCTCCCCCTCCCCGCCTCCCTGCCCCACCGTAACTCCCTCCACGGCCCGTGGCTGCTTATAAGTGTTGCTAACTCTTATTCATTTACAGCATGTTAACATACTGTCACCATTCGCTTTTTATGTACTAGTAACTATGCTGGTAATTTTGCTACTGATAATATGTGTACTTGTAATATCTAAGATACTACGCCTGAGAAGACGGCATTAGTAAATAAACATTTCAAATACACATGTGTTCTTCTTAACTCCATGTTCTGGTTTCTAAGAAATATATAACGACCGACTGTTCATGAGTTCCACGTATCCTGAGGTACTATAAGTTCATATTCTGGATTGTCTAAACATTGAGAGTTTGTTATATCCAATGTGACACTGTACCTAGCTTGCTAAGGGGTTTTTGAGTACTAAGGTGAGTTTTGGGGCACCCTAATTCGCCGAGGTTCCAATCCTCTGTCCACAGTTCTGTGTGAGAACAGAAACCCTGCAACAGGGGCACCCCCGACCCTTCCTGGAGCTTCATCACACTTGCGATACAACTCCAGCAATGCGCCACCTTTACGGCACAGTTACATCACGCATCTGTTCTGTTTTTGCCCCATGATGCGCCGCATTGTAAATGCAGCACACCATAGGTGACGGAACAGCGGCACAGAATGACTAACACATCCCTGGTGATGCGCCAGTCATCATAAATCTATCCCTATGCTTCTTATCTTGTTGGAGATGAACCGCCATATGTATCATCAAAGTTTTTTGCATTTCCTAAATAGCGAACTTTAAGGAATAAATAGCGATTCTTTACCATTCCTAGTTTGCGATTAGCTATTTGCTAATTACAAATTACCCATTCATTTCCTTCATTTCCATAGGGCGGTTGGACTCACTTTTAGCTCGAACGGCTGAATGGATTTCCACGAAACTTGGCAAAATTGTAGGGACTGGTAGCCCGATGTGCCTTTGCTATGTCTCAAGATATATGCTCCAGTGGTTTTTACGAAAATTAACTTTGAAAAATATATATTGGGCTACATTGGCCTATATATATGTTGGAGCCCAAATGTAGCCCAATGTAGCCCAATGAAGCCCAATGAAGCCCAATGTAGCCCAATGTAGCCCAAAGATGGCCGCCAGAGACAAAAAAAACAAATGTAGCCCAAATATCAGCCAGATGTAGCCCAACTATAGCCCAGTGACAGAATGACCAATCAGCTTCGCAAACCTCCGTTACGCGAAGCGGAGCGCTGTTACAGATATATATCTTTTTTTGAACGTTAATTTCTCAAAATCCACTAGAGCACATATATTGAGACCTAGCAAAGGCACATCGGGCTACCAGTCCCTAATATTTTACCAAGTTTCGTGAAAATCCATTCAGCCGTTCGATTATTATTATTATTTTTTTTTTTTGCCCCGCGGGGCCCTTTTAAAACCTCCACATCAAACCTAGGGGGTCAGCGAGGATCTACTATTCCCCCTTATGGTCATTTGCCCCTTCGCTTTCGCCTCCTCTTGTCTCTCGATCCTACCGAGAGACAAGATGGCGGCCGCTACGGACTGTTTGGAATGTTGACAGACGCCGGAGAACCAATCAGCTTCGCTTCACAAAGCTCCGTTGCGCGAAAAGTACGCGTCCTGGAGCGCTGCCCGGTCCGCTGTTACAGATATATATCTTTTTTTAAACGTTAATTTCTCAAAATCCACTGTAGCACATATATTGAGACCTACAAAAGGCACATCGGGCTACCAGTCCCTACAATTTTGCCAAGTTTCGTGCAAATCCATTCAGCCGTTCGGGCTAAAAGTGAGGCCAACCGCCCTATGGAAAACTCAATGTTAAAAACACGTTTTGGGACCCCCCTTTTTTCTCGGCCCCCCTTGACGAACCCCCCCCCAAATTTTCAAGGGCTGCTCAGAAACAAAATGTGCCATTTTCCTGAAAATTTCAGCCAATTCCGTCCACAAACTCCAAAGTTATTAGACATAGAATTTTCAAAAATCCCATAGAGAAAAAATCCTAACTATATATACCTACTGGCGACCGCCAGTAGGTAATATATATAATATATATATATATATATATATGCAGCAGAAAGTCAACAGCTTTTGCAGTGCAAAGACGACAACGGACCCAAATCTTCAAGGTGCTATTTCTTTATTGAGCAAATTCCCCGCACCTCCGCCATGACGCGTTTCGAGCCCCCTTGGCCCTTGATCACATGACACGCTATGGAGTAATGTCAAACTTTTTAAAGTGATAGTGCACAATGCTTAGGCAGGCGTCATCATAGACATAGAAGTTGTGTTCTAAAACCTCAAGTCGTTTACATTTTTTTAAAAAGAACAAATGTTATTTTAAAATATGTTATCAATTTATACAAGATAAATAATAACCTTGTGTAAAAGCAGGATAGATAAAATCGTAAATTGCTGCTAAAATAGCAAATAAAACAATTCATATATAAACATCCTGAATACACCCTTGTACTTGTTGCCACTGGACATGAATGTAAAATACATGTTTAAGAATAAAACTCAATGTTTTGTTCATACAGTAAACAAGATGTATTTAGATAACGACTTTCACTACTTCTATCAACTATCATCCCTAATGGGTAGTTAGTCGATGCTGCTCTCAGTAAAGTGCAAAATGTGCTGATTTCATAAAGTGCAATTGAACCTGTGCAAAAAGTGCCCAAAATTAGTGTGCAAAATATGCAGTATTGTATCTATCATCAGACAGCAAATACAAATCTTATAAATAACTTGTGTTAAAAAAGGATAATTTTCAGTTAAACTAAAAAAAAAACAATTTGCGAATCAGACCTATGCCATATACTGGTATACTGAGTAACAGGCCAACCATTTAATTAAATACCAACTCTTTATATGCATGTGTGGAAATCCTCACTCGCATTAAGACCTGCCGGATGTTTGCGGTCTAGGTTCAGGATGTAGTGAGTTTCTAATTTGCGGAGGATTCCCTCTCTGTTGCCACCTCTTCTTAAGGGCAAGACTGCATCAATTACATAAAACTGTAACAGATTCAAATCTCTTTTGTGGCAGTCATTGAAATGCCTGGCGACAGGATATGCTTCGTCGCAATTGGTAATGGCCCTCATGTGCTGGAGCACCCTTTTGTGCACTGGAAGTTTAGTGCTCCCTACATATCTGAGGGCACAAGGGCACTCCAGCACATATACGGCATACTCAGTTTTGCATGTGAGATATTTGGAAATTGGAATTTGCTTCTCAAAAAACGGTGTGGAGTATGATGTCGTATTAACCCCATGTTTGCAAGCTTTACACGACGTACATTTAAAAAAGCCTGTGCGTGATCTGAGCCAGTTAGTCTTAGCCAGGACCTCTGGACTGCTACTCACAAGACTATTTTGCATGGAGCCTGCCTTCCTATATGTAATGGTGGGTGAGCTATACGAGCCCATTTTAAGAATGGGGTCGTTTTGGATCAATGCCCAGTGCTTGCACATGATATTGCGAATTGCCTGGTGTTGCTTATTGTATGTTACAATTAGCCTGATTGAGTCAGATCCTGATACAGGGGGAATTGCTTGTTTCATGGCTTTAGTAGTAAGTGCCTCTACTCTAGAAAGAGCCTCTGTGCGCTTCATAGCTGCTATAATTGTTTTGTCTGAATAGCCTCTCGCTAAGAAACGCAGTCGGCAGGCTGACTGGGCCTCTGCAACATCCTGTTGTCTGCTACAAATTCGTTTAATACGTAGCATCTCCCCGTAAGGGATGCTATGAATCATATATATATATTCCTTCCATAAATATATAAATATATTTATAGAAGGTTTGGCCTGGTAAGAGGTTTATCTTGCCAAGTTGAAATGGCAGTGTAAACTGCACATGCATGTTCTGCAATGGCAGGCTTGAACCATGGCTAGAGGGCTACTTAAGTGGGTGGCACAATGAGTACTGCAGGCCCACTAGTAACATTTAATTTACAGGCCCTGGGCCCATGTAGTGCACTTTCCTAGGGACTTATAAGTAAATTAAATATACCATTTGGGGATGAGCCAATATTACCATGTTTAGGGGAGAGAACACAAGCAATTTAGAAATGGTTAGCAGGGGTAAATTGCACAGAGTCCTAAAGCCAGTAAAAATTAGGTCTGAAAAGTGGAGGAGGTAGGCAAAAAGTTGGGGGAAAAACCACTTTAAGACTGTCACGTCTAACAAGCCTGCTTTGACATTTACCGAAACTACATAGTACATTTGAGATGATGTCCCCCAAATGTGCTTTGGTCTTTTACAAGTATTTAGTGCCGAATTTTGAGTTTGATGAATGGGAGGCATTATAATGCACTTGTAATAGAGTGGACGAGATGTCCATCATGCTTGTGATGGAGTACCTCCAAACTCTAAATTATGCCTTAAATGCTCGTGCCAGACCAGAGCACATTCGACGTACATCACCTCAAATGCACACTGTAGCTGCAGTAAAAGCCAAAGCAGGCTTATTATTGTGGTGTTGGAGTTGCCCTTTTGGGAACTGTTTCCTCTGGTAAATTTCCCTAATAATTAGTGGTAAATGAAGATACAGAATTTGCTGCTGTCGTCATACGTAATTCCTTGCTCCCCAGAAGAAAAGTCAAAATATATGGGGCCCGATTCACAGAACTAACTTAAGCCAAAATCCTAAACTTACTACCATTTTCGTATTCACAGAAGGCACTTACTCATTTTGGTATTCACAGAAGACACTTACTCATTTCGGTATTCACAGAACTTAGGACTCCTAACTTTAGGACTCCTAAATGCCTTCTGTAAATACCGAAAGTCTTAAAATTAGGATTTTTCTCAATTTAGTAGTAGTAAAGTTAGGACTCCTAAATGCCTTCTGTGAATACCAAAAGTCTTAAAATTAGGAATTTTCTCAGTTTAGTAGTAGTAAAGTTGAGATAAATCCTAATTTTAAGACTTTCGGTATTCACAGAAGGCATATAGGAGTCCTAAAGTTAGGAGTCCTAACTTTACTACTACTAAACTGAGAAAAATCCTAGTTTTAAGACTTTCGGTATTCACAGAAGGCATTTAGGAGTCCGAAAGTTAGGAGTCCTAACTTCTGTGAATACCAAAATTAGTAAGTGCGTTCTGTGAATACCAAAATGAGTAAGTGCCTTCTGTGAATACCAAAATGGTAGTAAGTTTAGGATTTTGTCTTAAGTTAGTTCTGTGAATCGGGCCCATGGTATTTACCGCACTCTGTAAATACTGCACCCAGGAGCAACAGTATTTACTGGTTGCATTACACATTACACCCTTTATGACCCCACACAGTCCCAAGGGCCATAGTGATGAAACCTTATTTCCTTTAAGATAAATAACGGTGTTTGTTTCAAAATACTTTTCACTAGGCAGTGAGGTTGTTTTGGTGTTTCATAGAATGTTATGCATTATAGGTGTCAGTGTTTAATTTGCGCCGGTGGTTGCCGGGCCGCCCATAAGCATTAATTTTTGGGGACCGGCACATAGTTTTTCTCGTCAGATATTGCAGGCAAAGAGGTAAAAAGACACAAACGGGAAAGAAGGGGAAGAAAGCTGGAAACATCTGCACGAAGGGAAGAAGCAGCGACCGACAAGCGTGATATAAAGGGCCATGCAGTGTCTGCTAGTGCATCAGAGGCCTGAGGTGAATTCAACACTATGCATCCCTGGCATTCGACGCGCTGATTTATAATAGCACCGCTGCCGCTGGAGCAGAGATGTGGGCACCGGCACGCTCTCTTTCACAAATGAAGCACTGACTGGTGTGTCCTGGAGTGATGGACGTCCATGAATGCAAGTGGCGTGCATTAAGCATGTTCTTATCAGTTAGGTAAGGTGTGACTTAAAAGTGCTGTGCGCCTGGGAGTAATGGAAGAATGAGCCTGCACTTCCCTATGTGGCCTTTTGGTGGAAGCACAGAGCTAAAGAGCTTGGAACGTGTGAAACGTATGTGAGATCCAACCTGGAGCTAAAGAGAAAATCCGCGACTCTAACTAGGGGTGGGGTCTATGTCAATCTTCCGAGAAAAACAGGACTGTTTTACCAAAGACCGAAAACCACTTAAATATTCTAACGCTGTGGGAATTTAGTGAATCTTGACCATTTAGAATACGAAAAATATGTTCTATTGGTGTATTGCAATGATTAGCTATCTTAATGTATTACAATAATTAGCTACTTAATTTGAGCAGTTGAGATAATGAAAACATCGGTGACTCACCCAGCAGGGAGAGTGCTGTAAATTCAATATCTGTTTCCTGCATCGAAAGCCAGGAAGGGCACAAGATACATATTCTGATCTCACTGGCTCACCGGGATTGAACCTGTGCCCATGAGGACAACCACAGTTCATGGAGGGGCCGCATCAGTCCACTGAGCCCTCAGAGCCAGGCGTGTCCAGAGGCGGTCATCAAGGTTCTCCCCTTCTGCCAGTGCTGAGCAGACTTGGCCTTGGAACTATCTTGACACCTGTCCCCTTCATGGGTGAGCTGATGACTGCAGAGTCTGCATCAGTATCGTAGGCAGGTGCCTATGCTGACGAGTTGTCTCTCCATCACTGAGGCTTGGATGAAGGTGGCTTCTCTAATGTGTAGCCCTGTAAGCACTGCATCTGCTCTTTGCTCCTGTGAGGCTCATCTGACAGGGGGAAACATCCTTTACGATGCAGCTTTCACTACGCAGTACCTTTACAACGCAGGTTTTACAACGAAAGTCATTACAACGAATTGCGCTGGGGGGCGTTGCAGGATAGGGTATAGTTTAATTTACTATCCAAAACCTTCCCTACTATCCACGGGGATTGGAGTTGGTATAGTAAATTAAACTATTCCACTATCCAGCGCCCCCCAATGCAAGTCGTTGTAACGACTTGCGTTGTAAAACCTGCGTTGTAAAGGCATGCGCAGTAAAAGCTTGCGTTATGATGACATACATCCCTGACAGCTCAGCCATTACTATACATTCTGGTGAAAGTGAGGATGGTAACTACATTGTTAGATCCTGCTAATTCCCTGGGGCATTTATTCATTTCGAATTGTTTTTCTGTCTTTCTCAAAAATCAGAACCAGCCCAAAATCAGCTTCCCATGCTGAGCTGGGTAAAATGTGTTTTCCCTGTGGTAATGTTTCCTTCAGTTCTTCAGGCCTTTGTGCCCCCGTAGGTGGGTATGTAGGGTTTTAAGGGGTGTCTCAAATGTGCCCCTTCAAAGAGCGATTTTCATACTTGATGGCTGGGGCTCCTAAAAAGAGCATATTGTGCCCATTTTAAAATCACCTCACCTGTGATCCCTTGATTTTCGCATCCAGCGAGACAGCCTCGCTTGTTACGTGGCACTCTTGAAGCAGCCCCCATATTTGGCTTTGAGTTGGTATGAGCCGGTGAATCTCGTTCTAAGAGCAATATTAACATTTTGAGATTAGAAACGACCTGGATTCCAAACACAAGCTGGTTGTGTCATCTGCCTCCTTGGGACTTGATTCTGCCTCTATTGCTGCATTCGGGGAAATAATCCAAATGCTTCATGTTTATCTCTGATTTTGGACAACTTGTCAGAGTTCCATTCTTTTTCATCATCATCATGATTGATTTTTATTCGGATATGCACTATCCATAAAAGCACAAACATTTCTCACATAATTAATCATAAGAACATTTACATTGATCCATAGTCTAAATTTAAAAGTTTAAAAAACAGAACTAAATATAAAAAATTCAGTGGAACATCGCAGATTTGTCACACATATATCCGATAGCAGCTTCGTATATTAAAGTGCCAAAGTGGAAAAGTGCAAATGTTTCAGAAAATAGCAGCATGAATAGAATGGACAGGTTATTAAGTCCCATTAAAAACCTTCAGATTCTATTAAAACATACATCAAAATTTAAATCACAAAAAAATGGTTTAATAAATCATCACGTGGTTATTACTAATATTACAAATAGCAACATCGTGCGAAAGAGTGCCAATGTGCAAAGTGCAAATAGGACTAAGAAAATAGCAGCAAGAGAGGACACAGAGTTCCATGCATAATACTCTATACATCCGAATATCACCCGTAACACATAATTCCCTATTTAAATATAAAATCAGGAGGTACACGTAGTGCATCCTAACCCAACATTCAAGAATTCATTGAAGAAAGCGAGCGGATAGCCATTTTTAGAAAAGTACAAACTTGAAATGTTAAATCCTCACCATTGAGCTGAAGAATAGTTTTATATGCAGGCTTAAAATCCGTTATTCCATTAACCCTAAAAAATGTAATCAAAAGCTGCCTACTATACTTTTGATAAAAAGTGCCAAAGAACAGAAAATGCAACATAGACTGCTTTCCTAGGTTGTCACAAGGGCAAACCAATTCCTCAATATTAGGTTGATAACCTAAGGGGAAACAACAAGAATTTCATTGAGCCAGATCTAAGGCGAAAAAGCAGACTTCGCTCCCAACGAGTAATATCTCTTAAGAGATAACTGACTGGCAGACAAGAGGAGGATCCACCTTCTTCTGTCATTGATATGTAGTGTACCACGGATACTTTAGTCTGCTCCTGTGCATATCTTATGTCCCCATAGTATTTATGTAAGGCTACACGGACAGTCTTTTTTATCAATTCCATCTAATTGATCTGGTTTATGGAAGATATAATCAAGATTAACTCTAGTCAAATTTGCATTTACTTCTGCGAGCCACGGTATGTCTCCTCCCTTGTCGCATTTTAAACAATTGACTATGTTCTCCCTTGTTAACGAGGCTGCCGGTTTGATGTGTTGCAACATTTCAGGTTTGAGGATATGGGTCTGTGATTGCTCTTTCTGTGGTATGATTGTATTACATGTGTTTTTTAAGAATGTTTTATAGATACTTGATCTATGAGAATTGCTGCAGGGCAGGCGCAGAGGACATTAGCATTGCCCGGCCCCATCCCACTCACTGCAGAAGTCTCAGGGGAACATGCAGTGCTCCCTCAGACAGACACAAGCCTGCCTTCAACCTCTGCACCCCTCAACCCCTCACACCCCACCAGGGGCGGCGCCTCCACTAGGGTAGAGGAGCGTCGCCCCACTGCTTTCTCGTAGTGCAAGAAAGCCAAAACATAAAATGGTAGTAACTAAATGTTATTACCATTTTATGTTTGCTTTGCGCATTGCAGGCGGGTGGGTGGGTGTTGCTGCTCTGCTCTTTGAGCAGGGCAGGGGAGGAGTTGTTTGCCCACTCCTGAGTGTGCAAAGACTGTTTGGTCGGCCCTCTCGGCCACCCAACCAGTCATGAGCACTCTGCCCTTCTCCATGCAGGCTGCATTGCAGCCTGCTTGGAGAACATGGCCACTCCATTAGCCCCTGGCTGGGCGGCGTCCTGATCAATCACAAGGCCACTCCTCCCCTGCCCTGCTCCGAGAGCAGAGCAGCCTCACCCACCCGCCTGCAAAGGAAACACGAAATGATAATAACTCAAAGGTATTATCATTTTATAATTCCTTTACTTTGCACTGCTCAAAAGCAGTAGGGCAACGCTACTACGCCATAGCAGAGGAACCACCACTGCCATACATGTGGGATACCAATTGTATTGAGATTAGTGTGGGAATACAGAATAGAACATTTATTATTATCTTCTGAATTTATCTCCATTTGTGGCTTCCAAATGTAAATCAGTTTGCAGGAAAGAACACATTTTGCTAAACAACCACTGAATCGCAGGATATTTTTTGATTAACCTATATTTAAACCCCTTTGAATAACGATTATTCCCAAACTCAGATTTTTGGGTACATTTAAAAAATGTATAGTTTTCCTTCATACCCATTTTTCATTCATTAGATTGTACCTGACAAATTAATGCATCGTCTGTACAGAATGAAAAATCATTATAAGTTGCAGCTCTCTTGGTGGCTTTGGGTATCACATGATTTTAACAATCAACAAACATGATATATCTCTGTGACTGGACGAGTTTGACAGAGGTAATGTTACTTTTTTAGATCAGCCATTGGAGGAAAGTTTGCGGAAGAAAACTGTAAGTTATTTCTGCTTTTTCCTATTTACTTTCATTAGTTGTTGATTTCAACAATTAGTTTCTTTAAGAAAAGTATGTCATCTACACCAATTACCTTTTGCTGAATTATGAATGGTTTCTTCTTTACAAAAATCTACTGCTTTCTTGGTGCACCCAGGGGTTTGTCACCTCCTACCCCCACAAACTGGAAGTAGGTAGAAACTGCAAAAATAGGAAATATTGACTACCACTTAAAAAAACTGCAAAATCTGTGATGAAAAAAATGACTTTATCTTTATATCTCTATTTGCTCCTGAAAGCTGGGAAGAGGGTGATTTTAGTAGAGGAAAACTTCAAATGATGCCTTTGGCGGAAACAAATATACACAGTTTCTTGCACAGCAGTTTATTAAAAAAAATTTTTTTCAATATATTTATGTATGTTGACTATTTTCTCAGTTCCTTCCAAAGAAACCCACACATACTGGATGCCTTGGAATCCCCAGCATGTCAATATCTTTTGTGGAAAAAAGTTATTAAGGCTTAAGCACAAACTTGCTCAAATATCACTGGAGGTGTGAGGGAAGGCTAAGCACTTAAGTTAAAAGGTTTGATGGAAATGTTCTTAAAAGAGTGGGTTGCCCAGTTAATATGGCTGGCAATAAACTTGCCACATGCACCCTTAAAAGTTTTGCAAGTCTAATGGCTGTAGAATAATTGAGCTTGGAAAGTCAAGCTATTGTTGCCTCCACTTTATTTCATCTTTCTGCATTGATGTTTAGCCACTGTACATTCTTCAATTTGTTAGGGTGCTAGAAGAAAAGAGGACTTTTTAAAGATCACCACCACATCAAGTAAGTAGACAACACAATCATTAAACTGTGATGTAGCCTGTTAATACTGGAATTGCGCATCCCAGAGGGACAGAGAGAAGAAGTTAGTTAACTTTTGCCCAAGATAGGTGAAAAAGGAGAAAAAACAGAAGGGAGAATATGTCATTTATTCTTACTGAATGGATTAATACAATATCACAAAAAGCACATGTTTTGGACCAAGATCTAGCTTTCTGCCAAATTTGGTGTCATTCCGCTCAGTGGTTTTTGCCGCATCACTGTTCAATCTTCCTATGGAAGATGTCATGGAAAACCACGTTTTGTGCATAATCTCCTCCCTCCCCCACTTGATGAATCACCCCGAATCTTTCAAGGAAGGAACTGAAGTGGATGCATTTTTTTGGGTAAAGTACCATGAAAATGTGACAAATGGCACCAAGGTCATAAGCAAAACAAAAAATGCTTTTCCAATGAAAACGTGCTCTTAACTAGAACCACTCAGTGGCGACTGAGTAATATATATATATATATATATATATATATATATATATATATATATATATATATATATATATATATTCAAAGCAATCGTCCCTGGGTTTGGAGGAGCGACCTTTCAGCTGGTGCAGGCGACGGGTCAAGGACAAGACTCGCTATTAATCTTAAAACATATGAATAAGACACCGCACTCTTCTCGGATGGTTCAAAGCGATTTATTCCAGCTCAGCAATTAACTTCCTTCACCTACGCGTTTCGAACAATAAATGTTCCATTATCACGGTAGTTAACTACCGTCGAAACGCGTAGGTGAAGGAAGTTAATTGCTGAGCTGGAATAAATCGCTTTGAACTATCCGAGAAGAGTGCGGTGTCTTATTCATATGTTTTAAGATATATATATATATATATATATATATAATTATATTACCTATTGGCGATAGCCAGTAGGTATATATAGTTAGGATTGTTTTCCATAGGGAAATCGCAACATTCTATTGGGAATAACTTTTATGTTGAGGAATCTTCCTGAAATTTTCCTTAACTTTGCCTCGCGGCGCTCCGCTCCTTCCCTGAAAGATTGGGGGGGATTTGTCAAGCGGGGGCCGAGATAAAAGGGGGGTCCCAAAACGTGTTTTCCCCATGTTAATTTCCATAGGGCGGTTGGACTCACTTTTAGCCTGAACGGCTGAATGGTTTTCCACCAAACTTGGCAAAATTGTAGGGACTGGTAGCCCGATGTGCCTTTGCTATGTCTCAAGATATGTGCTCCAGTGGTTTTTACGAAAATTAACTTTGAAAAAATATATATTGGGCTACATTTAGCTATATATATGTTAGATCCCAAATGTAGCCCAATGTAGCCCAATGTAGCCCAATGTAGCCCAAAGATGGCCACCAAAGACAAAAAAAAACAAATGTAGCCCAAATATCAGCCAGATGTAGCCCAACTATAGCCCAATGACAGAATGTCGCAGAGTGTTCTAAAGAACAACTAGAGCGCTAACAGTCTTACTTATGACAAAAGTATGGCACACCTGAAGTCATCTTGATTGGAATAAAGTGGTAACACTTAAAACATTTAATTTGCAAAGGAACAAAATGAGGGGGTTCATTTTGCCACAGAAATTATGATTAGTGCTGAAGAAAGAAAAATTAGGGCACATTTTGAGTGACTTCTCAAATCCTCTTATATTTCATTAAAAAAAGTGTGATATGCAGTCTCCCAAGATGGCCACCAGAGACAAAAGAGCCCGAATGTAGCCAAAACCTATGTTTTTTTTCAGTGAATATATATATATATATATATATATATATATATATATATATATATATATATATATATACGTTCTCCGACTCCAAATGCATTTAGCAGTGTTTTATTTTCAGAAAGCAAAACTCACTCGACACGTTTCGAGACCCTGTCTCTTGGTCACGAGTACCGTCAGTGAAGTGCAAGCAGTTTTTAAATAAACATGTGATTCGTTTTCAAGTGCCATAGAAAACAGACTTCATTGTATCATTCGTGGAAAACATTTGCAACATAATACCTTTTGAGCAGTGTTTGTTAAAAATTTCACATCACTTTCTCAATCATCATTATTATAATTTACATGTACCATTAATTTGGTGATAATTTGTAAATATAGCATGATTCTTAGGAATCTTCCTAATTAACATTACCTATCAAGGTTGTTGTGCAGGGGTGTGTGTTTTCTAGCAATAATGCCCAAGTGGGCTTTTTTCTTTTTTGTCTTTTTTGAATAAACATTATTCAGTCATCATCTCAACAGTTGCCTTTTCCACAGTCCCTTTACCAATTATAAATATTTACAAATAAACCACGCTTTTATACCGCCCTAGTGGGCACTCAAATATCAAAATTAAATCCCAACAGTAAGGTACATCGTTTTATTTTAGTTCTAGTGGAGATTCTCATCCTCCTCATTTTATCTTCCATTCCCATGAATTGTGAAGTCTGTCAAAGAAAGAAAATAATAAACCTTATTAGTTTCTATCCTAAAAAAACATAAGTAACTTAAATTAAATCAACTTTTCCACTAACAGTAAAAAGATTAAAAACAAGCTGGTTCTGCAAGCTGGTAAACTTACATTCTTACACTGATTCTTTTTATTCTTTTTACTTATTTAACCCTTTCAGCTCAGAGTAGTATATAGATTTCATAGTAAGTTTGTATCCATGTTTCTGTAGTCCCTGACTCCTCCTACCCCAGATGTACTTCTAGTTCCTCGTCACAATTGTGCCCTCTCGGTGTCATGGTCCTATACTGTATGATGAGCCTTGATTCAAGGCGCCGCAGGCTCTGAATTCTTTTTCCCCCTCTCTCATTTTGCTTTATCATATCAAGAACACTGAAACTTAACAAGTCTGTATCTTGTTTATGATGGCTTTCAAAGTGGCGAGCGATTGGGTATTGCTTGTCCCCATTTTTTATCTCTCTCAAATGTTCGAGAATTCTGAGCTTTGCCTTTTTGACAGTACTCCCTTTGTAGGTCTTTTTACACGGGCAAAAAAGGGCATAGACTGCGAATTCAGTATTGCACGAGGTATGTTCTACAATTCGAAAAGGGGCACTTCCTTCTGATAAAACAACTTCCTTCTTATTTCTGCTGTTTTTGCATGCCTTGCAGCTCCGGCACGTGAAAAATCCCTGTACTCCCAGTATTTTGGTCTTTGGGGGTTCTACATTTCTGCATAGGAAGTCCTTCAGTGACCTAGCTCTTCTAAAAGTTACTTGTGGTGAAGGTGCCACACATTTAGTCAGGTCAGGATCTGTGTGTAGTATGGGCCAGAACCTCTCTAAGCACTTTCGTATGGTATAGGCTTTGTTGCTGTAGGTGGTGATAAACCTAGTTGTTCCTGATTCTATCTGATCTTTTGCTGTCTCTTTCTCCAACAGTGAATCTCTTGTCCTTTGTGCCACTGTTGATTTGGCTTTGTTTATCACCTTTATTGGATACCCTCTTGTTAGAAATCGTGTTGTCATTATCTCTTCCTCAACTTTAAAGCTACTCTCTGTGATTTTGGGTAAAGTATCATGAAAATTTGACACATGGCACCAAAGTCATAAGCAAAACAAAAAATGCTTTTCCAATGAAAACGTGATCCTAACTAGAACCACAAGTGGCCTCTGCTCTTTTTTGTTAAGGAGGTTTGTGTTATATATATATATATATATATATATCAATGCTCGAAGGTGTCCACCTTTGAGTAGCACGCGAACAGCAGCTTGGTTTATGTATAGGTGAGGACGGGGATCCACTCGTAGACGCCGCTCCGTACGGGATCTGCCCAACGCGTTTCGAAGCTCCATATGCTTCTCTTCAGGGGCTTTAACGGAAGCTGTGTGCGCAACCGCCGACCCACTTCCCCATTTTATATATAACACACCCACCGATGGGAGGCTCAAATGAGACTGTGCATTCTGGGAAGTGTGGTCCGGGAAGCACACAATCAAGTCCTGTATGGACTCCACAAGTGGGCTCGTCCTCGATTCCAAGTACGACTGCTGCTTCACTTTAGTGACCCCCAGGGTACCGGGGTGGTGCATACTCCGCGGCTGGACGGCCGCGTATAAATCAATGCTCGAAGGTGTCCACCTTTGAGTAGCACCCGAACAGCAGCTTGATTTATGTATAGGTGAGGATGGGGATCCACTCGTAGACGCCGCTCCGTACGGGATCTGCCCGAAGCGTTTTGAAGCTCCATATGCTTCTCTTCAGGGGCTTTAACGGAAGCGGTGTGCGCAACCGCCGACCCACTTCCCCATTTTATATATAACACACCCACCGATGGGAGGCTCAAATGAGACTGTGCATTCTGGGAAGTGTGGTCTGGGAAGCACACAATCAAGTCCTGTATGGACTCCACAAGTGGGCTCGTCCTCGATTCCAAGTACAACTGCTGCTTCACTTTAGTGACCCCCAGGGTACCGGGGTGGTGCATACTCCACGGCTGGACGGCCGCGTATAAATCAATGCTCGAAGGTGTCCACCTTTGAGTAGCACGCGAACAGCAGCTTGGTTTATGTATAGGTGAGGACGGGGAGCCACTCGTAGACACCGCTCTGTACGGGATCGGCCCGACGCGTTTCGAAGCTCCATATGCTTCTCTTCAGGGGCTTTAACGGAAGCGGTGTGCGCAACCACCGACCCACTTCCCCATTTTATATATAACACACCCACCGATGGGAGGCTCAAATGAGACTGTGCATTCTGGGAAGTGTGGTCCGGGAAGCACACAATCAAGTCCTGTATGGACTCCACAAGTGGGCTCGAATCGAGGACGGGCCCACTTGTGGAGTCCATACAGGACTTGATTGTGTGCTTCCCAGAGGCTATTTTCACATGCAGTGCGGAATGTCCCTTTGAAAACTTTGGTCGTGTTGTGGTTGCTCCATGTATAGGGTGTTGTTGCTGGTGTGGTGCAGCATACGGTCACTAGGTGGCGCTGCGAATGCCTCAGGAGGCTGTGGCAGCCTTCCTTATGCTGCGGGCCTCGCAACAGTTCGGTTGCATCTAGAGTGCTATTCATCCTTTTGTGCAGGTGCAGCCTCGGGCCCTGTTCAGTTTTGGTGCAGTCTCTGTCTTTCTCTTGCTGCTGGCGGGAAGCCACAGTGAATTGGTCGGCCAGTTGCATGACCATCAAAGTGCCACTCACCATGCTGCCGTGTCTCTACCCTACACCGCAGGCAAGTGAGTGAACAATGGTGGTGTCTTGTGGGAGGTACAGCGAAGAGATGGGATGAGTTGGTTCCGGAAGGTACGGCTGCTACTTATCTCACTAAATTTCAATATCATACAACACGTCAGGCTTTACTGCAAATCTTGGACTGGGACATGGCGGAACCGCCTGATTTACCAGCGTTATCCTATATCATTAAGGCGGACTCCCCACATCGGATGGTTTCACGGTTATATAAGCTCTCCATGGACTACAGGGTGAATCATTACATTAAAGCTCGATTAGAGTGGCAGAGAGACCTAGGCAGGGAGAATGACGATACAATGTGGGCCTACTGTTGTGTGAGCACAAAGAGCATATCATTAAATAATAGACACAGACTCATACATTTTAAGTAAATAAATAGAGTTTACTATACCCCGGTAAGACTCTGTAGATATGGGTTAAGAGATGGGGCAGACAGCGATAGGTGCGGTGAACAGTGTGCTGACTTCATACATTTAGCCTGGCTATGTCCGGGAAGTGCTAGGTTTTGGACTACATTATTCCAAGAAATAAGTTGAATTGTGGAGTTTCCCAATACTCCAGACCCGGCGCTTGTGCTGTTGGGTTTCTCCAAATCTTTACCTAAGGGGGTTCGGAGATTGGTAGATATGGCCCTTCTGTTAGCCAAACGCAGCGTAGCAATGTGCTGGCTCCGTGGTCCGACCCCCACGATATCGCAGTGGTCGAGTGATATGGTATATTGCAGCACGCAAACTAAAAACTTCAGTGACTTACTACCGCCACGGAATCGACCTAAAAACTTTTGGCTTTGTATAAAACCTACGCTGAGACAATGAGTAGCAGTGACACAACGGGGGATGCTTCAAGTTAAGTAGCTTATGTGTTTGACTCAATTGTGCGATGGGGGGGATGTCGCTCTGCTTACGTTGATGATTTCCATGTTGGACGGAGAGTCTGCTCCGGATGGTTACGTCAAGGGGGAGGAGGGATAAGTATTGATCTTTGTTCAGATGCCAAGTAACACTCAATATATGATATCTCCTGGTGATGTAACTTATGTTATATATTTGATACGTACATTTGTCATTGCTCCACTACAAGATACAGTCTCTTGCTTTGTATTACGTACAAAAATTCAATAAAGTTATTTTTTTTTTAAACATTGGCGGTTTCTGGGGCATTTTAAGGCTGGCAGCCTTACTTGCAAATTTGGGCAACGGTGTGGGGTAAAGTCGCGAGGCGTTGTCACTCCTTTTCGACGCCGGGCAGCATAGCTTTGCAGATCACTGTTGTCATGTGTGGTGTGGCGAGGAGGTAGCTAGATGGCACTGCAGATGCTTCCCATGCTAATCTACACGGCAGCAGTCTCTCTGAAATCTCAGGCCAAGGGAGGAGGGGGTGGGGGCCAGATGGGCGCGGCCATTTTGTGGCTTTGGGCTGCTTTGGGAATAGCCCAAACGCAGCCCAATTTCAAATGATAGCTCAAGGCTATTTAGGGGTGTTTTGCGCCTGTCCAGCCACCATTTTAGGTTCTGGTGACCTAGTGGCTGGGAGCGCTGTAGGTGTAGGTTTTTTGTCATTGGTCTGAGGCTTATAAGCGGTGCTTGCGTGTTGGTTTTGCGATGTCTGGTGAAGACTACTGCGTTTTGGAAGCCATTCGCCTGCTCAGTGAGGTAGGCAGGCCAGATGGATTTATTAGTGGGCCCCCGGGGGGGCGCGCTGAGTGAGGTGCACGTCGGCTGGTGTGGCGGCAGCCGTTTTGGCTTGTTCGCCGCCACGAAAAATGCAGAGAGTGCAGGTGAGTGGGCAGGGCCGCGTGGATGCCAGGGGTGCGGCCCAGGATGTGGTTAGTTTAGGTGTGGGGGGCGGGCGAGTGCAGGCAAAAGTCTCGGCAGGGAGTGCACTGTGCATCTCCCCGCCGCTCACAGTGGCTTTGTCTGACCGCCCCGGTACATCGGTGGCGGTCATGTTGGGGCATGAGGCGGGGCCCGGGGTTCGTAGTGGTGAGGCGCGGGCCCCTCTGGGGAGCGCCGGTGGCTCACGGGTCGCGGGGCGAAGCAGACGAGGAGAGGCACGGGGAGCGCCTCTCCACATCGGGCACTGGAGGTGTCTGGCCACTCCGTGTACACGGGAGCGGCTGGAGTGGGGCGGGCAGGACCCGAGAATGAGGACGGGGAAGCCTGGGCCAGTGCGGGGAGGAAGAAGGCAGCAGGTAGGAGTGTGCGCGTGAGGAGGGAGAAGAGTCCCTCCCCAGCCCATACCCCCTCAGGCAGGGGACGTGCAAAGGGGTGGGGGCTGAGTAATGCTGTTGATAGGGTATTGCAGGTGCCACGGCGCCAGATGGAGAGTACGGGCCGGGCATCGCGCTGGGAGGCGAGAGCGGCCCCCCTGGAAAGAAGGAGTGGAGAGCGTTGTTCGGCTTCATTGGCCCCAGGTAAAAAAGCGGCGAGTGCAGCATCTCTGATGGTCTTGTGGGGGGGAAGGGGAGGGGGACAGGTTGCGGAAGGGGAAGTATGTGTCTGACAAAGGGGTAGGCCCAGATGAGGTGATGGCAGGGCCTACAGGTAAGGCGCCGGATTGTTTGATATGTATAATGATAATATGTATTCTGGTAAATAAAAGAGACATCTAGTATATTCCAGATTTTGGGGATTTTATTTTAATTAGAACATTGTTTGTGATTAACTTTTGGTAACCTACTTTAGACCCTATAGCTTAGTAACAATATTGGGTTGAGTTCCACTAGAGAGTGTGAGGGACACAGATCCTCATTCCTTACAAAAAGAAGGGAAATGGAGCTTTTTGTTTGTTGTAGGGACAGCAGGGACAGGCAGGAGGTTTTTGGTCCTCGACACAACAGCAGTCAGGGGGCAGTAGGGGGCCAAGGGGTCTTGGCTAAAGGGCTAGTAGACCAGTTAGAGCAGACAGATTGGTGGCATCTTGTTAGACGGGGACCCTGAGGGTCGGCCGGATACCGAGGGAGAGATCCCCGAGGGGGACCGTCTCCGGCGATCGTACAGACAAGTACCCTCCCTCCCCACAAACAGGCACCACACCAAGTCGAGTTCAAGGCTTTATATAAGGTTCTTAAGGCAAGGATATCAGCGATACAGGATAACTTGGACCCGGGGGTCCTCTCACTTCTAGTCTCTGTAGGGAAAGGGGGTAGCGGGACAGTCTTAGTACCGGATCGGTACAGGTGGTGGTAAAAGGCGAGCTCACAATCCTCGAGCTGGAGGGTCTGTGGATCGGGCCGCGGCAGCGCCAGCAGGCCAAGGTGATAGTCTCATAAAGCAGAGGGCCGCGGCAGCGCCAGCAGGCCAAGATGGTTTCACGAGGCAGAGGGCCGCGGCAGCGCCAGCAGGCCAAGACGATGGTTTCACGGGGCAGAGGGCCGCGGCAGCGCCAGCAGGCCAAGATGGTTTCACGAGGCAGAGGGCCGCGGCAGCGCCAGCAGGCCAAGACGATGGTTTCACGAGGCAGAGGGCCGCGGCAGCGCCAGCAGGCCAAGACGATGGTTTCACGAGGCAGAGGGCCGCGGCAGCGCCAGCAGGCCAAGTCACGGATGAGTTCTTCTCGGGTCTCTCGACTCCAGGATACAACTGCCTTCCTGGTCTGGTCCTGCCCCAGTTATAGGTCTGGTCCCCTTTGATGTCCGGACCCTCGCGCCTGGGGGCCGGGAGGTCCGGGATGAGGGAGTCCAGACACCCAGCAGGGGGGTGTAGCCAGCGCCCAGGGCGGCCGGGGGTGATCGACACCTGGCGGAGGGGAGCCGTTGACGATTCCTTCTCCCATTGATTTGCCAAGTGGTCACTCTGCCTCCCGGGGGGAGGTTGGTGCCTCGATGTCGGGCCCGGCCGGGCCCAGGGTGAGGGTCGAGTTGAGGCCACGCGGCCTCGTGCTGCAGCGCCCCAAGATGGCGGCCGGGTCGATGTCGTGGGGTAGATGGTGACCCGGGCCAGCGGGGTCCGGAGCTGGTGTCTTGTAGTGGAGGGATTGCAGGGTACTTCGGGTGGTCGTTGGTGGACTCTGGCTGGGGATGCAGGGAGAGCCAGGGTCCTGGTCCCATTGCGGGGAGGGGGTACAGCTCGAACATGCGGCCTGTCCAACATGCGTCCCCCCCAGCTGAAGGCGGGGAGAGTCAGCCATCTTCCTGGGGACTCTCCTCGCTGAGGCGGAAAAAGCGTGACAGGCCGTCGGCGTTGGCGTGGTCCTGGCCTGGACGATGTTCCACCGTGAAGTCCATCGCCTGCAGGGAGATGGACCAGCGCAACAGCTTCGGGTTCTCCCCCCGCATTTGCATCAGCCATTGCAGGGGTCGGTGGTCTGTTTGCACCCGGAAGTGGGTGCCGAAGAGGTATGGCCGGAGCTTCTTGAGTGCCCAGACTACGGCGAAGGCCTCCCTCTCAATGGTGCTCCAGCGCTGTTCTCGGGGCAAGAGGCGTCTGCTGATGAAGACCACCGGATGGTCGACCCCTTCGGCGTTGAGTTGGGAGAGGACGGCCCCCACACCATGATCGGAGGCGTCCGTCTGCACAATGAATTCCCGGCTGTAGTCGGGAGCCTGGAGCACGGGGGCCGTGCACATGGCGGTCTTTAGCTTCTCGAAGGCTGATTGGCAGCCCGGGGTCCAGTTGACGGTTTTGGGGCTCTTTTTGGAGGTGAGCTCTGTGAGGGGCCCCACGATGCTGCCATAGTCCTTCACGAACCGCCGGTAGTATCCGGTGAGCCCCAGGAAGGCCCGGACCTCCGTTTGGCTCGTAGGGGGTTGCCAGGCCTGGATGGCAGCAATCTTGAGTTGGAGAGGGGCCACCAGCCCGCTTCCCACTTGGTGTCCCAGGTAGGTCACGGACCCTTGGCCAACTTGGCACTTGCTGGCCTTGATGGTGAGCCCGGCTTGCTGGAGGGCGAGTAGAACCTCCCGCAGGTGGCGGAGGTGGTCGGTCCACTGGTGGCTGTACACAGCAATGTCGTCCAGGTAGGCGGCGCTGAAGTCTTCCAGGCCCGCCAGTACCTGGTTTACCAGCCGTTGGAACGTTGCCGGGGCGTTTTTCATGCCGAAGGGCATGACTTTAAAGTGGTAGTGCCCGTCTGGGGTAGAGAAGGCGGATCGTTCTTGGGCCCTAGGGGTGAGGCCGATCTGCCAGTAGCCCGCTGTTAAGTCGAAGATGCTCAGGTAGCGGGCGGCCCCCATCCGGTCAATTAGCTCGTCTGCCCGGGGGATGGGATGAGCGTCGGTCCGGGTAACTGCATTCAGCCCTCGATAGTCCACGCAGAACCGGAGCTCAGGGGCAACGCCCGGGGCAGCTGCCTTGGGAACCAGGACGACTGGGCTCGCCCAGGGACTGTCTGAGGGTTCGATCACTCCTAGGGTCAGCATCTTGGACACCTCGGTCTGGATGCAGGCTCGTACCCGGTCTGGTACGCGGTATGCTCGGTGTCGAATAGGAGGGCTGTCCCCGGTGTCCACATCGTGGAGGCACCAGGGGGTGACTCCGGGGGTGAGGGAGAACAGGGAGGCGAACTGCCTCAGGAGCGTTTGGCAGTCTTGGCGTTGCTCCGGGGACAGGGCCTCGGAGAGCTGGACCCCTTCCACTGAGCCATCCTGCTCGAAGGCCCTCAGTAAGTCCGGAAGGGGTTCGGAGTCTTCTTCTGTCCCAGTATCGGTAGCCATTAGGAGGCTGAGTTCGGATCGCACAAAATGGGGTTTGAGCCTGTTGGCATGGAGGACCCGTAGGGGGTTCCGGGCAGTCTCCATGTCGATTAAATAGGTGACGGGCCCCTTGCGTTCGATTACCTTGAAGGGCCCGGACCATCTGTCTTGGAGGGCACAGGGCTCAACCGGGGACATCACCCAGACCTGTTGTCCAGGTTCGAACTCAATGGAGGACGTGTGCTGATCGTACCACCTCTTCATGTCCTCCTGACTGGCCTCGAGGTTGGCTTTGGCGGTGTCTCGGAACCGCCGGGTCTGGTTGCGGAGAGCCAGGAGATACCGGTAGATGTCCGGGGGCGTTTTCTGGGGAGGCTGCTCCCAACCTTCCTTGACTAGGCTGAGGGGGCCCCGGACGGGGTGTCCGTACAGTAGTTCAAAGGGGCTGAAGCCGAGGGACTTCTGCGGGACCTCCCGATAGGCAAACAGGAGGCATGGCAGCAGTACGTCCCACTGGCGTCGAAGGGGTTCTTCTAGACCCATAATCATCCCCTTGAGGGTGCGGTTGAATCTCTCGACCAGTCCGTTTCCTTGCGGGTGATAGGGGGTCGTGAATTTGTAGGTGACCCCGCATTGCTGCCAGAGGGACTTCATATATCTGGAGATAAAGTTCGTGCCCCTGTCACTGACGACCTCCCGGGGGAACCCCACCCGGGAGAAGATCCCCATCAGGGCCCGGCCCACCACGGGGGCCGTCACAGTCCGAAGAGGGATGGCCTCGGGATAGCGGGTGGCGTGGTCTACCAGGACCAGGATGAACCGGTGTCCTTGGGCTGTTCGAGGGTCGAGGGGCCCCACAATGTCTATTCCCACTCGTTCAAACGGGGTGGTGACGACAGGAAAGGGTTGTAATGGTGCTTTGATTTTTCGGCCACTTTTTCCGCTGGCCTGGCAGGTGGGGCAGGCCTTGCAGTGGTTGGTGACATCCTTCCGCATGTGGGGCCAGAAAAAATGGGTCACCAGGCGGTCGTAGGTTTTATCCTGCCCCAGGTGTCCGGCAAGGGGGACATCGTGGGCTAAGTTCAGGAGGAAGTCTCGGAAGCGAAGGGGCACCACCAGCACCCGACTGGCCCCTAGTTCTGCAATTTTCTGCTCGCTGTAGAGCAGGTCTTGGTCCCAGTAGATCCAGTGGGCCCCCGAGGTATCCCCGGTGCTCTGGGCCAGGGCTTGCTGCCGGAGTCCTTCGAGAGAAGGACAGGTTTGTTGCTCGGCCCGGAATTGTTCCTGCGTGGGGCCTCCCTCCTGCCGCCATTGTGCCAGGTCAGGGACGTCCCGAAGCTGGTCGGGTCCTTCTTCGGTTTGGGTCAAGGGAATGGCTTCTGGGGCGGCCTCCTCTGGGATGAGCGCGGGAGGAGGTTCTGGCCACTCAGGCTCTTCTGGGCTGGGGACCGCGCGGGCGGTCATGGACCGGGTCGTGACGCAGACCCATTCGGGGAGGCCAAGCATCCCCAGGTGCTCCCTTCGTTCGACAGCTGCCCAGGGAGAGCTTTCAAGGTCGTTTCCTAGGAGGCAGTCCACGGGGGCATCATCGCGGACAGTTACTTTTAGCATCCCTGTTACTCCTCCCCACTCGAAGGGGACGCAGGCCATGTGGCATAGGCTTTCGGAGTTGTCGGCTGATCGAACAGGGCAAAGAATGTTCGGCAAGATTTGGTCTGGAGTGACGAGGTGGCGTCGGACCGCCGTTACACTGGCCCCGGTGTCGCGGAGGGCTTCCGCCCGGCGGCCATTGATGTTGACCCATTGACCGTACTTCTGTGTGTTGGCGGGAAGGGGGGCCCGCGGAATCATGTCTCTCTCCCCTAAGCAGACCAGTGCCATGGCGGCGGGTGCCCATTCAGAGGGATCGGTCTCGTACTCCTCTTGGTCTTCCGGGATTATTTCTTCCCCTAGGGCCGCCGCTGCAACTTGGCGGGGAGTAGTGTTCGGATTCTTTGGGCAGTTGGGATCACTGGCGTAGTGGCCGGGTCGCTGGCACCTGTGGCACGTAATGTTGGCCCGGAAACCGGCCCGGACGGCAGGGCTTCCCCGGCCAACCGGGGTCGAGGGGTTTCTGGGGGGTGACGAGGGGCCGGGGTCTCTCCCCCGACCCTGACTTCCTCCTCCCCCTCGGGGGCGATACGATCTGGATACTTCGCTGGGTGCGCTCCGGCCAACTCGGGTGCTTTCCCACCGGTCGGCTTCGGCGGCGAGTTGTCGAGGGTCGGTTAGCTTGCTGTCCAGGAGGTGTTGCCGGAGCTCCACGAAGCAGTTGTTCGACAGGTGTTCCCATACGATAAGGTCAAAGAGTTGGTCGTAGGTGGTTACTTTGTTGCCCTTGATCCACCCCTCGAAGGCTCGGCTAAAAAAGTTCACGTACTCCACCCAAGTTGTACCCGGAATCCGTTTGCAGTCGCGGAA
Source organism: Lissotriton helveticus (assembly GCF_964261635.1). NCBI lineage: Eukaryota > Metazoa > Chordata > Amphibia > Caudata > Salamandridae > Lissotriton > Lissotriton helveticus. The sequence continues at coordinate 1,839,084,533 of NC_136067.1, forward strand.
CCGTTGGCGGTACATCTCAGGTGTGAGCCCGTATCGAGTGAGGAGGGCGGCCTTCATGTGGTCGTAGGAGGTCATCAGCTGGTCCGGGAGTTGCAGCAGGGCGTCCCGCCCTTCGTTGACAAACCTCCCCCATAATCCGGCTCCCCAATCGCTTCGGGGAATCCGGTGGGAGGTCATTGCCACCTCATAGGCTTTAAACCACTGCTGGATATCATCGTTCTTGTGGTATTCCCGGATGACATCTTTGGGGATGTGAACCTTGGTTTCGGTCGAGGCAGACGGGGTCGGTCGTTCGGGGAGCCCGAGGTCTTTATTCTGTTTCTGAATCTCCAGTGCTTTGAGATTGCGCTCATGTTCGTATTCTAGTCTCTTTTCCTCTAGCTCCCTCTGTCTTTGCTTGTCTTCCCGCTCTTCCCTGAGTCGTAAGTGTTCCAGGGTTATTTTTTGTTCTGCCAGCTTGAGTTCCCCATCCAAGCGAAGTCGGGCAAGTTCTAATTCGTGGAGTCTGGTTTTTTCTCTTTCTCGGATCTCTTCCAGGGAGAGATCCGTTCTTTCTTTAGTTGGTGCGGGGCTCGTTTCGGTTGTTTGTGTTCGGGGTACGGCCGTACCCGTTTCTGCCCAAGCTTCTAGGGCTCGTTTGAAGTCTTCCTTTGTGCTAAGACCTGTGGTTGGAAGTCCAAGTTCTATGCAATATTGCTTCAGTTCCCGGTGGTTGTAGTCTTCCAATTTTTCCATCTGAAATTTTTCCGTTGTTCCGCTCTCTATTGACATGGTTGTTGTGTGTGGTGGGGCGAGTGACTTTCTGTACGATTATGCGTAGGTTCGGATCCCGTCGCTGGCCACCAATGTTAGACGGGGACCCTGAGGGTCGGCCGGATACCGAGGGAGAGATCCCCGAGGGGGACCGTCTCCGGCGATCGTACAGACAAGTACCCTCCCTCCCCACAAACAGGCACCACACCAAGTCGAGTTCAAGGCTTTATATAAGGTTCTTAAGGCAAGGATATCAGCGATACAGGATAACTTGGACCCGGGGGTCCTCTCACTTCTAGTCTCTGTAGGGAAAGGGGGTAGCGGGACAGTCTTAGTACCGGATCGGTACAGGTGGTGGTAAAAGGCGAGCTCACAATCCTCGAGCTGGAGGGTCTGTGGATCGGGCCGCGGCAGCGCCAGCAGGCCAAGGTGATAGTCTCATAAAGCAGAGGGCCGCGGCAGCGCCAGCAGGCCAAGATGGTTTCACGAGGCAGAGGGCCGCGGCAGCGCCAGCAGGCCAAGACGATGGTTTCACGGGGCAGAGGGCCGCGGCAGCGCCAGCAGGCCAAGATGGTTTCACGAGGCAGAGGGCCGCGGCAGCGCCAGCTGGCCAAGACGATGGTTTCACGAGGCAGAGGGCCGCGGCAGCGCCAGCAGGCCAAGACGATGGTTTCACGAGGCAGAGGGCCGCGGCAGCGCCAGCAGGCCAAGTCACGGATGAGTTCTTCTCGGGTCTCTCGACTCCAGGATACAACTGCCTTCCTGGTCTGGTCCTGCCCCAGTTATAGGTCTGGTCCCCTTTGATGTCCGGACCCTCGCGCCTGGGGGCCGGGAGGTCCGGGATGAGGGAGTCCAGACACCCAGCAGGGGGGTGGAGCCAGCGCCCAGGGCGGCCGGGGGTGATCGACACCTGGCGGAGGGGAGCCGTTGACGATTCCTTCTCCCATTGATTTGCCAAGTGGTCACTCTGCCTCCCGGGGGGAGGTTGGTGCCTCGATGTCGGGCCCGGCCGGGCCCAGGGTGAGGGTCGAGTTGAGGCCACGCGGCCTCGTGCTGCAGCGCCCCAAGATGGCGGCCGGGTCGATGTCGTGGGGTAGATGGTGACCCGGGCCAGCGGGGTCCGGAGCTGGTGTCTTGTAGTGGAGGGATTGCAGGGTACTTCGGGTGGTCGTTGGTGGACTCTGGCTGGGGATGCAGGGAGAGCCAGGGTCCTGGTCCCATTGCGGGGAGGGGGTACAGCTCGAACATGCGGCCTGTCCAACACATCTCTACAGGATTATCCGGATAAGGGGGCTGCAGACCGCTTGCGGGCGGCATTTCTGGAAGGGTTTCGGCTGGGATACGACGGTCCAAGGGTTAGGAGGTGGGCTCACAATTTGAGGTCGGTGAAGGAGCACCCTGAGGTGGTGCAAGATAAGTTGGATAAGGAAGTCGGTGAGGGCCGCATGGTCGGACCCTTTGAGGAGTGGCCTTTGGTGGATTTGATAGTGTTCCCCATTGGGGTAGTGCCAAAGAAGGAGAAGGGGCAGTTTCGCCTCATTCAACATCTGTCGTGGCCCGAAGGTGGCTCTGTAAATGATTTTATTGATGAGCGGGAGACCACGGTGTCTTATTCCTCTGTTGACGCAGCCATGTCCCTTGTGGTGACCGTGGGCGCAACAGCGTTGATGGCAAAGTGCGACATCAAATCGGCTTTCCGGCTGCTTCCAGTCTACCCAGATGATTGGGGATTACTGGGGATCCAGTTTAACGGCCGCTGATACGTGGACAAAGCACTGCCGATGGGCTGCTCAATGTCTTGTGCACTGTTTGAATGCATCAGTACGTTCCTACAATGGTTGTTCACGGAACGAACGGGTCACCAAGGAGTAACGCACTACCTGGATGACTTTTTCTTGGGGGCACCCCAGGCTCCACGGACTGCCAGGATGCGCTGGACAGGTTTCAGAAGATCATGGGGGAGTTGGGCGTGCCATATGCACTGGAGAAGACAGTGGGGCCGTGCACGGCGCAGTCATTATTGGGAATTGAACTGGAGTCGGAGGCAATGGAGGCCCGTTTACCAGCGGATAAGCAGTAGCAAATGTTGGAGCTGCTGGAGAATATGTTGGCACAACACAAAGTCACGGTATTGGACATACAGGTGCTATTGGGGCACCTCAATTTCGCTTGCAGGGTGGGGCGAGTGGGATGGACCTTCTGTAGGAGATTGGGCAGGGCTTTGGCCGGGCGGAGGCCGTCGCATCATCACGTGCGGCTGTCCGCGGGTGTTCGGGAGGACCTGAGGCTGTGGCAGTTCTGTTTGAGGAACTTCAATGGCATCCCTATGCCCTATGCAGAGGGGTGATGACCACGCAGTAAACGAGTAAGTTTCCAAGCTGAAACTAACTAACACTGAACAGTGTGGGCGCGTCGCAAAAATTGTACCCCAATGTGGGTTGGAATTATCACCACATTTAAAAGACTATGGATTTGAAGCATTAGCCTTGAGGAAGTCGCGGGAACAGACCCCCCAAAAGCGACGAAACACATGTTGGCATCAGCTGTATTGACTACTAAAAGACAAGAACAAGGAAATAAAACAACAAAATAACCAGGAGGAAATGTTTGATTATTTATCTGTATGATCATAACTAATTGAATGTCTTGCAGTTTGCAACATAAAGCACATAAGTTAATCCCTTGTGTCGTGTAATGCATTTTAAACTAGGTTGATTAGTACATTTCACTCACAAACTCATTAATACGATTATTTATTATGGAAGTTTAACTTCGCGAGTCAGAACAAAATTTCATTCTGAACCTCGCTCCATCAACTCCCTCATCTGGTGGTTTCAAAATCACCAAACTACACCCAAAATTTTTAGCAAAATTTTAACCCTTTGAACATGTTTTGTCTTTCACTGTATTAGTATTTCTAAAGTCTCGACTCTGCTGACTGCTTGTAACTCTCATACTGTGATTTGCGAAACTATTCTAATTCTATTTCCTTTTCTTGTTCCTTTCTAATCTTGCAAATCCTCTTCTTTTCTATTAGGTATTTCTTTCTTTTGTGTAGCATGCAACTAATTTTCAAAAAAAGTATCACAAAAACTATAACTAGTAAAGGAGTCAGAATCTTGCCTACAATTGAACTACCAATCTCTTGAAACCAGGTTTTGATTGCTGCAAATCTTTTGCTCAAGCGTTCTGAAAAGTTTTCCTCTTCTAAAGGAACAACTTCTGAATGAAGCTCTGTAATGTTTCTAATGTACATCTCAATATTCTTGCTCTTGTGAGGAATATATGTGCAGCAATGCTGGGCATGTAATATTCCACAAACTCCTCCCTCTTTTGCTAGCAGAATGCCAAGTGCAAGACGATTCTGCATAACCATGGTTCTCATGGTAATAATTTCAGTATCCACTAACTGGAAACCACCAGCAGTGTCAGTGGACAACCTATCAACAATTGTGGACAATTTTCTGATTTTAACTGCATCCAGGGTTATACCCACAAAAGGAATTACTGCACCAAAAATATCTCCCAAAATTTCTGAAAAACTTTCTCTTCTGAATCTACTCAGATGATTGCTAATTTCAAATGAACATTTTTCATTTCTGTCTACATGAAAAGATTTTGGGAAGACTAAACCAACGTAACAAGTCCCATACCAGGGGTCTGGGAGATTGTAGTAAGCCTTGTCCCCACATACAAAATAAATTCCAGGAAAAATTGGATCTTTGCCACCTTTGAATCCCCATCCACCCAAGATTTGATAAGTATCCTCACATTGGCTAGCACCCACAAAGTAATTGTTAAAAAGAGTGTTGTCTCTTCTAATGCAAAGCTTTCCGCTAACTGGTTTATCTATGTGAATAGCAACATTTTCTGATGGTCTACCATTAAGCTTTTCATCCTCAATTTGCCAAAACTTAGATTTGGTTTGTTTCAGCATTTCATTTTTTTTATAAATCGCTCTCTTCTCTCTACAACTAAATTCAAGAAAGACTTCTCCTCAGTTCTCAATTTGCAAGTTAAATTGTTTCTAAAAGCATATTCATATGTTAGTTCATTTGTTACAATGAAAAATTCCCTCATCAGTTTAGCTTGTTTATGCTTATTCAAGCTTTTATCAACCTTTAAATTTGCAAAAATCACGTCGTGGTTAGAATAATAGTACTCTAAACGACCTGTTTGATAAAACAGACTAGCTATTGCGCTGCATGTAATGCCATAAGTAAGGGGAAGCATGTTATAGGTCACCCCCTCAGAAACAGAGGCTGGTAATTTCACACAAATATAACAGTCTTTAACATCCATAACTCTAACATATTCAGAAAGAAGTCTTGAAAAGGTATTACTAGGAAAATCACCAACAGATCTATCTTGGTGGATCTCTGGCTTGTGATCAATAACTCTGTTAGGTTTGTCTGCTGTACCATGATTATCTTGTTTAGCCATAGCTTTGCTTGTCATGTTAGCTTTGTACACTTCCTTGTCAACTCCAAAAGGGAAAATGACAGCTAAAATTAACCAGACCAAGATTATTAAAACCACACAAATTAAAAACATTTTACAACATCTCCTAAAAATTGAACTTCTCGAGTTATTGTTAGTATAAGGCATCCTCACTCTATAACAAGAGCCTTACAATAAAATTCAAAAATCAAATTCAAAGATTTAAAAATCACTAAATATACCCCCCTGTTTTTTTTTGTTTTTTTTAAGAAAACCCTACTTTCTAACAGCTTTTCTTCGACCTTGCGTCTTACATCAATGTATTTTTCAGCTAACACAATTTCTTCGACCTTGTGTCACCTAACACAATTTCTTCAGCATTATGCCAAAACAAATCCTCAAAATTTTACAGAAACCATTTTAATCATTACCACTTGTGTCATCTAAATCTTCCTGACTACTACTATTCGCCTCCACCACAGGTGGGATGATTATATATGTCCACTCAGGAGACTTGTACTTCTGGTTAGGTTTTACAACTCTTTTTGCTCTACTACTAATCACTTCTATTTTCTTTGCTGCTTGAATTTTCTTATCAGAGTCACTTTTCTGACTAGAGACTTCGTTCACCTGCTCTTTTGATCTGTTCAGAAATTTGAATTTTAGTCCCTCATTTTCATTAGGCCAGTTATCACCTTTTCTTGGCAATTTCTTCTTTGGTTCCAATGGGAAACATCCTTTACCACGCGGATTTTACTCCGCGTGGCCTTTACAACGCGTCCCTTACAACGCAAGTTGTTACCACGACTTGCGCTGGAGGGCGCTATAGGATTAAAAATAGTAAATTTACTATCCCAACACCTTCCCTAGTGTCCACGGGGACTGGTGTTAGAATAGTAAATTATACTATTAGAAATCCGCGCCCCCAACGCAAGTCGTGGTAACGACTTGCGTTGTAAGGGACGCGGTGTAAAGGGATGCGTTGTGACGGTACGCGTCGTACCGTCATACATCCTTCAGATGTGTTGCACTCTGCTCTCCAAGCGCTTTTTCTAAAATTTCTTATTTCAGAATCTTCATCACTTTCATCTGAATCTGTTTCTGATATTTCAATTTTAAATCTAGGCTCTTCTTTACTCGGCAGTTTCACTCTGTTAGGAACATCATCCTTATAGCTGGTACTCGGAATTTCGTCTTCTTCTTCTTCTGCAATAACTTCCAACTTCCCAGTTTCAGGAATTCCGTTCCTGCCTTCAGAGTTTCCAATCTGCTTTTGAATACTCTCCTGATTTTTAATCTCCACTTGATCAGACTCTTCTGCTTCTTTTTCTAGCAGATTTTCATCATCTTCTGAGTCTAATATCACAATTTCTTCAGTATCTTCATTCAATGCCTTATTCGCAATTGAATTTTCCAGATGTCGACCTTCTTGTCGATCTTCAGGATCTGGATTTCTTTCAGGTTCTTCTTCAGAATCTGAATCAGTTGTAGTGTCACCTTCGTCAGGATTTTCAGGTGTTGGCACACGAATGGTGTGACTAGCGTGAATCCACCTCTTCAATCCTTTGCACTTTACTGCATTAGTTGTGACAAGAATCACCTGTCTAGCTTTTTGCCACCTGGGTACTAGACAATTTCTTCTCCGGTGTATTTTTGTCCTCACCCAGTCTCCTGGTAACAGATCATGAGCTTTTTCCTTGTCTCTTGTAATTACATCAGTTCCCACCTGATGGAACACAGACGTCACAACGTCAGAAAGGTTTCTACAGTATTCCAAAATGACGCTATCATTTATACTCATTAATTTTCCAACTGGTACAAATGCTTGTCTCATGACTCTACCCATGACAATATCATGAGGGCTTAGACCTGTCTTTTTATCAGGAGTACTTCTCAAAGACATCAAAACAAGTGGAAGCGCACCTGGCCACTTAACTCCTGTTGCTAAACACAGCTTAGCTATCCATTTCTTAATTGTGCCATTTACTTGCTCAACAACACCTGATGCTTCTGGTTGTAGGCACAGTGTAACTTTTGTTTTATATTCAATGCTTCACAAATCATTTGTAATAGTCTGTTTTCAAAATGTGTTTCACGATCAGTTTCAAAAATCACTGGAAAACCGTACCTTGGCATGATTTCCCTTAAAAGCTATTTTGCAACAGTAACTGAATCATTGTGACGTGTTGGGAACGCTTCCACCCATCTTGAAAAAAAAAAGATTATCACAAGTACATATCTTAACTTATTATGGGGTGGCATGTCAATGAAATCCATTTGCAACCTAGTGAAAGGACCACCCTCCCGTCCTATGGTACCCATGCTCACAACTGTTTTTCTGTTTGGGTTCATTTGTTGACAGATTAAGCATCTTTGGCAAAAAGATTCTGCTCTGCAATTATTCTGAACTTTGGGTTGAACCATGTCTGCCTAAACAACCTGATCATAGAATCTCTTCCAATATGTCCTGGACCATGATACATTCTAGCCATGTCAGCAATCATGCTATTTGGCATTACTGGTCTGTCATCTTTGTAAACCCAAATCTCATCTTCCTCTCGCTGTCTGCAACCTGCTCTTAACCATGAGTTTTTCGCCTCATCATCTGCCTCATCTCGTAAATCTTTAACTCCTTGCCATGTCTCAACTACAGATGTTAGCATGAGTGAGTTCAAAACATGTTCATTGTCCTTTTCCCGATTGATTGAAAAATTGTTCATTGCACAGTGTTTTGCAATCTCATCTGCATAGGCATTACCTTTAGTTATATAATCATTGCCTTTTTTATGTGCTGTACATTTCACGACAGCAATTTTCTCTGGTAGCTGAATGCCATCGATCAATCTCTTGATCAATTTCGCATTTCTTATTGGTGATCCCGCAGAAGTTAAATAACCTCTTTGAGACCAGAGCTGACCATAGTCATGGACTACGCCATACCCATACTGACTATCAGTCACAATGGTAATTCTCAATTCTTTTGCTCTTTCACATGCTCGAATCAAAGCAATAAATTCTGCTACTTGAGCTGAACGAATTCCTTCAAGACAGGAAGCCTCAACTACATCTGCAACTGTGCAAACGGAATTATGCTGCTCTCAAAACACCTTCATCTGTTCTCAAGCATGAACTATCAACAAAATAAACAAAATCTGACTCTGGCAATGGAACCTCTTTAATGTCCTGCCTGGGTTTAGTACAATATTCTAAAACATCCAAGCATTCATGATCAATGTCATTTTCGTTCCTGACTTCTGTTACAGTACCATCAGGTAACAATGTGGAAGGATTTAAATTCACACACCTTGCTATTGAGACGTTATCTGATCCCAGAATAGTTTTTTCATATTTGGTTAATCTGTTACTTGTCAGATGCTGTGTTTTGCTTCTGGTAAGGAGAATTTCAACAGAATAGGGTACATAAACTTTTACAGGAAACCCCATTATGATTCCTTCACTCTGTTCAAGGCTTACACTTGTTGCAGCCACTGCTTTTAAGCAGCCAGGTAATGCTTTTGCAACAGGATCAAGAACTGCTGAGAAATATGCAATTGGCTTTCTCAGTTTTTCATGTCTTTGGATTAGAACTGATAATGCACAACCTTCTCTTTCACTGCAATATAGTTCAAATCCCTTCTCATAGTCTGGCATACCCAGAGCTGGAGCTTCACACAGACTTCTTTTTAGCTTTTCAAAAGCTTCTAATTCAGTTTCTGTTAGCGTAATCGGATCTTTTATGTCTGCTTTAGTCAATCTCTGCAATGGTTTTGCAATTACTGAAAATCCACTAATCCATTGGCGACAATAACCAACCATTCCCAAGAACATTCTGACCTATCTCTGTGTTTTTGGAGGTTGCATTCCCTGAATCATTTTAATTCTCTCAATTGTAACTTGCCTGATTCCCTTTGCGATTCTGTGACCAAGGTATTTCATTTCTTGTTTGCAAAACTGTAATTTTGCAGGGGACACTTTATGTCCCTCATCTCCCAGATGATTCAAACGAGTAATAGTATCTGTCACACAATTATCTTGTGTTTTTGCTGCTACTTGCAGGTCATCAATGTATTGGACCAATGTTGACTTTCCAGGTAAATCTAGATTTTCCAAGGATTTCTTTAGCAACTGATTGAAAATAGATGGACTCTCTGTATACCCTTGAGGGATACAACACCATGCTAGGATTCGATCCTGGAACCTGAACGCAAAATTTTGCTGGCTATCTGGATGCAATGGTACAGTAAAGAACGCATTGCAGGGGTCTATGACTGTGTACCATTCTGCATCATGCGGAATCTGATAAAGAATTACCGCTGGATTTGGTGCAACTGGGCAACATGGAACAACTATCTGATTAACCTTTCTCAGGTTTTGAACAATCCTGAAAGTTCCATTTGGCTTTTTAATCCCCATAATCGGTGAATTACATGGACTGCTTTCAATTTCTTTTAGAACACCCTGTTTTATGAATTGGTCAATTACAGGTATGACACCTTCAATAGTTTCTGCCTTCATTTTATACTGAGGAATATTTGGAAAATCTACTCCTTGTTTTACCGTAATTTTGACTGGGTCAACATTTTTCAGCAAACCCATTTCACTTCCTGTCAAATCCCAAATTTTTGCATTAACTGTTTCTTTTAATTCTTCTGGAAGATTATCTTTATCAAATGCAGGAAATAATTTACTTTCCTCCGCTTCAACCATTAACATTGTTAATTTGTAAAGCCCATCTTCCTCTAGAGTTTGGAGCTCTACACCATCCGGTGAGCAATATATTTTGCAGTTCATCTTGCACAATATGTCCCTCCCTAACAGATTTACAGGACTGCTGTTACAAACTACAAATCTATGTTTGTCTTTAAACTTACCAATTTCAACTTTGACAGGATCTGTTAAATCTGTTTTAATTTATTAATTAGCTACGCCAACTACTTGGATGGTATCCCCAGAGAGAGGCAGTGTTTCTATTTCCACTGATCTAACAGTAGAACGGGTAGCACCTGTGTCCACAAGAAAAGTGATTTCTACATCATTCACTTTACCATTAACAAATGGACCCGATTGGTCTACCTCAAGAGTGGCTCAAAGCACACACTCTTCCTCCTCTCTCAGGCACCGTCATAAATAATCCTTAGAATCACTCCCTCCATTTTCTTTCAACAAGTATTGTTGAGAAACATTTTGCACATTCACTCTTTGCGATCTGTTTACCTGTTCACCTCCACAGAATCCCGTCTCTGTATTGTATCTCTGCACATTCACACAATTTGGAAGTGGCGGTTGTGGAATCTGACTCTGGTGATTCACTACCTGTCGCTGTAGCTGTTGCTGTAGCTGCTGCTGTAGCTGTTGCTGCAGATTTATCTCATTCTGCATCTGTGGATTTAATGATGCATTTTTTAAATTTCTGGGCGAATTTTTACATTCTCTCTTCCAGTGTCCAATTTTGCCGCAATTAAAACATGGGAGTTTTTGCTTAAGTTCTTCAATATTCACATTACATTTTGGTTTATTATAATTACCTTTAAATTTACCTTGATTCTGATTAACATTTTTATTTTCCAAACTTGCAATTTGTTGTTCAGCTACTTTTACTTGTGTCCACATGGCTTTTTCTTTTAGCTTTTTCTGTTTTGCATCTATCTCGTCACTACAATATTTTGCTTTTCTCAAAATGTCATCAACTGAAAGTGATTGCCAACCAACTATTCCGTTTCTAATCATATCACGAATTTCAGGTCTTAAACCATAAACAAACCTGTATATGAAGTGGCTCATGTTCTTTTCACTTAATTTTTCATAGCCACTGTACTGTTTAAAAACTAACAGTAACCTTTCATAAAATGAATGTACTGATTCTTTTGGCTCCTGATTTGTTCTATCTATTTTAACCCAATCAACTTCTTTCGGGGGAATCTTGTTTTTCAACCAATAAATCACTTTATCATACAGATCCATAACATCTGATGATGGAGCACCTGTTATATTATTTGGAGCAGGTTCTTCTTTGGGCCAACTTACAGAAACCTTACATTCTGTCCAAAGATCTGACGGAACAACAATGTCAAAGAATCCATCAAGATCAATCCACAGAACTTTTGAAACTTTGATAAATCTATCCACCTGTCGATACCATTCCACAGGCTTTTCTCTCAGCCGAGGAAAATCATTTGTGAATAATAAATCCAAGGGACATGTACATACCCACCTCCTGCTATTTCTCTCATCGGAAACTGATTTGCCACTTCACCTCTTTCTCTCCTTTCTTCCTCTCTTTTCTTTGTCCATTTTACTCTCCATTTACTTAAATCTCCTAATCTCTTTAAGTACACAATCAAATCCTTTATATGCACTATTCTTCCATTAGAATTCATGTTTTCAATATCCTTCTCTGTAAAATCTATTCTATAATGCTTTCCCAGATTCTTCTGTCTGCTCAAATCAACTCCTAGTTCAATGGCTAATTCTTCCAACTGTTCATACTTATTTTTGGTTTTCCATTGTCTCCTTTTACAAATAAATAATAATTCCTCATCTTGATAATGCTTTAAATTGTCAGGTCCAATTGTGCCAATAATTAATTCCTCCAAATCTGCTTTCAATTTTGCAACTTCAAGTAATTTAGTTTCTGGAGTCTTTGGGGTATGCGTTAAATCTATTTTATTTATGCTCTTTTCTGGCGATTCAGCATCAGATTCTGCACCTGTTGGCGTTTTACATAACGGACTTTGATTAAAAGTTAAATCGGGCATCCTTGTTTTTTCTCGGTGAACTTCTGACAAATCTGAATAAAATTTTTCAGCTACTTTCTGAATTTCTGCATTTAATGGAATAGTCAAAGCTGAATGTCTAATTTCTCTTTGATCAAATACTGGTTGAACAGGACCAATCGTTACTGGTACTGTTACCGCTTCCATGCTTTTAGTTAACTGCTGTATTAATTCTTCTTTTGTTCGAAAATATTCTGAAGTATTTGGCATATCCCCAGAACCTTCTGTTCTCATTACATTTCTTAGGGTTTCATTTCTGTGAACTGGGGTTTCAACATAATTTCTGTTTTCACCAGATATGCTAGAATTAGTTCTGGTTTCTACTCTTTCAGGAGTATTTGCATTATTCGGGTATAATCTGGGTGATGTTTCATTAATAATTTCTCTTGGAGGTGCACTTGGAGTAGTTCCTGAAGGAACCATCAGGGAAGACCAAGTACAAGCTGGTTTATAAGGAGTCTGCTTCCGATTTGTGAAATAAATTTCTTCTAAAACTGGATCTTCTAAATCACTTTCTTCAACATTATTATTTTTCTTTTGAATATTCTTTTGACCTTGTACTTCAGTAACCGTTTCTCTTACTGGGTACAAACCATCACACATGTCTGCACGTCTCCAACGACGCATTCTATCTTCATGAGTTTCCCTATTAATGTCTAACTTTGGACCTTTTGTTATACCTCTGTTTTTTCGTTCAAGTTCAAACATCTCATCCTCCCATTCAACTAAAGCTTAAAATTGAGTAGGTCTAGGCTTTGGCACAAGAGCCATCATTTTTTCTCTCAAGTTTTTCAAAACCCTCATATTAAATAATCCATCTTCCGGCCATCCTAATACACCATCATCTTTGGTATAATCCATCCAATTATCCATCCAAAGACAAGTATAATAACCATATTCACCTTCCATATAGGCTGCAGGTGTTTTGTACTTATGAAGTAACTTTCCACCTCGCGTTTCAATTTTCTTATCAGGTTTAAATATATTTTTCAATTTCTGAAGCCATGAAAGCTTCTTTTCCTCTTTCTTGTAATAATAACTCATGTTTTTAATCAAATCCACTTATTTCTAAATGATCGTAAGTATTTCCTTGTGGTTCCGCAAACCCAACCAATCCGTGGGCGAAACCCACCAACAAGCCAATCAGGTTAAGCTACGTCACCACCTTGCTCAACCAATAGAAACACTGCTTTCAGGATAAGCCAATCAGCTATCAGCTCGTCTTAGTCACGTGAACCAATCAGCGCGCTTGCTGTGATGTATGTTAGCCAATCTCAGCGCGGACCCTTGTGACGTATACTGCCGCTGCAGCTTCTCGTCTCTCACTCCTAGAGCTCACCCCTCCTTCACAAAATATTTTCACAGCGCCATTTTAAACAAAACTTTTCAATGAACTTCAATTAGTAACTCCAGAAAAACAAAACATTTGCCTGTTTCACTAAAATAAAGTGATAGCTTTTACAGTCATACAAGTATTCTTTGCATGGAATAGACAACGCTATTCTCACAGAATATTCATTCGTTGATAAATTAAGACTATTCTACCCTTCAAACAGGTAATACCAAACTAGTTTCTCTCTGAATGCACATAAAGTGACAATTCAAAGTTTAACTCGAACATAATTACAAAATCATTTTCGCACATTCAAACAAAGAAAACCCTAAACAAGCATACAAAAATCTTGGTAGGACTTTAACCAACCATAGAAATCTACACTCGCCAGTAAGAATAGACGTCACTACCTTACCCTTCACTCAAGCTTGGATAAATTCTACTACTCTTTTCACAGTAAGTTTTAAAACAGGCTCCAAGTCCCTATACTCGAAAGCTACGATTTCATAGACAATCCATACTATACATTTTACCTAGCACGCCTAGAGTCCCTAAACTTGTGCTGTACGTCCACAACACTAGTGATATATGGCAATACCACTATTTTGAAACAGAACAAATCCACTGTGTAACTTCACTTGTCACACTACTCTTATGCCGGCACAACTAGGAATTTGTACTCTGCTGGAAAAAACCTTTCGACTACATATAACAACTTGACAAACTCAACATATATTAAAACATCGATCCTATGTAATTACCATGTAGCATGTCCGTTACCATAGTAACCGTAACTCTGCTACCAAGAAATTGATGCAGCGCCCCTATAGAAAAACTGTCTCAACAACACTACCCAACACCATAATACTCACCATTAATCATAAATCACTCATAAGGCCCATAAACCAACGAGACAATTTTTGGGCAACTGAATCATGTGACCTAATTAATCAGAACCTATTCACAAACTATTTATACATTTATATACATCTGCAGTTTAGCATCTCTTACCATGGTTTTTATGCAAATAACATTTTAATTAAGTCACTTAGGTAAATGGATCAACTGATGGTAACTAGACCATGAATAAACAAGACCAGCTTGTCGTTTCAAAATCTAATTTATTAATTTTATTCTTCAAAGAAAAACATCTTCTTTAATAAATCATTATTTTATTAGCAATTAAACAGCATTTAATGAGGTAAAGGCATATTAGACTGACATTTTAAGGAATCATCAATTAGCATGAATTAAAGCAAATAATCAGTTTCCCAAACCCTAAGTTCTATTTTCCCTGTCTAAAACTCACTTCATCTAAAAAGAAATAGTCATAAAGGCCTACTATCCTTACGTGCGCCAAATGTTCATCAACACGTCACGCCCTTCTGGAATCAGAAAGCGAGAAGACACCCTCCTATCCATGGGGACAATTTTTATACCTTTCTGACTAGCTAAAGTAACTAATCATTGCATTCTTTTCTGAAAATCCAAACTTGTCATTGGCTGAGATCTGTCAGTCCACCATTAGGTCATTCACTCCTGACCAAGTCCAGGCCTCATCATAAGCCCCTATTGTTCTTAGATTCTCCATCCTTTCGGCTTCCTCGAAAATGTTACATTCGCCCAAGCACAAAACTTTACTTCCTAATCTTGGCAGGCAATTTGAACTTCCTGTCCTTGGTTTTTTTCTCCAAGAACACATTCAACTCGACCAAAACGGCTTCTGCATTAAATGTTGATTGTTCAGCAAAAAGCTCTTCTTTTCTGCGCATGAGTGAAACCTTCACTCTGGTAAAGTTTTCTTATTCTTTCCAGCACTGTCAGCCATTTCTTAGGCCCATTCCAAAACTATTATTTAAACAAACACAAGACAATAATTAATTAAAGAATTAAAACCTATTCTGTTACCCACCCCCTTTTCTAAATATAAACCCATTAATCAATGTTACCTAGCTGAAGCTGAAGCACATAGAGTTTACAAACTTCTGCCACATAAAAGACGAAAAGACATAACATAAGCACACAAAATAAGCACATGCCATTAATTAAACAGTCGCATTTAATACTGACAAAGACAATAGACAAGGTTAATTTATTATTTTTCACAAACCTGCAGTTTGCAACATAAAGCACATAAGTTAATCCCTTGTGTCGTGTAATGCATTTTAAACTAGGTTGATTAGTACATTTCACTCACAAACTCATTAATACGATTGTTTATTATGGAAGTTTAACCTCGCAAGTCAGAACAAAATTTCATTCTGAACCTCGCTCCATCAGGGGCCAAATGTGGAGTCGGGGGTTTGTGGTCCGAGGTATCCTTTAAGGCAGGGGTACTCATAGTACGGCCCGTGGGCCGCCAGCGGCCCGGCAAGCCTTTCTCGGCGGCCCGCGGACCTTGCCCACACTGTACCTGTGTTTTTTTTGTTTTTAAAGAATGTGAGCAAACACCGCCGGTTGCAGCAGCGCGGACTCGGATCCAGGCTGAGCTGTTAATTAAATCCCTCTTTTGAGCCCAGCCAACTTCCATTTGGACACTTCCAGAAGCTGCCCCTGGTCGCCAGCCCCCTGTGGTGTGTGCAGAAGGTGACAGGACAGAGGGGGTCGCCCTGTGGTGCCTGCCGCCTGCCAGCAAATGGGCTGTGAAAGGTGATAAGCGCCACACACAGCATCAAGGAATTACACTCGCGCTGTTTGGGATTCTGAAAATAACATCAACCCTTCGCAGCGCCGAGTGACTGCACCAGTGCTGGCCTCAGAGATGGTCTATTGTTTGTTTATTTTTGTATTGCGATTAACACGCAGCCTCCAGGCACTTCCTTTGTGTCATTTTCAGAGGTATTTGAAATTGATTTGATATGTTACATGTTCAGAAAAGCAACGCCTCGCAATTAGGAGGGACATGCATATTCTTTAATAAATCTTGTTAATTTCCATTTTGTTTTAAAAAAATTTAGTTGTAAAGCAATCCTTAGACTTCATGCTGTGGAATGGGGAAACAGGTACCCCTCTTTATGTGTGCTTGTTTAACGTAAACGGTGCTGATGTAAAACGCTCCAATACCATAAATCTGTAACAATAAAAAAATGTATGTGTGGCTGCCGGTCACCGGGTACTGTCTGTATAGTTCGGAGAAACCTTGGCCCAGGAAAGCCATGAACAGGGAGGCTCCTGGCGGTGTTTGATGAGTAGCTCCTTAGGGAGGCAAACAAGAGAGAAACGCACAAAAGGAGAGTAAGTGGAGGAAGAAAAAGTCAGAAAATAGTTGCAGAGGGAGGAAGCAGCAATGCAAATAAAACCGACAAGAGTGAGATAAAGAGGCAGGGACTGTCTGTGGTAGATTACAGAGGCATGAGGAAGAATTTTGCAGCCTTGGTATTGTGCACCCCAACCTCTGATAGTGCGAGCAGTTGGCTTCTTAAATAACCTTTGTGTCCCGGCACTTATTCATTTGCAAATTAAGCTCAGGGCAGGATATAGTACCAGAATATTAAAAAGAAATATTATTGTGCAAACATATTGCACCCTAAATATACACTCCCAGAATATTGTGGGGTTAATTATATATGGGTAAGTACAGATTTAATATATCTAACTCACTGACTGACTGACTAAGAGAGAGACTGAATGACTGAGAGTGAGACTGACTGACTGAGATTGACTAGGAGTGAGAGAGCAATAGACTGTGACTAAGAGATAGATTGTCTGACAGAGAGACTGACTGAGAGAGAAACTGACTGATGGAAAGAGACTGACTAAGAAGAGAGACTGACTGACTGAAGTAGAGACTGACTGAGGTAGAGAGAGACTGTCTGACTGACTGAGGTAGAGAGACTGACTGACAGAGAAAGTTGACAGCGAGGCTGAAAGAGAGAGAGAGACTGACTGACAGAGCGAGAGACTGACCAAGAGAGAGACTAACTGACAGAGAGAGAGATTCACAGAGAGAAACCGACAGAGAGAGACACTGACTGAGAGACAGACTGACTGGCTGAGAGAGAGACTGTCTAGGAGACTGACTGATACCGACTAGGAGAGAGAGAGAGACTGTGACTAAGAGAGAGACTAACTGACAGAGAGAAACTGACTGACTGACAGAGAGAGACTGACTGAGAGAGAGACACTGACAGAGAGAGAGACACTGACAGAGAGAGAGACTGACTGACTGGGAGAGAGACTGACTTACAGAAAGAGAGAGACTGACTTACTGAGAGACTGATTGACTGACTTACTGAGAGACTGATTGACTGACTGAGAGAGAGACTGACTGACAGACTGAATGACAGAGAGAGTGATTGAGAGTGAGACTGACTGAGAGAGGGAGAGACTGACTCAGAGAGACTGACTGAGAGAGGGAGAGACTGACTCAGAGAGATTGACTGAAAGAGCGAGAGAGAAAGAGACTGACTGACAGAGAGACTGACTAAGAGTAAGACTGACTGACTGAGAGAGACTGACTGACTGAGAGAGAGAGACTGACTGACAGTGAGAGAGACTGACTGACAGAGAAAGAGAGAGACTGAGAGAGAGACTGACAGAGAGAGAGAATGACTGACAGGGGGAGAGAGAGGCTGACAGAGAGAGACTGACTGACAGAGAGAGAGAGACTGAGAGAGAGACTGACAGAGCTAGAGAGAATGACTGACAGAGAGAGAGAGAGACTGTGATGGAATTGGGGTCATAGTGTGTATGAAGCTATGCAATGCCTCTAAAGATTGCTATTGTCTGCTAATAAAAATGTATTATCAAAATTAGCTCTTTGTCGTTACATCTCCTTTAAAATACAGCATTGTCTCTTTTGAAATGGATTTGATTTTTTAACTTTAGCCCTACCCCTCCCACTAACTCCGCCCCCCACTGACCCCACTCCTACCGGTGCGGCCTTCGGCCACAAACCACACTGTAATTTTGGCCCCCGACAGAAAGTTTGTGATTACCCATGCTTTAAGGGGACCGAGGTATGTCTTTGGCTGCGGAAATCAAAGACGGACCAGAGGGGCGTGGGCCGTTGGGTATCCCTGCAGGCGACAGATTCGGTTTGCAAATGTCCTGTACGGTGGGGGTTGAGATTGAGGGCCTGGGCGCCGGGCACGGAGGAAGCGGTATTCCGGCATGCGGATGGGCGGGAGGCCAAGGGCTCGCAGCTATTGGCTATATTAAGGAAGGCCCTGGCCCTTCTGGGTTTGGATGGCAGAAGCTATGGCACGCATTCCTTTCAGATCGGTGCGGCGTCGGAGGCGTACAACCGGGGATGGGGGCGAGGGGACATTATGAGTTTGGGCAGGTGGTCATCCGACTGCTATCGGCGTTACTTGTGCTGCGCTTCTAGCCAGTTCTAGCGTGGTTGTGTATGTCTTCTCCTGTACTCACTCATGTTTTTCGCTTCAGGTTCGGTGACGGGTCCCCTCGCCAGGGATATGTCAATATGGATCGTGGGCCATTCGTTTGTCAAATGGACTCAGGTTCAGGCCCGTGCCAGTTATTTCGGGGAGAACCTTGGATTTAACCCTAATTTGTTTAATGTGTGTTGGAAAGGAAAGGGGGGAATGCTTTGGAGGAAACTTTTGGAAACACTGAACAGGATGTTGGTGGCTGGTAGGTGCCCTGATGACCTGGTCCTCCATTTGGGACAAAATGGCATGGTCAGAGAGACGGGCTGGTGTTGATGAGGGCCATGAGGAAGGATTTGGAGGAGATTAAGAGGCAGTGGTCAGGGTGCACGGTAGCCTGGACGGAGTTTGGTTTGTGCCGGGTGAGGAGGGGCGCAGTGAACCCTGGGGCAGTGGATAAGGCCAGGAGGAAGGTGATTGTGGAAATGGTATGGTTCTGTCGCCATTTGGGTTTTTCTACAATCCGGCATAAGGAAATTAGTTATGATGCGCCGGAATTGTTTAGAGGCGACGGGGTGCACCTTTCTCGGCTTGGGATGGATCTCTATTTATTGGAGTTGCAGGAAGTGCTGGCCAGGCTGCTGGGAGTGCACAGAAGTTGAGCGGGCATCTTCGGGGGCCTGGCGGGGAGGGTCAGGTTAGACAGGTGGCCTGGGGGTGGGCAGGGAGTTAGGGCTAGAGGGCAGGGGGCAGAAAAAGGTGGAGGCGGTGTATCTGCCTACCCTTCCGCCTTTTCCTGGGTGGCGGAGTTGTTTTTGAAATTGGCCAAGTTTGCCTGGAGTTTGGTAGTTTATGGTTAAGTTTGGGGAGTTTGTGAACAGGAGCGGGGAAAGGTTAAGCAGGTTGGAAGTTTACACTAGAGGCTCGTTAGTTACAGTTGCAGGAAGGCATGTAGGATTGTAGGTCATGGGAGGGTATGAGTTTTAAATGCTATGTGATAAGATTGTGTAATATTTAATGTTATTGAAATGTATGCATTGTATGTTGCAGGGTGGGGGTTTTATGATGTGGGGATCGTAGGGGTGGGGGGAGGAAAGGCAAGGGGTCAGGTAAATTTATGTTTAGAGAGGTTTTAGTTTTGTAAGGTAAAGTGCCAGTGGTAATAAAATTATGATATGCACCTGTTTCAATAAAGCGGCCTTTTACACACACAAATGGTTGTCGGTGTGGCTTGCCCCATCATCCCTCCCAAGCGGAGGCTGAAAATGCAGCTCGCCCTGCAGATGCGGCTTCTTCTCCACCCTTGCTGGCGTGGTGCTGAACGGGTGAGAGTCATGCATTGAGGTGCCTCTCACCTAGTGGCAGCGCCTCTTCAGCTACACCGCTTGGTGCTCCGGAAGTCCGTGGCAGCCGGTCCTGTTTAGTGCAGGCCTCGTGGGTGCTGGTGCGGGGCTCTGTGCCGTGCTGGTACAGTAGAGCTGTTCGCTTGCGGGCAGGGGCTGCCACAGATGCGGTGCTGCAGCTCGCTACGCTGGGGAGGGTGCTTCCCTGTTCTTTTCTCTTTGGGGCAGGCTGAGGGCAGGTTACTTGCGGGAGGAGGGGTTGCTGCTGTGATGGCCCTGAAGCTCTGATGCTCTCCACCCCTCACTATTCGGGTCGGGCCTCCACAAAAGGGTTAGACTGTGCTGGTGCTTACTTTGAACGTAGCTACAGGCCGGGCTGGTCTTACATGCTGGTGGGGCCTCATCCTCTAACGTCAGCTTCAATTGCACCCTGCGCCAATGCTGTGGTGCTGGCTGGACGCTTGGGCAGTGGCTGTGGGAGGGGTCACTCGGTGGTGTGTGTGGCAGCACACCCTCCCCCCTTCTTCTCTCTTCTGCCAAACGTGTGCAGGCTGGCGGCCGCAGGGTAATGTCTTACACACATACAGGTGTAAGGTGCCTTGGGCTACATTTCACCTCAGGGTACGAGAGAGAGGCAGGCGGTGTGCACGTGGGATCGGACCCGCTCATCGCTATTGTGGTGTTGTGGGCCCCGGACCCACATGCTAGTAGAATCACAACACAGACACCATGGGTATAGATGGTTAACTGGCCAGGAGCATGTGCACCAGGGCCTTTTTATTAGCAGGGTCACAGCACTTTTGACGCCGGTGATGGATGGGTGTGGAGTACATGTGTGTCCACTCCCTCGAGGGAGTAGCTAACTACCTAAGTGTCTGCTGAGACAGTAGAATGTGTCCAGCACGACACTACAGAGGGATACTGGAGAACATTTTTTAACTGAAACTTCTTTAAAAAGAGGTGCGAAATTCTCAATTTTAACATGAAATCTAACATGCAAGTTAGGAAGAGAACCTATGTCCTTATATGTTAACTGATTTGTTGGGGGGGGCGTTTAGAAGGTGGATGAGGGACTGAATTAGTAATGTGCACGTTAGGCTGTGTAAAACAGTGTCACTATGAATTGTGAACACGGATAAAAACGACAGAATATTTTGATTCAGAAAAGGGGGGGTGGTGATGAACAGAGTGTCTGAATTAAGCAGACCACTCTTACCCAGTCCAAAGATCAGGGCTTGATCCATCACCGTAATTTAGCTCACTGCCCCATCCCAGCTCAGAACCTGGCTATATGCAAATTAGTCTGTCCCTGGCCCAGTGCATCATGGGAACAGGGCAGACCAAACTACCAAGCCAATTCTTCACCAGAAAGGAGACAAGCTTCCGGGGACCGGCTTCTGCCATTCCAGGCGTCGTCGGCCCGGCTTGCTTGAATCCTGATGGAGCAGTGAGCAAGGGACTCATGTCTGAGTATACCCTTCCACGCTTATGGTGGACAAAATGATTCAGAAAAGGGGGTGGTGATGAACAGAGTGTCTGAATTAAGCAGACCACTCTTACCCAGTCCAAAGATCAGGGCTTGATCCATCACCGTTATTTAGCTCACTGCCCCATCCCAGCTCAGAACCTGGCTATATGCAAATTAGTCTGTCCCTGGCCCAGTGCATCATGGGAACAGGGCAGACCAAACTACCAAGCCAATTCTTCACCAGAAAGGAGACAAGCTTCCGGGGACCGGTTTCCGCCATTCCAGGCGTCGTCGGCCCGGCTTGCTTGAATCCTGATGGAGAAGTGAGCAAGGGACTCATGTCTGAGTATACCCTTCCACGCTTATGGTGGACAAAATGATTCAGAAAAGGGGGTGGTGATGAACAGAGTGTCTGAATTAAGCGGACCACTCTTACCCAGTCCAAAGATCAGGGCTTGATCCATCACCGTTATTTAGCTCACTGCCCCATCCCAGCTCAGAACCTGGCTATATGCAAATTAGTCTGTCCCTGGCCCAGTGCATCATGGGAACAGGGCAGACCAAACTACCAAGCCAATTCTTCACCAGAAAGGAGACAAGCTTCCGGGGACCGGTTTCTGCCATTCCAGGCGTCGTCGGCCCGGCTTGCTTGAATCCTGATGGAGCAGTGAGCAAGGGACTCATGTCTGAGTATACCCTTCCACGCTTATGGTGGACAAAATGATTCAGAAAAGGGGGTGGTGATGAACAGAGTGTCTGAATTAAGCAGACCACTCTTACCCAGTCCAAAGATCAGGGCTTGATCCATCACCGTTATTTAGCTCACTGCCCCATCCCAGCTCAGAACCTGGCTATATGCAAATGAGTCTATCCCTGGCCCAGTGCATCATGGGAACAGGGCAGACCAAACTACCAAGCCAATTCTTCACCAGAAAGGAGACAAGCTTCCGGGGACCGGTTTCTGCCATTCCAGGCGTCGTCGGCCCGGCTTGCTTGAATCCTGATGGAGAAGTGAGCAAGGGACTCATGTCTGAGTATACCCTTCCACGCTTATGGTGGACAAAATGATTCAGAAAAGGGGGTGGTGATGAACAGAGTGTCTGAATTAAGCAGACCACTCTTACCCAGTCTTTTCTCTTTGGGGCAGGCCGAGGGCAGGTTACTTGCGGGAGGGGGGGGGTTGCTGCTGTGATGGCCCCGAAGCTCTGATGCTCTCCACCCCTCACTATTCGGGTCGGGCCTCCACAAAAGGGTTAGACTGTGCTGGTGCTTACTTTGAACGTAGCTACAGTCAAGGCTGGTCTTACATGCTGGTGGGGCCTCATCCTCTAACGTCAGCTTCAATTGCACCCTGCGCCAATGCTGTGGTGCTGGCTGGACGCTTGGGCAGTGGCTGTGGGAGGGGTCACTCGGTGGTGTGTGTGGCAGCACACCCTCCCCCCTTCTTCTCTCCTCTGCCAAACGTGTGCAGGCTGGCGGCCGCAGGGTAATGTCTTACACACATACAGGTGTAAGGTGCCTTGGGCTACATTTCACCTCAGGGTACGAGAGAGAGGCAGACGGTGTGCACGTGGGATCGGACCCGCTCATCGCTGTTGTGGTGTTGTGGGCCCCGGACCCACATGCTAGTAGAATCACAACACAGACACCATAGGTATAGTTAGTTAACTGGCCAGGAGCACGTGCACCAGGGCCTTTTTATTAGCAGGGTCACGTCCCTTTTGATGCCTGTGAAGGATGGGTGTGGAATACATGTGTGTCCACTCCCTCGAGGGAGTGGCTGACTACCTAAGTGTCTGCTGAGACAGTAGAATGTGTCCAGCACGACACTACAGAGGGATACTGGAAACATTTTTTATCTGAAACTTCTTTAAAAAGAGGTGCGACATTCTCACTTTTAACATGAAAACTAACATGCAGCAAAACTCTGCTGTCTACAGGTAGGGAAGAGAACCTATGTCCTTATATGTTAACTGATTTGTTGGGGGAGGGTGCGTTTAGAAGGTGGATGAGGGACTGAATTAGTAATGTGCACGTTAGGCTGTGTAAAACAGTGTCTCTATGATTTGTGAACACGGATAAAAACGACAGAATATTTTGTTCGTAGTATAAACAGATTGTTTTATTTTTTTCCCTCAGCGCCTCATTCCATTACATCATTCTGGAAACCGCGCTGTTGCTTTAACGCTGGACCTCGACCTCGGGCGCTGCCCCTTGCCTACAAGAGTAAAATATTTTACTGCTCATAAAGCAACATGAAATCGCTATCATCTTTCGGGATAATGAATTCTATTGATTGGCTCGTTTCAAACGTGCAACCCGGCGAGGTTCCAAGGCATTGGCTGTAAAGCGGCTCTTATTAATCTTTCATTGGGCCGGGCGGTCGGAGGAGGCTGCAGTCACACCATATTTCTGCCGCGGTGATGCCACCGCGCGCGGCTCGCTGATTGGACGAGGCCGCCTGCGCCCCCCATCAATACGGCTCCTCAGAGCCTTATCAAATTGCATCTGAGGTACCACACCGCGGGCTTACACACAGTCACGTGGTGCTTTTCCGATGACATTAAAAGTATGTAGCACGTGCCGTAAACCAGGAGTCATCCTCATTAGTCACAGGGCCTTTTCTTATAACCCATTAAAGCCCCAGGTACCTCGGAGTGCACTAACGGCACACAGGGCGGAGGGAATGATGCCATGTGCTTTAAAGTATCCACCACAGGTCCCCACTTGGTCATAAATCCCATGCCACGCGACGGTTCTCAGTTTTCACTAAAACGTTTCATCTTTACCGGCGGTGAGGTAAGCCTTCGCTGCTGGGATTTGCAAGAGTTTGACAGTTGGACGCAGATTCCTGTATTCGATTCCCTTGCAATCAAAACACTAGCGGTCACTCTATTTGAAGAAGTGTTACCCTGTCATCATATTTTACCATAAAGGTCCTCGTTACAACCGGGGCGCTAATTCAGTGTGGGGGGCCAACTCCCATTTGCGGCAGAAATGGTAAATAGAACACATATTACATTCCAGGCAAGAGTCTGGCCTCTCAATATTTGTCAGTTAAAACCTGGTAAAAACTTGGAGAAAAATAGTCAGAATTGCCGAATTTGACACAGTGTCGTCTTGAGGATTTTTCGGGCCAAAGGCAAGACATATATTGGAGCATTCGGTTTGGAACAACTTTGAAATGTATTACCCATTTTCTGCTAATTGAAGCCTAAATGAGGCCAAACAAAAATTCAGAAACAGGTTTCACACAAAAGCAGTTGAAATATGACTTTCTGGGGCCCCAAAGCTCCTGGCACTAGGCACACAGGTGCAGAGGTAGGTAGAGAGAAGTAGATATAGAAATAGGTGAGCTAGAGAGAGAAAGTTTGCTTTCCCAGAGGTTGCCTTGGAAGGTGGGGCTCGCAGGGGCAGCTCCTCCATTAGGGCGGAGGAGCATTGCCCCACTGCTTTCTCGCAGTGTGAGAAGCAGAAACATAATATGGTAAAATTACAATTTTATGTTTCTGTTTCTTGCAATGCGAGAAAGCAGGAGTGTTTGGGTGGGGGCGGGCGGGTGGGCGGTCCTACTCTAGGGCAGGGGAGGAGTGGGTTGCCCACTGCTGAGGGCGCTGACTGTTTGGTCGGTCCTCAGGGGCCGAACAAACCAGTCATGCGCACTCTGCCTTTTCTCCTACACCTACATGGAGAAAATGGCCTCCCCATAGACAACTGGCTGGTCGGCGTCCCGCCCAATCACAACGCTGCCATTGCAGCATTGTGATTGGGTTAGGGGAAGGAAGGGAGGCTGCCTGCTTCCTGTTCCTATGTGGTTGCACATGTTAAACCAGGTGAAAACTTGTTCTGTTTTCACTTAATGTTACATTCTGAGGTCTGCTATTTGGAATATGGTGCAAACTGCACACTCCCTTAATACTGGATCTCATTTAACCAGTAAATTAAGATTGATTTCTAATTAAGGCATACATTTTCCTATTTTAAAATCTGCAACTGTGAAAATGGGCAAACCTGGTCCTTATAAAAGATTTGTAAGCCTGGTTTGAATGTACTTTTCTTCTGACTCATTGTCACCAATGCTTCAAAATATAGATAGAGTTGGCTTTGCCCCCACCCAGAGGAGTGCATCTCTGACCTAATGCTTTTAGTTGTTTGGTGTATCCTTCCACCTGCTACAAAGTCCCTGCACTACATGGGGGACTATTTTACTTCTCAGAAGTGCAGTGCATCATCAAACATTACATTCTTTATCTCATAGATGCATTGTAAATAGAAAAGAACTGCTTTTTGATTTGCTTTTCCACTTTTGCAGGTTTTTGTAATTTTTTTTTGCAAGGGTTCATAATGCAATTTCTACCTGTTGGCAGTGTCAATGCTTCGATTAGTTTGATGCGGGGTCCTCTTCCGAAGTATACATGCTTGTGTGTATTCACTGGCTTTGTTACTGAAGGGGATGTTGTATGTAGAAGGGTGGAGGCTTTGATTACTTACTAGGAATGTTGAGTACTCTGAGTTCTACTCTTCCCTTCAGAGACCTTACAATATGAGTCTGAGTAATTTCAGGCTTTGGCCCTTTAAATTTAACAAGACATTTTTTGTCTTCCTCCTTCCCTATTTGCCACAAACACATATATACCTGATCATTCACCCAGGAGTAAAGCTAAGGAGACATGGCCCTAATGCAAGAGAGGAAAATAGGCCCTTGCACTCAGGGTTAGTCGTAAAAGACACCCATAATTAGGGGGCGGATGGGTGCAATGGGTCCTTCACACTTGCGGACCTGGTTTCACTCCATCTTCTGCACTAAAGATAGCTACAGCTCTCCATGTTTTTCATTCTGCCTCCCCCTCTCTTCTATCTCTCTCCCTCTCATCTATGCCCCTCTTTCCTACTCTTCTCTCTGTTCCTTCCTCCATCTATCTTCCCCTCCTGTCTTTCACTTGTCATTGTGTCCTTTTTCCCTTTCTCTCACTTATTCTCTCCTCACTCCACTGAAAACCTCTATTTTCTTTGTCTCTCTTTCTTTCCTTCCCTAGTTACATCATTACCTATGCGGACGACACCCAGCTAGTGGTCTCCCTTGTGCAGAAGAGTGGCCTCCAACCACAGTCCAATCTAACAACATGCTTGGAACAGGTCAAGAGCTGGATGACAAAGTCCTGTTTGAAGCTCAATGACGATAAAACGGAGCTTATGCTCCTGGGCCCGGCAGCTCCCTCCACCTTGGAGCTGTTGTGGCCTTTGAGCATGGGCGTAGCTCCCACTCCCAGAGATAACATCAAAAGTCCGGGGGTATAGTTAGACAAATCATTGACCTTCAATACACAGGCTACCAAGGTGGCGGCAACCTGCTTTGGCCTCCTTCGGATGATAAAAAAAATCCTTCCACTTCTTCCGTTTGAGGCCAAGCGGATAGTTATACAGGGCCTTATTCAATCTCGTCTTGATTTCAATAATGCCTTGTACCTTGGGGTGCCAGAGTATAGTCTGCAAAAACTCCAACGGACTCAAAACTGTGCAGCGCGCACATTGCTTGGAATCTCACGTAGAACCCCAATAAAGCCTGGGTTAAGAGCTTTGCACTGGCTCCCCATTAGGCAGAGAGTGAAGTTTAAATCTATGTGTATTGCTCACCAAGCTTTCTGGAAATCAGGTCCAGAAATCAGTCATTCCCTGATCTCACCCTATCAACCCAATAAAGCACTCCGTTCATCATGTGCCTCCCTGGCTAAGGTCCCTAGGATTCAGAGAGCTAGAGTAGGAGGTCGATCTTTTTCCTACAACGCCTCTAAGCTGTGGAATACTCTCCCCTTGCATCTGAGAACTAATTCCAATCTATTGAGTTTTCATAAACAGCTCAAGATGTTTTTCTTTGATTAATTAGATTCTTGTTTTCTATTTCTTGAAGGCACTTTTTGAGTCTTAGCGCCTGGACGCCTCAGGGCAGCTGTAGCGCTTAATAAAATCCTTTTTCATTTCATTTTCATTTCATTTCCTTCCCTAGTTACCCTGTATCATCTGTTCTATCTGTGTCTTACCATTTTCTCCCCTAATTTCCCCTTCACCTACCTGTTCTCTTTTTCTCCTTCCTCACTTTCTCTCACATATCTTTTATTCTCTCAGTATCTTCAGTCTTCTTTTGCCAGCTCTTTCACTGATATCCACATATCTGCCCACATTCTCTTCCTCTTGTCAATAACATTTGGTCATCTTCATCTCCTGCTTTTCTGTCACTTTCCCCCCGCCTTCCTATATTTCAACTTTTCCTTTTCTACCATTCCTTACCGTCTTCTTCTCCATTTTTGCCTTGTCCTCTTGTTCCTAATCTCTCTACTCTGCAACACCCTCCCCAGCATAAACACGGCGCCAGCTAGGCCCTGTCTTCAAATCATTCAGAGTGCATAATCTAACTGCAACCAGTAGAGAGCAGGTTGCAACCTCCTCCTGCTTCAGGGCCCCAGTTCCGCTGCACCTGTTGCACCACTGATCGCTATACCCCTGCCTTCACCCAGAAGTCCTGTTTGTAACCTTCAAGAAACACCATAATGTTAAAATAGGACTCCATCACCCTCAACAAAGTCCTTAAATATTGTAGATATAGCAAGTAGAGCTAAGTCTTTGACCTCAGCCATTGCGCATTAATCAGTCACAAACCACGACTGCCATGGTTATACTAGTTCCAAAATACCCCAAAGAAAGGGCTAGAACTGTCTAGTAAACTGTCATACTTTGGGGCCATGAGATCATCCACCTGTAGGAGGATAGAGCTACTAATAGCCTAACAAGGTGCCATCTGCAGGAGTGCAAAGATACACCAGCAGGCGCGTGGTCCTCTAATTTCAAGGAGTGATGATCTTTTAACGATATCCACAGACTGGAAGGGAAGACTTCTCAATGAAGGACACCCCTAACCTTTCCATCTATGGCCAGCAAACCACCCAGAGGCACCCATGCCATACTGAGGCCAAGTCATTTGAAAAGAAGCACATTATCACATGAGCCCACAAATGTAGGAGTCACTGGCACAGCTAAACAAATAACCACAAAACATCAAAACTCTCTCACAATACTAGCTCGTGGTACTTTGGACACAAAGAGAATGGCCCAGGTCAAACCAAATGTCAGATAATGCCTCTCTCTGTATGAACACTATTTAAGTTTTGGACTGATATTACTGGTGTCTTGACTCTGAAGGTGCAATGAGTTTGCCATTTGGGCCTTAGTGCCAGTGCTCTGACTCTTAAAACATATATGTCTGATAGCTTCACCCACAATTGGCATACGTTAACTTACTTATAAGTCCTTATTATAAGCGACATGGGGTACTCAGAGCATGTAAATTAAAGTATGCCTCATGGACTGCAGCACTCTTTGTATCACCACAAGTGTGACAAAGCAAAGCACAACTTCTAGCCTCCCACTGCTAGCTGGCAGAGCAGTACTCAAACTGCTATCTTGATTTTGCCATTTAAAGTAATGCCAAAATCCAAACCTTCCATTTTTTAAAATGCATATGTCGCCCCTAAGGAAGGCCTATCAAGCCCTAGAATTACAAAGCAGGACATGTATTAGTATATGTCCTGACAGTAAAAGCCCCAAATTGACATTTTTACAATAGAAAAAGTAGTAGCCCCATTAACGAGTACAGAGTTACACACTGACTATTTAGCAGTGCTATCTTCTGAATGGGATTACAAAAGTGAGAAACTTCGAGTAATCAAAATAATCCTTGCATTAAACCCAACTTGATGCTCAAGTTGAATTGACTGTAACTTTAAAGTATATGACAAATTAAAAAAGTTGCAACTCTGTTGTGCAAAGATTTCCAGAGACCATTTACAATTGCTGGCGACAAGACAGCCTCCTGCCCTTCTGAGGGGCGGTATGAATGAAAGGAAGAAACACAAAGGGCCTTCTGTTGGAGGAGGTGCAACCTCTCCCTGGCAGGAATGCCAAACAGGGTGTGAGCGCAATTGCAAGCTTCAAAGTGGAAGCCACCTTTGAAGTCCAAATGGTGGGTGCACAAGAGGGGCTAACCTTTTGTTCTGGCAGACAGCTCGGCGTGGGGAAAGAACCCGTGGACGTGTAGCACTTAGGTAGCCACACCTATGGGTGGGCTAAGGAGCTCCTCACACCAAGTGAGGAGTCCTGACATCTTGGGAGTGGGCAGAATAGTGCATTCCGGGATAATTAACACTTTTCAAGAAGTCGTCATCAGGCAGGAGGGGACCTGTAAGAGTATTGGCTAGTAGTCATCGCTTCCCTCAAGGGCAAGTTCTGGGCATAAAAACCCCTGGCACCCAGATATCAGATCACATCTGTACTGGAGAGGGGACTGAAGGACTTTCCTGAGGTTCCTTGGACCTGGTAAAGAGAGGCTGCACCAAAGATTGGATTGTTTCTGTTGCTCCTTGTACCTGAAAAGAGAGTATTGTTCCTATGATGCTTTGTTTGAGGAAAAGTCCTCCCTGAGTCCCAGAGAGAAGAAGTGGCTACAGGAGTCAGTTGGCTGACTTTCTGTTACACCTACACAGCCACAGTAGCTGAAGAAGCCCGCCTTGGCGAGTTGTGTGCCAAGATTGCCTGACAGCCGCTGATTGCCGAAATGCAGCCTGGGAAAAGAGTCCTGACCCTCAATAGTTACTCCTGAATCCTCTGCACCTGGGAGAGTTATCAGAGTACAGTTGGTCACCCAAGGCAGAATTTAATCCCAGTCAATGAGAAGTGTTGGTTTCACAGTAACCAGAGACCAGTGGCAGCTGGGTGTTAGCTGGACTTCAGCCAGACTTCAAGGGACATCGACACCTGTGGCCAAAGTTGCCCCACCGGGACCATGGACTGAGGAGTAGCCCCAGGAAGACCCTTGTCACCGGGTCAGCATCCTCAGCATCCTTCAGCATCCTTCAGCATCCTGTATCCCTTGCATCAGGACCACTTCATTGAAGTCTATGGCAGTTCACCCATAGAACCTGGAACTGGACTGGAGACTGGTTTGACTGTGAGGTTAATGTCCAACCAAGCCTTATTGGCCCGTGACTCACTCCCAGGCAGAGTTGGTCACCCAAAGCTGGCCAGAGTAATAGTGTACAACATTGCATACGCTTTCCACAGTTTTCCAAGTGAACCAGTAACCAATGCTTGTTTGCATTTAGAGTGACAAGCAGAAATTTACCATTTGGTTATTAATTTATATTCCCAGAACCCTCCAGTGGATTTTGTTAATGTTGGTCTCTACAAATTCATAAAATTGAGTCCTATTTTTATAATCCGGTGTCAGGTTTTCTTTGTGTCATATTTCTTTCTTATTTACCTGCTTTGGTAATTCTAAATGCTTTACATTTGTTCCTTTGGCAAACCCTGACTGCTCAAAGTTGCAGCTACCCAGGTTTAAGCTAGAGATTCACAAAAAAGCATGACTGGATCCAATATGGGATTGTGAGTTTATGACACAGTGATGTCGCACAACTACAAAATATAATAAACAACTTTCTTCACATCAATTGGTCAGACAGAATCCTGATTAACAGCAAAGAGATTATGGAGAAGTATGAAGCCCTTCCATCATTAGTTTTGTGCCCAGCTTGCATTAGGATGAGGCACTTCCACAAAGACCAGCTGCATCACTGGTTGTCCCAAACATATATGGTGTAACCAGCAGCTGGGTTTTCTAAGATGGGGCAAGGAACAGGGCAATATCACAGGAGGCATTAGGAAAGGAGGAGTGGTACCATGTGCTGGCATTTAGAAATCCCACATTTCTCAAAATACACATCTCCACTCCTTCTCCACTCTGATCAGAGTGGGCAACTTCTATTATTGGTTTGCTTTGCTCACTAGTATGCACATGATTCCATGGTTGTTAGCAGAGACACGTAGTTCCAAACACGTAAGAGAAATGCAAAAAATATGTCTCTTGAAGTCTCTCTCATCCTACTTCTCTCCAGCACCACACTCATGCATAGCACGCACTAAACAGCAACTCAGAACCTTTGGCAAATATGGGGTAGAGTGTGGACATTGAACAATGATTTCTCTGTTTTTTCCCCCTGCTAGGACTCCAGTGCCACAGATTGCTGTGATAGTTCTTTGTCGCTTTCTAATGTTGGTGCCTGGGATTGAGCACAACCAAACTGACACTTAAGGATCTCACTTTGGGACTCACACGTCTCCTTACATCTGATATGTATGTATGTATGTATGTATAGGCATTTATATAGCGCACTACTTACCCGTAGGGTCCCAAGGCGCTTCGACCGCTGCGAAACCCTTCCTGGCTTCCCTGAGAGATGGTCCCTTAATGGGTATCTCCAGGGTGAGACCAGGCATCCCCGGCGGTCTGGTGGGGCCGTTAGTGAAGATGAGGCAAGCTAATGCCCAGAGTTGCCGAGTGTGAACGCTGATCAGAGTGGGCACCGAGGCGAGAGAATTATCGAGTCCGCTGACCCTGGTCCAGAAACCTGCCGCGCCGGGAATCGAACCCTGGTCCCGGGCCGTCCTCTGCTCTCGGGTCTGCCGCCTCTAACCAGTGAGCCACACTACTTCACTGATAAAGTTCTACTGCATGCTTCTGCTCAGTACAATTTCCATTCCTCACAATTTGAGCTGATCAACTCTACCTATTCTTGGTTACTAGCGGGTTCACTCTAAAACTCCAGAAGAACATGTGCTCTTTAGTATGTTATCTCCCTTGCACCCATTATGTAACTCTTGTCATGGAAATTGAGAGATATGAATATTGTTCTGTATGGTACATGTTCAGGTATTGTAATCCACTCACTGTATGTGACTAGATGTAGAAGGATCTCTGCTGTGGCCCTTCTTTGAATGTGAACCAAACTACTTCAGTGTCTGTTTGTCTTCTCCAAGCCCCTCCCTATAAGGAACCTCCATGCGGATCCCTCATATGCTGGGGTGCTGTCTGTGAGTGCAGGGTTCTCTCCAGTTTCAGGGGACATCAGACTGGTGCTGGCTCCTTGCTCAGTGCTTTGCCTTTTTGCAGTGTATCCATGAGTGATGCTGGCTCAGGCTCCCCCTTGCTGTGCCACAAAAGCGGTGCTCTGGAGGGGGCGCGCCTACCTAAAAAGGCAGCAGGCGCACATAGCCCTCTTACAAGAGACCCATCTGACAACAGTGGAGGTCGAGTGCTTACAGAGGAAATGGAGGGGCACAGTCTGTGCCACTGGGTACTCAGCGTTCGCCAGAGGGACCTTAATCTGGATCAGGCCAGGTACCCCTTTTAAAGAACAGGTCAGGGTGGTGGATAAGGAGGGGCGATATGTGCTGCTGTAGGGCCTATTGGATGGGCAAACAGTACTGATAGGCAGTATATACGCCCCTAATGTAGAGAAGAACGTGTTCTGGAGCAACCTCACGAAAACACTGGCTCACCATACACACACCCCCTGGATATTAGGCGGGGATTACAACTGCGTCTTAGACACAGACTTGGACCGATCCTGCCCCCCACCGGCACATGGCCTACCACACAGAAGCCGCTTCTGCCGCTGTGCGAGCTCTTTGCATTTTAGAATTCTGATTAATTGTATTAATTGTGAAATTGATTTTAGAACCAGCTTTTGCTTACTTTGCACATTGTGAATTTTTGCACAGAGGACGACAGCGAGTTAGGCTGCTCCTCATATTTTAGAAGTTTTAAAATCCAGGCTGCCCCTCACCCTTAGCTGTGATTTTACTGCATAATTGCTAGATATCGTGAACCTTGTCACACGCTCTGTTCATTTGCCACATCTGCGAGGACGTCAGCGAGTCAGGCTGCTCCTCTGTTCCACTAGCTCTTTGGTCGCTGAATCCCGAGCTCCGGTCCACCACGGCTGAGTGCCGATTGAGTGGAGAGCTCATGGGGAGGTAGGCGGACCAATCAGGGACATCCCAGCAAGCCGGAGGGCGGAGACAGGAGCCCGCGCCTCCCGCTATTTTAAGCCAGGCACCGGCGAGCGCGCAGCCTACCACACAGAAGCCGCTGCTGCCGCTGTGCGAGCTCTTTGCATTTTAGAATTCTGATAAATTGTATTAATTGTGAAATTGATTTTAGAACCAGCTTTTGCTTACTTTGCACATTGTGAATTTTTGCACAGAGGACGACAGCGAGTTAGGCTGCTCCTCATATTTTAGAAGTTTTAAAATCCAGGCTGCCCCTCACCCTTAACTGTGATTTTACTGCATAATTGCTAGATATTGTGAACCTTGTCACACGCTCTGTTCATTTGCCACATCTGCAAGGACGTCAGCGAGTCAGGCTGCTCCTCTGTTCCACTAGCTCTTTGGTCGCTGAATCCTGAGCTCCGGTCCACCACGGCTGAGTGCCGATTGAGTGGAGAGCTCATGGGGAGGTAGGTGGACCAATCAGGGACATCCCAGCAAGCCGGAGGGCGGAGACAGGAGCCCGCGCCTCCCGCTACCCCTATATTTATCACAATGTGTTTGCCGAGGCGCAGCGGTCAGGCGCCAAAGGTGCGCCTAAGGTAAGCCCGTCTGCGCCCGTCCGCGCCTGGACCGAGCCCAGGGCCGGTCAGGCTGCCTCTTCTGACCCAAGCATCTTGAGCTCCCTTGTCTACAGTCGTGAAGCCCTGCTTTCCCTGAACCCAGGTTCACATACGGGTCTGAAAAGGTGCATTCCGAGCTCTGATATGGTGTGGAAATGCCAGGCCTGCAACTTCCACATCCCTCCCCTATTAACATGTCCACCGTCCAAAGTCCAGAGCGAGTTACGGATTAAGGCTGCTCTCATCAATGCCCGCTCGATGGTGAAACACGCCGATAACATCTTTGAGCTCATTGGGGATAACAACCTGGACATCCTGTTTGTCACGGAAACGTGGCTCAGTGAATCTTGCGCTCCAGTGGTAGAACTGGCGGTCCCACGTGGCTACCGCCTGGCTAGGGCCGACCGCACCTCAGGTAGAGGGGGCGGCACCACAGTAGTGTTCAGGGAAGCGTGGGCATTTTCCTGTGACAAATCTATTAGGGTGCTGGAGGGAGAAGCCTTCGACTTCTCCTTTATCCTCACTCCTCATTTTACCTAGGGGGAACCCTGATCTATAGACCGCCGGGGCAGATTGGTTCTTTTCTTAGCTCCCTAGGAGATGCACTGGCGGAACGGGTGTTACGCTTTCCGAAATTTCTCCTCCTTGGAGATTTTAATATACATTTAGATTTACCCAGTTCCCCGGAAACACTGGGCCTTCAAGACCTCCTGGGGATAACTCAGTTGACAC
Organism: Lissotriton helveticus; assembly: GCF_964261635.1. Lineage (NCBI taxonomy): Eukaryota > Metazoa > Chordata > Amphibia > Caudata > Salamandridae > Lissotriton > Lissotriton helveticus. The sequence continues at coordinate 1,839,119,208 of NC_136067.1, forward strand.
AGTGGATCTCCAAACCCACGCACTCCCGCGGGCATGTGTTAGATCTGGTATGCTCTAATTTTGCACTGGTCATTAAAAACCCCCAGCCGGTCACCTGGTCAGACCACGCTGTGATCAACTTCTCCTGGGCCACGGCACTGCCATCTCGCCACCCCCCTCCTCTGGCAGGTCCCTTAGCACGAAAAATTAACATCCATGGGTTGGTTGAAGCCCTTACGCACTCCCAGATGGCTCTCGCTAGTAATCAAGAGGGGCAAGTTGACCTCTTTAACATCTGGGTCAGTCTGGGGGTTGAGGCCATTTCCAAACCCGCATCAAAAATCCCCCGGCGTGTGCTGCCCTCCCAACCTTGGTACACGCCAGTGCTTAAAGAGCTAAAGAGGACATGTAAGAAGCTTGAGCGGCTTTGGAGGGCTGCCTATTCCCTGCAAGACAAAGCTGACCTCCGCTTATCCCAAAGAGAATACTATACCGCAGTTAAGACTGCGAAAAGTGCCTATTTCGCGACTAGAATTATGAAGGCGGATAATAATGACAAGGAGATCTTCGCCATAGTCCAAAGTTTTCTGTCGCCTCTGGCGGAGCAAAAAACGATCCCGGTATCCGCTGGCTGGTGTGAGGAGCTCTCCTCCTTTTTCATTAATAAGATCAAGCTCATTGAGGAGGGACTAGCCTTGAGCGATGCCGCCTCACGCCCTCTGGTTGAGACGCCCGGCCCTCTTTCTAGCAGTTGCCCTTCCCAATTTGAGAAAGTTGATCAGTCGCACATTCTTGCTCTTTTGAGTTCTCTCAAATCAGGCTCCCCCTTGGACCCTTGCCCTGCAAGAGTTTTAGCGGGAGTAGCAGATTGTGTCGGGTCTGAAGTTACAGCTATGGTCAATTGGTCACTGCAATCTGCCGTGGTGCCTAGGCAGTGGAAGCAAGCTAAACTCCTGCCTCTCCTGAAGAAGCGATCGGCGGATCCCCTCATTGTAGCCAACTACCGTCCCATCTCCTTGCTTCCTGCACTGGCCAAAGTCTGCGAAAAGGTTGTTTTTCGGCAGCTGAACGCCTTTGTGGAAGATTCCGGGGCGCTTCACCCGGCTCAGTCTGGTTTCAGGGCCTCCTTTAGCACAGAGACGGCCTTGGTAGAGGTGGTGGAAGCCATTAGGGAGTGTATGGACAAGGGTGGCAGAGCGGCGCTAATTTTATTGCACCTCTCTGCCGCCTTTGATACGGTCCCCCACCAACTCCTCCTGGCTCGCCTCGCCTCGCCTCTATCGGCCTTACTGGGGCTATGTGGTCATGGCTGGAGTCTTTTTTGGATTCCCGCTCCCAGCAAGTCTGGATGCCCCCGTACTCCTCCTCAGCCAGGTCAGTTCAGACAGGGGACCCACAGGGCTCAACATTAAGCCCACTTCTTTTCAACATCTATATGACCCCGCTGATCTACCTGGCTGAGGAGCTGGGTGCAAAAATGATGGCCTACGCCGATGACACCCAGCTCCTGTTCACCTGGGGTAACTCGAAAGTAGAAACGTATGCGGCACAAAAATGCCTTGCGGCCGTATTTACCTGGCTGGCCCAAGCCAAATTTAAATGTAACAAGGGAAAATCTGTGATAATACTATATGGCCAATTTCCTACCCAGCTTACCGAATTAATATGGCCTCCTGATTTCCCCCGTCCCCTCTCTGAAGGCGGCCCAGCCAAGAATCTGGGCATTTGGTTTAACGATGATTTAAGGTTCTCAGAGCACATAAAAAGACTGACGGGTGTCTGCTTTGGGACCCTTAAATCCCTGGGCAGATTCTTTCCTTTACTGCCCCAGCCGGCCAAAGAGACGGTCGCTAGAGCCCTCATATTGTCCCGCCTAGACTATGCTAACGCTCTTTATTTGGGCTCTCCCTCCTTTCTGTTGAACAAGCTGCAACTCATCCAGAATGCGGCCGCGAGACTTCTGCTGGGCATTCCCAGACGTATCAGCATAAGATCGCAAATGGCCGCGCTCCAGTGGCTGCCGGTGGCCCAAAGAGTTCAATTCAAGGCTCTGGTTCTTACTCATAGAGCCCTGCATGATACTGGCCCCGCCTATCTCAAGAAAAGAGTGGCCTTCCACATCCCCAGCCGAAGCCTTAGGTCGGCCTCCCAACGTCTGGTGGTAATCCCCCGCTTCCGGCGAACCAGGCTGGGCGGTCAATCGTTTTCGGTGAAAGCAGCCACCCTCTGGAACTCCCTCCCACTCACACTCAGACACACCAGAGACCTTAGCTGCTTTAAAAAGCTCCCTAAAACCCACTTATTCAATCAGGCTTACTAAAATGTCATTTCTCTCGATGTCTAGGTGGTATTGCTCCGCGCCAGGATACTCAAGAGTAGTCGCGCGCTACAAATACCTATATAACATAACATAACACATTCACCACTCCACAAACTAACAGAACTTTTCAACGTATGGGTGAGACACTGGGCACTGCTAGATGCTTGGAGAGCACAACACCCCACCACGAAACTGTATTCATTTCATTCCATTCCCCATGACCTACGAGTGCGCCTAGATAGATTTTTATGCTTGACAGCCTTACAATCTAAGGTACAACGCACAGATTATTTGGGGAGGGTGCTCTCGGATCACGATGCCCACTCGCTGACCCTTAGGTGGAAACCGCCTCACCCCCCTGTCCCCACATGGAAGCTAACCCGGGAATGTCTCACAGATCAGGTCTTCACACACGATCATGGGGAACACCTACAGGAACACTTGGAGTGGGATACACACAAAGTGGTTGCAAGGGGTCACTGTATACAGCAAGTAGTGGGAGCATGTAAAATTCTAGAGAGGACGCTGCAGGACACGGAACGCACCCTAGCAACCCTCCTGAAAAAGGAGGACCGCGGCGTGGCCGCTCCGGAACAAGTAGCTGAAGCCAGAACAAAGTATGCGGAAACACTACGAGACCTCCGCAAATATAATTTCAGAGTGTACGCGGCCAGGGTACACCGGGAGGGCAACAGGGGAGGGACACTTCTGGCCTGGCTTGCTAGACAGGACCCCGACTTGAAACCGGTCACAGAAATAAGGGACCAGACAGGACGGCTCCAGACCTCCCAACCTGCAATATTGCACGTCTTCCATACATACTACTTCAACATCTACCAGGCCCCGAGTCAGGGAGACCTCCAAGCAATAGCCAGATTTTTTCATGCACTGACACTCCCTCAGGTCCCGCAAGGGTATAAGAAAAGGCTAGAGAAAAAGATACGGCCTGAGGAGGTCAAACAGGCGATAAGAGCACTGGCTAGAAACAAGGCCCCAGGGATGGTTGGCTTTCCACTTGAATATTATAGCACCTTCTTGGCCCATCTGGTTCCACGAATGGTTATCATGTTTAATGAAGCACTTGTGAAGGGGGAATTACCAGGTTCCCTTAGGAACTCGATTATAGTTACCTTTCTGGAACCACACAGAGACTCTACACTCCTGTCTTCCTACAGACCGATCACGTTCCTCAACACGGACTGCAAAATATTAGGTAAAATACTGGCAGAGAGATACGCCCAAATCCTGACTCCGTTGGTGCATCCAGACCAATGTGGGTTCGTTCCAAACCGCAACACATCGCAAAACATACACAGACTGCTCCATATTCAGGACACGACAGGGGGGTGATTCCCCAACGCGGCATGCCTAATTTTCGATCTCGAAAAGGCATTTGACACCCTAATATGGCCGTATTTATTTGAGGTCCTCTGACGGAACAATATTGGCCCGGGCCTGTGAGCGTACACAAGACTCCTGTACACGCGCCTCACCTCCCGAGTCCGAATGGGCAACTACATGTCCCCGAAGTTCGCGGTGGAGAGTGGAACCAGGCAGGGGTGCCCACTGTCACCCCTTCTGTTTGCCCTAGCGGTCTAACCCCTGGCAATCCGCCTGCGACGGGAGGGAGAGGGCTGGGGAATTCCCCTAGCGGGCACAATGCACTGTGTGTCCTTGTATGCGGACGACCTCTTAATATATGTCCGAGACGCCACCAGCGACCTAACGGCCATCTGGAGAACACTGGAGGACTTCGCGGACATCTCGGGCCTCAAGGTGAATTGGGAGAAATCCTCACTCTACCCACTGAGCCCCCATATGGCCTCATTTGAGGCCCGGATTGGTGCCCAGTCTCTCGTGTGGAACGCGGAGGCCCCCCGGTATCTGGGAGTGTGACTGTACCACACCCCGGAGGATCTGTATGAGGAAAGCCATCGTAAAACCCTGGCAGGCCTCAGAGCAGCAGTAGGTTTTTGGAAAACGTTCCCGCTGGCGCCCATAGGACGAGTGGCCCTGGCAAAAATGATAATGGTCCCCAGATTATTGTACCATTTCACTAACCTCCCAGTGATTCCACCGAGACCGTTCTTTAAAGAGCTAGACAGTCTCCTCACGGAGCTTGTATGGGGCGGTGGGCGACGACGGGTCGCGTTGTCAACGCTACACCTACCTAAGACAGAGGGAGGCTTGGGAGCACCGGCCTTTGAAGCGTACTTCTTGGCGGCACAGCCTTAATGGCTATCGTACTGGACAGCGGGGTGACACATAGGGGAAACAATCACCACGGAGGGTCCCATGCCACAACCAGCCATCCATAGAATGCTGCTACCGGGTACTAAACCCTTGCGCACACAGCCATTACAGATGTCCATAGCCCGCACCTGTATGATGCGAATACACCGTATGTCTAAAACACGGCCACCATACTCAACTTTGCTACCACTGGTGGGTTTTCCACGAGGGGATATGTACTACACACCGGGCGCGCTCCGAGTATGGACAGATTTGGCAGTTACAGAGGTAGTATCATTCTTCGAAGAGGGACAGTTGAAGACGTACGACCAGATGATGGAGCAGTATGATCTCCCACCCGGGCAATTTCTAATTCACAGACAGATGCTAGATAGCAGTCGTAGGTACTGGAATCCTAACACAGGGGAATCCCCAACACACCCAGTGATCCACACGATATTGCATATGGGAGTGGGGCGTCATTTGGTCACCTGGCTATACAAGGCAGTACGTGCACTGATCCTCCCATCCCTTCAGCCCTTACGTCAGAAGTGGGAAACGGACATAGGTAGGGTAGTTCATGAGAAAGAATGGAACACAGCTTTGGAATATCCCAAAAAAGTCTCCAGAAATGCGCGATTCCGAAACATACAGTTTTATATCCTCCATAGGGCCTATCTCAAACCGCACCGCCTACACCAATTTTTCTCAGATACACACTTTGCATGCCCCCGCTGTCAAGCCCCAGCGACAGACTTCAAACACATGTTCTGGGACTGCCCCACATTCCGTGGTTTTTGGGATAGAGTCCATCGGACACTCACGGCAGTCACCACCATCACGACCATGTCCACATGGGAGGCATGTGCGCTCGGGATTTTCCACAGGCGGAAAACCGAGAAAATACAATACCGCTTTATGTCCCTAGCCATCCTCTTGGCAAAAAGGGGAATAGCCCTGCACTGGAGGGCCCCTACAGGGCCTCCCGAAGCAGCCTGAATAGGCGCCATGAAAATATGGAGGAAAGCTGAGGAAGAGACACTCCGGGAGGATGAATTGAAGAGGCACCGCAAACACCCTATCTCCCTGGAGTGGGCACAATTAATGCACGAATTCACGCAGACAACGAACCCATAGGAGACACCGGCGACTTCACAGTCCCAGCCCCAACCGACCGCCCCGGCCCCCTGCATCCCAGGGACGTCGCAACCAAGTCAGCCAATTGCCACACAGACATGAGTCTTTGCCCCCGCCACCCCGCGCACGCTACCGATTACCACACATTACCGAAGTGTGTGCCCAGTGATAAGTGAAACCCCACCACAGCCCAGTTGGAAAACCCCCGCTCCCCCTGAGTTCCTCCCTCCCACTGGTTTGTTCCAACGGTTAGTAAAGTTAGAAAGTTTAAACTGGATGGGGTATTCCCCCCCACCAGAGGCTTATTGGGAATGCCTACAGACAAGATTGTCATGACAACACTCAAGGGAACACATTGTGACGACCTCGTCAGTTACACCCAGGACGACAGAGTACACCTAAACATGACACAGGACCGCTATCACACTAAGAGTGACGGGTCACTTACCACAGACAGATCTTCACTATCGTCAGGTGTATGAAGTGGTGTTAGAAAGGCGGTCCCCGGGGAGGCAGAAGATGTCTGACTGACCACCCCTAGGCCCACCCCTCCTTCTGGAAGTGGCCGAGCGTTGTCGAGAGGCCTCCTGGGTGAGGGTCCTCTCCTAGAATCGTAACAGCAGAGCAATCACACCACTACAAATGGACACCACACAGAGGATAATTTCTCATAGGCTTTATCGGTGATAAAGGTTGGTTCTCTCAGCAATAGGTACAAGCGGATCGAGGGATCCGTAAAGTCTCGGTAACAGGGAAAAGGGGGTAGCGGGACAGTCTTAGTACCGGCCTGGTACAGGGATACCCTACGCACAGCTCTCAATCCTCGAGCTGGGGGGTTCCGCAAGGTTGAGCCGCGGCAGCGCCAGCAGGCTTCAATAGATGGTCTCAGCGAGGTTGGGCCGTGGCAGCGCCAGCAGGACTCCAAAGATGGTTTCAGCGAGGTTGGGCCGCGGCAGCGCCAGCAGGACTCCAACGATAGTTTCAGCGAGGTTGGGCCGCGGCAGCGCCAGCAGGACTCCAAAGGTGGTTTCAAGGTTCAAGGTAGTGAGTTCTTCTCGGGGTCAGCCGCGACAGCGTCAGCCGTTCCGTTCCAGGGCGGCCCCAGATATAGGTCTGGAGTCCTTTGATGTCCGGACCCTCGCGCAAGGGGGCCAGAGGGGCCGGGATGAGAGGGTCCAGACACCCAGCAGGGCGATCGAAACCAGGCGTCCGGGGACGGCTGGAGGGCCATCGAAACTTCCCTCCTCTGGGATCCGTCAAGTGGCCACTTTACCACCTGGTCGGATCTTGGTGCCTCGATGTCTGGGCTTCGCTGGGGTTGCGGCCGAGGACGGGCCAAGGCCACGTGGTCCGGACGTGGAGGGTCCAAGATGGAGTCGGGCCTGGAGATGGCGGCCCGAGGGAGGAATTGGACCAGCCGTGTAGGGCGAGCAGGGGTCGCCGGGTTCTTGAGGGGGAGAGTCGGGGTCGCCAGGTGTGGCGGCTCTCGTGGAGGGCTGGCGAGGCAGTTTCGTCGGGGAGGTCAGGGGTCGCCGCTGTCCAGTGCCTGCCACGCGGGAGGAGAGGGACCACGCCACGAGGCCGGGTCCAACACACGTCCCCCCCAGCTGAAGGCGGGGAGAGTCACCCATCTTCTTGGGGGCTCTCCTCGTCGAGGCGGAAGAAGCGGGACAGGCCGTCGGCGTTGGCGTGGTCATTGCCGGGGCGATGTTCCACAGTGAAGTCCATCCCTTGGAGGGAGATGGACCATCGCAGCAACTTGGGGTTCTCTCCTCGCATCTGCATCAGCCACCGCAAGGGTCGGTGGTCCGTTTGCACCCGGAAGTGGGTGCCGAAGAGATAGGGTCGGAGTTTCTTGAGGGCCCACACCACGGCGAAGGCCTCCCGTTCAATGGTGCTCCAGCGTTGTTCTCGAGCTAGCAGCCGTCTGCTGATAAGGCCACCGGTCGATCGATCCCTTCTGGGTCGATTTGGGAGAGGACCGCCCCGACCCCGTGCTCCGAGGCATCCGTCTGGACTATGAATTCCCGGCTGTAGTCGGGGGCTTGGAGCACTGGGGCGGTACACATCGCTGTCTTTAGGGTCTCAAAGGCGGTCTGACACTCGGGTGTCCAGTGCACCTTCTGTGGCTGTCTCTTGGAAGTGAGTTCGGTGAGGGGGCCAACAATGCTCCCGTAGTCCTTTACGAAACGCCGGTAATACCCAGTGAGCCCCAGGAAGGCTCGGACGGCGGTCTGAGTGACTGGGGGCTCCCAGGCCATGATGGCGTCGATCTTGGGTTGGAGGGGAGCCACATGGCCGCTCCCCACTTGGTGTCCCAGATAGGTCACGGAACCTTGGCCTATCTGGCACTTGCTGGCTTTGATTGTCAGTCCGGCCCGTCGGAGGGCCGTCAGGACCTCCCAGAGGTGCTTGAGGTGCTCGGCCCAGTGGAGGCTGTATACCGCAATATCGTCCAGATATGCGGCGCTGAACTCTTCTAGCCCTGCCAGCACCTTATTCACCAGCCTCTGGAACGTTGCGGGGGCGTTCTTCATCCCGAAGGGCATCACTCTGAAGTGGTAGTGGCCATCGGGGGTTGAGAAAGCGGAGCGCTCTTGGGCGCCCGGGGTGAGCCCGATCTGCCAGTAGCCGGAGGTTAGGTCGAATGTGCTCTGGTAGCGGGCGGCCCTTAGGCGGTCGATTAGTTCATCGGCCCGGGGAATGGGGTGAGCATCGGTCCGGGTGACGGCGTTCAACCCCCGGTAGTCTACACAAAATCTCAGTTCAGGAGGGGCACCAGGGGCGGCGGCCTTTTGGACCAGTACGACAGGACTGGCCCACGGACTGTCAGAGGGTTCGACTACCCCCAGGGCCAGCATCTTGGATACCTCCGCCTGGATGCAGGTCCGAACTCGGTCGGGAACTCTGTAGGCTCGGTGTCGCACAGGCGGGCTGTCCCCGGTGTCGACATCTTGGACGCACCACTGGGTGACCCCGGGGGTGAGGGAAAACAAGTCTGCAAATTGTCCCAACAAGTTGCGGCAGTCCTGGCGCTGTACGGGGCTCAGGGTGGAGGAGAGGGTAACCCCCTCGATGGAGCCGTCTTTCTCGGAAGTGCTCAGGAGGTCTGGTAGAGGATCGGAGTCGTCTTCGGCCCCGCTATCGGTAGCCATCAGCAGGCTGAGCTCTGTTCGGATAAAGTGGGGCTTGAGCCGGTTAGTGTGGAGGACCCGGAGGGGGTTCCTGGGAGATTCCATGTCCACCAGGTACGTGACAGGGCCCTTGCGCGCCACCACCTTGAAGGGCCCTGTCCTTTTGTCCTGGAGGGCACAGGGTTTGACCGGGGCCATGACCCAGACTTGCTGGCCGGGCTCGAACTCAATGGAGGAGGCGTTTTGATCATACCTGCGATTCATCTCCTCCTGGCTGGCCTCGAGGTTGGCTTCCGCTAGTTCCCGGAACTTCCGAGTCTGATTTCGGAGGGTCAGGAGGTACCAGTAGACGTCGGGGGGAGCATCCCGGACTGCGACCTCCCAGCCCTCTTTGACCAGGCTGAGGGGACCCCGGACGGGGTGTCCATACAATAGTTCGAAAGGGCTGAACCCCAGGGACTTCTGGGGGACTTCTCTATAGGCGAAGAGGAGGCAGGGCAGCAGCACGTCCCATTGGCGCCGCAAGGGCTCCTCCAGGCCCATGATCGTCCCCTTGAGTGTGCGGTTGAAGCGTTCCACCAAGCCATTCCCTTGAGGGTGGTAAGGGGTCGTAAATTTGTACGTGACCCCGCACTGTTGCCACAGGGACTTCATGTACCGGGAGATGAAGTTCCCCGGTCACTGACGACTTCTCAAGGGAAGCCCACCCGGGAGAAGATCCCCATCAGCGCCCGTCCCACCACGGGGGCCGTCACGGTCCGGAGAGGAATGGCTTCGGGATAGCGGGTGGCATGGTCCACCAGGATGAGAATAAATCGGTGTCCTTGAGAGGTTCGGGGCTCCAGGGGCCCCACAAGGTCGATCCCTACCCGCTCGAAGGGGGTGCTGACGACTGGGAAGGGTTGGAGGGGGGCCTTGTGCTTCCCTCCACTCTTCCCGCTGGCCTGGCAAGTGGGGCAAGTCCGGCAGTGATTGTTCACATCGCTCCTCATTTTTGGCCAATAGAAGTGGGTCACCAGGCGGCTGTATGTCTTGTCCTGCCCTAGGTGCCCAGCGAGGGGCACATCGTGTGCCAGGTTCAGGAGGAAGTCTCTGAATCGGAGGGGGACCACCAGTACCCGGCTGGCCCCTAGTTCAGCGATCTTCTGCTTGCTGTAGAGGAGATCGTGGTCCCAATAGACCCAGTGGGACCCTGAGGTGTCTACGGCGGCTTGCGTGGCGGCTTGCTGTCGGATTCCTTCGAGGGAGGGACAGGTTTTCTGTTCTTGCCGGAACTGCTCTCGCGTGGGGCCACCTTCTTGGCGCCATTGTGCTAGTTCGGGGAGGTTGCCGAGCTCGGCGATGTCTTCATTGCCGGGCCCCAGGGGGCCGGGCTCTGGGTCGGTGTCCTCGGGGACAGCGGGCGGCGGAGGTGCGGGCCACTCGGGTTCTTCAGTCGGGGTGACTTCGGTCGGGGTGGTGGCCTGTGCAGCCATGGATCGGGTGGTCGCACAGACCCACTCGGGAAGGCCTAGCATCCCCAGATGCTCTCTCCTCTCGACGTGGGCCCAGGGGGAACTTTCCAGGTCGTTCCCGAGGAGGCAGTCCACGGGGGCATCGTCCCGGACCATCACTTTCAGCATGCCCGACACCCCTCCCCACTTGAAGGGGATACGGGCCATCTGGCACAGGCTCTCGGAGTTGTCCGCCGACCGTACTGGGCACAGCACATTGGGCAAGATCTGGTCGGGGGCCACCAAGTGGCAGCGGACAGCTGTCACGCTGGCTCCAGTGTCACGGAGGGCTTCGGCCCGGTGTCCATTAATAGTGACCCATTGGCGGTACTTTTGAGTGTTGCCCAGGATCGGGGCCCGGGGAATCATGTCTCTGTCGCCCAGGCGTACCAGCGACATGGCAGCGGGCTCCCACTCGGCCTGGTCGGGGTCATCGTCCTCTTCTTCGCCTCTTTCTGCGCCCAGTGCGGCGGCCGCGATCTGACGGTTGGGTGGTCCGGTGGTGCCGGGTCGTTGGTTCATTGGGCAGAGGGGGTCATTAGCATAGTGACCGGGTCGCTGGCATCTGTGGCAGATAACGTTCGGGCGAGGCCCCGGTCGTGCTGGGGGGCCCCTCTTCTGGCCAGGGATGGCGAAGTGGAGGTTGGGGGTGGTCCCGTGGGGGAGTCTCGGCTCCGGTTCTGGCCTCCTCCGCCGCCTCGCGGTCGGTGGTTCCCCGGGGACCGTCGGCCATAGTCGCCCATCGGGCTCCGGGGGACCCGGGTGCTTACCCATCGATCGGCCTCGACGGCGAGTTTCCGTGGCTCAGTCAGTTTGCTGTCGAGGAGATGTTGTCGGAGTTCGACAAAACAGTTGTTGGAGAGGTGCTCCCATACAATAAGGTTGAACAGCTGCTCGTAGGTGGTGACCTGGCTGCCTTTGATCCACCCTTCCAGGGCTCTACTATAGAAATTTACGTACTCCACCCATGTAGTACCGGGGATTTTTCGACAGTCTCGGAATCGCTGCTGGTACATTTCGGGGGTGAGTCCGTAGCGAGTGAGGAGGGCGGCTTTCATGTGTTCATAAGAGGTCATCTCGGCGTCGGGAAGCTCTAGCAGGGCGTCCCTCCCTTCGTTGACGAACTTCCCCCACAAGCCGGCGCCCCAGTCTTTGAGGGGTACTCGATGGGCGGTCATGGCTACTTCGTAAGCTTTGAACCACTGTTGGATGTCGTCGTTTTTATAGTACTCTTTGACGACATCCTTGGGGATGTGGACTTTCGCGTCCGCAGGCGGAGGCGGGTACCTGTTCCCGGAGGCGCTGGCCTCACCCGTCTTGGCCTGGATCTCAAGTTCTTTCAGGCCACGCTCGTGCTCGAACGTGAGCTTCTTCTCCTCTAAGTCTCTCTGCCTCCGTTTCTCCTCGAGGTCTCCTTCCAGCCGTAGTTGTTCAAGGGCTATCTTCCTTTCGGCTAGCTGCAGTTCTCCGTCCAGACGGAGTCGGGCGAGCTCCAGTTCGTGGAGTCGGCCCCTTTCTCGCTCTCGGGCATCTTCGTGGAAGAGGCCCGTGTCTATGGTTGCAGGTCTTTCCCCCGCTGGGGTTGCGTCGGTCTCCGGGTGCATGTTCGGGACCGTGTTATCTTCGCTCTGGGGTGGCGACGCTCCTGTCTCCACCCATGTTTGTAGGGCCAACTTGAAGTCTTCTTTGATGCTTAGTCCAGAAGTAGCGATGCCCAGGTCTTTGCAGAATTGTTGTAATTCTTTATGATTGTAATCTTCCAGCCGTTCTTTCTGGAACTCTGCGGTCGGTCTGGCTTCTCTGGTAGTCATGGTCGCAGCGTGTTTCTGTCAGTAGCGGGTGAGTTACTCTCTGTAAGATTTGCGTTGGCTCGGATCGTACCGCCTGCCACCAATGTTAGAAAGGCGGTCCCCGGGGAGGCAGAAGATGTCTGACTGACCACCCCTAGGCCGACCCCTCCTTCTGGAAGTGGCCGAGCGTTGTCGAGAGGCCTCCTGGGTGAGGGTCCTCTCCTAGAATCGTAACAGCAGAGCAATCACACCACTACAAATGGACACCACACAGAGGATAATTTCTCATAGGCTTTATCGGTGATAAAGGTTGGTTCTCTCAGCAATAGGTACAAGCGGATCGAGGGATCCGTAAAGTCTCGGTAACAGGGAAAAGGGGGTAGTGGGACAGTCTTAGTACCGGCCTGGTACAGGGATACCCTACGCACAGCTCTCAATCCTCGAGCTGGGGGATTCCGCAAGGTCGAGCAGCGGCAGCGCCAGCAGGCTTCAATAGATGGTCTCAGCGAGGTTGGGCCGCGGCAGCGCCAGCAGGACTCCAAAGATGGTTTCAGCGAGGTTGGGCGGCGGCAGCGCCAGCAGGACTTCAAAGATGGTTTCAGCGAGGTTGGGCCGCGGCAGCGCCAGCAGGACTCCAACGATGGTTTCAGCAAGGTTGGGCCGCGGCAGCGCCAGCAGGACTCCAAAGGTGGTTTCAAGGTTCAAGGTAGTGAGTTCTTCTCGGGGTCAGCCGCGACAGCGTCAGCAGGGCTCTCGACTCCAGGATACAACTGCGTTCCGTTCCAGGGCGGCCCCAGATATAGGTCTGGAGTCCTTTGATGTCTGGACCCTCGCGCAAGGGGGCCAGAGGGGCCGGGATGAGAGGGTCCAGACACCCAGCTGGGGGGTGGAGCCAGCACCCAGGGAGTCCAGAGGGCGATCGAAACCAGGCGTCCGGGGACGGCTGGAGGGCCATCGAAACTTCCCCCCTCTGGGATCCGTCAAGTGGCCACTTTACCACCTGGTCGGATCTTGGTGCCTCGATGTCTGGGCTTCGCTGGGGTTGCGGCCGAGGACGGGCCGAGGCCACGTGGTCCGGACGTGGAGGGTCCAAGATGGAGTCGGGCCTGGAGATGGCGGCCCGAGGGAGGTATTGGAGCAGCCGTGTAGGGCGAGCAGGGGTCGCCGTGTTCTTGAGGGGGAGAGTCGGGGGTCGCCAGGTGTGGCGGCTCTCGTGGAGGGCTGGCGAGGCAGTTTCGTCGGGGAGGTCAGGGGTCGCCGCTGTCCAGTGCCTGCCACGCGGGAGGAGAGGGACCACGCCACGAGGCCGGGTCGAACAAGTGGCTGTTGCAGGAATATGCGGTATGTAACAATGGACCAAAGAGGTTCAGAATGGTCGAACGATACAATGCACACATGTGTGAATGTATACCCGGTTTTTATTGGTATTGTGTACTCACAGCATTGCACTAATGTACCGAATTGTAACTGTTTTTGATGAATGCATAAAACCCAATAAACAAATTTAAACAAAAAAAAAGCGGTGCTCTGATCATCCTCTTGAGTACTTAGTTCTTGATATTCTTCCAAGCAACATAGTTCTTGCTCTATAGGTGTTATATTAGGCCTGCAAGGGATCAAGTAATCACTTTTGCGTTGCCAGCACATGTTGTCCAGAGTGGTTGTTTATCTGGTGTGTCTACGTAAAGCACAAACTGGTAGGAGAATCTTACCAGACACTCCTATTTCAAGTAATTTCCTCTTAGCAAGCAGCAGTAGGTTGAGATGTCCTGAAACTCGATCTCAGGTTTCTGCCTTAGCTTTTGCTGTCACTTGATTCCTCTGCCTGTTACTGGACCTCTAGATACTTTCACTCGGCCCTACATGTGCCATCTCTCGGCAAGTGCAGCATGGGTGAGACGAGCTAACCATACCCGCTAATTACACACTTCTGGCAGCAACTCCTATAAATAGAAGGAAGGTACCACACTTCAGGTGGTGGATAGTTATAGGGCTTCAGGGCATGTGCAATTCATGAGCTGTTACTCACCAAAGGGCCTCACTTAGCCGACTGGACTACGGCAACGCCCTCTACGCCGGTACCACCGCCAAGCTCCAGAAGAGACTCCAGCGGATTCAGAACGCCTCGGCCAGGCTCATCCTCGACATCCCCCGACGCAGCCACATCTCCGGACACCTGAGAGATCTGCATTGGCTCCCGGTCAACAAGAGAATCACCTTCCGTCTCCTCACCCACGCACACAAAGCCCTACACGACCAAGGCCCGAGCTACCTCAACAACCGGATCAACTTCTACACTCCCAAACGCCTCCTCAGATCAACCAGCCACGCCCTCGCCGCCGTCCCCCGCATCCGAAGAGCGACAACAGGAGGAAGGTCCTTCTCCTACCTGGCCGCCAAGACCTGGAACTCACTCCCGACCGACCTACGCCTGACCCAAGACCACCTCTCCTTCAGGAAGAAGCTCAAGACCTGGCTGTTCGAGCAGTAACGGCACCCCCCCCCCCCAACCCAGCGCCTTGAGACCCTACGGGTGAGTAGTGCGCTCTACAAATGACCTGATTGATTGATTGACTTATTATTGGGGAAAAAACAAGCCGAGGGCTCACAACTGGAAAACGAAGCAAGTCACCACTCTTCAGATATGTGTGGAACCACTTCCATATGCCTACTGAAACTATGCATGTTGTCCCAATACACAATAATAATACCAGTGGCGTAATGATAGCCCTCGCGACGTAGGCGAGCCCAGAGCTCCAGGGGCCCCTCTGGCACTAGGCACGGGTGATGGAACACTGGCCTTAGAGCTCCTGACTCGGTCCGGAGCATTGGGGGGCCCCCTCCATGCACTTTGCAGGGGGACCCCTCAGGTTTTGTTACGTCACTGAATAATACCCTCACCCATGCTCTTTAAACTGGCCGTATCATACTTTGGCGGTTAACTGCAGCTATCTAGCCTCTTGTGACACTTACTACACTGGTACTTGGACAATGTCTTCGCACTCATCTCAGTAGTGGCCCATTCCCACCTCAGATGGCAATTCCACATGTCTGGTTCAGGTTGATGTAAAAAATCCAAAGGAAAGAGCACAACCTGGCCCACATGTTTATCATCTATTACAAGGGAGCAATAGTCATTATGTAAAAAGTCCTAGTACAGTTATCCTGGTTGTAGGAGCATGAAACCCTCCTTTGGGTATTTCACTAGAATCAAGAATCACAAACAGACATTTGGCTGGGTCTCAACCTGTGGGAATTAAGGCAAAATCAACTAAAAAAATCATGGCTCCCTGGGAAAGCTAGGTACAAATACAATCAGACGCGGCACATATAAACTGGGCCTGGGCGGTGAACTTCGCTCCATTTGTGGAGTTGTCTGCACTCCGCGGTGCTCCATACACACACCCACTCCAGCTGGTCCAACACGTTTCGGGAATGGTTCCCTTCCTCATGGACCCTTTCAATAACAAAGCGGATGCGGTTGGGGAGGCCTGGAGGCTGCTTGTGGATGGCTGTACACAATGTTTCTTCACCCCTTCATTGTTTTTAAGAACTCTTTTGCTGCAACAAACTCAGTGGTGGGCACCCCACATGGGATTATTTTCACGGACTGCATGCCCCATAATGCATTTTTCGGCACTTGCTACAGACTTCTTGAAGTAATATGGACTTCCTGTGCAAAATTAAAATAAAAGAAGGCTTGAATGCAGCCATTTGCCTGCTGCTTTGTTATTGAAAGGGTCCATGAGGAAGGGAACCATTCCCGAAACGCGCTGGACCAGCTGGAGGGGGTGTGTGTATGGAGCACCATGCCTGACAATATATATATATATGTATATATATATATATTCACTGAAAAAACCATAGGTTTTACACACGTTATAGTTAGGAAGTAGCATTTAAAAAACCTATGAAATTCACTGAAAAAACCATAGGTTTCACACCAGTTATAGTTAGCTGAACATTTTACTCATACAAAACCATTGAAATTCCCACGTCATAGTTAGTTGGACTCACTATAACTCGCGCGACCGCAATCCACTGCTGATGATGTCACATATTACATCATTCATGACATGGTCAGTGACATCACTGATGACATCACTGATGACATCTCAAATGACATCACTGATGACATCATCCATGTGATAATATGATGCACCTCCTCACACTCTAATCTAACCTTTTATACATCCAGTGTTCATTACAGACTACCATTCCTGAAACCATTGACACAGTAATACCACTTACTACATACACACTCACTGATTCAAATTCAAAAACTTTATTCGGAGACATGTAAATCATGCCCATAAAAGTACACACATATAATACATGTTAAAGGAAAATACACTTTGCAATCGCAATCCGCAAAAAATACAGTATGATACATATAACGAATCAAATAACGCACTTTAAAAAGTTTCCAATGAATAAATTATTTTAAAAATTATTTTTAAAAATTCATGCTTTTCCTAGAACTAATTGCCTCAGGGTGATGCAAATTAAAAAGTAATTTCATTGCCGCTTTGATGGTTCTTGCTCCAAATTTAATAAATAAAGGTTTTAAAAAGAATTTACGATATTCACTATACAGGTTACATATAAGTAGAAAGTGCTCTGTGCTTTGTTCTGAAATGCTGTCGCACCGACATGGGCCTGCAGGGCGCATCTTAATCTCAGGGAATGCAACCAATAGGTGGACCGTACCCATCCTCATCCTGGTAAGAACAAACCGATGTTGCCCTTTAGTTACCTGGAAGAGGTAAGGGTGTAGGCCCACAAATTCGTTCAATTGGTTGTAACGTATACAGGTGGAAAGTTTGAGATCATCCGTGGCTCGTCTTTCAGCACAGTGATTTAAGAAGATTGATTTCAGACTGTCTTTAGAAAGATCCGAAGCAGAACGGTGATCTGATGCAACGTTTAACCCAAACACATTAGAGAAGGATTCAATTGTGTATTTAATCCATGGGATTTTGCGAAAATAATCTAGACGTAAACAATCCTCAATGATAGCCCTATTAAATGAGGTTTCGTCTTTCATCCAGACCGAACGCCATAGTGTCAGAGGTCTCAACAGTAATAGGTCATTTAGAAGATTTAGTCCTAATTCTTTATGGACCAAATTGTTAGCAGTGGATGTCGGGAGACATAATAATTTTTTCAGAAATTTATTCTCTTCTACCTGTAAAGGTTCTACCCTGGAAACCCCCCATACCCCTGCTCCGTAGAGAGCAGCCGAAAGACACCTAGCTTCAGAGATCTTAAGCATTTCCTTGGGCCTTCTACTACCTAATTTGCTAGCAAAAGCAAATATTCCGTTGGCGCTCCTGATCATTTTGTCGCGCACCGCCTCACTGATTCATAAGTCTACACACACATCCATGCATTCACCCATACAATCACTCATACATACAGTCACTCATCAATACAACGCTATCATATGCGCTCATAAACCTATACAGACATTCACACAGTGCCACTCATCCATGGAGTTACTCTCTAATCTACTCAGTAATGAAAAGAATCAATGACACTCCCATTTCCTCATCTATATAGTTATACACACATAACCTTACGTATTCAAACATATACTAACACATACTTACTCTCTTTTACAATCACTGATACAAGTACACATTGATCCATACAGTCACTTACGCAATCACAGGCTCTCATGTATAGTCATTGATATATGCCAACTCTCACATGCACTGTGTTTTACATATGTACTTACTTGGACATGTAGCACTGAGATATACATTCACTCACCAACACACCCATGCACACAGTCAACCGCCCATACAGCTATTTCCACATGTACTCTTGAACCCAAACACCAAGTGAATCAACTGCTCACACATCTATGCACAGAGTCACACACCTCCCAGCCACTCCCACACACACTCACCCTCACATACAAATACTTGGGCAACCAATCAATAACCCATATAGCCAGTCATATAGCTAGTAATCAACACATGCAGCAGCTTACACAACAACAGACATAATGATGCACACATTCAGACAGTTTAATCACTAACCTATGCATTCAGTAAGACACATTTAATCATTCACTCATACAGTCAGTTACACACCTACTAAATCCTTCATGCAGACACTCATGCATACACTCATTCTTCAATATGTAAAACATATTTTAACTTCACAGGAACACACATTCACTTGATGATGTCATCAGTGATGTCATCAGTGATGTCATTTGAGATGTCATCAGTGATGTCATCAGTGATGTCACTGACCATGTCATGAATGATGTAATATGTGACATCATCAGCAGTGGATTGCGGTCGCGCGAGTTATAGTGAGTCCAACTAACTATAACGTGGGAATTTCAATGGTTTTGTATGAGTAAAATGTTCAGCTAACTATAACTGGTGTGAAACCTATGGTTTTTTCAGTGAATTTCATAGGTTTTTTAAAAGCTACTTCCTAACTATAACGTGTGTAAAACCTATGGTTTTTTTCAGTGAATTTCATAGGTTTTTTAAAGGCTACTTCCTAACTATAACATGTATAAAACCTATGGTTTTTTCAGTGAATTTCATAGGTTTTTTAAAGGCTACTTCCTAACTATAACGTGTGTAAAACCTATGTTTTTTTCAGTGAATTTCAACGGTTTTTTAAATGCGAATTATTAACTATATTTTCAATGTATTCTATTGTTTTATCATAGTATTTCGAGAAATCTTTTCATAGGATTCCAAACTTTTCTTCACTGTCAGAATTGTTTAGGAACTCCTTATAAATCTTTAGAGGTTTACGAAGTCTTTACTTTACCTTCTTTTTAACGTTTTCAGACTTCTCACTAAATGTTGGAAAACGTACTGTGGTGCGCGACCGCGTGCGCGCACCCCGGTATTTTTAAAGATTAAAAAAAGGATGTATACTTTATCGGTATTGTTCTTGGGACCCCATATGAAGGTATACAACATCAGAAAATGTCTACCTTTCCTCCTTTTCACATTTTAAAACTTCATTAAATTAGACTGATACTTCCAAATGACGTGTGTGTCGGGATTCCGTCACCACGTATACGTCCTAATACTCGCATGTCAAATCATGTGACTTGAAAAGAACACTTCCTATTGGTTCATAGTAGTTTCTATTCTGCAATTTTCCAGAAACCACCAACTTCCCTCACTATCTATTTGGCGCTGAAGGGAGAAGAACCGTTTTCATCTTTCCGGAGACTTTGCTGAAATGGCTGCCGCTCGCAATTCATCCTAGGAATCTGAAGAAAATTTTCGTGTACGTTTATAAAAAAAAAAAGAATCTTTCATCTGGCAATATTTTACCTATCCTCAGTATCAAAAAAAAGTAAATGCTCCGAAAGTAACTTGCACAATTTGTGACACAGTACTTTCAAGAGGAAATGTTTCAAAAAAATATTCCTTTTCGATTCATACCTTGAAGAGACATGTGAGCCAAGTCTATCCTGTGCAATATGCACAGGCAGCGACAAGAGCTCTGGCAACAGAACTACCACCAGCTGTGGCCAGTACTTCATCGAGAGGACGACCTACATCTCCATCTACTGCACAGTTGGAGTTGAAACCATTTTTGTCGAAAGTGCATATTAAATGCAACAAGTGTCATGGATTGATTGTGTACGGGGAGCAGAGCCTCACTCTTGTAGAAAGAAGAATTAATGACCATCAAAGATTCGAATGTACCTAATTTTTTAACAACTTCTTATGTTCCTGTTTTACAGTTCAAAAATTCGGCTCCAGTTTAACAAATTATAAAGAATAAAAAACTTGTCCAAAAATATAAAAAAAGTTTAAAAAAACTACAAAACTCCAAAAAAAAAGTTCTTTTCAGAACTACCTCATTGTACCAAAAAGAGTTCTATTCATAAGCTAAAGTATCGCCGCATTTTCAGAACAATTATTAAAGAATGCGGCAATACTTGGGGCATATTATGAAGAAGACGTGATAAATTATCGTCGCTTTTATCGGCAGAACGCTGCTCTAAAAGCGACGATAATCGCCTTCATAATATGGGCCATATTATCAAGGACGGGCGATACAATATCGCCGCTTTTATCGGCAGGAAACTGCCGATAAAGCGGCGATAATGGACTTGATAATATGCTATATAGAATTCCTATCGAAGCGCATATAGATGTTTTCACATCTCACATGGGCTTCGATAGGATTTCCATAGGGCATATTATCAAGCCCATTAACGCCGCTTTATCGGCAATTTCCTGTCGATAAAAGCGGCGAAAATGTATCAACCATCCTTGATAATATGCCCCTATGTTCTACAAATTCCAATCGAAACGTATGTTATATGTCTTTATATCTAACATTACGTTCCACTGCAATTTAGGAAGAGGTGTGGCGCCGCGGCCAGGGCGACTGACGCTGGAATCTGGGGACCACGGTTCGATCCCCGGCTCCGGCGGCAGGTTAGCCCAGCACCATGTGACTCTGGGCAATAGCTCGCTTAATCTTCCCGACGGCCCCCAGCGCCTAGAGACCCTTACGGGTGATTGTGCGCTTTACAAATGTGGACTTTACTTAATTTATAAAGCATATTATGAACGCCATTTTTGCCCCTATATCGGCAACTTCCTACCGTTAAAGACGGCGGAAATGTCTTCCGTATCCTTGTAAATGTTCCTGAATACCTTTGTGACAACGTCATAACACCGCCTCCGGTAAGAGCACTTTGCATGTGTGCCGCACAAACAGTTAATGACATGCATAGTAGGCGTACGTTAAACCACAAGCAAAATGTGTTTGGAGACGAAAATACTATCACAAACACAGCTATTGTTAGAAAAACAGTTTAAATAAACTTCTTTATCGTACGAGTGCCACGGCCTGCTTTGATGAAGCATTTGGCAGCGTTAACATGGAGGTGTGGAAAATAAAACTAAATCAACCCCCACTCCTAATTACAAAGCACACATTAGTACATAAAAACAACGCTTGTTTTCACGCGGTAATGTTAACTGCCGCTGCCTGTTACAGGGGTACTATCACATATATATTTAAATTAATAATGACGTAGTTACACTGCGGAAAACTCTGCCGATACTTCTAAAACTTGTGATTCCCAAACTGTGCACCGCGGCTCCCCAGTCCGCCGTAATTAAGTGCCAAGGGCACAACGGACACTAGGATGATCAACCGTCCATAAATTCCACGGACGTCACTACCCTGTTATGTGTAACTGTATCCATCTCAGAGAGATGCGCGCTCCTCCCCTGTGAGAAGGCTGACAGCCCTTACTGGAACGGCCTTGGATTTCACTGCTACAGGAGCTCTCCTCCCGCACATTGAATTTCTCTATGGAACTTATTGGCACTTACTGAATGAGAATATGGCAGTCAAGGTTTTTTAAAGCAGATAGCGCTCTTCCTGCCTCAACGAACAGAAGACATTATCTTAGATAAAAAAAATAAAACCACCAGCATGCCATATTAGAAAACACTTCCTTTAAAGAAGGCTATGAAAGAAAATAAAAAAACAGATTAACGTTCTTCCATTCTCTCATGATTTTTAAACAGCAGTATTTTCATTAATATATTCAACAATGCCATGGTTACTGCTTTTGTACTTAAAGGAACTAGCACCCATTGTCAAAGCCAATAGTCTTTGCTTGTTCTTTGTGTAAAGATAGTTGCTGTTCTACATATCTGCATGCAATCAGACATACAACATAACACCAGTCGAGCACAACACTATGCTAGACGCATATTTGTAGCTTAGGTGTTTTAAACTGCCCTCGGAATTACATCCAACACATCCTTTGAAAAGACCCCTCCATTTTTTTTTTTAACAGTGCATAAAGCCATGTAAACAACACCATTTTACAGTAACCTGACATCCTGTTACTGGACATCATGTATAACTGATAACTTCTACCTTTTCAGTCTGCCTATGTACGGAGGCATTGTAAACTCTCACCCACCGCACCCCACCCCTTGCTGTAGTTTGTTCTTCACAGGCCTCTTCTCCCTACAACTCTGCAGAGAAAGACTCAGGTCATAAACTACAAAGCTGAGTGAGTAAATACATTTGGAATGTCTAAATGCTGGATCGATTATTGAAAGAATGAATAGATTAATGAAAAGAGAATAGTTACATAATCAAAGAAAACATGGATGAATAAATGAATGAGTGTAAGTATAGATGAGAGAAAAGATAAATAGATGGATGTATGGCTGGAAGGTTGCATAAATGGCTAGAAGATTGGATAGATATGTTAAAGGATGGATGCATGAGTAAAAGACCACCTGATGCATCAGTGATTTAGTGGATGGATGTGTGAAAGGATAGATAGATAAATAAGTGAACGGGTAGATGATGGGCAAGTAAATGTGTGGATAGATAAAATGATAAGTTAAAAAGTAAAAGAATGGATAACTGAAAGGGTGATTATAAAGATTAATTAGTAAGTGAAAGGGGGTAGATGGACAAAAGCATGGATACATCAGTGAAGTAAAAGGGTGGATGGTTAAGACACCGAATGGCTGGATCAGTGAACGGATGATTGGATGAGTGAAAGAATGTGTCCCAATTACTTTAAGAAAGGTAACAGAACGTACATACCACCTACCAACCGTTAAATAAAATGGTGAGGAACCACTGTAAACTGCTGAGTAGGTCAAGGAAACCACAGGTGAACATTGTTTACGAACAACTGTCCTAAGTGATAAAAATCGGTCCAAATACATAAATATTGTTTTGAATTCAGCAATATTCATCCATTTCCGAGCTATTGGTCTTAGTCATGTTATCTACCTACCATTACATGACATAGCTAAGAACTGCTCAGGGGCAACTATTAGATTTTGGAAATTTTTGACCATAGCACAAATATCTTCAAAAGTGGGTAAAAAGAGATAGCAATGTTAGGAACTGTTTCCAGTCACTAACATCTTGCAATACTAACTTTGCATGTCAACAATAATAAACTTCACAGACAAACAAAGCGAATCACAAGATAGTCATTATCTGTTATTAGATGACGCTAACTGGTGTTTGTATCACCTACATACTAGAGAGATCATTTTATCTCCGCTTTCTTGGCTTTTAAAGCCAAAAAAGCAGAATAAAACCCCCTTCATAATATGCTCCAAAGTTCTTTAACACATATCATTTACCTGCAATGTTTTGACACATCCGCATTAGTGAACTGACTCACTGAAATGTTGCTGATTTCTTAAATAAATTTTTAAGAGACTCCTTGTGACCGTACAGCCAATCCTCCATGGAACTTCACACATTAAACAGAACACTGGTATGACCAGGATACTCAAAAAAATGACACAGTGATGAAAAAGTATTTTTATTTTTTATACTTACCTAAGAAATAGTAATAAAGAAAAACTTAAAATCTTTAAAAGAACATGGTATCTGTTGAAAAAAAGTAAAAATAAGGTTATAGTGTCATTTTATAACACAAAACAAAGTAGAAGTGATTGAAACAGAAAGTGAAAGAAAAGAAGACTGAGGGACAGAAAAAGACCGAGACAGAATTATTTCAAAGAAATAATAGCACTCAAAGAATGACTGTCTAAAGGAAAGTAAAGTGAGAGACAAAATGAGAGTATAATTAGTGATAATACACAAAACAAACAGTTTGTAAAATAAACAGACTAAGAATACTGAAATGTCTTAAAGAGATAGATAAAATAAAGGAACAACACTAAGAGAAACAGAGTGAAAAAGAATGAGTAACAGAAGTTGAATGGAATAGAAACAGATGGAGTGTAAGAGAGATATTTTGATATTTATTGTCATTTGTAAAGCGCTGGCTTTCGCTCCGGAGGGAGCATCTTGGCGCTGAGCACACAGAAAGTCGTCTATGGGGAGCATGGATCAAATGGCTGCGAGAACTGAAGAGTCGGACTGAGTATAAATCCAAGTTTTCAGGGATTTCCTAAATAGGCTTTCGGAGGGGGCGTGCCTCAGGCTGGAGGGAAGGCGGTTCCATGCCTTGGCCGCCAAAAAAGAAAAGGTCTTTCCACCCTTGGATTTTAATTTTATACGGGGTTCAGAGATGAGGTTGGCGCCCGATGACCTCAAACAGCGAGTTGGATTATAGCGCTGGAAGCGCTTAATCAGGTAGGATGGACCCAAGCACCTGTTAGCTTTAAATACAGTGACTAAGAGCTTGAAAAGGATTCTCTTGTGGAGTGGCAGCCAGTGGAGGGCGTTGAGGGCTGCAGAGGCCGAGGACCTGCGGGGGAGTTTCAGAACAAGCCTGGCTGCTGCATTTTGGACAGTTTGTAGCTTTTTCAGAGAGGACTTCTTGATACCTGCCAGGAGGCCGTTACAATAATCCAGCCGGGAGAGGACAAGCGCCACCGCGACTGATTTCCTGGCACTGATAGGCAGAAAATTAAAAAATTTCTTTAATTGCCTGATCAGACTGAAACAGCGCCCTGCGGTAATGCGCACATGTTCAACGAAGCTGAGGAAAGCATCAAATTGAACACCCAAGTTGCGTGCTGAGGCTACCGCGCTCGGTGGTGCTTCGGAATTATGAGGCCACCAGTCTTTGGGGGAAAAGAATGTGCCTTTACCGAGGGGAATTATTTCTGTTTTGGCGCTGTTGCATTTTAAATGGTGCAGGTTGAGCCAAGAAAAGACTTCTGACAGACAGTTTTGGAAGTTGATGGCAGCATCCGGGAGTCTTTTATCAATAGTGACGACAAGTTGGGTGTCATCAGCGTAGGATGTCACGAGGATCCCATGTGATTCAATCAACGCAAGAAGGGGGGCCATATACACGTTAAAAAAGAGGGGGCTCAGGATGGAACCCTGTGGTACCCCTGAGGTGATGGATCGTTCACCGGAAACAAAGGGGCCTAAGGAGATCGATTGAGAGCGATTGGATAGAAATGATGTAATCCAAGCAAGTGCGGAGCCCGAGACACCGATCTCACGCATCCTATTAATTAGAATAGTGTGTGAGATGGTGTCGAAGGCCGCGGTTAAGTCGAGCAGGATGAGAACGGCCTGCCTGCCCTCATCCTGCAAGAACTTGATGGTGTCAGACAACTCAATCAAAGCGGTCTCTGTGGAGTGGCCGGAACGAAAACCGGATTGCTGCGGGTGTAAGATGCATTGATTTTCCACAAAATTCTTTAATTCCTCGTGGACTAGTTGCTCGGTAATTTTGCCTAGTGCAGGGAGGAGTGAGATTGGGCGCATATTGGACAAATCAGTAGGGGATTTATTTTGCTTTTTCATGAGGGGCTTGACTGTGGCCTTCTTCCACTCAATAGGAACAATACCGGAGTCAAGGGATTCGTTCACAATCGCATTGATTAGAGGGTTGACGGACTCAATGAGGTGGTGCAAGATGACTGGGGGGCAGGAATCTGTGGGTGCACCTGATTTACAGGCTAGTATGGCTTTGTGCGTTTGCAATAGGGAGACTGCTGTAAATTGGTTTAGTGAGGGAGTAGATGTGTCAGACGCTTGGATTAGGATGGGAACCGGGGGGAAGTCCTTATGGATATTATTGATTTTCTCCTCAAAGAAATCAGCGATTTGATCGCAAAGGGCTTGTGAGGGGGGAATTTCAAGTGCCAGTGCTTTGGGATGAGTGAAAGATTTTACGATATTGAAAATCGTATGTTGTTTCTGTTTTGCTGCATCTATTGCTAGAGTGAAAAATGCCTTTTTTGCTTTTTTTTATGTCGGAGAGATATAGCTTTCTCTGGAGAATGTAAGTGGATCTGGACGTTGAGTTGTAGGTTTTCCTCCATTCTCTCTCCAAAAGCCTACACTTGAGGTGGCAGTCAGCGAGGGCCGGAGTATACCAGGGGGCATTGGGTTTCTTTTTTCCTCGGGCGGTTTTTTGGCTGACGGATTTTGCATTTACAGAGATTACTCTCTCAATCCACAGGTGGAAGTTTGTGGAATCTAATGAGGCGTCGCCCATGATGGTAGGGGGGGGTACTGCCAGTTGTGGATTGAGTTTGATGAATGCAGCTACCTTTTTCCAATTAACAGGGAAAGAGGTGTGAGGGAGTTTAATGGGAGGAGGGGGCAAGGTTTTGTTATTAATGGAGAAGGGAATGAGACAGTGATCTGTCCATATTTGTGGTACGGGGGTAGCGGCATTTAAGGAGAACAGATTGGTACAAATGCCGTCCAAGGTGTGCCCGGCACAATGGGTAGGAAGGGAGACTAATTGGGAGAGACCGAAAATCTCCAGTGAGTGGCGGAAATTGAGAGTGTGGGGGTTAGTGTCAGATTCCAGATGAAGATTGAAGTCTACAAGAAGAGTGAAAGTGGGGTAATGAATAAGAAAAGCTGCCAGAGTTTCATCAAGGGAGGCCAAGAATGTAGTGGCATTTCCGGGGGGGCGATAGACAAGTGCGCCTGAAAAGGCAGAGGAGGAACTAGTGTGGATAACAAATCCCAGGGATTCGCAGTCCTTAAAGGAGGCCAGGTCGAAAGTGTGGCACTTAAGTGCTTTTTTTACAATGATGGCCAATCCGCCTCCCCGACCAATAGGTCTATCTCGTCTGAGGATGGTGTAATCAGGGGGGAGAGCGGTGGCAAGATCGGGATTTGAAGCATCGTGCAACCAAGATTCAGTGATGAACAAGGCATCCAGATCGGATGCTATGATAAGATCATGGATGTCTTGCCCGTGTCGCGCTAAGGATCTGGCATTGATAAGGCCACCGCTAAGGGAGGCTGTCTTATGCCGAGGACGAGGGAGGGGGGGAGGAATAGGACTGGGGGGATTGGAAGATGTCCAACCACACTGGCGGCAGAAGTAGGGGCCCCAGAGGTGGTCGGTGAAAGAATGTACATAACAGGAAGGACTAGGAAGGGTGTGGCGCATAGACAGCAACTCGGAAACGTCGTACCTGAGTGCAGGGGAAGTGGAAACAGCGTGTCCTGCGCCTAGCGCGGTCTTAGCGCGGACGGGCGCAGACGGGCTTGGCTTAGGCGCGGCTTCGGCGCGCGTCCGGCGCGCCCGCTGCGCCAGCCCGCTGCGCCGTCTGACTGGCTTGCACATTTTATAGGGAGGAAGAAGGGCGTGAAGGACGGCCCGACTTGAGCACTGTCCCCACCTGCCCCACTCAAGATGGCGCCCGCCGCTGGGCTGAAGGAAAAGAGTAAGTCGGTTGTGTAAGAGGTGTCAGAGTGCCTGATAAAATAATTTCCCCTTATGCTAAAACCCCCAGAGAGACAAAGAGACAATTTAAAAAGTAATTAAAAAACGCTACAATGCGCCGAGTTTCTGAACACAGGTCGCCTATTTCTTTACTACAATTCCTCTGTCGCTCGCAGCCCCAGTTTCCCTCACCAGGGAGAGCGACTGTAGGGCACCGAGCGCTGCAAAGGGCTCCAATTAAATACACCAGCAGGGCGGGAAGGACGGCCCGACTTGAGCACTGTCCTCACCTGCCCCACTCAAGATGGCGCCCGCCGCTGGGCTGAAGGAAAAGAGTAAGTCGGTTGTGTAAGAGGTGTCAGAGTGCCTGATAAAATAATTTCCCCTTATGCTAAAACCCCCAGAGAGACAAAGAGACAATTTAAAAAGTAATTAAAAAACGCTACAATGCGCCGAGTTTCTGAACACAGGTCGCCTATTTCTTTACTACAATTCCTCTGTCGCTCGCAGCCCCAGTTTCCCTCACCAGGGAGAGCGACTGTAGGGCACCGAGCGCTGCAAAGGGCTCCAATTAAATACACCAGCAGGGCGGGAAGGACGGCCCGACTTGAGCACTGTCCCCACCTGCCCCACTCAAGATGGCGCCCGCCGCTGGGCTGAAGGAAAAGAGTAAGTCGGTTGTGTAAGAGGTGTCAGAGTGCCTGATAAAATAATTTCCCCCTATGCTAAAACCCCCAGAGAGACAAAGAGACAATTTAAAAAGTAATTAAAAAACGCTACAATGCGCCGAGTTTCTGAACACAGGTCGCCTATTTCTTTACTACAATTCCTCTGTCGCTCGCAGCCCCAGTTTCCCTCACCAGGGAGAGCGACTGTAGGGCACCGAGCGCTGCAAAGGGCTCCAATTAAATACACCAGCAGGGCGGGAAGGACGGCCCGACTTGAGCACTGTCCCCACCTGCCCCACTCAAGATGGCGCCCGCCGCTGGGCTGAAGGAAAAGAGTAAGTCGGTTGTGTAAGAGGTGTCAGAGTGCCTGATAAAATAATTTCCCCTTATGCTAAAACCCCCAGAGAGACAAAGAGACAATTTAAAAAGTAATTAAAAAACGCTACAATGCGCCGAGTTTCTGAACACAGGTCGCCTATTTCTTTACTACAATTCCTCTGTCGCTCGCAGCCCCAGTTTCCCTCACCAGGGAGAGCGACTGTAGAGACAGATAAAGAGACATAAAGTAAGGTGAGAGAACTAAACTACAGATTTAAGTTTGGAAATTGAGCATAATTAATGAAAGCAGAGTAAGGGAACAAATAGTAAGGAACAGTAAAACAAAGAAATTAAGATTCAGGAAACAAATGTGATAAAGGGTCAATAAAGGTGACTCAGTATAAAACAACATAAGTAACAAACTGAAGAGTTAGATAGACTGAATAGAATATTAAAAGAAAACATGTAAGAGAAACAGCATAGAAAATTTAAAAAATGCAAAATGTGCATGAGTTAAAGGGAATAAACATGTCTAAACACCACTAACAAAGGAAGAGGATGAAACAAATAAGGATAAGAGAGAGGTACACGAAACTCTCAGATATGATTAGTTGTACTTACCTTAAAAATGTAATATCTGTGGAAGACAATAAAGAAATCTGTTATAATACATATTTCTAAATCCAATGTAACAAAATAACTTAGACAACATATTAAATGGTTTATTTTTGCTGTCCTCAGATAAATTGATTTTCACTATAAATAGTGATTTCAATAGTAATCATCATGTGACAGCGGGGAAAAAAAACCACAATCAAAATGATTGTGTTTAAAAAACCCGTACAAGATCTCTATACATACTATAAATACCTAGAAAAAAACATGTCTTAAATGTTTTTCTCTAATTCGCAATTTCTTTAGTAAGCACAGCACATACTCCACAATTACAAACTAATTAAAGTATACCAGTAACTTTTAATTTTCTCTCAACAAATAACCGTGCAACTATGTTCTAGAAACATTTATCTCAAGTCCACATTTAGATAACTCAAACTTTTCCGCGTGGCCAAATAGTATGAGTTAATTCGTTTTTTTTTAATACCTCTCAACAAACTTCCGAATAAGGGGTCGATTCCGATCCGGTAAAATGCGCTCCGAATCGTCGTACGGAGCGTTTTTTCCCCGTACGAATCGTACCCGTAAACGTCCCGTACGTACGACGAAGTACGATTCGTACCAGGAGCCGAACTCCGTACGAGTCGTACAGGACTCCGTACGACTCAAATCTCCGTACGAGTCTCACTCGGAACCCGCTGTACGTGACATCACTACGGTTCGCGGCTGGTTTTTCTGACCCAGCAAGTACGATTCGTGTCGGGTACGCACCGTACGACCCTTTTCCTACGGGAGCTGAAAACAGTCGTAAACGCAGAGTTCGCGCCGAAACAGGTACGGAACGGCCCCCCCAGGTATGGGACGTACCCCCCATGATCGCAGGGGTACGCGCCGTACCCCTGCGATCATGCGGGGTACGTGCCGTACACCCAGCGTACATGGGGTACGCACCGTACCCCATGTACGCTGGGTGTACGGCACGTACCCCGCATGATCGCAGGGGTACGGCGCGTACCCCTGCGATCATGGGGGGTACGCGCCGTACGGTGTGCAGGTGATCGTGCGCTTTTCCGTACGAATCGACGTGTACCGTACGAATCGCGTCCGGGTCGGCCGATCGGGATCGGAATCGTCCGGTCGTACGGCATCCGTACGAGTCGTACGGAAACGGCTCCGGATACGATTCGTACGGACGGGGATTTTACCGGATCGGAATCGACCCCTAAGTGTGTTTTAAAAACATTTATCTCAATTCCACATTTTGATATCTCATTTTTTTTCCGCGTGGCCAAATAGTATGAGTTAATTCCAACATGTCCTGTACCATAAACATTAAGGAAACCTTACCTGATATTATCACTTTGCCACATAAAAGTTTCATTTCTAGATTTGAACACCCTCAATCACATGCTATTTCTAAACAACACAGTTTCATATCTTTACAGTATTACTCTGACTAGACCAAGTAATTTCACTGAAATTTTGGTTCCAAAAATATCAGATAAGAATTTCTTAACTCAGAAGGCAAACGTTTCTTAAAACTTAATTGACTATCATTGCATAGCATCCAACCAGTTGGACACTTCAAATAAGCTATGTAATGTCCTGATGATATTGATGGCCCTTCATGAAAAATAATTGCTACAGTTACAAATGTTCTTCTAGAAATAGATATTTGAGAAGCCACAAAATTTTTAATTGAAGTTGACAATTTACTTCCATCAGCTCTGCATCGTTGAAGCATTAAAATTACATACTGTCCATATCTGTGGATAAATAAGGTTGATAACATTTCTGAGTTACATTGAGAGCAGACCATGTTCTGATGCGCATCTTTAACTAGTTTATTAAAGGACACTGTTTTACAATCTGGTAATGTTAAATATATAAATCTTTCTGTGTGTATGTCAGTACTACTTGTAAATAAACAATTATTGCAAATATGTTCCCATTTATAAGATAGGCCAAAAAGACTATCAATACCTACACCTTCTTCTTCCAAAACTGTAAGCATATACATAATAAATTCCTGACAATCTTGCTGAATATTCTGAGAAAATTGATTTACTCATGCACATATGTCTAAAACATTCCTTACTTCTGAAACACTTGCTACTTCACTATTACCACTGATACATATTTCAAACACAGAATTTAAAGAACAACACAATGTTTGCTCCTGATTTTCTCTAATCTGCTGCTGTAAACTTTTTAGAAAAAAAACCACATTAACCACTGCATTTGCATAGCAGTTGACACCAGACCTATTTTCAAATTTAAATCCAACAATCTCTGTAGTACTAACCTTTTTCTTACTCCTACCAATGACAGTCTCATCTTTTTTTCTTCATTTCTCTACTACTTCAGTACATTGTTCCTCATTTCTCCTTTTCTGACCACCTATACTCTTTTTAATTAAAGGATATTGAGGTAAACTTGGAGCATATTCTCTTCTTAACCTATTATACTCCTTCACACATTTTAAATCTGCACTAATCTTTGTCTCATCAAAATCAATTAGATAAAGTCCAGAAAAAGTTCTAACTCGCGATAAAGCAACATATGCCATACCCTCTTTGAATACACTGTTTCCAATATTTACCAAAGCACAATCTACACTTAAACCTTGAGATTTGTGAATAGTCACTGCATATGCCAAACAAATTGGAAATTGTTTCCGACGGACATACAAGTCTTTCACAAGTAAAAAATGACTTGAACAGCGACTAAATTGTTGAACTTCCTCAATTCCATCAAATTTTATTCGTAAAAATTCAATCTCAGCTCTATTTGGGTAATTTACAAAACCAACAATATTACCCATTGCTCCATTCACCAAACCTCTTTCTACAAGTAAATTTCTCCGTAAAATAATCCGACAATTTAAACATACATACAGATTCTTCTCTAAGCCAGCAGTTTTAGATATAGATTTCTGAAGAGTATCCAATTTTAACTTTAATTTTTCAGACAAAACAATAGTACTTCCTTCATGCTCTATTTTATCTTTAGCTTCCAGTTTCTTAATTTCTTGATTTTCCAACTTCAACATTTTCTCATTGAAAACTGAGCATTCTTTTAGAGTTGGCATCAAGCATATGACTGACTTATCTTTTACCTCTCTACTATATATTTTCTCAGGTACATTATCTTCATTGGGAAACAACTTACAAAGGAATCGAGTTCGTAGAGTTTCTTTCGCATCTTCAGTTACTTTTCCAATCCCTTATATCTTGAAGAATATTTCCATATTTGGTATCCTTTGCCTGTCGCATATTTTGAATCAGTTCAGTATATTTGAAATGTGACCATATATTAACATTTCCAATACTGCCAAGACACTTTCTGGTGTCTTCATGTGTAACAGTTTCAAATACAGATTGTCCTTTCACAGGAGTTAGTTGCAGTAGATCTCCAAAAACTATGACATGTTTCCCTCCAAATAAAACATCATAGTCAGTTTTAAGTATCTGCTGCATTCTTAAATGTACAAAAGCAAGCATTAAATTGGATACCATGCTTACCTCATCAATAATGAGAAGTTTCATTTCTTTAAGAACTCTAGAAACTTCATAACAAGCGTCTCCAGATAGCTTGTGATATTGCAATTTATTTTCATGTTCAACTGGCAGCATCAGTAAGCGATGTAAAGTAATACCTTTAATATTATGTGCTGCCAATCCAGTTGGAGCAGTAACAACACAAGACAGCGGTGACTCAGTTCTTTGCTGTAGATATGTAGTAATTCCTTTTATAAGAAAACTTTTCCCTGTTCCAGCTTCTCCACTTACATATAGTCGAATAGGTTCAAATGATATACATGAGCATTCTTTTTTGTCATGACGAAAACCATGCTCAATGTACTCTATCACTTCGTCATATATCTGTCTTTGCTCAAGATTAAATTCCTTCTCCAATTCTTCTAAGTTTATTATATCCTCTTGAGCTTGCTGCATTGCTCTTTCCACCTCATCCATGGCAGTGGCTGCTTCATTTCGGATAATTGGTTCTCACAGTGGATCCTGACTCAACGATGCAGAACTTTGAGTGTCTTGTGAACTTTCTCTAGCAATCTCCGCTGCAATTGTTGCTTCTTGCTCTATTTCGTCGTTCAACATTTTGAGATAATTACTAAAAACAGGACATTCTATATTACTTTTTGATGCGTTAAAGGAATCTTCATAACTAACGAAGTCTCCAAGTAGTTCCTCTTCAGTACGCCATGGTTTAAAGAGTTGCAAAAGAGCTAAATAGTAAAATTCTCTTTTGTCAGGATTTTCACAACTCAGTTTTCGGTGATTAATCAGGTGTCCTTTTCTTTGTTTCACCAGACATCCTTCCTGTCCAATCACAGCGTATATACCTTTTTCAACATTCTCTCTAATATTCCTTTTAAAAGTATATTGTTCAAGTGCTTCATACAGACAAATGTTTTCAAGCAGAGTACTTCTATTTGGATAGTATGTATCCAACATATTTGTTTTCAGAATGTCTGTACTGTTTGCTTCTTTCAGTGCTAAATATTCAATTTCTTGCACAGTTTTCAAAACACAGTTTCGTGTTCCTGCAAGACCTAAACTCACCCACAGGATACTTCGAGATTTCGCATAAAGACTTGCTGATGATAATCGATCACAACATTCATATGCTCCAATTTCTCGATGAGATAACATCTTCAAACTGTATGTATACAATTTCTTGCTTAGGCGCTTTTCATGAGAAATATCTTCCCACATCTCCTTCAGTTCCGTCTTTTCAGATTTCGTGATGTAAGACGTTACATATCGAGCCACAGCAATAGAGTTGTCCGCAACATATTGTATATCCATGTTAGCATTCCACATGGTCAAAATGACAGGGTTGTAGTCATTTATATATTTGGACTCTTCACCTCTTCTTAAATTGTATGTATTTTTGGGTGATCTTCTTGTGATATTATGTCGCAAAGATGACATCAAATTGTTGACTCTTCCTTTTGAAAGCACCGGTCGTGCAAATCCAAAACGACATTTAGTATAGAATTTATCCTTTGATTTGAATTTTCGCAGACAATATTTTCCACAACGATGTCTTTGAAACCGTAACACTTTTCCTCCTAAGTCCTTATCAGTTGTACTGTTAGGTATGTCACAAGTGGCATATTGTTCAATAAAAGACAGTACAGTGTCATCTGAGTCTTTTCCAAATTTAGGAGCATCCTTGATCCATAGTAGCATATGAATATGAGGAGCACCTCTTGCTTGATACTCTTTTCTCCAGAAGAAATCCAGAACTTCACCAAGCGGTGGATTTTTCTTGTTTGTAATAAAAGGCATCATAGCTTCAAATCTATGATTAAAATATCTACAAACATTAACTGGATCCAACTAACACAATTCTCCTGGTGTCTTGTAGTTTATATTTTCAATATTTGCATTCGCCTCTCGAAGAAATTCAAGTAAATCTTCCCAGGCATACTCTGCACAGCTTAGAGTTAAAAACCATGTTGGTGCTCCTAAGTTTCTTAGCATGCATTTTAAATCTCCATGACGACGGTACCAATACTCATTAGTACCACGCTGACATGCCATTAAATTAATTAGGTGAGAATCCAAAACACTATCTTTCTGTTGCACTTTATCCATAAATTCCTTTGCTGAAACATTTTGCAGATGCACTCCACTTTTTAGGATATGGTTTACTGCATAAGAAAGACCAGATAAGTCACTCTCAAACAGAAGATGAAACAAATATGGAATACATTGACGAAATCTTGGATCTTCTGCATATAATCTTGTTGTCCGGTACTCAGATGCAGGAATCTGCATAGGTCGATCATCATATCGCGCACCTTCACCTGTTGGGAATAACTGTGGGAAACAACGACCTTCCAAACTTTCTTCCCATACACTAATAGGACTTCCTTCTACTTTTTTCATCTGAAATAACTCAATAGCATTCCCGATTGCTTCTTTCGAATGCAGTGGATGAACACTGTAATGTTCATAAATTTCTTCAGTTCTGGACAAGTCGACTTTTTCAATTTGTCCAATAGACAAATCATTATCCTCTTCTTCACTTACCTCCTCTTCTTCTACATACACATTTTTATAGTATTTATTATTTTTGACTAAATACAACGTTGCCTTTTTGACTTTCCTAACATCCACTAAATCTTGCCAGATTTTCTTACTCTTTGTAGGTACACCATTAACTAGAATAACTAGAGGTTCCTCTTCTACATTTTCAATACCAATTGTCTCCATATTTTTTTAAAATCAAGTGGCAAATATACAACTCTACCCTTTAATCCTCTTTGTAAATCTGAAGGATTTAATTTCCCTGTCTTAGGCTCCATACGAACAATAGCCTGAAAAGGATGTACACATTGAATCAGAATAGTCTCATAAGTATTTAAATCCTTCAGTTCCAATGGAATATTTATCAACTCAAGATTATTATATACAGCTCTAGCAGGCATTCTATTTTCATTTAATTTATTATAACAATATTTACAAATACGTTGCTCAAAACACAAATCAAAATAGTTTTCTACCAGCAAATAAGTCGCAAACTCTCTCCACTGAGTATTATCTTCATCTTCACTTTTTAAATATAAATCAACTAACCTAGTTTGACTTTTGTAATGAATGCGTCGACAACACACACAAGTTAAATTTGTTTTTTCACCTGCAATCACCTTAAACTTTGTTATTTCCTGTTCAAATTCTTCAGTATTAAAACGTGCAACATTTTCTAACACATTTCCTTCTATAACTATATCAGTTTCTACATTCTCTTCATTTCGAGCAAAATAACTTACCTCAATTTCTGCACAAATATTCTTCACATCCAATGCACATCCATGCAAAAGAGCACTATTTAACTCTTTAAGTTTAAGTGCTGGACTTTTTGCATAATACATCTTTCTAACTAATTTTCTCATTTTGGTATGATGCACTGCTAACATCCTGAAGTGATGAAAAACACTCTGGCATATTTTTTTAGAAAGACAAGCCAGAGAATGGCCTTGCAAACCTGTTTTTTCTCTCACGCTGCAACGATCTAATTCTTGCAACATTACAATTTTTTTTTAGACTTTCCTTACTGTACTTACGTAAGAAATTGCGAAAGAAATCAATTGAATCCTGTCGTACACTGCAAATACTGCTACAATTCCAACTATAAACAGGAGCATGAACACGTCCCTGTAAAACTTCTCCACCTATTTCCCCTTCTGGATTTCTGACCTCAATTTTCTCTTTCTCAATAGGACAGCCATCCTTCACTTCATACGCTCGACCACTGGTGTCAACTGCATGCAACAAGTCGTTACTTTGAAAGTAACTCTCTTCATTAAAAAATGGCTCAGAATTTGAAGTATGCATCCATTTACCAGAAAAGACTTTACAAAAATTAGTTCTATTTATGTGTCTCTTCCATTTACTCTTAGCTTTTAAAACTCTGATTGCCTTATTTAGTGTATTTATTCTGTTAAGCACTAAAATAAACATTTTTTTTTGTCTTGAACGCATCATCCACAACTTCCTCTATATATTTTTTCTTCTTATAAAAAGCAGATTTCCTTTTAGAAACTTTTTCCTTTTTCAATAAATTCAAAACTACTCTCTTATGAAACATACGTTTCCTTATTTCCGCAAACTGATTAGTACGTCTTTTACTGTACATACTTTCCTCACCACTGATTTCAGACACAATTTTCTTTTTTCTTCCATTTCTCCTTCTAGATACTGAAAACTGTTTTTCCTTTTCAACATTATCCAATTGAGTTTTCCTTTGACACAATTTTTTCAAAAAATCCTTGCTGCTCTTACCAGGAGCACTCTTGTTTTTCTCCGTCCTTTGTTGATTAGATAAATCTTGTGCTTCTTTCCTCTTCAAATGGTATGTCTTTTTATACAGCTTTCTTTTTTATTTCTGGTCGGCATAGTGATTGATGTTTGTGATATAAATGACAATCTGTTTGGAAAAAATTTAAAAAATATTATAGACCCCTACTACCATATAAATTACAAATAATAACCACTGCTTGATTTTATAACTACAATAAAGTCAAAGAAACAGTCTCTGGTCACAGTAGGAAATCCTATAGTGAATATTGTTTCTAAATTTATGACACTCCATACCTGTGTTATCATTATACATGTATTTTATGAATGTAATTTTTCAGGCATATAAGTACTATACTAATATTCAAGCATTCTAGGTGTTCCTAATGCTTTTAATTTTTTTTTACTTTAATCTGTTACACACCTCATCAAAACTTTTACTATCATTCTCTAAAAAGAGAATACCAATGAATAGTACAACATTTTTTTTTTTTAAACAAAAATAATTTTATTGATTTAATATTTCGTATTCCAGAAGCACATGTAGCATCATTTCATCGGATACTTCATTAATATTATTTTCTTCTTGCAAATTCTCTTCTTCTTCCCCTTCCACCATTTCTAAGTATGAACTATCAAAACTGCAGTCCCAAAACTCCTCATTCTCTGTTCCATTGTCCTCTTCAAATATTCCTTGTAATAATTCTTCAATAAGTTCAATTGCCATTTCAAAATGGACATTTATATTTTCTGATGATTGTTCCATTAACTACTTCTTTTGTATCTTCTGTGTCCTTTTAAGAAAATATAAAGACTAAATTATATCTTTCTTATGATTAGATGACCAAAAATTACCTTGACTAGTCTTTAAACTAGATACATTTTCATACTTTTTAAGACATTAACTACATAGATTAAGATAGCACCTTCCTATTTATTTTAGAAAGAAACTGACACTTTGATCCTACACATTAACACTATTCCTTTTAATTTTTGTAATTGAAATTCTGCTGTAAAAACACATTTCAGTCTGAAATTTGTTTTCAGGATTTGTGTGCTGTAGAACTATTTATACCCTTTCTAATTTATTTGTAGGGATCTATTTTCTGAGTTCATCACTACACACTGTAATTCTAACTGTATGCAAACTGAAGGAATGACTCACAATATACCAATTAAAACATTCACTAAACAGATTGCTACTTCCCACAAAGACTGTTGCTTTTACCTTTAAACAGCATACTCAACATGTAAATTTCATCTAATGTAAAACATTTCATCATAACCATATGAAACCACATTCATCCGCGACTCGTGGAGGAAATTATGTTGGGGCAGGGAGACAAGGAGGAGGAGGTGTAGGGTGGAGGGACCTTACAACCTGGATATAGATAATTTCTAGTAAATACATAATTTAATTATTGAAATGAATTTTGTAGTGCGCACTGCATTGCAAAATTCTGATGCTGTGTACACTACAAAATTTGTTTTATTAATTGAATTGTATACTTACCTGCAATTATCTATATCCCAGATTTTAGATCTCTCCACCCTACACCTCCCCCTCCCTCCCTCTCTGCCCCACCGTAAGTCCCTCCACGGCCTCCGACTGACCACATCATAATACACCTGTGCAAATGCATATAATAGAGTGCAAATAGATAGTACAGTCACAGAAATGCATCAGAAATGGCCATCACGCCAACAGCCATATCATAATAGACCTCTATAAATCAAGAAAAATGACTGTACACAAATGATACAGCATAAGTTAGAGAGATAATGATGACTTAGCAAAAATTAATCCACGTAAACAGCAAACTCTTACAATCAAAGAATAGATGAACCCAAACTGCATAGAAAATAACACATGCACCCGGCCCATAAAAAGATAGTACCAACAAACAATGGAACCGTATTTCAAAATACATATGTACTGCAAGCAGGTACAGACATGTTTAAAATACAAATTAAAATCCTCCTGCAAAAGAGAAGCAGTGCGAATATTCTTAAAAATCTTGCTTATTATGCTATTCTGCACAAAAATAAATTGTCATTTAAAAAATTTCAACTCACCTGTAAAAAAGAATTTGGTCGTTGTATACTCTCACGTTCACTTCAGGTTGTTGCTTTTCAGCACCAAACACTCTTAAAAAAAATAAACAACTAAATTTTAGTTAACATATTACAGACATATTTGTTAGACAACATACACCCATTCTGCCAAATTTCATGCCTAACAGATACATTCCCTAGTTTTCTATCCAATATATATGCTAAAGCCTAACTTTAATATTTCTTTGTGAAACACATTTAATTACCAAATTTTTCACCCACAATTTTTTAAAGTCAATCATAATTTACAGTATAATCTACCACACATTGCCAGGATAGTACATGCAATATTTATGATATGCACTGCTACACAACCTTACTTAGTATATTTGTTTGCTAAATACATGTACATTATGTGCAGGGTGTTTTTTAACAAAATGGCGGTCAACACTTCCTGATTTCCTCCGAATCGAATCTTTACAGACGTTAATCAGCAAATCACAATGCCGCTCACGCACAGCCGCATAAGTGACTGAAAAGGGAAAAGTGTCAACGCATTGAATGTGGAAAACCGAGAAACAATCGTGTGTGATCAAAAAGGAAACGTGGTTTGTAAATAAAATGTAATGGTGCAAAGGGAGAGGAGACATGAAGATAGTTTCAGGACTTTAAGTTTTGTAATTTTGCCTTTTTTTCAAAATTGCAAAAATTTACAGTTTGCGGAATTGTGATTTGCTGCTTAACGTCTACCAACAGTCGAATCGGAGGAAACGAGGAAGTGTTGACCGCCATTCTGTTAGTGCGAGTGAATATATTCTACAGAACAAAGGGTTCGAACATGGAAAGGGGAGAAGGTACAGATTATCTAACCGGGTAGATTTTCTCAGGAGGTGCAGTATACACCCTGAACGCGAAAACAACATTTTTTTTCTTTGAAAAAAGTTACGGGGTGCGCGCACTCGATCGCGTACCCCTATTTACAAGACTTACGACTACGTGGTTTGTAAATAAAATTTAATGGTGCAAACGGAGAGGAGACTTGAAGATAGTTTCAGGTCTGTAAGTTTTGTAATTTAGCTTATTTTTCAGATTTTCAAAAATTTACAGTTTGCGGAATTGTGATTTGCTATTTAACATCTCTCAACATTCGAATCGGAGGAAATCAGGAAGTGTTGACCGCCATTTTGTTAGTGCGAGTGAATATATTCTACTGAACAAAGGGTTAGAACATGGAAAGGGCACAAGGTACAGATTATCTAATGGGATAGGTTTTCTCAGGGGGTGCAGTATAGACCCTGAACGCGAAAAGACCATTTTTTTTTTGTGAAAAAAAGTTGCGGGGTGCGCGCACTCGATCGCGCACCCCTATTTACAAGACTGTGGACTATTGCCTTTCACACAGATTAATAGCTGCACAATTTAATTAAACCTTAATTTACTCCTCTCAATAATGTTTATCAAACTTCAACTTACAGTCCCGCTGACACTACAACAATATTCTCATACCTAAGTTTCTTAAAAATTAAAAAGTATTCCACACTAAATGTTACTCTCTTTAAAGGTTTTCCGTTCCGTTACTACACTACACTCTCCTAACATCATCTCATTGCGTCACTTCTCTACTACTCATTAGTACACAGTGTCAAAAATATCAATACCGCACATAATCGTTCACATCCAGGCACTACCAATTGCATGACTTATTTAACAGGAAGCGCTGTAATGTTGCATGTGTTTTCAAAGGTACACCGGTACCTCCTATAATGCCGAATTTTACCTTAATACTCAGCAGTGATTATTTATTTTCAAGCAATGTGAATTACTATGAGTTTTTAAACGACAAGCCTTACTCTATAATAGTCACTCTGCATATATCTCTCTGTAAAAATGTAGTTTATCCACCCCCGCATGAGAACCTTGATGTTTCCATCTGGCCTTGAACTGAAAGTTCCATCCCCAGACTTGAACAACAGCCTTATTGTCACAAAAACAAGCTACCCGAGCATCTGTTCACAAACATATCTCATTCACTTAGCTAACACTCGCAAAAAACTGCATCTTATTAAATAGTGACCTTCCTTTACAATTTTCTGAGGTGACTCTCATAATCTTTAACGCTCCTCCACTTCCCAGCTGGGCTATTTTTTTTGCAACTACTAACCAATGGTTTGGTGATTTTTTTGCACCAAATTATTTAAAGGCATTCTGCTACTCTTCACTCCATACACTCTCATCTATCTTTCTCAACTCCCTCATCTACGACCAGCAGCTACTACTTTTGTGTTCCTATTTTCTTTTTTACAAAATGGAGGTCCGTCCTGTCTTCGCAAACAAGCTGGAGCACTTAGAACTGTTTCGCCACAAGATGCATGAGTACTATGGCATCCTACCACTCGCGACTTTGAGTGCATCATATGGATTATCATTTCGATTTTCCTATTTCACCTGTGTGCAACCTGTATTTCATTGCCTGAGCTGTGATTTCATGTGGGCCCTAGACTTATGTCTCTGCAACTCGGTACCTCCTGAAGTGAATTACAATCATCTCATGAATCCGTTACTTGATCATGAACAGCTTTGTTCCGACGGAGGGATTATGGCCTTTGCAGCGATACATGGAGTTCTGGGTCATTGGAATATATTCGCAGCGCGCAAGATTTCTTGGCACACAGCTACATAGAAAAGTCACGAGTTGTCCTCTGATGGTACTAGAGGGTCCGGTAATTAATGACCATGTATGTTCATTTCCTCTTTTCAATTGGATGGCTGACTTGTTTTCGGACGATAACAATGACTTTCTTTTAGAAGCGGTTGCCACTTACTTTGCCTATTCAATGCAAGGATGACTGTTATGCAAGCCATTGACGTCTTAACTGTTTTTTCCCTTCCTTATTTTTCTTATTCTTTTTTTATTTTTATGTTTTATATAAACAGACCTATTGGCTTTACTAACATTGGACATTGCAATTTCCTGCTGGTGAGATTTTTTTATTTTATGAGGAGTTAATTTTTTTTCCACACCAACTCGATTTTGTGCAAAACATTTCATGATGCTCTAATTTCAACAAATCACTAGCTTATGTTATCTTATCTGATTTGAAATATTCTCGAAGCAAGGCTGCATAAAACATGGTTAAATTTGCCCTGACAAATGTGTATAGTTACAATGACTTTTTATATCGTTTATCACCATTTTCCCTTTCTACTCCAATTTCCGCCTTACACACATATGTGCTGTTTTTGCTTTATGCCTATTGAAAGATTTTTGATTCATAACTGAAAAGTATATGATTACACTGATATTACCCTTGCTTATCAACCTGTATGTCACATCGAGTACTGTAACCTTTCAAAAAATTATCTCAATACAGTAGTTGTTCTGAATACTGATTTTCGAACGTCCCTGCAGATAACATACATGCACCTCCAGCCAAGTTTTCGCTTTTGGCGCGTTTTTTATTTCCTTTCACAATACCATACAACAAGCTTGTTAGTGCTTCGTATGCAGAAAACGAATTGTTAATGAGGTGATGTTTAACCACTAGCATTTTCATATATGATTACTAAACTTAAAATCAAAAAACACCTTCTTGCATGCAATATAATTTAATATATTTGATTGCGGGGCTGTACAATATGTTTTTAAAACGTTATTCATTTTGCTTCATACTACATTTCCATCATTTGTGTTGTATGGACTAGTAACTATGCCCACTACTTTCTTTATAATATCTTTACTTGTATTAGATAAAAAACTTCGCTTCAAAGCACTGCATCAGTGAATAAATATTTCAAATATATACGTTCTCTCTTTTAACCCATATTCACAACTGAAATAATGTATACTAAAACTGTATTCATGTGTTTGACGTAATCTCAGCTGTACTCAATTCATGTTTTCTTTTGTCAACCTGAATTATTCATAGTTCAACCCGCTGGCCTGCGACGCTCAGTCAAGCCTTTCTTTACGGGTTGTGAACCATAGCATCAATCGTACCTCTGGCAAAAAAATAATTTATTACTGTTAGCAAGCACCGCCGCAGTTCTGGTTCACTCAGACTGTTAATCACTGCTCCCCCGCTTCCACAGAGCACACGCTATGTCGTATTTCAGTACTTATCACCCTTTCATCTCCACTATAACAAACACTTCTTTGCCAGCCATCAGACAACAAAGTGAACAAGCACTGGCGTTGCCAATAGGTCTCGCAGTAGGAAAGTTGGAGCAATTACAATTGCAAATAACAAAGCCCTTTATGTTTTTAAAATGAAAACAAAAATAAAAGGCATTGTTATTTGCAATTGTAATAGCTCCAACTTTCCTACTGCGAGACCTATTGGCAAGGGTGGATTTGGAGGGTGGAGTTGGAGGGTGGATTTGGAGTTGGAGGGTGGATTTGGAGGGTGGAGTTGGAGTTGGAGGGTGGAGTTGGTGTTGGAGGGTGGAGTTGGAGGGTTGAGTTGGTGTTAGAGGGTGGAGTTGGAGGGGGGAGTTGGAGTTGGAGGGTGGAGTTGGTGTTGGAGGGTGGAGTTGGAGGGTGGAGTTGGTGTTGGAGGGTGGAGTTGGAGGGTGGATTTGGAGTTGGAGGGTGGATTTGGAGTTGGAAGGTGGAGTTGGAGGGTGGAGTTGGAGTTGGAGGGTGGAGTTGGAGTTGGAGGGTGGAGTTGGAGTTGGAGGGTGGATTTGGAATTGGAGGGTGGAGTTGGAGGGTGGATTTGGAGTTGGAGGGTGGAGTTGGAGTTGGAGGGTGGATTTGGAATTGGAGGGTGGAGTTGGAGGGTGGATTTGGAGTTGGAGGGTGGATTTGGAGTTGGAGGGTGGATTTGGAGTTGGAGGGTGGATTTGGAATTGGAGGGTGGAGTTGGAGGGTGGATTTGGAGTTGGAGGGTAGATTTGGAG
This sequence comes from Lissotriton helveticus, assembly GCF_964261635.1. Classification (NCBI taxonomy): domain Eukaryota; kingdom Metazoa; phylum Chordata; class Amphibia; order Caudata; family Salamandridae; genus Lissotriton; species Lissotriton helveticus. The sequence goes on from NC_136067.1 coordinate 1,839,162,807, forward strand.
TTGGAGGGTGGATTTGGAGTTGGAGGGTGGATTTGGAGTTGGAGGGTGGATTTGGAGTTGGAGGGTGGATTTGGAGTTGGAGGGTAGATTTGGAGTTGGAGGGTGGATTTGGAGTTGGAGGGTGGATTTGGATTTGGAGTTGGAGGGTGGATTTGGAGTTGGAGGGTGGATTTGGAGTTGGAGGGTGAATGAAATTTCCACGAGGGAATCCGGAATTAGCAGGAGAGAGAAACAAACCATCTCAGCATCGAGAGTTGGCACTAAAGCAGAAATCTCACCAGTGGCATTTACTAACTTAAATTCCCGCCAGTAGATTGCAATTGCTTCAAAGCAAATCTTTTAGCGTGGGCTGTTTTATGGGCTCAACTTTAAAAGTTGGTCACCAGGCACCCGTTTGCTAGTCCTGAATGTTTTTGCAGGATGATACTCATATAGAAAAAGTTTTAGCTATAGCAATGTGAAAGGCAGTAATGAATCTATTTTGAGGCGGCGAGTGGGGAGGGAACATCCTAACAAGTGGCAGAGGTGTAGGAGTGGCCATTTCTCTAAAGGGAAAAAATAAGTTTTAGTATAGAAACATTTACAAATGCATGTTACATCAAATTTTAGCAGAAGTGTATACAAGTACAGAGTGACACAAATGTGAGTATTTCTGGCAAAGCTTGGCAGAAACCATGAAAAGGCTGAAAATATTGTGAATTGCTGAAAAGTCAGCAATATATAAACTGTAGTTGAATTTTATGAACTGGCCATTGTTAATATGAGCAATTTAACGTAGTGTGTGTTTCCAGCGAAATGACTTCGATCGGGGTTGTGCAGTAAAAAACTGGAAACAAAGCAGAGCCTCACGTGGTGCCAGTGTTGACCTCTGTAACATGAGCTCTTTTGTTTAATCAGCGGGAACATCGGTGCTCTCGGCACTGGCATCTAATGGTCAACACCATACTTAGAACAGTTTACCATTTGGTGGCACTGCTCATCTAATTTAGAGATGAGTAGAACAGTTGTTTAGGAATAATGTATACATCAAAATTGGTCAGAGTCCTGGCGCTTAATATTTTACAAATTAAGCACTGGGGCAACATCCAAGGTATTGTGGACTATTCACAACTACGTCCATCTGAAGAGCTTCCTCCTTATACAGTGGATAAAGTGACCTTCACGAAAATGCTGATCCCGTTATGCCTGTGATTTGGGAGGGGGTGGGGGGTTGATCAGGCAGAACTGGGCAATGAAGAGGCTCTGGCGTAATGGCTGGAGCGGGCGACTTTGATGCAGGGGAACTGGATTCGAGTCAGCATTCTGACAACTTTGAAGTGGTGGTACAAAATTAAGGGGGGGAAATTAAAACAAAAGTGCATAAAACATGAAGGGCGACCAGCGCACAAGACGGGGTGGTGGCATGATTGAGTGTTTAAAAAGAGTTCAGAATGCAATGGCAGAAGGCAGCTCGGGTTACAAGCTGCCTTTGAAGAAGGACAGGCAGCACTGGGAGGTGGGCTGATTCACGAGCAGATGGGCCGGTTTATGACCTGCGGAGCGCGTGAAGTGGCTTTGGGAAATGTCTTGCTTTGAGGGAGGAGTAGGGGGAGTGGGGCGTGCATGAAGTGGCTGTTGGCAAAACGAATCCTGGGAGATGATTGAGTAACAAGCCCGCCCTGTGCAGTTTCATACAATGCTGCGGCAATGTAATTAACCCGCAGAGTTATGCGTGCCTTTTTAAATATAAATCGTGCAAGGCTGAGAGTTGGGTCTATTTTTAATCTGGCAGTGACAAATGGCCGCTGGTTTCTCAAGGAGCCAGAGCTAACATACATGATGCAGAAAGTGGCGCTTTCTTATCTAAGAGTTCGCACCGGACGCTGCTGATGCAAACTACAATCCCAACCTGCACAGCTTAATTAGATAAGCCGAACACTAAGCATCTGTGTGGCAGCGGAGCAGCTCGGTGCCAACAATCCAAAGACGGAGGGAAGGCAGAGAAAGGGAGGGGGGAGGAGAAATACGACACGGTGTGAAGCAGCAGGGGCCGAGTGCAGTGGGAGGAGTGCTGCTACAGCCTGGGGGAAGCTGGCTGGGGAGGGGGAGGAGAAATGCAAGTTTATGGCCCAAAAGCGCGTGCCTGTGGCCACGTGAACTTCATGAAAACCGCAGCAAAAAGCCCGTGGTTTCACGAGGATTTTGAGCACTTGAATTCTCGCTCCCTCAATGCGCTTGCGCGCATTGTAGGTCACGAGACCTAAAAACCAAAGGGACTAAGAAGTTAAACACGACAAACCCTCAGCTCTGTGGAGCCGACCGAGCGGTAATTCTGAAACTCGACATACACTGACTAACGCTTCCAAAAACCATCTCAATTATATAAATAATATTTTCGAAACCTGCCAAGTACTCTAATGCGACTATCTGTGTCTGCCTGCAAAACAAACTTCCTCAGCCCAGACTGAACGCATATACACACACATACACATCTAAGATAACACAAAGCAACTGATACGGAAAGCAGGAGTGAGATAAAAATACAGTCAAACGGCGGAACACAGAAACCTCTATATATATTCAGTCTTCTACATCAATTTATGAAGGCATATACTCCACGAACCTGTGTACAACCTCATGGTCACAATTTTTTATTTGATTGTACTGGGACACCTCTGCTTCTCACCCCAACCCCACCAGTGCATCCCTAGGCCACAAACCACACTGTAATTTTTTCCTCAAACTTAAAGTTTAAAATACCTAAAGCATTCCCACTTTTTGTCGACGATATCACATATAATCTACCATTTCTCTCTCTACCTGCATTATCTGTGTCTCTGCCGCACCTGAACGTTTCACATCTCTATAAAGAACCATTTGAATGTTAATTAGGCCTTGCACTTGTTTTACCCATTCTAAGAGCCCCTCCAGCTTTACTCTACCTACTAATTACACGTTCATGTCCCCCTAGAAAAAAATCCTTTTTTTTCGTCCCCCCCCCACAAAATTTCGTTGCAGATCCGTCTCTAACTCACATTTAATTCATAGACCTAACAGTAGTGGATAGCATAAAAACATGACTGAAGTCCACTAACCTTAATCAAATTTATTAATCGTAATTTAAAATTAATAATTACAAAGAAACAATGTTTAAAAACAGTGATGTAATAAAATGGAACAGTTGTTGAAAACATATAAAACTGTAACAAAGTCAAAAATGTGGTTGCTTAGACACTGTAAGTCAAATAATCAAATATAGTGATCAAACCACATTTAACGGTACATTATAAAACAAACAGTTATACACTCACCTTTACCAATGCTTTATAAGATGTAGAACAATGATAGTAGCAAAACGATAGCCGTTTGACGGAGCTCTCAATAATACTTCTATCACTGCAACCAAAGAATAATGGCATAGATTTTCTGTCAATACACACTCATATATGTCTCTCCAACCAATCATATTTGTTCCCGCACAATTTCATAATCAAATTAACATTTCAGTTGGTTATCCTTTCAATATTTTCAAAGTCACATAACGGTCACCCTTCACCCTCTGCCTTTTCTAGCTGTTACCATGGTAACAGCTCATTCTGCACCTGGCTGAAGGCACAGGTCAAAAGTTCATATCTCAACGTTCTAAATCAAAGCAATAAGGCGCAATTCCCTGCAAACACACCTGCCTATCCACTGTTTTTTTACATTTCTTTTTTTCCACAACCAATAGAAGATTTCGTTTTAAAAAAACAGTAACATACAACGTAGTCTTCAATCTTGAGGTATAACAATCAACCAATCATTTTCAGTTTTTCATCAACACCACACCTCATACACTTTTTTATCGTGACTTTCACCATCTACTTGCCATTCCACTTCAAGAACCCATCGGAGTACTACTGCATCTCCCTTGAAAATGAAGGTTTGGCTTGTAGGACACAGTTATATTCACTGGAGTGAAAAATATGCTGCAAACAGACGAATTTCTAACCTTGACTTACCAAATGTGCAAATTACGTGGATTGGCCAAAGAGGATTAAGATGTCACCAATTGATACTGCTAGAGATCGCGGGTCACCCGACCAAAAATTTCGCCACTTCCGGCTTCGGGCCCATATATTTCAAATCACCAGATACATTGATCGGATGACGTCACAATCTACTACCAATAATTGTGGGATTCCTTTCGATTATTTCTGGTGTACCCGACTTACCATCCACCGTTACGGGTACCTATGACCACAATGGATCAGGGAGCTAGCTGTAAAAGGAAAGGCAGCAAAAATAATATACTCTTCAATAAATGACTTTACTTTCATAAAATGACCACGGACAACTAGAAGTTTTATAAAGTTTATATAAAGTTCAAATCAGTGTGAAAATCCAACTTACATTTGAGCAGACAGTCAGTAAGCAAGATAACAAAACATTTTGGATTCAAGAGAAATGCGACTGGGAACCTGCTAAGCTAGTAAAACTAATCATGTAAGAGTGGACATGGGTGATGAAGCAAAACTAGGGCAAGTATCATTTATGCTATGGAATGGGAAAACTTAGAAAACTAAACAGTTCGGTTAACGTGAGAAATAGGACACGCTATGACTTCAGAAAATCTCTTCATTCAGTTTAGTGAGAGAAAATTATAGAACACATCTAACAAGTTATAAACTGTAAATGGAAAAAATGATTTGTAAAAAGGAAAGGTAACATAGGAACATGCTATGAAAATAAATGCATACGTTTCATGAGATGCAATGAGTTGCGGAAAAAGCATGGAAAACTTATCATATGCAAAGATATGTCTTTATTGAAGCAAAGACAGAAAAATAGAAAGGTGCAGTTTCAAGAGATTTAGAGCGATATTTACCTAGACTGGTGTGAAAAACCAAACCCTGGCCACGGGTCAGTTAAGGACAGGAAACCCTCAAGGAAGGATACCCCTCAATGGACAGCAGGTGCAGAATGGACACCCAGGACAGGACAGGAAACCCTCAGATTAGGATCAGGACAGGACCACCAGGACACGACCAGCACCAGCAGTTTGGAAGCAACGCCTGCGCTCCACCCTCTCTGCAGCTATCAGTCAGGACCCCGATTGGGTCAGCGAACTCCCAGCAAAGTGCTCCGCCAGCACTTTTAAGGTTTAGTAAAACCTTAGTCTATGGTCAATTTCGGTCAGAGTGCTCCGCAGCGCTCTGTATCAAGTCACCTATTGAGTGCGTTGGGTCAGTGACAGGTCAGCTATTCAGACAAGTCGGACAATTTCCCTAGGTGAACCCAGGGTAGATATACTGTTTTGGGACAGGGTACCACCCCTCAAATGTTGCAAAGTGTCAGAATCCCCAATTTCGATTGGTCCTAAGGTAGGATTTGGTTAACACACCAATCAGAACAGACTATTACAAGCCCTACTTAGCATCCTAGGGTGCCGCCTAGCAAGATTGGGGTTCCCACGAGAAGTCGCAGAGAATACAATGGAAAGAATACATTTTGATACAATAGAATACAATCATGATGCCTTGGCTGGGTGAAGGTGCACGTTCCCATGCTGGCTCTGGCATCAACCTTCTTTGGCTTGGTTTCAATGTCACCGCACCACGGCTGATTCTGCGCAGAAATACCCTCCAAGATGGACTCCCCAGCCCCGTTACCCCTCAGTGTCGAGGATACATGAAAAGTAAGCGAAAACAAATTAATACATAGAAATAAATGAATGTATTACATGTTATAAGTTCGTACTTTAGTTTCATCATTATAAAAATATACTATGCATTAGTGAATAAGTGCAACGAATAACATCACAGGAGCAGCAGCACAAAGCTTTAGCACGTTATTGCTATTACGCATGCGCACCTTTTCCCTCTCGAATTCTGACTGCGTCATGTCAGCTGACTATGCCTCACGCATGCGCAGAAACGAAAATCCAAGCAGCGGCCATTTTAGGGACGAGGATTAATCGTATTAGTAGAACACATAGGCAAGCTTCGCTACCTTTCACGCATATCCAAAATAAAGATATTAATAATAACGTACGTTTGTTATGAGGTTATGACAAAATCGAGGTTCATGAATCGAGCAAGTCGCGATTCGAAATCTTGCTCTATCAATCCCCTCTTTGATGATATTTACTATCATCACACATAAATGGAACCAGATGCCAACTTTCTTTCATACTTTGTACAACTCTATCTCTTCCAACATGCGATTCAGTTTTTCCTTCTCATTTTTGGTAGGGTGAGAATTTTTCACCCTTTTGTAAATCTGATTATTCATTTCCTCCAATTCAAGCTCATCCGCATTCCGTTTCACTCCTCTTGCATTCACCTGATACTTCTTAGTATGTCTTCGGCATTTACAACAGACGAATATGAAAAATAGGATAAGACCTATAATTCCAATTGGCATCAGTACTTTGAACAATAAGCTTCTACCTAAGTTAGCAAACCAATGACCTACATTTGAGAGACCATCAACTAGTCTCCTCCAGGCACTGTCAACCTCGAGTGGTTTGAGTTCCCTTTCCAAATTAATAATGTTTTTCACATATCTTTTGAGCTGCACGCTCTTGTCCGGAATGTAAGTGCAACAATGTTGCGCCTTCAACATCCGGCAGACTCAGCCCTCTTTTGCTAATAAGGTGTCAAGAGCAAGTCTGTCCTGCAAAACCATTGATCTGATCGCAACCATTTCGGTATTGACCAGCAGAAATCCATGAGCTGTATCAATAGACAGCACATCCACTACTGTGGATAATTTGCAAATTCTATGAGTGTTCAGAACCACTCCCACTCCAGGTATCAGTGCACTAAAAATACTACCCATTATTTCACCTACACTTTCTCTTTTACTACGCACTAAGCCATTAGTGTTTTCATTGTTTCCAGCAATTTCATTCACATGGTATATTTTCGGGAAGACAATGCCAAAGTAGCAGCTTCCATACCAGTGATCCGGCAATTTGAAATAAGCCTTGTCTCCACATATATAATAAATTCCAGGAAACACAGGCTCTGACCCATTTTTGAATCCCCAACCTCCAATTACCTTGTAATTGTGCTCACATTGACTGGAACCAATGAAAATGTTATTATAATAATCAGTCTTCTCGCGGTGAAGACAGAGTTTCCCTTTCTTTTCGAAATCCAGCAACAGAGCAGGTCCCGCCCCGCCAGTTGAGGTGCTTTCCATGTTCTCAGCCCATTTAGGTGCTTTCTGCCTTTTGTCATTAGCCTTTCTTTGGAAACTCTCCCTTCTCTTCTCTGCCATGTTTAAAAATATTTTCTCTTGTTCATGCAATGAACAGGTCAAGTTGTCTCTATGTGCTTCAGCTATGTCTATATTGCCTATAGTCAAAAAGTAGTCTCCCATATAGCATATTACGTCACTTTTGGTATGTACAGGATTCAGATTTCCACGAATGGGAAGTTCAGAAAAGATCACGTCATTGTTAGAGTAATAGTACTGTAACGGTCCTCTTTTGTAAAATAAGCTTGCTAAAATACTACAGGAAATTCCATATGTCAGGGGCAAGTGATGGTATGTCACGCCTTCAGCTACAGAGGTAGGTAGCTTCATGCAGACATAGCAATCCTCTATCTCCATAGTCTCTACATAGTGTACTAATAAGTTTGCGAAAACATTTGAATGCGTCTGATTCCTAACTCCGTGGTAGTGTAGTCCTTCCTCATCTGATGCATCTAAGTCTCGTTTTGTTTGTCTGAGTGCTTTCTCACGTCTTTCTACACTTCGTGTTGTCAGTTCTTCAGGGTCAGTAATCTGTGTAGGGGAAATATTAGTATTTTTACTAACCATAAAGGGAATGAACACTGTTAGTCCTATCCAAACTAATATAACTATAACTATACTACATATACATACTTTGCAGCATGTTTTGCAACAACTGCAACTAGGCCTTCCATTCGTTCTTGACTCAGACATTTTGGCTCAGAAGAAATTTCTCAACCCCTCTTTGTAAGTTTACACAGATAGCTTACTCTGTGCAACCTCAGGTGAGCTCGTCTTCCTCTTCTTCAGAGTCCTCAGCAACCAGTTCTCCGTCACTTTCGTCAGTGATGTCAAGTTCCTCAAAATTTTCCAAGATTAAGTAGGTCCACTCCGGATCCTGATATTTTTCGTTTTGTCTTTTTATTCGCTCACTCCTTCTCTTGGAGCTATCTTCAGGTATTTCTGCAATTCGGCGACTTTTTCTTATATCTCCCAGTTTCTCTTGGACTGTTTTTATTCTTAATTTCAGTCTCTTAACATACCTTGGCTCAATGTGCTTCTTTTTCTTTAGTCTTTTGGCTGGCACTGCGATCTGACTTTCTTTTAACGTCCTTTTATTTTCACTTGTTTGTGGCACTTCAATTTCTGTTTCTTCCCTTCCTGTCTGACTAGTCCCAGGTCTTGTATCTATTTCTTCTGCCTGGTTACTAAGCTGGCCTTGTTCAGGTGAATTTTTGTTTTTGAATGACTCTATTTCTTTGTCCTGAACACGTTCTTCTAATTCTAACTGATCCTGTTCAAGCACTTCGATCCCTTGATTTTCTTCTGCTCGAACTATTACACTTTTTCTAGTCTGTCCCTTTTCGATTTCAGGAGTTAGTGCAGGTGTGTCAATCACCTGATCTGTCCCTGTCTGACCTTCTTCTTCGTCCTCAGACTTGATGTGAATCTCAATGATCTGAGGGTCTTCGCCTGTGCCTTGCTCGACCTCACTATTCCACTCTCTGTCTTCTCTTATTCGCTCTCTTGTTCTGAGTGGATCTCCAGAGAGATCGACTATGGGTATCCAATCCTCTGGCCAGATTCCCGGCAGCTCGTCATCAGCTACTTCTGGACCAGCCTCCGTTGGATGTTCAGCAGTACTGGTGCTTGGCCGCGCGTCATCAGCTACCTCCAGGCCAACGTCTGTGGGACCCTCAGCTGGGCTGGTGCTCGGTCGTCTGTCGTCAGCTACTTCAGGACCAACATCTGCAGACCCCTCAGCTGGACGACCTTCTGCTCCAGGCTCCTCGTCGGTTATCACCTTCTGGGTATGGCTGGCATGGATCCACTTGGGAACGCCGGCGCACTTTACAGCAGTTGTCGTTACCAGGATTACTTGCCGCTTTTTCCCCCACCTTGGTGCAAGGCAACTTGAACGAGTGTGCTTCTTTATTTTAACCCAGTCACCAGGAACCAATTTGTGAACTGGTGTTGTCGGGTTGGCGACGGTGTCTGCCCCAATCTGGCGAGAGATAGAACGCACTTGATCACCCAGTTGCTTGCAGTATTCAAGTACCAAATCATCAGAAATGCTTGACAGTTTGTATCCTGGTACCCATGCTTGTCTCATCACTCTTCCCATCAAGATCTCATGGGGGCTCAGGCCTGTTCTCCGATCTGGAATGCTTCTGAGTCCCATCAGAACAAGAGGCAAGGCATTTATCCAGTTTAGGCCAGTAGAATCACATATTTTTGCCAATCTATTCTTGATGGTGCCATTTATTTGTTCTACCACTCCAGAAGCCTCTGGATGATATGCACAGTGCAGCTTTTGAGTGATCCCGAATGCTTTACAAAGCTGGGCCAAAATTTCATTCTGAAAATGGGTGCCTCTATCTGAATCAATAAAGACTGGAACCCCGAATCTAGGTATCAATTCTTTTAGTAGAAGCTTGGCTACTGTTATGGCGTCACAATGTGTGGCAGGGTAAGCTTCCACCCACTTTGAAAATAGGCAGATAATGACAAGGACATATCTTTTTCCCTCACATCGTGGCATGGTAATGAAATCAATTTGTATTCTCACAAAGGGACCCCCTGATCTCCCAATTTTCATCAGTTCAACTACTGTTCTTTTGCCAGCGTTGAACTGCTGACATGGCAAGCACCTCTGGCAAAGGGACTCTGCTACCTTCCTGAATTTCTTGTTGTACCAAGTCTGTTGAAATACCAGAACCATGGCATCCCTACCAATGTGTGATCCTTCATGTATCAGTCTGGCCATTGGGGCAAGTAGTTGTCTGGGTAACACAGCCATACCATTTGGGCCCACAATGACACCATCCTCACGTCTTGGTCTACAACCTTCTTCCTTCCACTTCTCTTTCTCCTCCCAGGGCGTCACATGCTGCCATTCTCTCACTTCATCCCATGTAGGCACTTCTTCAAACATCCTAAGTTGGCAGCTGCTTCCAGTCCCACCCCGCTTCGGATTTATTTGCATCTGTTCCATGGCGCATTGTTTTGCCACCCAATCAGCAAAATCGTTTCCCAAAGATACAGGGTCAAGGCCCTTCTTATGAGCAACACATTTGACCACTGCCAATTCCTTTGGTAACTGGATTGCCTCTAAAAGGTCTTGAACCACTTTTCCATTTCGAATGGGGGTACCTGATGAAGTCAGGAATTCTCTTTGTAGCCATAACTGGCCAAAGTCATGCACCACCCCATAACAGTACTGGCTGTCAGTATACTCTGTTATTCTTTTGTCTTTTCCCAATTTGCAAGCTCTAATCAGAGCGATCAATTCGGCTACTTGTGCAGACTTTACTCCAAATAAATAAGCTGCTTCCTCAATTTTGTATAAAGTGACCACAGCATAGGCAGCACTTAGGCCCCCCAGTTCATGCCTCAGGCACGAACCATCCACAAACCATTCCTCATCATGCACAGGCAAAGGAGTTTCTTTAATGTCTGGCTGAGGTTTAGTATTGAACTCTGTCAGATCAATACAGTCATGCTCATCATCTCCCTTACCTTCCATTACCATTGATTCAGGGAGTAGAGTGGCGGGGTTTAAAATATTGCATCTGGTGATGACAATGTTTGCAGCACCCATGAGAATCCTCTCATATTTAGTCAGCCGACTAGGGGTGAGATACTGAGTTTTTGTTCGGGTCAATAGAATCACAACTGCATGTGGAACATACACAGTTACAGGATGTCCCATGATAATGGACTCACTTTGTTCTAAACTGGTGCATGTTGCAGCTACTGCTTTCAGACATCCAGGTAATCCAGCAGCCACTGGATCCAAAGTGGCAGAGAAATATGCCACAGGCCTTCTGGTCGTGCCATGTTCCTGAGTCAGGACTGATAATGCACAATTGTCACGAGTGTCACAGAATAGGCCAAACTCTTTGGAGTAATCAGGCATCCCTAGAGCAGGAGCTGTACACAGACAATTTCGTAATTTTGTGAAAGCTGTCAAGCTCTCGTCATTCCATTCAACTGGGTCTTTCGCTCCTCTCTTTGTCATCTGAATCAAGGGCTTTGCAAGGGCTGCGAATCCCACAATCCATTGCCTGCAGTAACCTACAACTCCGAGGAACATTCTGATTTCTTTCTGAGTACGGGGTAACTGCATATTTTGAATTATTCTGACTCTCTCTGAGGTAACTTTTCTGATGCCTTTTTCTATCTGGTGTCCCAGATATTTCACTGATTTCGAACAGAACTGTAAATTTTCAGGGGCCACTTTATGTCCCTTTTCACTCAGGTGATTTAGTAGGGCAATGGTGTCAACCACGCAGTCCCCATGACTTTTGGACGCCACCAATAGGTCGTCAATGTACTGGACCAAAACGGACTTTCCAGGTAAGACTAAAGTTTCAAGACATTTTTTCAAGATCTGATTAAAGATAGAGGGGCTCTCTGTGTACCCCTGGGGGACCCTATTCCAGACATACACGTGACTGTTGAAAGCAAATGAGAAAAGAAATTTGCTGTCTGGGTGCAATGGAATCGAAAAGAATGCATGACATAGGTCTATCACAGTGAACCATTCAGCATCCCAGGGAATCTGATACAGGATCACGGCTGGGTTCGGGACAATAGGGCAGCAATGAACCACTATCTTGTTTACCTTTCTTAGGTCCTGAACTACTCTGTACTTGCCATGAGGCTTTTTGATGCCCATAATGGGTGAGTTACACTGGCTACTCATTACTTCCTGTATTATGTTTGCTTCTAGCAATTTCTGTATTTCAATGGCAACACCTGCTCTCACTTCTGCGCTCATTCGGTAAGGCTTGGTATTGGGGTACACTGCATTTTCTCTCATGGCTATTTGTATGGGGTCTACGTTTTTCATTAATCCCACATCCTTTCCTGTAAAGTCCCACACTTCTGGCTTCACTGTCTGTTGGAGTTCTTCAGGTCAGTCCTGTATAGTCAGTCGTTTTATTTCTGAGTCAGGTCTAATTAACATTAGCTTGTAGATACCGTCTTCGTCTGCAGTTTGAATTTCGACGCCCTTTGGTGTGCAAAAGATGGTACAATTCATTTTGCACAGCAAATCACGTCCCAGTAAGTTTACCGGACTGGTATCACAGACAACAAATCTGTGCATTTGTTTGAAATTTCCAATTGAGATCTCCATGGGCTCGGTAACAGGTGTACTAATCAATTGATTAGATACACCCACTACTTGGATGGCTTCTCCCGAGAGGGGTAGGTTTGGAACGTCCACTGTTCTCACAGTAGAACGGGTAGCACCAGTGTCCAACAGAAAGGTGACATCATTTCCATCAACCTTTCCTTCAATGTATGGTCCCGACTGGTCTACCGGCAAGGAAGCGCCAAGTACGCACTCCTCGTCCTCCCCTCTCAGGCCCCGTCAGTACTGGTCGTCACAGAAGAAAGTGTCGTTCAACAAATACTGCGAAGTTGCTGCATTTCTATTTTCATTCCCTCCCCAGATTTCTACGTCATCACCCTGTGGTGATTTTCCTTTAAAAATAGGTTTTGGCGCTCTGGGCACTTGGATCGTTTTTACCTGCTGCTGGGTCTTTCTTTGTTTTTCATTCTGCGTCTGTGGAATTAAATCAGGTGTTTGGGCATTATCATCTTGTAAATAGGGGCACTCGTCTCTCCAGTGTCCAATTTCCCCGCACTGATGGCAAGGAAATTTTTTCTTAGCTTCCTCTCTACTCATTTTTGGTCTAGGCTTTCCTCCACCCCCACCCCCAGTGCTTTGGTTCGGGGTAGTTTTGTTCATCTTGTTTAACTGCTTTTCCTGCTGTTCTGCGAGCTTCACTTGAGCCCACATAACCTTTTCCTTGAGAGCCTTTTTCTTTTCTGCCATCTCGTCCTCACAGTACTTTGCGTACCGCAGGACCTCATCTATCTTTTTAGTATGCCAACATATTTTATTATCCTTTATCCATTGACAGATTTCGGGCCTTAAACCGTTTACAAACCTGTAAATGAAGTGTGTCATATCCTTCATCTCGATGTTATCTATACCACTGTATGTTTTGAACACCTGCAACAGTCTTTCATAAAAGGAATGCACTGTCTCGTCTCTTTCTTGCGTGGTTCTATCTATCTTGGTCCAATCAGTTTCCTTTGCGGGCACTTTTAGTTTCAGATGCTGAATTACCTGTTCATATTTTCTCATTACTTCCTTTGATGGTTCTCCTGTTTTTTCATCTCTCGTGTATTCCTCACTAGGCCAAGCTATGGCTATTTTACACTCGGTTCATAGATCTACAGGGACCACTATGTCGAAGAACCCATCCAGGTCCTTCCACAGGCATTTTTGCACCTTTACGAATCTTTCTACCTGCCTATACCAATCCACGGGCTTTTCTCGTAATTTCGGAAAATCATTAGTAAAGGATACAATATCCTTTCTGGACCATGGAACGTGTACATATTTTCCATCTGGTACTTCATGCATAGGACATAACTGTTCTGGTTTGTCAGCTTCCTTTAGAACAAATTCGGGAGTTGCCTTGCTAGACCTGGCCTCATCCTTTTTCTTGACCCATCTGGCTTTCCATCTTTCCACATCTCCCCATTTTTGTAATACTGTCAATAGCTCTTTGACCTGTGCTTTCTTCCCAGAAACATTCAAGTTTTCCAAATCCTTGTCTGAGAAATCTGCTCTGTATGGTTTCTGCAGAGGTTTCTATTTTGAAATATCTATTCCCATGCTAGCAGCAGTGTCTGTCAGTTTTTCATGAAGTACTCGAGTATTTCGGGTGAGACTTTTGCAGATAAACAGCATTTCGTCTTCGGAGTAGGTATTTAACCTGTCTAATCCTACGTTTCCTGCCATCAATTCCTCTATTTCTATTCTCAGCTTGTAGAGATCTAAAGGTTTCGTTGGGGACGTTTGTTTTTCAAATTCTTGACTCCATCTTTCGATTTCTTCAGGAGTCACCAATGTGACACTCTTAGTACCTGAGGTCGATTCCATTTGAATTTCCCTCGCATTAAAAGGATTATGTCTTTTCTGTATCCTTTTTCCGGCACTTCTAACGGGCAGATCTAGCAGCGAGACCTCCGACTCGCACTCGCTTGTCTGGTCATCTACAATTAAGGGTTCTGGTCTGATCGGTGCAATGACAGGAGTAATTACTGGAGTTTTCGGAGTCCCTTGACGGTCCCCATACAACGGAACCACTGGTCCGATAGTTACTGGGATGGTTAAGGCTTCAGGACTTGTATTTAGCTGTGACATTTTCTGTATTATCTCAGCTCTCTGCTTTGCTAGTGCTTCTCGCTCTTTCTCTTCTAATAACCTGTCCAAAGATTTGTCATGTAACACCTGCGGGGTTAGAGTGGGAGCATAACTCGGGGCAGTGGGATGTGTCTCACTCGGTCCTCCGCCATAATTAGGTTTTTGGAACAAACTTCCTGTGCCTAGAATTCTCGGATCTTCCTCATCCTGTGGCTTTAATAACGGCATTCCTGAACCTAAGGACCTCACTTCACCTCCGTAGGGGGGACGAGAGCAAAAATCTCCTTCACGTGAATATCCCATCTCCCCAACAATTGGTCTCCTTGGGCAAATACTTCTGGTTTCTACGGGTCCTAGACTCTCAGTATAAGGAGGAATTGGATAATCCCCTCCTACACTTGCGGACCTGACCTCTTCCCTTTGTAGAGATCTCCTGGGAATATCCCCTGCACTTGAAGGTCGGTGTCCTTCATTATAAGGAGGCGGACTTCTCATGCATATGTCCTCTAATAATTCGTCATCTGATTCTCCGAGGGGCCCCCAGTGTTTGGATTTCTCTGTCCTTTTTCCCCCCCCAGGAGGATCTTCTGCTGGCATCATGGGAAATAGTCCCTCAACAATCATACTCTGCCTCCACTGTTTCATCTTTTGGGCTCGGGCTTCTTGCTTCAGTTTTGGATAACATTTTGTCAATCCTTTATCCAATCGGGGCTTGTCCCTTTCAAAAGCCTCAATCTCCCATTCCTCTAGTGCTTCATACTGCGTTAACCTAGGTCTGGGATGTAAATCATTCATTCGGGTTCTCAAATTAAATAGAATCCTGCTGTTAAATGTTCCGTCTAACGGAAAAGCCAACACTCCGTCATCTTTTGTGTATTCCGCCCAATTTTCCAACCATACACAGGTATTGTACCCTTTATCGAACATCATGAAAGATGCGGGAGTATTTGGTGGTGGAATTACAACACCTTCTCTAGTTTTAATCTGCTTATCTTTCTTGAAATAATTCTTTACTTTATTTACAAGGGACAACTTTCGCTTGTTTCCGTACATAATGTCGTGCTTTAGACCTGGCTGTTCGAGCAGTAGCGGCACCCCCCCCCCCCCCAGCGCCTTGAGACCCTACGGGTATGTAGCGCGCTCTATAAGTGTCACTGATTGATTGATTGATTGCTTTATGCCTTTAAACTGATCTCTCTGAAATCCCAAATCTCTCGGATCGGGTCTAGTATGCGGTCTGTATGGGTGCCGCATACGATTCCTAAGCTTAATTTTGTTTACAAAATTACTCCCAATCAGAATGCGTCTTGTAATTCCGTGCGACCAATGGGGTGCACGAGTTCAAATAATTTCGGCCAATGGGTGCGCGGCCCCTTCGTGAGACAGTTCCCACGCTCCGGCGCTCACCCCTCCCTTACAATTCCAGCTCCACTACCAGCCCGCTGCGTCTACCAATCCCAGCGCGGCATAGAGTGAGGTCAGAGCGGCTTCGCGACTGACTCCCTCCTTCACAAGGTAACGGAAACTTTCTTTCTAAAGTGCTTAGTGCTTGGTTATTTAACAACGAATACACATTCGCCACTGTGCTCAAGTGTCTAGACAGGAAATATTTGTGTTACTGCAAGTAAACTACTTCCATTTACTTTTCATACACTACTGATAGATCTTCTCTGCCTACCCTTCACTCTAGCATCGGAGAACCTGTTACTCCCCTAGACTCATCCACTTTACCGGGATATATCCGAGAATAAGGTTTCCCCAGCGAGCCCCTTTGCTTTCACCCAAGCTCCGATGAACCTGCTACTCTTCCGATGTGACCCTTACTAGGTTACGCCACAATAGGAATTTTGCCAATGGACCTCGTCACTAACATTTATTCAATCATACATTCAGAAAAAACCCTAGTTAGTGCTTCCAGTTCTGCCTAACCTGCACCAACTTTCCTTGAAAGCCAGTGACCTCAAAGCAAGTGGATTCTATTCACCACTCGCTATTCAATTCCCCGGGGATTCCTAACAACATATAACAATTACGAATGAATGGGTTAATACATATATCAATATAACAATAAGAAAAACACTTAAAAACATTTCATAATTTTTCAAAGCAAACATTTCAAGTGAGTGATCAGTTCTCCTGAAGTGCCTGCTCTTATAGCAGCATCAATACTAGCAGCTTCCGACTTAGCTAGACTAACTAGTCCTGCCTAACTTTTAGCTATTCCCTAACCATAACTCTGCTACCAGAAAATTACTGCTAGAGATCGCGGGTCACCCGACCAAAAATTTCGCCACTTCCGGCTTCGGGCCCATATATTTCAAATCACCAGATACATTGATCGGATGACGTCACAATCTACTACCAATAATTGTGGGATTCCTTTCGATTATTTCTAGTGTACCCGACTTACCATCCACCGTTACGGGTACCTATGACCACAATGGATCAGGGAGCTAGCTGTAAAAGGAAAGGCAGCAAAAATAATATACTCTTCAATAAATGACTTTACTTTCATAAAATGACCACGGACAACTAGAAGTTTTATAAAGTTTATATAAAGTTCAAATCAGTGTGAAAATCCAACTTACATTTGAGCAGACAGTCAGTAAGCAAGATAACAAAACATTTTGGATTCAAGAGAAATGCGACTGGGAACCTGCTAAGCTAGTAAAACTATCATGTAAGAGTGGACATGGGTGATGAAGCAAAACTAGGGCAAGTATCATTTATGCTATGGAATGGGAAAACTTAGAAAACTAAACAGTTCAGTTAACGTGAGAAATAGGACACGCTATGACTTCAGAAAATCTCTTCAGTCAGTTTAGTGAGAGAAAATTATAGAACACATCTAACAAGTTATAAACTGTAAATGGAAAAAATGATTTGTAAAAAGGAAAGGTAACATAGGAACATGCTATGAAAATAAATGCATACGTTTCATGAGATGCAATGAGTTGCGGAAAAAGCATGGAAAACTTATCATATGCAAAGATATGTCTTTATTGAAGCAAAGACAGAAAAATAGAAAGGTGCAGTTTCAAGAGATTTAGAGCGATATTTACCTAGACTGGTGTGAAAAACCAAACCCTGGCCACGGGTCAGTTAAGGACAGGAAACCCTCAAGGAAGGATACCCCTCAATGGACAGCAGGTGCAGAATGGACACCCAGGACAGGACAGGAAACCCTCAGATTAGGATCAGGACAGGACCACCAGGACACGACCAGCACCCGCAGTTTGGAAGCAACGCCTGCGCTCCACCCTCTCTGCAGCTATCAGTCAGGACCCCGATTGGGTCAGCGAACTCCCAGCAAAGTGCTCCGCCAGCACTTTTAAGGTTTAGTAAAACCTTAGTCTATGGTCAATTTCGGTCAGAGTGCTCCGCAGCGCTCTGTATCAAGTCACCTATTGAGTGCGTTGGGTCAGTGACAGGTCAGCTATTCAGACAAGTCGGACAATTTCCCTAGGTGAACCCAGGGTAGATATACTGTTTTGGGACAGGGTACCACCCCTCAAATGTTGCAAAGTGTCAGAATCCCCAATTTCGATTGGTCCTAAGGTAGGATTTGGTTAACACACCAATCAGAACAGACTATTACAAGCCCTACTTAGCATCCTAGGGTGCCGCCTAGCAAGATTGGGGTTCCCACGAGAAGTCGCAGAGAATACAATGGAAAGAATACATTTTGATACAATAGAATACAATCATGATGCCTTGGCTGGGTGAAGGTGCACGTTCCCATGCTGGCTCTGGCATCAACCTTCTTTGGCTTGGTTTCAATGTCACCGCACCACGGCTGATTCTGCGCAGAAATACCCTCCAAGATGGACTCCCCAGCCCCGTTACCCCTCAGTGTCGAGGATACATGAAAAGTAAGCGAAAACAAATGAATACATAGAAATAAATGAATGTATTACATGTTATAAGTTCGTACTTTAGTTTCATCATTATAAAAATATACTATGCATTAGTGAATAAGTGCAACGAATAACATCACAGGAGCAGCAGCACAAAGCTTTAGCACGTTATTGCTATTACGCATGCGCACCTTTTCCCTCTCGAATTCTGACTGCGTCATGTCAGCTGACTATGCCTCACGCATGCGCAGAAACGAAAAGCCAAGCAGCGGCCATTTTAGGGACGAGGATTAATCGTATTAGTAGAATACATAGGCAAGCTTCGCTACCTTTCACGCATATCCAAAATAAAGATATTAATAATAACGTACATTTGTTATGAGGTTATGACAAAATCGAGGTTCATGAATCGAGCAAGTCGCGATGCGAAATCTTGCTCCATCAATACCATTGGTGAAAACTTTTATGCATCTCCCTGAACCTAACCTGATAATTGTGCACAGTGGTGGGAATGATCTAGGCACATTAACAGGGGTAGGTCTCGAAATGCTTCTAAAAGACACCTTTCGTCAATTGATGTCACTTTTTCCTCGAACTGTCTTGGTGTATTCCAATATATGCCAAAGACAGAAATGGAATTGGTCCAATCAACGTTGTCCACAGATTGAGAAAGCAAGGAAACATGTAAATAAATCTGTTTCTGCTTTCCTCAGAGAATATAACATGGGTTCTATATACAACAACAACCTGCGTTTCAACATGGAAGGCATCTATCGGAGAGATGATGTTCATTTCACGGATGAGGGAAATAGAATTTTCCTCTGTAACATGAGACTCTGCATTGGAACTTACTTATAAGTGCAGAAAAAAATCAATTAATGCAACGGCTCTTTTAAGAGCCACCTTACATCTAAACACTCAAACTTGTAATTTATCTACATCTTTCTTTATGTTTTTTGTTCGCCGCGCGCGACCGGGTGCGCTAACCTCGTAACTTTTTTGCAAAAAAAAACCTACTTTTAGACTTTCGACATCCTTAATAAACCCCTCAATAAACCTACGAACTCAAACAGTCTCCACCCTACTCCCTTTGCATTCTCTCCACTATAGTTTTTCACAGTCTTGTAAATAGTGGTGCGCGACCTGGTGCGCGCACCCCGCAACTTTTTTCACAAAAAAAAAATTATCTTTTTGCGTTCAGGGTCCATACTACACCCCCTGAGAAAACCTACCCGGCCAGACAATCGCTACCTTCTCCCCTTTCCATGTACTAACCCTTTGTTCTGTATTATATATTCACTCGC
Organism: Lissotriton helveticus; assembly: GCF_964261635.1. NCBI lineage: Eukaryota > Metazoa > Chordata > Amphibia > Caudata > Salamandridae > Lissotriton > Lissotriton helveticus. The sequence continues at coordinate 1,839,182,402 of NC_136067.1, forward strand.
ACTAACAAAATGGCGGACAACACTTCCTGATTTCCTCCGAATCGAATGTTGACAGACGTTAAACAGCAAATCACAATGCCGCTCGCGCACACCCGCATAGGTGCGCGCACCCGTGCGCGCCTACAGATATATAACTGATTTCAACTTTAATTTTCTCAGCAACTACTAAACGGATTTACACCATTTAAACAAAAGCGTGATCTGCGACCCACACTCTACCTTTCTACCAAATTTCTTATAAATCCATTCAGCCGTTCGAGCTGTAGCCGTGTCTAAACGTCCTATGGAAAATAACATGGGAAAAACACGTTTTGGGACCCCCCTTTTATCTCAGCCCCCACTTGACGAATCTCCCCCAAACTTTCACAGAATGAGCGCAGCGGACCTAGCCATCTTCTTTGAGAAATTCGCAAACATTCGTCCACCAGGGCCAAAGTTATTCCCAATAGAATGTTGCAGATTTCCTATGGAAACTAGGTCCTAACTATAACTACCTACTGGCGACCGCCAGTAGGTAATATATATATATATATATATATATATATATATATATATATATATATATATATATATATATATATATATATATATATATATATTATATATATATATATATATATATATTCTTTTTTTTTTTTAAACAAATGTTCTGACAGGTTCAGGGTGGTGCGATGGAGTCCAGCTTCTCCCCCAGCTACGCCTGTCTGTTTATGGGTTGTGGGAGGAGCTGGTCATCAGGAAGCAATATCATGACACATAGAAAGAAAAGGTGGTGTCTTGGTTAAGATATATAGATGACTTGATTATTATCTGGAATGGGACAGTGAAGGAAGCTGAAGAGTTTATTGAATGTATCAATGTAAATAATGTGAATTTAAAATTTACGTCCTGTATAAGCAATTACAGTGTCCCCTTTTTAGACGTCAAGGTTACTATAGACAACTGTAACATTTTTATATCCCTGTTTCGTAAAGAAACTGCTGGCAATAAGTTGCTCCATGCAACAAGCGCACACCCTCTACATTTAATTTACAGCATCCCCTATGGCGAGATGCTGAGGTTGCGGAGGATAAGTAGCAAACATCAGCAGGAAAGCAAGGTACGCTTCATTGAACGAGGATACAGTGCCAAAACCATAGATATAGCTATCAGGAAGTCCAGGATAATTGTGAGGGAGCATTTGTGGCAGGACAGGGATCTGTCGTGCAACATGGTAGAGAAAAGCCTGCCAGTTTCTGGAGATCCTGCTAGACAAATTTTGAACTTTAGCCGACAGCAAAAGGAATTGCGCAAGAATAGTCAGCGCAATTGGCAAATAGTCAAAGACGATCCCGTTATAGGCAGCTCGTTCCCAGAATTCCCTTTGATAACATTTAGGAAATCAATATCCATTGCCGATATACTGGTCAAAAGTAGTCCAGAGTACAAGGAAGAAGCCGGGTGGCTTACGGCCAGGAAGGGATTTTTCAAATGAGTTGTAAGGCCTGTAACTATGGGCGTAACAAAACTTTATTCCTGACAGCCTTTAGTGGAAAAACCTCAAATGGTCAAGTACCACCTAACATGTAGAAGTGAATTTGTAGTATATGTGCTAGAATGTAGCTGCAACTTAATGTATATCGGGAGCACCAAGTTGGCAGCACACAAAAGGGTGTTACAACACATTAGGGCTATAACTAACAATGACCCGAATTGCCCAGTAGCACGGCACTTCAAGGAACACCATGGTGGGAATTTAAAAGAATTGAAGTACTATGTAATTGACACTGTTCCCATCCAAAGAAGAGGAGGTGGTAGGGAAGGGAAACCAAGACGTCTGGAAATCCACCACATATTGCAGTTCAACACAAAACAGCAGAACGGGCTAAATTTGAGTGAGGACCTATATCCCTACTCAGAGTAAAAACATCCCTGCTCTCTATTCTGATATTAACTCCAAAAGTATTGCACTGAGAAGATTTTAATGGCTTACAAACAGGAATTTAGAATCAACAAAGTCTTACAACTACTTTTGCACTCTGAAAATCATGAAACATTGAATGAATCATTTAAACTAATTATTAATTATGAATACTTTTAATATTGTTGGTTTCTACAGGAATTTTTATGATGAATGAATTGTATTTATGTGATTTTTATTATATTTAATATATGTATTTATTTATTAAGTACTTATGTTAGATTTTAGAAAGATCATATCTATAATTGTGGGAATCATTTATCAATACCAATTTCTATTTTTCTGTTTGAAACCTCCGATACAAGAAATCAATAGGTAATTTTCACATGCTGTTTTTTGCACATAAATCTGGAGTGGCAATATTTAGAGTCTAAGTCCATCAAATTACAGCAGGAGTTGAATACGTTTAAGTAAATTTCCAATAGCCACAGTAGCACTTTTTAATTAAAAAATTTTAATTTATAATTTGTAAGTTTGCACAGCAAGTAGTATAGCAGGGAATTATTTTTCCATTGGGGTAGTATATGGGGTCCATATTATCACTTTCAATTGTTTACATTAACATGGATAATAAAACAACAAGGGGCATCAAAAAGTTACTATGCATTTGAGCTAGAAATTGTCATATTTAATTGATATATAGACAATAGTTACACATATTGTTGTGGAGATTAACAATGGCACAAAGTATCACTTTAGAATTTTTCCTTTTTCAAAAAATGTATTTATACATAATATTGGAACTTTGTGGTGTTGAAATGAAAAAAGAAAGCATTTGAGCCCTTACTAAATTACTAGTATGTTTTCCATGTTTATGAATGCACTGTCACTTTAAAAATGGAGTTGGTACACATCAATGTTGTCATGTGTTCAAGGCAGGGATCTTCCGAAACGCGTTGTGATGGCGGCTGGTAGTGTTTCTGAATAAAATAAAATCAGCACCAAACCTGGGTCTACGCTTGTCCTTAGTTAGTTCAAGCAACTGTTCGAGGTGTGAGTTTTGTGGCATATATATATATATATATATATATATATATATATATATATATATATATATATATATATATATATATATATATATATATATACCATCCCGGTTGGCCGACACAGTGCCTTCTGGGACATGCTGTTCTTCTATGGACTGAGAACTACCAAGGGTGTGCCGACAGCATTAGGGGGAGGAGCGCTGGTTGCTAGCTGGTACTTCACACGGGATGGAGCCAATAGGTAAAGGACATACTACAGTGTTGGGCGCTGAGGAAGACTAGAGTGCTGAAATGCATACGCCGCCACTGAGAACATCGGAATAAACGTGTTGTTTGCCCTGAAATCCCCTTTGGCCTTTGAGTTCTTCTTTGGAGGTATTGTAGCGTCATATATTCTGCGCTTGCCAAGGGGCGCAGTACAGAAGGCCCTGCTACTTCAAGTGTCCGGAAAAATCATTGGCACCACGCTGCTCCCAGCGTCTTTCGTGATCGAGGAATCGATATTTCCGGGACCGCCAGGACCCACAGGCCAGATGGGATGCAAGAGGTATTTTACCCTTATGGGGCGTGTAGTCTCCATTTGACTGTCCCGGCTCAGCTGTGTTTCTGTGGATATCGGCTGTAGCGGTACAAGGGGACAAAGGGTAAGCAGTGGTGTACTTTCTTGTGATCTGAGGCTCCCCCTATTATTTACCTGAACTGCTAGCACGGACCAACTGTTTTGCCTCACTCTCCCACGCCACCTTCCCGGTTGGCCTACACAGTGCCTTCTGGGACATGCTGTTCTTCTATGGACTGAGAACTACCAAGGGTGTGCCGACAGCATTAGGGGGAGGAGCGCTGGTTGCTAGCTGGTACTTCACACGGGATGGAGCCAATAGGTAAAGGACATACTACAGTGTTGGGCGCTGAGGAAGGCTAGAGTGCCGAAATGCATACGCCGCCACTGAGAACATCGGAATAAACGTGTTGTTTGCCCAGAAATTCCCTTTGGCCTCTGAGTTCTTCTTTGGAGGGATTGTACCGTTATATATATATATATATATATATATATATATATATATATATATATATATATATATATATATATATATACCCTTACGATAATCGCTCTTTCGGATCCAAAAATTAGGCGCACACCAGGGGTATTCTTCTTTTCTTAAGTTTATTTCCGCAAACAGAAAAGCACACCCGACAGATACACACAGTCTTGTCACCTCACTCGCAGCACTACATTAACTATAACTCACCACTGTACCATGCAGTGTGCTCAGGCAAAGCATGCAATTTAACATGTCATAAGTGTTGTGATTTCACATGCTCTAACTTCTGTACTCTTCAAGGGTATACGTAGTGGATGGAGATGGGGCGAGTTATAGTTAATTTAGTGTGGCTAGTGAGGTGATAAGACTATGTACAGAGGTGCGCGAGGTTTGTGAATTTTAAGGTGGTGTGTAAGTTGAAATATGAGTTATAAGTATGACTTAAACTACTGTGAAAGTGGTAGGTAAATAAAAAAAATTAGATATAACTATAACTGTACAATTTCTAATGCCTGTGTAGTTTAAGTTTGTGTAGTTCAGTATACTAAACATAAATAAAGTTTGCCTAACTATAACTTATGTTTAACCTTTGCTTTCTGTGTGACTGTCATTGGTTTTTGTAATGTTACTAACAAATGTGTAATATTGGTACAGTTTACTGTCCTGGAGTGGAGTGTTATAAAGTGGAATGTAGTAAAGTATAATGGTGGATAATGTTGTAAAGTCTACTTAGGTACAATATATTTGGCATACTTGACTGGAATAAATTGGAATGCGGTAGGTTTGAGAGGCATACACTGCAATGGCTTACAGCGTAATGGCGTAGAGTGGAGTGGCATACAGTGCAGTGGTGTACACTGAAGTTGGATATTTCAATGGCATAAAGTTTAGTAGTGACACTGTGTAGTGGTATACACTGGGATAACATAAAGCAGGGTGCGTTAAAGTGAAGGTATGTTCTATAAATATTGTAGATTGTATTCGCTTACACTGTAGTGGCATACAGTGGAGTGGCATAGAGTAGAGTCTTGTACAGTGATGGGGCATATATTAGAATATTACATACAAAAAAGCTTACAGTCGTTTAGTGTACAGTGGAGTGTGGTTCAGAGAAGTGGCATAAACTGGAATAGCGTACACTGGAGTGGGGTACAGTGGAGTGCCATATAGTGGAGTGCCGTAAAATTGAGTGGTGTATAGTGGGCTTGCATGAAGGTGGCTGGGGTACAGTGTAGTGTTGTCAAGTAAAATTGTGAAAAGTGTAGTGCGAATATTGCAGTGCCGTACTGTGGTGTAGTGTAGAGTGGAATAGCATACAGTACAGTGGCGTACAGTGTAATAGAGTTTAGAGCAAAGGTGTATAGTGGAGTACTATAAAGTGTATTGGCATACAATGGAGTAGCGTATGATTACATTTTGTTTTACTGTACTAACGTTGAGTTTACTAGCGTTAAGTCTTGAGACGTACATTGTAGTGGCATATAGTGGAGTACCATCTAGTAGAATCTCATAGAATTAAATAGGGTTAATTATAGAAGCATAGAGTCTAGTAACGTACACTGAAGTGTGATTTACTGGAGTGGTGCACAATGTAGTTTGGTTAACTGCAAGAGCATACAATATATTGTGGTACACTGCAGTGGTGTATAGTGTATTTTAGTAGAGTTGGGTGGCGTAGAGTGGAGTAGCGTATAAAGCATGCACTTCCATCAAGTGGGGCACAGTGGAGTAGCATATAGTGGAATAACATATAATGGAAAAGTATGCAGTTGGTTGCAGTATAGTGTAGGGGTATCAAGTTAAGTGTCATACACAAAAGTGTTATCTAATACACTAGTGAATAATGTAATAGCGTAGAGTATAGTGCAGTATACTGGAGTGGCGTACAGTGGGGTTGAGTAGAGTGGAGTAATGTACAGTGGTTTAGTGTAACATTAGTTGCATATAGTGCATTGTAGTAAAGTGGCCTGGCATCATGTAAATAGTGTAGAGGGCAGTGGTGTTAAGCCAACTCTTATAGACTGGACTGGCTTAAAGTGGAGTGAGTAAATGAAATAACAGGCACCGTAAAATTATATGAAAACATGTCAATGTTGTATATCCAATATATCAATTATAATATGTAAATGTCAATTTACATACTATAATATGCATATGTTTTATAAAATGTACTTATATATTGTTCTATTGTATACCATGTACAGTTGACAATATAGCACGATTCATGTTGCTTGGAAGTGGTGATGTGATAGGTTGTGGGCTGTGTTTATCAAAGGAAACAATCAGCCATGTAGTTTATCTGAATTTTGCTTCATTATATGGTCAGGGTGTCGCTGACTTGTGAGCTAGGATGTTACATATAGCTATTGATTGTTATTATTGTTATTAACTTATTGCCACTTTATTTAAGTGGTAATAGGTAAAAACAATTCCCAAATTTGTAAAGATTATCCCCCATGGATTATTTTAAAATGTGTCCCTTAATAATTTTGCACCCGTTTTAAGAATGTTGGCAAATTTTACCACACTTCTGCCAGCGGTTTAATTTTCGCAGAAGTCCAAATTTGGTGGGTATAGAACAAAACAGAGGGGGGGGGGGCAAAATGTGCTTTAATCCAATGTATTTAACATGTAATTTTATATTTTATGTTGTGTCAAAACCGTAAGTGGTATTTTGTTTGTATTTAGCAGGATTAATAATTATGTTGCATAGATGCTTATTATGTATAGTGCATGCAAATAATGTAATTATTTTGTATATTTTAATGTATTTAAATTGATTGATATCTGTTATTGCTTTTGCATTGATCCAAAACTATGAGTGTTTTTTTATTACATTTGTCAGGATTAGATATTATGGTGCATAGATGTTTAATTTGTGTAGTGTAGGTATGTAATGAATTTGTTTGTTAAGTTTTAATGTATTTAAAGTTAGATATCTCTTATTGCGGTATTGTGGCGAAGTGTGGGGGTAATTAGAAGAAGTTCAATGGTACATAGTTATCACACGTCATTAGCTGATTAGACAATCTTTGTGTTTCCAAATGTTAAAGGCAGCCATGTTGTTTTTAGGAACACTTCCCCCACGTTGTTCATTATGCCTTCTGATGTAGATAAGTATGGATGCATGACGTTACAACGCATGCTATTACAACGCATGCCTTTACGACGCAACTTTTACAACGCAAGTCGTTACAACGACTTGCGTTGGGGGCCGCTGGATAGTGAATATATTAATTTACTATTCCAACTCCAGTCCACGTGGATAGTAGGGAAGGTGTTGGACAGTAAATTAACCTATTCCCTATCCTGGAGCGCCCCCCAGCGCAAGTTGTTGTAATGACTTGCGTTGTAATGGTTGCGTCGTAATGGTAGTGCATTGTAACAGTTGCTTTGTAAAGGATGTTTCCCGATAAGTATAAGGTTTTGTAGTTGCTTCAGTTCAAACATATTGAACTTGATAAGTTACAGCCTCTGATGCACTTCATACAATCTGGCTCCCTTCCTGATGTGGCCTCTCCTGCTATTCTGGAACTAGGTGAAAGGAGTTTTTCCAGTGCTGGGAAATCTCATTAATAACTCCCTTGCTACCGCACAGGTCTGCAATTGCTGGAAATGCTATTTACCCTGTACAATTCATCTGCCATTTTCCAGTATTTTATGCATTCAGTATTTTCTGATTTTTTACATCATTTTGTAGTGATCTATGTGGGCAATATTTGACTCTTACCTAAACCCTTAATAAGAATGTGCCTTAGTATTTGCTAGGCTAGAGCAACACCAATTGTCTTACAAGCCTCAGAAATGTGAATTTGAGAAAGAGGTGTCTGGATGTCTTCGATTGCGGTCAATGCACTTTGTTCGTCTATGGACCCCAAAAATGTATAAGCCAATATTAAACATCCTTCTACCATCTATGTAAAAGAAACCGAAGATTTCCTTGGATTTGCATATTTTTATCAGTTTATTAAAGATTTTGCAAATGTAACTGTTGACATTACCTATGTCTTAAGGTAGGACAACATGAAAGGAGAGTTTCATTGGTATTCTCACCCTCCTAAAAGCATTTCACGTGCTCAAAGGAACCACTGAAATGCCAGTCCTGTTTCATCCGGACACCTCTACATGATTTATAGTAGAAATTGACCTTTTCGAAAGAGTAGTGGGTCGACAACAGCCTGATTTCTACCTGTCCCAAGTTTTATCGGTCTCTGGATTCTACTCTAGAAAGAGAATTATTAGAAATGAAAAGTCCTGTACTGAACGGAAACACCCTTTGAAACCTGGATTGATCTCAGGAGCTTACAATGTCTACAACACTGTTAGTGTAAGTCAAATGGACATTTTTCTTTTTGCAGTACGACTTTACCATAACCTGTATTCCTTTTTAAAGAGTATTTTGGTTGATGCATTCTCTTGCTATCCTGAACCATCACTTACTTATTATCAGTTTATTATTCCTTCCCATTGTGTGTTTCATGATGTTCAATATGTTTAGAGAGAGTCAAAGAGGCACAAGAATAAATGGATCCTAAGGACTGAAAGGGTGTTTATCTGAAGACTCGTCTCACATGACATAACATTTGTATTTCAATCAACAAGCTACCTTTATTCATGCTCAAGAACTTCTCGTGCATGTAGAATGTCCTGATACAGCAGTTTCACGGCCACTGAGGAGTTAAGATCACATTAGACCTTTCTTTATATTCTTTTCGATAGACTACAGCACAATCTAATACTCAAGAATGTGTTGTATTTTGCTCCATCAGTGCTCAAAACAAATAATTAAATTCCGAAATGTTAAAATATTTAACCAGTAGCTGCTGAATCTTAGCATTATAGATCTCCTGACTTTATAACTGGTCTTCCGTCCTCAGAAGGATATCGAGTCAAAATAGTTACAGATGATGCTTTCTCCAAAATAGGTCACCTTTCTCCTTTTCCTGTTACCTACAGCTGAAGTTTTAAGAACATTGGGATACACACACTTACCAAGGAGAAGGTCACACTTGAGTTTCCAGATCACATGGGGAAGCCTGACCATAAGTTGCGTTGCTACATGTAACTCGCTTTTTGGCAACATTAGCTGTGTACAAACATTTGCTGCCGTTCTCAGTTTAAACCTGTGTCCCTCATCTTTTGTTTTCTTTTCCCTTGCTCCAGCCCCTTTATATCAGGGTGCTCCCACTCATGTATGAAGTCTTATACTGTTTGCCATTTGTCATCCTGCTCCTTCGATGTCCATAAAAGCTTCACCAGATTAAATTTTTGATTCTTGAGTTGGTATCAGGTCTTCGAGGGATTATAGTCTACACAACCCACAAGCCTATAAGCTGCATATTATCATTAGAGAGTGAGAGTGAGAGTGAGTGAGTGTGCGTGCGTGCATGCGTGCGTGTGTGTGTGTAGATAAATATATATATATATTTTGCCGATCCAGTGAGAGTCTTGTGAGTTCGCAGTGTTTTTTGTGTCATTATATTTTTTCTTTTTTGGCCCTGTGACGGGGCAGGGTAGCAGGACCCTCAGAGCAAGGATGACTGGTGGATGGCCACACCCCTTTTACCATGCTCCTTGTCCCCACAGCAGTCACCGGCAGTCTGGACAGAAGAGGATGCCTCGGTTTGGTTTCCGGATTACAAAGACGACGGCCCCTTTAAGAACATCAATCCAGGTGCCGAGGCCCCGCCCCCAGAGGACGCCAGGGCGTCAAAAGCCGGCACACCTGGTATGGAGATGGAGGGCGTGGTGAGCAGAGCGGAGAACCGGGAGGAAGCCGCGGAGCAGCATCGGAGAGCCGAGACACCTGAGAACGACAAGCCAGGAGGCCAACGTTTCCACGAGCCGCCCTGCCACGTTCCCGTGGGAGGAGCGTGGCTCCAAGAGGTACGGGGCCGGGTAGCGGGCTGGGTCGGGAGGAGGAAACACCAGTGACCGATCCCCTGTCTCGCCTAGTCACCTATACTCCCCTCCCGTACTGTCCCTGCACGAGCACTTTTCCCCCTCAAACCCTGGGTAGACTAAAGTGCATGTTCTGTTCAGCCCTCACTCCCCAACCCCTGTTCTAGTTTCTGCAATATATGTCTCCTGACAGTCGTTTCCTTTATTTGCCGGTACCGGAGCGGAACCAGAAAGAAAACGCCCGGAGCAGGACCGCACCCCAGGACGACTGTTCTCCCCGAAGACTAAAGAAGAAGACACCTTTGTTTTGTTTAACCGTTTACTTTGGATTACATGAAGAAGACTTACATACCAATAAAGCCTTCACTCAAACCTTTATTGAAGGCACCTGTCTTTCTGTTTGAGCCTTGTACTACCGTAGAGTCCCCGGTCTCAGGGGCACATCCCTACGTCCCAGCCCAGACGGGACAACTGGTGTCAGAAGTGGGATCCACATCCGTCTGTACGGACAAGATGGAGGCCCTCATCGATCACCTGATCAAAGGACAGGATAAACTGGAAAAAGCTGTGGAGAGCCAAATAACCACCGCCCAAGCCGACAGGGACTTGTTCACCCATACTATAACGGCTCAGCTGGAATCCCTCAAAAACATCACCCGGGCACCCCTAGTCGCTCATGGCGAGGCGAGAGTGCACACGCCCCATCCACCCGGTGTGTCCCTCCAGAAATATGTGTCTGGGGACGACCCAGACGCCTTCCTGACAAACTTCGAACGAGCAGCACGTGCTCTGAGTTGGCCCGAGGAAAAATGGCCCTTCTTCTTGGCCCCCCTTCTAACAGGAGAAGCCCAGTCGGCCTATCAAGCATCTAATCCCCTTGGAACCACCCCGTACGCTACCATTAAAATGGTGATACTAGACCACTTGGGTTTGGACCAGGAAGCCTATAGGGTGCGGTTCCGGAAGGAACGGGGCATACAAGGAGAAAACCCAAAAACTCTCTTTTACCGCTTGCAAATGTCCGCAGATAAGTGGCTGCGCCCGGACATCTGTAACAAAGAAGACATATTGAAGAAAATATACCTGGAACAGTTTATGGAAGCTCTGCCTTATGCCACCCAACGATGGCTGCGTCAGCACGTGGGGCTCACCGTGGAACACGCCATTGAAATGGCGTCACAGTATGCGAGAGCACAACCGAAGTCACTCGCGTGGGAGACTGACAAGACGCAGAAAAGCCTTCCTCCTCCTAAACCCGATAGGAAGTTCAAAAGCGGAGTAGAAGCGCCTAGACCAATGCGTCCACCAAGCATGGTTTCCCACCCCATCACCAGAGGACCCCAGTGCTTTGACTGCGGGGACTGGGGACATATAGCCCGAATGTGCCCCAAACGAAAACCACCTGAGGAGCCTATGGAAGTTGGCTATATGCCGAGGACAGTGCTGTATTCAGCCGAAATGGGTAGCACATTCTATGTGAGTATGCGGATGAATGGTTACACAGTCAAGGCGCTACTAGATTCAGGATGTAGGCAGTCAGTAATCCAAACCAGATTCGTGCAACCCGAACAGGTGAATCCCAGGGGACCGGTGTTTATTAGATGTGTTCACGGGGATGTTAAACCGTACCCGGTTGCTTCCATCAAGATCCTTCTTCCAAATAGGGAACCCTGCCGGGTGTGGGTAGGGGTGGTGGACTCCCTTCCTGAAGACATGATTCTGGGAACAGACAATCCCGAATTCCTATCACTATTTAGGGAACACCTTTCTGGTACCTCCCCTGACAACACCCTTCCTGCCTACCTGACCCCCGAACCCTGGGTTATTGATCGTAGTTTTCGTTTTGCCCAGACAGAAGACAAGACCTTAACAAACGCCTGGGAAGCCGCCCAGTGTGCAAGCGACCAACCCCCCTTCTCGTATCCACGCTTTGTGATAAAAAACCATCTTCTATACAGGCAAAGCAGAGAGGACGGAGAAGACCAACTACTGGTTCCCCAGTCGTTTAGAGAGCAGGTCCTTTTTTTTGCTCATGCCCACCTGACGGCAGGACATGCAGGCAAAGAAAAAACAACGGACACCATAATTCGCTATTTCTTTTGGCCCGGCATACACAAAGAGGTGCTGGACTATTGCGCCAAATGCGAGGTATGTCAAAGACAAAACTCTCGCCGACCCCCCATGGCCCCTTTGCAAAAGATGCCCATTATTGGTGTCCCCTTCGAAAGGGTCGGTATGGACATCATAGGTCCTCTGCCGAAATCAAGTCGCGGACACCTATATGCCCTAGTCATAGTGGACTATGCCACCCGGTTCATAGAGGCCTTTCCTCTGAAAAACCCCACCACAGCCAACATAGCTGAAAAATTCGTGGAATTGTTTTCTAGAGTGGGGTTTCCTCGTGAAGTGCTAACCGACCAGGGAACGCCGTTCACATCAAAGTTGATGAAAGAGGTATGTGCCTCCCTGGACATGAAACACCTGAAGACGTCGGTGTACCATCCCCAGACCGACGGTCTGGTGGAGAGGTACAACCAAACCCTGAAAACAACACTGAAAAAGATGTTAGCTGCCGAGGGACCCTCCTGGGACCGGCTGCTACCACTAGCCCTTTACGTCATCAGGTCCCAAAAACAAAGCAGCCTGGGATGCTCCTCCTTCGAGCTCCTGTATGGAAGAGTGCCGCGTTCCTTGTTAGAGATAACCCGAGATATGTGGGAACACGAGGAACTCGAGGAACAAAAGTCCCTGTTGGACTACACCTGTCACTTGCGCTCCAAACTGGGTAAACAACAAGAGTTAGCGTATTCCAACCTAGAAAGGAGCCAAAACAAACAAAAAGTATCCTACGACAAAGGGAAAAGGTTGAGGACCCTTACTAGAGGGAGCTGGGCTTTAGTACTTTTCCCCGCGGGAATGACCAAACAGAAACAGGGCTGGCAAGGACCATTCCAGATAATCGATACCATTGGTCTTACGACTTACAGGCTACGATTGTCTCCCACTAAATCCCAGATTTTCCACATCAACATGCTCAAGGAATGGCTAGGACCCATACCGGGGGACGCAACCTTAGTGGCAAGGGCAGGTCCGGACACGGCATCCGCTAGAGAGCAGCTAGTAGTAAATCCAGAGCTCAGCCCACAGGAACAGGCAGAGTTAGCGGAAACCCTGAGTCCCTTTTCCCACATATTCTCTGACTTACCCGGAAGAACTAATATAGCAGAACACCGCATAGACACCCTACCGGGACAAGTGGTGAAACAAAAACCCTACCGTATTCCCGCTGCCCGCAAAGAAATGGTACGCAAGGAGGTACAGGACATGCTACGGCTAGGGGTTATACGGCCTTCCCAAAGTCCGTGGTCGTCGCCCATCGTGATGATCCCCAAACCCGATGGGTCCAAACGCTTCTGCATGGACTTCCGCGCGCTTAACGCAGTATCCCACTTTGACACTTACCCCATCCCACGGGTGGATGACTTAATAGAAAAAATTGGGGACGCAAGGTACATCACCACTATAGACCTCACGAAGGGGTATTGGCAGGTGCCTCTTCGTGAAGAGGACCGAAAAAAGACGGCCTTTGTGACTGACGAAGGGGCCTACGAATTCACGGTTCTTCCCTTTGGGTTGCATGGGGCTCCGGCAACTTTCCAACGCTTAATGAACCTAGTGCTACAACCCTATTCGTCCTTCAGCTCGGCGTATTTGGACGATATAGTGATTTACAGTCGGGATTGGAAGGACCACCTCAAACATCTGACTATCATTCTGACAGCCTTGGAAAAAGCGGGTCTGCACATCAATGCTAAGAAATCACGTGCGGCCTTTACAACTGTGAACTACCTAGGGTGCGTCTTGGGTGACGGTGCAATCGCTCCACAAAGTGAGAAGGTACGAGCGATCACAGCAGTGCCCTTTCCCTCCAACAAAAGAGAGTTGCGCGCGTTTTTAGGACTGGTGGGGTATTACCGTAGATTTATACCTAGCTTTGCGATGCAAGCAGCCCCCCTGACAGACCTCCTGAAAAACAATGCGAGGCCTCGCGACTTTAGACAGCCCCCTCCTGAGACCCTGCAGGCTTTTCAGACATTAAAAACAATCCTTACCACGGCCCCTCTGCTGGCTTCCCCTGATCATACGAGACCCTTTCTCTTAGCTACGGACGCCTCCAATGTGGGAATAGGAGCCGTTCTGTCTCAAATCGGGAGTGACGGGGTGGAACATCCGGTCTTGTATGTGAGCAGGAAGTTATTTCCGAGGGAGTGCAAGTATTCCACTATAGAGAGGGAGGCTTTGGCAATAAAATGGGCTGTAGAAAAGTTGAGATATTACCTCGAGGGTAAACCATTCATCCTTCATACTGACCATGCGCCCCTGAGGTGGATACATCAGAACAGTAGTACCAATCCCCGAGTGTTGAGGTGGTTCCTGTCTCTCCAGACCTATGCCTTTACCATTCACCACCGTAAGGGGAAAAACAACGGTAACGCGGACTTTCTGTCTCGGTCCTTCCCTCTCCCCGAACGGGAGAAGCCAGGGGGGGAGGTGTGTGACGGGGCAGGGGAGCAGGACCCTCAGAGCAAGGATGACTGGTGGATGGCCACACCCCTTTTACCATGCTCCTTGTCCCCACAGCAGTCACCGGCAGTCTGGACAGAAGAGGATGCCTCGGTTTGGTTTCCGGATTACAAAGACGACGGCCCCTTTAAGAACATCGATCCAGGTGCCGAGGCCCCGCCCCCAGAGGACGCCAGGGCGTCAAAAGCCGGCACACCTGGTATGGAGATGGAGGGCGTGGTGAGCAGAGCGGAGAACCGGGAGGAAGCCGCGGAGCAGCATCGGAGAGCCGAGACACCTGAGAACGACAAGCCAGGAGGCCAACGTTTCCACGAGCCGCCCTGCCACGTTCCCGTGGGAGGAGCGTGGCTCCAAGAGGTACGGGGCCGGGTAGCGGGCTGGGTCGGGAGGAGGAAACACCAGTGACCGATCCCCTGTCTCGCCTAGTCACCTATACTCCCCTCCCGTACTGTCCCTGCACGAGCACTTTTCCCCCTCAAACCCTGGGTAGACTAAAGTGCACGTTCTGTTCAGCCCTCACTCCCCAACCCCTGTTCTAGTTTCTGCAATATATGTCTCCTGACAGTCGTTTCCTTTATTTGCCGGTACCGGAGCGGAACCAGAAAGAAAACGCCCGGAGCAGGACCGCACCCCAGGACGACTGTTCTCCCCGAAGACTAAAGAAGAAGACACCTTTGTTTTGTTTAACCGTTTACTTTGGATTACATGAAGAAGACTTACATACCAATAAAGCCTTCACTCAAACCTTTATTGAAGGCACCTGTCTTTCTGTTTGAGCCTTGTACTACCGTAGAGTCCCCGGTCTCAGGGGCACATCCCTACGTCCCAGCCCAGACGGGACAGGCCCCCATGGGGCATAGGCAGTCAGAGTATCTCTACCCTACCCCATGTATCTTTTTTTAATATAACTTCAGAACAGGGCCTGGTAATGGCTTCCAGCAACATTTTTCTCATGTTGCTGGCAATCTAATAGCACTCACTCTAGCAGGAGTCTGACTCCCACAGGAGCGAGATGGCCCAAGGAAAATAAAGCTCTCTGGGCCAATCAGAATGCTTTATTTTAAAATTGGCGCTCCAGCAAGTGTCTCTGAGACTCTTGAGAGCCCTACTGCCAAAATATAGAATTATGTTTTGCCCTTAATTTCTCAAAAAATACTGAACAGATTTACGTCAAACAGCACAATCTGTAGACTAAGATCTCGCTTCCTGTCTAATATGGTGTAATTTTGTTCAGCAGTTTTTGAGGTAGCTCATCACATGGAAGTCCATGAAAAATGCTTGGGGATTTCGCGTTTTGGGACCCCCAGTTTTTAGCAGCCCTCACTTGACGGATCACCCCAAAACTTCCCATGCACAAACTAGTTCAAAAGTAGCACCTTTTTAAAAGTGTTGTGGAGATTTGTCGAATGGCGCCTAAGTTTTTAGCAACACAAAAATGCTTTTCCTATGGAAAAGCAATCCTATTTTTATATATATATATATATATATATATATATATATATATATATATATATATATATATATATATATATATATATATATATATATATATATATAGTCAGGTTCCCTGTTGCCTGTGGGGACTTTTGTCTGTGATTGATTTGTTGATCCTTTAAGTTGGAATTTCTGTATTACATTGGCTAGTTAGTCACTATAATGTATCCATCAGTTCCACAATTTCCTCTTGTGTACATAGGTTGTGTGTATATATATTCATTATTCTGTTTCTTATCAGATTTTTGCTATAACTTTTTTATACACAAGGTGGTTTATTCACTTTTATTCATGATAAATTATTTAACCATTTTGTAATGTTTTAAACTAACTTTTTATCTAACAAAATGAGGTTCTGTCTGATCCCAATTGTTAAGATGACAAGTATGCATTACAATTACAGGTTGATTGTATCATGCACTACAGAACTTTATCCCATTTGTTTGCACATGTAATATAACTTCTCGCACTTTAGGCATTGACCAGGTGTCACTATTAGTAGCACTATAAGTTTCCCTGCCCTGCCCAGTTATGACTTTCAACTGTTGACATAAACAACGTGCATTCTTCTGGTATTATACAGTAATATAACGTCTTGTTATCTATATTAGAAAAGAAAGGATTTATCCTGTTATAACAAATGTATCGATTTTACAATTATGTTTTTGACTACATTGTTAATACATGTTTAGTTTCATGTGGCGCACTTTTGGCGTATTTTGCACATAGAAGATTTATGCACAGTTTGTTTTCCATCTCTATGGTCATATGACCGGATTGGAGGCGGGTCACTAAGCATTATAAAAAGCAAAACGTTACATTTGGTCTTTTGCATGTGAACAAGGGCTGTTTCAGCCCGAAACGCGTCTTGCCCTTCTATCCAGCTGAAAATGCAATAAAGACCCTGTAATTCGACTTGGTGGTCCGTCTCCTGCTTATCCTGCTTGCTTCGCTGATCTGTGTTGGGATTGGAGGTGGCGTTTGGAGGTTTCGTGCATATATATATATTTATGTATATATAAAGGCCAACTCCAGTCTCTCCACAGAACAGAGACACCGACACAGGGATTCAGATCGTAGGATTAAAACTCTCATTTATTCCTTTCACCTCGAGATATATATATATATATATATTCACTGAAAAAACCATGGGTTATAGACCATATATAGTTAGGAATTAGCATTTAAAAAACCTTATTTTACTCACACAAAACCATTGAAATTCCATATATAGTTAGTTGTACTAACTATATATCGCGCACCCGCAATCCACTGCTGATCATTTCACATATTACATCATTCATGACATGGTCAGTGACATCACTGATGACATCACTGATGACATCTCAAATGACATCACTGATGACATCACTGATGACATCTCAAATGACATCACTGATGACATCACTGATGACAACATCCAGTGACTGTATTTTTCTGTAAAGTTAAAATATGTCTTACATATTTAAGAATGAGTGGATGTATAAGTGTCTGGATGAAGGATTTAGTAGGTGCATGACTGACTGTATGAGTGAGTGATTAAATGTGTCTCACTGAGTGCATGGGTTAGTGACTAAACTGTCTTAATTTGTGCATCATTATGTCTGTTCTTCTGAAAACTGCTGCATGTGTTGTTCAGTAGCTATATGAGTAACTATATGGGTTATTGATTGGTTGCCCAAGTATTTGTATGGGAGACTGAGTGTGTGTGTGGGTGGCTGGGAGGTGTATGACTCTGTGCATAGATGTGTGAGCAGTTGATTCACTAGATGTATGGGTTCAAAAGTGCATGTGGAAACAGCTGTATGGGCGGTTGACTGTGTGCATCAGTGTATTGGTGAGTGAATGGATATCTCAGTGCTACATGTCAAAGTAAGTACATATGTAAAACACAGTACATGTGAGACTTGACATATATAAATAACTGTGCATAAGAGCCAGTGAATGTGTGAGTGGCTGTATGCATCATTGTGAACTTGTATCCAGGATTGTATAAGAGAGTAAATATGTTTTAGTATATGTTTGAATAAGTAAGGTGTGTATAACTGTATAGTTGAGAAAATGGAGGTGTGATTGATTGTTTGCATGACTGACTAGGTGTGTGTGTAACTTCATGGATGAGTGACAATCTGTGAGTCTGTGTTTACACTGAGTGTATCTAAGGTTATATTAGGGTCTGAAGAGGTTCATCGTATTATCACATGAATGATGTCATCAGTGATGTGATCAGTAATGTCAAATGAGATGTCATCAGTGATGTCATCAGTGATGTCATTTGAGATGTCATCAGTGATGTCATCAGTGATGTCATTTGAGATGTCATCAGTGATGTCATCAGTGATGTCACTGACCATGTCATGAATGATGTAATATGTGACATGATCAGCAGTGGATTGCGGGTGCGCGATATATAGTTAGTACAACTAAATATATATGGAATTTCAATGGTTTTGTGTGAGTAAAATAAGGTTTTTTAAATGCTAATTCCTAACTATATATGGTCTATAACCCATGGTTTTTTCAGTGAATTTTCAAGGTTTTGTAAATGCTAATTCCTAACTATATATGGTCTATAACCTATGATTTTTTCAGTGAATTTCAATGTTTTTTTAATAGCAAATATCATAAGCTGTCGATTGTCAAGTACGTGGTAAGAAAAAACATTTTGCATACTGATCTGCTTTGAATGCTGCCCCCCCCTCATTTCTATTAGGAGTACTCTCTCTTTGCAGATAGTGAAGGGTAGTTAACGCAGGCCTTTGCCCCCGTTGTAATCCGTCGTGCCTGCTTCTCTCTCCATTTGATTGATTGTTATCCAAGCATTTACTGTTTTAGAATTGGTTCTCTTTGGTTCATTCTCTATTTACAAACAAGCACAGAATCGCCATACTCTGTTTAGTCTTTGCAGATAGTGAAGGATAGGTAAATGCAGACTTTTGTCCCCATTGTAATCCGTCATACCTATTTTTCTCCCCATTGATTGATTGATTGAATCGAGCATTGAATTGTTCGAAGTTGGTTCTCTTAAGGATCTTCTCTGCCTGCAAACGGGGAAGAATAGGAATATTCTCTCTCCCTTTGCAGATAGTGAAGGGTAGGTAACGCAAACCTTTAACACGTCGTGCCTATTTCGTTCCTCATTGATTGATTGTTTGCCCGAACATTGACTGTTTGGGAATTGGTTCTTTTTGGAGGTATTCCCTGTTTGCAAATAAACGTAGGAAAATCTTTGCAAGTAGTGAAAGGGTAGGTAATGCGGACCTTTGTCCCCCGTTGTAATCTGTCATGCCTATCTACTCCCCACTGATTGATGCACCTGTTTCACCCGGACCATTTACTAGAGATAGGTCATCTGGCCCGACCAGAGAGCACCCCTAGTGAAAAGGACATATGCAATAATAACGAAGTGATCACTGTATCCTGTTAACAGAAACTTTAGCATGAAACAACCTGGAAAGAAAGGAATAAGAAAACGAAAATCAGTAGGCCACTGATGAACTTTTTATTAAATAACAAACAAAGAAACGATAACAATACGTAATGATAAAACCTATTATTGTCCTAGAAACAAGAAACGTTAGAAGTAAGCCCGTAATAAGAAACCTGAAAACAGTAAGAGAAACCAAGTGTGACATTGCAACGGCCACAAGGCAATGAGGCTTCATCGCCCCTCACTGCCCCAAAACGTGTCTGTCCCACCGCCTGCCACGCCCAAATAACGGCAAACTGGGAAAGATACAAGTCAGCAGACATCCGCCCCATTCTGGAAACTTCCAAAGTGCAACAGGTTTGCGGCTACGCCCAGCCGGAAGCAACACATATAAGGCGGGTCCTGCTGCCAACCGTCGGCAGAAGATCATCACGTAAGGTGTAGCCGGAGGAAAGGCCGAGGCCAATGGGACCCGGCCAGGGGGATTGCTACGACAACCCTGGAGAGTTGCAAGGGGGGGAATGTCCGTGTCCTCGACCCTCCCCTCTCTCTCCCAGCCCGGCCACCATCAACCAGAGGCCGAGGCCGACGGGATCCGGCCGCGGTAACACTGGAGAGTTACAGGTTCGACCCCCCCCCTCTCTCTCCCAGTCTGGACCAGCATCCATGGAGGGCCTGGGAGTGGAGAGGCCACTGCACAAAAGGCCCAGGAGAGGCGCCGCGCGCCACGCGCCAAGGTCTGTCCCAAGGATGGACTAAGGGACCCGTTCCTGGGGCCGTGGCAAGGAGCGTCCGGCCACCATCAACCAGAGGCCCGCCCCAAAAGACGCACTGGACATTTCTTTTTTCTTCCATAATGGCTGCAACAACCCTGGGGGGGATGTCTTGCACATGCCTCCGACCCCCCCTCGTCCTCATCGCCTGGTCCGGCCATAACAAATGTCAAGCGAAACGCCGTGGGGTGCACTGGGAGGGAGAGACGGTGCGAACAGGCCTCTCCCGCCTCCCCAGGTGGAGGCTTCCCAGCTGCACCCTCAGCGCTCCAGGCGCCCGGAAAAGGGTTCTTCCACTGTGGCGATGCTGCAACGTCTCGCCCGGCAGGGTGGAGCCCGTCCGCTCATTTGACCCCGCGATCGCCGGTAGCTGCCGAACTCTCAAAATGGCGATCGACCTGGCAAGAGCGGGCCCAGCATGAAGAAATGGCCCGGTCACTGGTTGACTCCACCACCGTAGTCCTCCACGACCTTGAAGATTCTAGAGGAGCCGCGGGAGTCCCCGACCCCCGCAGACACCCCCGATGGGGAATGACTGCCATGATCGCCCGTGGAGCGACGAAACTGTAGCCGCGGGACGTCGGCGCTCCCATGCTGGCGCCAGCCTCAGTTTGAATGACTAGAATCCTGCAGACCACAGTTCGGATCAGTTCCGGTGAAAGCACAGTGTGACCCGGTAGGAAAAATTGTTGCACCCCCTCCCCTTTTTGACTGATGGTTCAAACCACCGATCCTTTCTTTTGCCCTTTTAACGGAACTTTGGACTGCCAAAGGAAGCTCTAGGCCAACCACGAGTTAATAGAGATTTAGACTATGCCTGGTTCTGCCTGACTGCACCCAAAATGGCGCCGATACAAATGAAACCCTCAACTCCTTATTGTACCCCGATTGCTCAGCCTCGGTGTCATAGGATATGTATGAAGTTTTTAAACATATAGATTGATATAGGATGTGTACTGATTATGAGTTCGGACAATTTATTGATATAGGATGTATACTGTCAGCTCGGACAATGAATTGATATGAGATGGGTACTGATTAGGTGTTCGGACAATGAAGGACAATGAATTAGCATAAGATGGGTACCGATTGAACATTCGGACAATGAATTGTTGTTGAGTTTGGCGCATCATGATTATTGAAAGTTCGAAATTTCGATGCTTATGATATTCGCTCACACTAAAGATTCAATATGATTTTTATTGCACATGGCGCACTTTTTATGAAATTAACGACCACTGACTCCATTAAGTTTTCCACTAATAAAGTATCCCCACATCTACAGTTCCAGCCTGCTCTGTGGCCGGCCCACGGGGTTGTAGGCCCGTATTTGTGCACCGACATTCTCATTAAAGATTGTTTTTGAGAAAGCAAATATAGTTGTCCGCGTAAATTGATAAGTTTCGAATAAATGATCCGATATAACTTAAGTACAGGTGAAACGACTCTGCTTGATTAAAAAAAAAAGGGTTAAAAGGGTATAGTACGCAGAAATACTGCAAACATGAACGGTCCAGGTTTTTGTTGTATGTACTTTGCACATTTTTGTACAGCCAAAGGCAACCGCTAAAGATCCTGGTATTTAGCCTATACTTTATATGCTGCCTGTATAAGAAAAATCACACTAACGGTCCACCTGGGCTTGAACGCCCAGTTGGCAGTGACTGCATCCCGTGGAGATAGGCCGAGTACGCAGTAAGTAAAAGCCTTTCTGGGTTTATGCGCGCTAGTGTGTCTATCAATGTAGCCCCTGCCTCCCTTCTTTTTCCCTCTCTCTGCAGGTCACATCGGAATGTCGACTAATGTACGAAAATGGTGATCTAACGAACGACGAGACGGGAAAAAGGCGTTTGATTATGGTGCCTGACCACGACAAACCCCGAATAGTGCAACGAAAAATAACATACAATAATGAATACATTCCTACTTTTAACTAAAGTAGGGAAAAGTTTAGGGTATTTCGAGGTAAGGGTTACACAAGTATCCTCCGCCGAGAGGACTAGGGATATTGCCAATATTTGAAAACCTACTACCTCCTTTTTCGCATCCTCATAGGCATGTAACTCAAAGCTGCCCCATTGTTCTCCAACTGACACCGACTATTGTCTCAGCCTGGAAACACATTTGCTAAAATGACTCGAAAATACCACCGTGAGCACTAGCCCGATCAGGTTAGTTCATGACCAAGTGGCAGAGACGTAAGTGTGCGCAACCACAACCTCCAGTAAAGGCAGCCGACAATAAAGAGAGAAGAACAAGTAAAGAGAGCTTAAGATACTGAGAATGCGCAGCATACCGGAGGAGATCATTGTTGGCCAATAACTGTTCTATGTTTGTCTTGGATTTCTGTATATAATACATGTACTGTCTCCCCCGTCTGAGTTTGTGTGTACGTGATGCTTGAATATACGTCATCCCTCTGCCTGTGTTTTTGTGTCACTTAACCCCTGTTGTTCTGTGTTGTGCGCGCACTGAATGGCCCATTATTGTACACGTCTCTCTCTCTCTTTCTCTCTCCATGTCATACGTGTACCGAATGGACCATTTAGGGTGCGGTCTCTCTCTCTCTCTCTCTCTTTCTCTCTCTCTCTCTCTCTCTATCTCTCTCTCTCTCTCTCTCTCTCTCTCTCTCTCTCCCTCTCTCTCTTTCTCTCTCTCCCTCTCTCTCTCGCTCTCTCTCTCTCTCTCTTTCTCTCTCCAAAAGCCCCCTGTTTCCTCTTTTCCTTGTATGGTGACGTTGTGCCCCTCCGGCACAAAACATAATTGGGTTTCCTCGAACGCAAAGGTGTTCAGCAAAATTGACCAAAACCAAAACGATTGTGACTTGCCATATTACTACCTCTCCTTTCTGCAAACGATAGAACCCGAGTTGGTAATGAAGGAAAGGACAGGTAAGACGACGGATGTCCCCTAATCTGGCCTTTTATAAGGGAACTATAACGTCAATGGTCTTCTGTTCCTCAGTTCGTTAGAAATGCGATCCCCAATGCCCCGATTGCCCCACCCCCCTGCACCTAAGTGCGGATGTCCAGAGTACCCCACTCCTCCCGATCGACCCCAGCTCCCTGTCCAAAGCACCCACGCGCCCCCGATCAACCCTAGCCCCATGTCAGCTACCCACGAAACGTAATTGATGACCTTGATTAACGGTCATTCCCCAGGAAAGCCATGTTTTACATCTGCCCCTTCCCCCTTCTTCATGACGATAACGCCCCTGCTTGCAAGAATTAGCCGACCCCGAAGGGAGATGTAAGATTGTCCATACTTGGGTTAAAGGGAAGGACGAGTCTCTACATAAGGACTCGATTTTGACTGTGACGTAATACATTGTGTATAAAAGTCCAACTTCTCTCATCATATGTCGCAAATGAACGCTAAGCAAGTCTATGAATTCAATAAGCAATGTAAATTACAGACTCCATAAGTGACGACCTCTGACTGTGACCGATGAACTTATTCCCCACCTACATAGGATTGGGGACGGAATTGAGATGTATGAATGTCTTCTCCTGCCAGTTTCTCTAAAAACTTGTTTTGTACCCCTCCCCAATCACAATACAGGATGGTTTTCAGATAGTAGGAACGCGTGTGGTGTGACGGATCTCATCGGGTGGGGACCTTGATCTACTGTAACTCCTTTGAAGAGAGGTGATTCTTTACAGCTGGGGCCATAAACTACATCTGCAGGGCTAGCTGATAGCCTGGGACCGGCCTGGACAATCGGACACAGAGGAAGAGGAGTGTCAGAGGGTGCGGTAGTGAATAGGGCGAAAGGGAGGTGTCAGGCGGGCACAGGGTGTGATTCTCAAGGAAGAGCAGCGCAGATGGGGGGAGGTTTATTGCCCATGCATAAGACAGAGAGCGGGGGTGACAGTGCCTGGGGGAGATGCTTGCGAGGGTGGGGAGCCATGCTAAGGATCGACAGCGTGCAGAGAGTGGGTCTGGTCAAGGCATCTAAAATGGCTGCCGTGCACGACAAAAGTGTGGCATTTGAAAAAAGGCAAGATGGCGCAGACAATGTTTTTCAACACTTCCTGATTTCCTTCGAATCGAACGTTAACAGACGTTATCTCTCCCACACTACCGGTCCCCCTGGGCTTAAACGCCGAGATGGTAGGGACTGCATCCCGTGGAGATAGGCCGAGACGTCACTCAGCAGAAAAAAAAGAAAAAAGAACGTCTATAAACATACAATAAGTTAAAAGTCAATCATTCTTGTTTCCTTGTAGTACGCTCCCCAGTCCGCTTCCCGTTACGCTAACCGGGCGCACCCCACCAAAAAAAAGGTTTTTTGTTTTTTTTTTGCCCCGCGGAGCCCTTTTAAAGCCTCCACATCAAACCTATGGGGTCAGGGAGGATCTACTATGCCCCCTTATGGTCATTTGCCCCTTCGCTTTGGCCTCCTCTTGTCTCTCGATCCTACCGAGAGACAAGATGGCGGCCGCTACGGACTGTTTGGAATGTTTACAGACGCCGGAGAACCAATCAGCTTCGCTTCACAAAGCTCCGTAACGCGAAAAGTACGCGAAGCGGAGCGCTGCCCGGAGCGCTGTTACAGATATATATCTTTTTTTGAACGTTAATTTCTCAAAATCCACTGGAGCACATATATTGAGACCTAGCAAAGGCACATCGGGCTACCAGTCCCTACAATTTTGCCAAGTTTCGTGCAAATCCATTCAGCCGTTCGATTATTATTTATTTATTTATTTTTGCCCCGCGGGGCCCTTTTAAAACCTCCACATCAAACCTAGGGGGTCAGGGAGGATCTACTATGCCCCCTTATGGTCATTTGCCCCTTCGCTTTGGCCTCCTCTTGTCTCTCGATCCTACCGAGAGACAAGATGGCGTCCGCTACGGACTGTTTGGAATGTTTACAGACGCCGGAGAACCAATCAGCTTCGCTTCACAAAGCTCCGTAACGCGAAAAGTACGCGAAGCGGAGCGCTGCCCGGTGCGCTATTACAGATATATATCTTTTTTTGAACGTTAATTTCTCAAAATCCACTGGAGCACATATATTGAGACCTAGCAAAGGCACATTGGGCTACCAGTCCCTACAATTTTGCCAAGTTTCGTGCAAATCCATTCAGCCGTTCGGGCTAAAAGTGAGGCCAACCGCCCTATGGAAATTAACATTGGAAAAACACGTTTTGGGACCCCCCTTTTTTCTCGGCCCCCCCTTGACGAAACCCCCTCACATTTTCAGGGGCTGCTCAGAAACAAAATGTGCCATTTTCCTGAAAATTTCAGCCAATTCCGTCCACAAACGCCAAAGTTATTCGACATAGAATTTTCAAAAATCCCATAGAGAAAAAATCCTAACTATATATACCTACTGGCGACCGCCAGTAGGTAATATATATATATATATATATATATTCATGTATATATATATATATATATATATATATATATATATATATTCACTGAAAAAACCATAGGTTTGACACCAGTTATAGTTAGCTGGAAATTTTACTGACATAAAACCATTGAAATTCCCACGTTATAGTTAGTTGGACTCACTATAACTTGCGCGCCTGCAATGCACTGCTGATGACGTCACATATTACATCACTCATGACATGGTCAGTGACATCACTCATGACATCACTGATGACACCATCCAGTGAATGTGTGTCTTTCTGAAAAATAAATATGTTTTATGTATGTATATGTAAAGGTCGATGGAAGAATAAATGTTTAAATAAGTGTCTAAATGGATGTTTTTTTTTTTAAAATTGATTGGTTAACTGGCTTATTAAGTGTATCTTAGTGAATACATATATTAGCGAGTAATGTTTAAATATTTAAATATATGTATCAGTGTTTCACTTTGTGTATAAGTGGCTGCATGGGTTGGTGAGTAGCTACATGTGTGTGTATATGGGTTATTAGATGTTTTTTTTAGTATCAGTCAGTCAAGAGGTCTTTATTCGATTTACATCATAAAAGACAAATACATATACATATAAAAAATCATTCGTTTTGCATATAAGATAATGAATACATTACAATTTAAAATCATGTTAAAAAAGTATTAAATTTTTTAAACAATGATGGACGAAATGACCCCTTGCTACATAAGAACAATGTTACTTTAAAACTAATAATCATAAAAAACTGTACAATGGGAACTTCATTTGCCAAGGTTACGGGTTCGAATTGACCATGCCCAGCTCACAAATTTTGCTACACCAATAGCGATAGAGGGGGAGGTATCAGTTTTAAGAATTCTAAACGCTGCAGCAGCAGATCTGGTGCCTAATAACCGACAAACTGGTAGAAGCCAAACTTTCCTGGGTAGCAAATACATGGGGCAGCAGAAAAAAAAGTGTTCAATGTTCTCTACTGCAGTTACACAGAAGGGGCACTTATCACTACCACCAATTGTCCAAGAGTGCGTGAGCCCCCGCACAGGTAGCGAGCCTATTCGTAATTGGTGGTACAGTTTGCGATCGTTTGGCTTGGTGATTAAGTCCCAATAAGCTTCGTATTTAGGGACATCTTTTACAACCAAAAATTCCAGTGTCATGGTCGGACCATCAACCATAACAGATCTCCTCTCAGTGATCCAGTGCCAATAAATATCCTTAAGTGCCTTTTTTGTAGGAAAGGTCGCGCAGGCTGGATCTACCCATAGTGCCTCCAGGTTTACATTTTTCAGGAGCGTCCTGAGGTGACAGAACCAGGGTACCCTGTGAGACCCTTCAAGACTCCTCACATCATCGATGGCCTCAGCAAACAGGGATAATTCCGGTGTAGTCCACAGACGCCGCCAAAACGCCAGTGGTCTGTACCGTACCTCATCCTCAATGGATTTGACACCTAGATCTAACTGCAAGGGTAAGCAGGGTGTCGATTGTGGGAGGCCAGTTGCCATTCTCAGGAACCTGTTCTGAGCCACCCTCAGAGAGGATAGATCACTATAACCCCACAATTCGGCCCCATAGATAGTTGCGGGAATTACCTTGGAACCATAAATTTTAACCAACGGTGCCATGGGTTTGGTGAGAGATTTAGCGTACTCCTTCAATAAGGCTCCCCCAAGTTGCCCATGTTTCAAGGTCATAAGATCCATTTGTGGTTTCCAGCTCAAATTCTCACTTAGTGTGACACCCAAGTATGTGAAGACCTCCGTTTGATCCAAAATGGCACCGCACATTGACACCTTGGCCTTCACAGCCTTGGGGCCTCGCAGAACCATAAATTTGGTCTTATTGACATTCACCTCTAACTCATGCTCGCTGTAAAAACACTCAAAACGAGCCAGGGCGGACTGCAGTCCCTGCCTCGTTTGAGAAATAATAAGAGTGTCGTCCGCGAACATGAGAAGGGGAATTTTCCTTCCAGCAAGAGTGGGCGCGTCCGTTGGGAAATTGGAGAAATACTTGGTCACCCCATTAATAAACAAAGAGAAAAGGGTCGGGGCCAACACACACCCTTGTCTAACCCCCTTAGCAACTTTAAAGCTATCAGTGACTTCCCCTGGACCACCCCATCTTACTTTGGCGTAGGTATTTGTATGCAGATTAATCAACAGCACCACCAGCTCTTTGGGCATGCCTAGGTCCAGCAAAACTTCCCATAGCTTACTCCTGGGTACAAGGTCGAAGGCTGACTTGAGGTCCACGAATGCCGCAAACAACAGGCCTCCCCCAAGAAGGACCACCTTCCAGTATATTAACATAAATCTAAAAACTTGCTCTAGGGTCCCCATATGTTGCCGAAAACCCGCCTGGAGAGGACTTAAAACATCATGGTCAGAAATCCAAGTCTGAATCCTACCCAAAAGAAGGCGGGCCACAATCTTTTGTACGGCATGGATGAGGCTTATGGGTCGATAGTTGGCCGTTACTGAGCGGTCACCCTTCTTATGAATGGGGAGGATCTCCGCCCCAAGCCATGATTCGGGGACTTTCGCACCCCTTGCCAATGCATTCGCCAAGAGAACAATATATGGGACCCAGAGGTCCTGTTCCTGCTCAAACATGTCAGCTGGTATGCAGTCGGGACCTGGTGCTTTGCCTCCCGGAATAACCCTTAACACCGCACTCACTTCTGTAGGCGTAAAAACCAAAGCTTCGTTGGTGGTAATGTGCATCAGATTGGCGGGGCTGGAAACATTCTCTTTGAATTGGTTCCCGTAGTACTCAACCCATTCCCTTGGCTCAACACTATTTGTGGGGGATCTATCATGTGGGCGATTGCCCCATTTAAGCTGCCGCCAGAATTTGGTCATATTATTACTCTGGCAAGCCTCCAGCAATTCCTTCCAACGGGTCTCATCCCAATTCTTCTTAGCAGTGGCCTGCACAACTTTATAGGTGGCCCTGCAGCAGCGGATTAAGGTCTGGTCTCTTGACCTTAAAGCTGCGTGTAGCGCCTTTTGTGATTCCCTGCAGGCGCTGTCATACCAGGTTAGGGGCTTTGGCTTGTTCCTACTAGGGCCAGTAGATTTAATGAAAAAGGTTTTGAGATTTAAGAAAAGATCCCTATGTAATGAAGTGATATTGTCCAATAGGGCCGACTCCTGACTAAACCCGCTGATTTGGGTCATTGTATCCCTCAGCATGGTTCTAATCCTTAACAGAACCTCCTCATCCAGGGCTATTTTGGGCCAACTAACCCTTCTTCCATTGTTGGTCATTAAAACCTGTGGCAGGGACGCCTCTGCCACCGTGGGCACTACGAAAGCACCTTCTTTGATTGATAGAACCAAAGGATTATGGTCACTTTCAGCTCTATTTACAACCACCATATCCAGCAAACTGGGCCACATTTCCACATTCACCAGGATATAGTCAATGCGAGAGCCGGATCTGCCATTATCAAAAGTCATTGCCCCCGTCCTATCGGACTTCAGACGCCCATTGACTGCACGCAATCCTTGATTCAAACAGAGACCCTTCAAAAATATGGCTGATTGAGACCATTTCTTGATGGTTTGTAATTCCAGACCCGGGATGCCCCACAGGGAATCCTCGTCCTCGGTGAGCATACCATCGTCCAACCCCATAGGTTCGAAACAGGTATTGAAATCCCCCAATACCACCCTGTTTGTGTTCACCGGTAGTGAGCTTAGGAATCCGTCCAACACCAGAGCAACAGGAGAGCATTTTCCCCCTTGGATACCCCGCATGTAGATGTTTACAATCACCATATTTAGTCCAGAAGACGAGATTACCCGTATGGCCAATATGTCGGGATTATCCAATGGGAACTCCTCCACCGTTACACCTGCATGTTGGCGTACCCAGATAGCTAGGCCACCCACTGGTCTGCCCCTTGCACCCTTCACAGCTGGTCTGGAGTAATTCAGAAACCCAGCACGAAAAATAGGCCCGAGGGCCCAGGTTTCCTGAAATGTCCAAATGTCAGAGTGGTCAATAAAGGTCCCCCAATCCGGCAAGTCAAGCTTTGATTCAAGTCCAGCAATGTTCCATGAACTTATCCGTAACTTCAACAAACACAAATTGGATACCTCCTTCCCCGCTCCTGCCGGGCCAGATGTGGCAGGGCAAGGTGGACAAAGAGTGGGGCTGGCGTCAAAGTGAGAAAGTTGGAAACTTACAGGCAAGACTGGAGGTAATAAAATACCAGGGATGGCTTTGTCATCATTTAAACCAACGGATAACCTCTGTTCAGATCCCTCAACAAGTATGCAACAATCAACAGAAGCTAGAACAGTTTTGGGGTCGGTAGATAAAGCAGATAAGGGCCACTCATATGCTGGTTCTGGTAATGGATTTGATCTAGAGGTGAACGTACCCGGTGGACTGCCAACAGATTCCCCCAGCTGTCAATCGCATCCATCGAAGCAGGAGAGGATATTAAATCTATTGGATGTTTCTAACGGGGTAAATGGAATCAAGTGGTCCATCCTCCTGTCCCCATACGCTTGGTCCAACCTCCCTGGTGGCATACCGTAGTTTCTGGCAGTATCAGTAAGAGTGTCTGTATGGTTTGGTGGGGGTATTACTTAGCATATAGATGCATCAATGACTGACTCACTGTTTGTATGTGTTTTGAAGACAGCATATGTGCAGGACTGTATGGATGGATGAGTGTGTATATGTGTGTGTTAGAGAGTGAATGACTGTCTCACTAGTGTCTTTATCAGTAACTACATATGTTTTAATCTAGTATATGAGAGTATTGATGTATATAAGTGAGTATATATGAGAGTGAGAGATTGTAAGAGTTCCTGTGTTCCTGAGTTCCTGTAAGTATGTGTTTCTATGAGTGATTGTTTAAGAGAGTAAGTATGTGTACGTTTCCTTAGAAGTAAGGTGGTAGTGTGTGTATATCTGTATATGCAAATAAATGGATGTTCAATAGTTTATTTGCATGTGTGAGTATGTGTGTGAGTAACTTTTGGATGACTGTTGGTGTGTAATAGGATGTATAGGTGTATCACTACACATGATGAGTGAGTGTATGTATGAGTGACAATATAGAACTGTTGGTGAATGAGTGGATGTCTATATAGATGGTGGAATTACTGAATTGGTTTTTGTAACTGGTATGGGTATCTCCATTTTTTTGAAAATGTTAGTTTCTATTTTTGAATATGTGTTTCAAGGGTTACATTACACTGAAAAGAGGTCTGTCACTCTGTCACAAGGATGGTGTCATCAGTGATGTCATGAGTGATATCACTGACCATGTCATGAGTGATGTAATATGTGACGTCATCAGCAGTGCATCGCAGGCGCGCAAGTTGTAGTGAGTCCAACTAACTATAACATGGGAATTTCAATGGTTTTATGTCAGTAAAATTTCCAGCTCACTATAACGGGTGTCAAACCTATGGTTTTTTCAGTGAATTTAATAGGTTTTTTAAATGCTAATTACTAACTAAAACTGGTGTGAAACATATGGTTTTTTCAGTGAATTTCATAGGTTTTTTAATAGCTAATTTCTATTTTATAATGAATCCTATATTGTATATTTATGTAATACTATTTTTTATATATATTTTTTTTATTTTTTATTTTTTTGCCCTGGAGCGCTCCCGATGCGCGTACCGGTGCGCTCACCGGTAAGCGCAGTCTTGCGGCGCGCCCCGGTGAGCGTCCCGTTAGCGCTATTGCCGCGAACGAAAACATCATCGTGACGTATCGCGTAGCCGCGAGATGCGTCTTATGACGCACAGCGTAAGCGCACCCGGAAGCGCCCGAGCGCATACGATCGCGCTACGTAAGCGCCCCCGGGCGCGCACCCGGGCGCGCCCCGGGGCGCGTAGCGTAATCGCGTCGGTCATGTGACCTGAAAATAACACTTTTCATTGGTTCAGAACAGTTTTGGTTTCCAAATGATGAAAGCCCGAGTCATGTGACCTGAAAATAACACTTTTCATTGGTTCAGGACAGTTTTGTTTTCCAAATGATGAAAGCCCCCACCTTTTTTCCTCATTCTCACTTTGTACTTTGATTGAGGAAGACCTGTTTACAGATCTATTTGTACCTATTTGTACTGAAAAATGGCTACAGTAGCAGCAGCAGCAGGAGCATCTGCACCACCACCACCACAAGGACCACCACAACACCACAGTGGTGGAGATGAAGAAGAGGAGGAGGAGGAGGAGGAGGAGAGGCAGCAGTTCACTTGTCTGATCTGTGGCACTGTACTTTCTAGGGGGAACCCTGCCAAAAAATACTCTTTTGGCAATAACACCATGATTCGCCACATGCAACGCCGGCATCCAAACAACTATGCTGCGGCAGAGGTCAGAGAACTGACCAGAAACCTTTCCCAATCTTCTCCCAGCACCTCCCAAAGTAAACAACCCACTCCATCGGGTCCAGAGACAAGGGAGATGGTCCCAAACATCCAAACCAAGTTTGGTGGATACAAAATCGTTTGTATATTTTGTGGAAAAACAATTACCTATGGTGAGCAAAGTATTAAACTCATCAACCATGCTGGTGACAACCACAAGTGCCCAAAGAAACCTTAATTTTTTCCTGTTTTTTTTTGCTCCAGTTGAGCCGTTTACAATTCCCTGTTTTTTGTTTGTCCCCATAAAAATTACAAAAAAAATATAAAATTGTTCATAAAAGCCAAAAAAAGTAAAAAATGTTCAAAAAAACAATAAAAAAATATAAAACAACAAAAAGAATTAAAAAAACAGTTCTTTTTAGAACTACCTCCAATTTATAAAAAAAGCTACATTTTTTAAAAACTGTCCTTTTTTCTCCAGGGTACGCTCCCCGGTACGCTCCCAGGTGCGCGTACCGGGCGCTCCCCCCGCGAAAATCGGAAAAAAAATAATAATAATAATTCCCCGCAGGGCCCTTTTATGGCCCCCATATCAAACCTAGGGGGTCAGGGGGGGTCTACCCTGCCCCCTTTTGGTCATTTCCCCCTTTGTTTTTGCCACCTCTTGTGTCTCGATCCTACCGAGACACAAGATGGCGGCCGCTCCGGAGTGTTTGGAATGTTGACAGTGATGTCATGAGTGATGTCACTGACCATGTCATGAGTGATGTAATATGTGACGTCATCAGCAGTTCATTGTGGGTGCGCGAGTTATAGTTAGCTAAATTAACTATAACGGGGGAATTTCAATGGTTTTGTATGAGTGAAATATCCAGCTAACTATAACATGTGTGAAACCTATGGTTTTTTCAGTGAATTTCTAAGGTTTTTTAAATGCTCATTACTAACTATAACGTGTGTGAAACCTATGGTTTTTTTCAGTGAATTTCTAAGGTTTTTTAAATGCTAATTTTTAACTATAACATGGCTGAAACCTATGGTTTTTTCAGTGAATTTCTAAGGTTTTTTAAATGCTAATTTTTAACTATAGCGTGGCTGAAACCTATGGTTTTTTCAGTGAATTTCAAAGGTTTTGTAAATGATCATTTTTAAATGTATTAATTGTTATATTTTTTTATACTGATTTACTACATTATTTTAAACTATTTATTTTTAGATATTTTATTTTTTAAATTACATTACACATTTTTAATATACATTGAAAAAAAATGTTTTTAAAAATATTGAAATATTAATATTTTTTTTATTTAATTTTTTTAAATTTATATATATTTTATATAGCAGGCAATGATATCCTATGGAAGGAAATTCAAGTTACTGGTAAGTATAGTTACATTTAATTTTCAGGAACAGTAGTGAGCTAGATTGGGGAATTAATTCCTCTTCAAACCTGAGGTCCCCTGTGAGCCAACTAGCCCACCAGGTACCTCCAGTATGCGCCAGGCAGCTGTGTTGCAGAGAGTCATTCAGAGGGCACGCCCCCTTTTTACAACACTCTGCAACACAGCTCCGTGGCGCTTACTGGAGATACCTGTTGGACTAGTTGCCCGCTAGGGGACCTTTGGATTGAACAGGAATTAATTCCCCAACTTAAAACGCGCCTCAGGGCATGTTTGCACTCACATCACCTCAAGCCCCACCCCCTACCTTCACCACTGTGCTAACGCGCCCTGTAGAGTGTTCTAAGTTGGGGGATTAAGTCCCCTTGCATACTGGGGGTCCCTGGGGGCCAACTAGCCCACCGGGAACCTCCAGTATGCGCCAGGAGGCTGCGTTGAAGAGACGTGTAATGAGGCCACGCCCCTTTTTACACCTCTCTGCAACGCAGCCCCCGGGTGCGTTTGCAGAAGGGGAACTAATTCCCCTTGCATACTGGGGGTCCCTGAGGGCCAACTAGCCCACCAGGAATCTCCAGTATGCGCCAGGGGGCTGCATTGCAGAGAGGTGTAATGAGGCCACCCTCCTTTTTACACCTCTCTGCAACGCAGCCCCCTGGCACGTCTGCAGAGGGGGAACCAATTCCCCTTGCATACTGTGGGTCCATGGGGGCCAACTAGCCCACCTGGAACCTACAGTATGCGCCAGGGGGCTGCGTTGCTTTGCCCCGGGTGTGGTAGTCCCCGGGGCAGTGTGGGGGGGGGATTGGAGCCCCCACACACTTTTTTTTCACTATGCCCCCGGGATTTGGTCCCCCTGGGGGGTAATTGGAAAAAAAGCAGACCGGGTTTAAAAAAAAAAAATTGGGGCCTTGGGGGTCCTTGTGGGACCACCTGAGTAGGCCTAGGGGGTCAAGCTGTTTCTACCCTGCCCCCTTTTAGCGCTCTACACGTTTATTTTTCTGCTTTATTGTGCCTCGGTCTACCGAGCACAAGATGGCTGCCAACACTTCCTGGTTTGGAGTGTTCACAGCCAATGAGCATGCAGCTCATACTCAGAAAGGTACACGTACGGTACTCGTTCGGTACTCGTACGGCACTCGTACCCCGCGATTTTCTCCCCCCTCCAAAAAATTTGGGGGGGCCTTGCGGGTCCTTGTGGGACCCCCTGAGCAGGTCTAGGGGGTCAGGGTGTTTCTACCCTGCCCCCTTTTTGCATTCTACACGTTTGTTTTTCTGATTTCTTGTGCCTCGGTCTACCGAGCACAAGATGGCTGCCAACACTTCCTGGTTTGGAGTGTTCACAGCCAATGAGCATGCAGCTCGTACTCGGAAAGGTACGCGTACGGTACTCGTACGGTACTCGTACCCCGCGATTATTGTCCCAAAAAAAATTGGGGGGGGCCTTGGGGGTCCTTGTGGGACCCCCTGAGCAAGCCTAGGGGGTCAGGGTGTTTCTACCCTGCCCCCTTTTCGCGTTCTACACGTTTGTTTTTCTGCTTTCTTGTGCCTCAGTCTACCGAGGCACAAGATGGCTGCCAACACTTTCTGGTTTAGAGTGTTTATAGACAGTTGACAGCCAATTAGCATTCAGCTCGTGCTCGGGAAGGCACAGAGTACAGTAAGCTTACAGTAAGCTTACCGTATGCACCTCTAGATATACTTATGATTTTACTTTTGATTTTCTCAGGAACTACTGAACGAATTTACACCATTTAACAAAAAGGCCCATCTGCGAACAGAACTCTACCTTTTTGCCAAGTCTGGTGTAATTCCTTTCAGCCGTTCGGGCTGTAGCCCCGGCTAAAGGTCCTATGGGAAATTGCATGGGGAAAACACGTTTTCGGACCCCCCTTTTTTCTCGGCCCCCGCTTGACAAAGCACCCCTGAACTTTCAAGGAAGGAGCAGAGTGGAGCAGGCCATCTTCTTGGAGAAATTTGTGAAGATTCGTCCACCGGCGCCAAAGTTATTTCAAATAGAATGTTGCGGATTTCCTATGGAAACTAGGTTTTAACTATAACTACCCACTGGCGACCGCCAGTAGGAATATATATATATATATATATATATATATATATATATATATATATTGTTCAAAAAAGAGGCAGAGAACTCTGGGCAGTTCTCAAGTTTAGGTGGAAAGCAGCTCCTGTATAGAGCACCCTCAACACCAGCGACACTCTAGATCTGCTCACCTCAAATCTCTGCTTTTCTATCAAAGTCTTTAAGCATAGGATTAGAACAGTGCCATCCATGCCGAGATAGAAAGGGACATACTATTTTTGCCATTTCTACAGCAAAGTCTTCAAGCATAGGACTAGTACAGTGCTGTCCATGCCGAGCTGTAAAATGACAAATGCCTTTTACCATTCCAGGCACAGTATTACAGCTTTGAATTGGTAAAATACCAACCAAACCAAATTGAAATGAATAAAAGTAACCCCTGACTCATGTTTCACTCTCATTAGAGCCTTTCAGAGAGGTATAGCTTAGCCCAGACACTAGGGAGCACCCAGTATAAGTCAAAACAATACCCTTTCAGGCATAGAGAGATGCATAAATTATGCAGAAATAGAAGCAGAGAACTCTGGGTAGTTCTCCAGTTTAAGTGGAAAGCCTTTAAGCATAGGAGTAGCACAGTGCGATATATTTATATTCTACCGCACTTTTCTCCGCAGGGGGCCTAGACCTCAACAGGGTGGCCTCGGCATTTGGGGCCGGAGCATCCCAGCTATATTCGACCAATCTTCCTCCCACTTGAAAGAATGCCGCACACCAACTTCAAATGATTCAATCGCTTTATTCAATGCACAAATGTGGCAACTGCTTAAATGTATAGGTCCGAACGTGTTTCGGCCACCGTGAAAAATATAATACTTGGAAAAATGAAATGCAGTTGTATTTAAACATAGTGACTTTCCTTTTACAGTGCACCCTGGGGAATTGCAGTGCTCATGGACTACAGTGACATCTAGTAGTCTGTGATTAGTGTATACAAGCATGTGATATGGCTGCAATCATGGGACTTTTTGCTTACCTGTGAAGAAGGCACTCAAGGAGCCGAAACACATCAGGACCAATACTTTTAAGCAGTTGCCACATTTGCGCATTGAATAAAGCGCTTGAATCCTTTGAAGCTGGTGTGCGGTGTTCTTCTTTCAAGTGGGAAGGAAGATTGGTGGGATATGGTCCTGGTCACATTTTTAAAATGTGTAAGTTCCCTTCATACGCACTTTTTTTATTCATTATATTCATATAAATTGGTGCATGCCTAGTACACAATGAAAAATGTATATTTAGTGAAGCTAAGTTGTTTCCTCTAGGTATTGCATGTTTATGGACAACCAACAAGTAGTATACATCCCTGCAATTTGTAGAGTCTGCACAGATGTAACGTTTACATTATCA
This sequence comes from Lissotriton helveticus, assembly GCF_964261635.1. Classification (NCBI taxonomy): domain Eukaryota; kingdom Metazoa; phylum Chordata; class Amphibia; order Caudata; family Salamandridae; genus Lissotriton; species Lissotriton helveticus. The sequence goes on from NC_136067.1 coordinate 1,839,219,142, forward strand.
TCAATTTTGATTTCAAAACCTAGATTTTTGAGAAAATCAAGCGTGATCTACACAAATGAACCCTTGCTGAATTAAGAATGGTGTCTACTTTTCAGAAATGCATAGAATTTCAGGTTCACCCATGGGGTTCACATCTGTTCCCATTACAAACTTCAAGTAGGTACACGTCACAAAAATAGACAAAATTAACTACCACTTCGAAAATTGTAAAAACTGTAGTAAGCAGTGTTTTTTTTTACATCTCTACCTGTTCCTGAAAGTTGGGAAGATGGCAGTTTTGTCAAAGAAAACCTTTTGTTGACACAGTTTTCAGAACAACAAAACCATACTCTTCTTGCATAGCACTTAAAAAAAACCAATTGTTATATTTTGGCTGTTTCCATGGTTCCCTCCATGGGAATCCAAAAACCATAGGTACCTTTAGAATCCCTGACATGTGGGAAACAAATAATTCAAATTTGGCCTGGATATCCTTTCTGTAAAATAAAATATGATAGCTTAAGAGCAAACTGCCCCAAGCATCAATAACAGGGCTCGGGACAGGGGAAGCCTCAGCGTTAAGCAGTTAATATGTCAATCGGGAAACACAGGCATTCACAAATGCTGATGACATGTTGGATGCACAAATGTTGTTTATCACTAAAGCCTGTTTTTGCGGCAATGCCAATGCTAGGACAAAAAATTGGTGAACATGATTACTTTCTGCATAAATGAAGATAAAGAATTGAGTTTGGTAAACAGTGGGATGATTGACTGCCCTATTCAAATGTAACATAGTCCCTCCTGCATGCCAATGGAAGCACTTAGAGGAAGGCTGAATGATATACCAAATAGCCAACAGGATGACGTGGGAGAGTAATACACATCTAGGTGGTGCTAAAGTTCACTCTTTATATATTTTAGAGAATTGGTAACAATAAATCTTGTGGGCAGCTGTAATGTCTAGACATACCAAATAAAAATGGGTACCAAAGGTACAACGACGGACCCTTCCTAATGTCAGCACCAGACTATTTTTCACCCCAAATGATAATTCACCCCAAGATGACTAAAGGGAAGTGTGTGCACACTGACTAGCACCCATCGTTACTGTGCTGATTCCTTTTGGAATTATATACAAGTTAAACAACTGCAAAGGTGCACCACAAAAGACAATGAAAAAATTCCAATGCTATTAATAGGCAAGAAAAAAGGACGTTTTGCATTAACAGGATGTTGTTAATCTTCAAATGATCTTTATTTTCAATGTATTCAAAAACAATGTACAGCCGACGCGTTTCGTCCCAAGCTGGGACTTCTTCAGGGCTGTTGGTAAAAACATACAAACAAGTGATTACTCTACTAACTACGTAAAATTATATACATTTCAACAACATACACAATTTACAAAACATTTTTTTAAAAAACACATGTTAAAACATGGGCATAGGAGCTTGTACAAACAAACAGCCTCAATCCTCAAAAAACATGATGAGAAAAAGGCATATATCTTCGACATCAACAACTATGTACAACAAAGTTTATATGTACAATATATACATATATAAAGATATAGATCTTTGGTTGGGCAATCAGTACGTTACATTTATTTTTAAAACAAAGAAAATTAGGCGAAGGGAGAGTGCCTATATGTAAATTAACAGATGAGTGCCTATGTGTAAATGAACTATTCTGTACAAGTGAATCTATATACAATATAAACATTTATGGCGGGAGAAAAAGACCTCAATTGGACACCCAATGTAGGACATTACACGCTGATAGGGAAAAAACTTGATGGATATTCACAATATCATTTGGAAATTCCTTGGCCAAAAGCAAAAATTCTTCATATATGACCAGATGATTCATGGTGCGGAGAAACTGAGAGGAGTGGGGACCCCCCCCAAAACCCCCCACCAAAGGGTCGTACCAGAAGGCAGAAAACAATCCGAGGTAAGGGTATATCTAAAATCTAATGTTCTTAAGGGAAACACAGTGGGAGTTGCTCTCAGCCTGGATAATCAGGAAGACAGGGTCGATCATATTATAAACCCGTCGTGCACCAGAGAATCTATGCAGTTAACTTAATTACCTTTTATAAATGTGAGCTGTCCCATAAGGAGTGAGAGTATGCCGAGATTGAAGTGTCTGGACCACGTGTTCACAGATTCAATCGTCCATTGTGCACTTATTGATGTATTAAATTTCTGATGTTTCCTTTTCTCATTCAGTATGGAACAAACCGGGTTGTACCTCCAAAAAACAGAAAGGAGGATAGAAGCATAGTCAGATTTGGTGAGATACGAAATGAGAGACAGAATGGGAGATTCCTACACTTTAATATGTCCAATCAGGGCATTAACTTGACTTACTATGTATCTATTTATTGGGTCTGGACTAGGTCAGGTTGGATTCCTGAATATAGGGAGTGAAAACTCTTCAAGGATTCATATGTTTGAACATCTTATACATGTTCTGAAAAACATATAAAGGATATATATAAGTAGATGGCATAAATAAGTAAAGCCTGCAGATAGAATATGAGAAAAAGGATACTATCGCAAGAAAGTTTACCTGTAATAATGACAAAGTAACAGGGGACAAAGATGTCCTATAGGTCCCCAGAAGAAGGAGGTGGGCACTGTATTCCAGTAGGCCTGCCAGGTGAAAAATAAATATAGAGGATATTTGTTGTAATTCAGTAACTACTTTAAAAATCATGGATTTATGATAAAGTCTCTACAATATATCCGTCTCCATAGGCTTGTGTAAACATGCCCATCCACATTGACAAATTAATAATTTACATGTGTGGGAGAACATGGATATATGATCAAGTATCTACATTATATCCATCCCCATAGACTTATGTGAACAAGCCCTTCCCCAGTGACCAAATCGTAATTTACATATAAGGGGGATTAGAAGTAAAGGCCCTAAAGGCCATCTTGCCCAAATTTGGAATATGGCCTTGAATGTAAGGCTCATCACTATAAGCACTACCTCTCCTTAGTTTTTAGTAAAAAAGATGCTCAATAACAGTGATAAGCCTAGTGACATTAATTTAACAAAAGGCTACTTAAAAAATGATTGAATACAAGGGCAGAGTAGGTTTTTGACAAAGTCAAAATCAAACAAAACAAGCAGTGGGTTTTGGCCTAACAGTCTTACCGCTTGTGTTCAAAGCAGCCGGCGCCCATCCACCAAACCTACGTCCTGCCGAAACACCCGCAAGATCGCTGTGTTTAGACATCCTGATTACTACACAGGCTTATATACCGGTATTAATTCATTTCAACCGGTCACAGCTGTGAATTTCGCGCCAGAATGCTGCCTTGAAAACGGAGCTATTGAGCTATTGCTTCCTAAAGAGAAAGCGGCAGCCATCTTATAGTGCGTTTCAAGTGGCTGTAAGACCCTGTGTTTAATATGCACTATCGGCTAAATATGAAGGATCCTCACTCCTAATTGAGCTTTCATTTTATGTGAATCATTCCAAACAATCTATATAACTAAACCCAGATGAATCAAAATCGATCGAAAAAAATATAAATTTTACCGATTTGCCAGCCAAATGTCCAATTCAAACCTGTTGGAATATAATAATAACCCCTACACTCTAAAGTTTATATTTTGGGCATGATTAAGACTGATAATAGTAAAGGCTCGAGATAATCATTGTTTTCCCAAACACGGTGTATTATTTGGGCGGAGTCCCGAAGTATAAGGCGGAGGGCGTCATAGGAAGACCGCAATAAGTGTAGTCAAAAACGGCGGCCATCTTAGCCTATGTTTTTAAACAAATGATTTGAGTAAAGACCCGAAGCATAGGGCAATATTTATTGAATTGTGGGGTATCTCCAGAAAGAGTTTGTTTAATAAACAATGTTTACTCAACCGCAGTGAAAACAATATATATTTCACCTTAAGTCCAACTGATACACTCGAAAGTTTATATTTTGGGCATGATGAAGACTGATAATAGAAAAGGCTCGAGATAATCATTGTATTCCCAAACGCGGTCTATTTTTTGGGCGAAGTCCCGAAGTATAAGGCGGAGGGCGTCATAGGAAGACCGCGATAAGTGTAGTCAAAAACGGCGGCCATCTTAGCCTATGTTTTTAAACAAATGATTTAAGTAAAGACCCGAAGCCTAGGGCAACATTTATTGAATTGTGGGGTATTTCTAGAAAGAGTTTGTTTAATAAACATTGTTTACTCAACCGCAGTGAAAATAATATATATTTCACCTTTAGTCCAACCAAGATGCTGACACCAAAATCAACATAATAGGGTGTGTTCATTACAAATATTCAAGCGAGTAATAACAAAAACTGAAACAAAACTATAAAACGGCCAAATACTATGGAAGAGCTGGAAAGCACCAAAATGACATTACATGGAAACGGGGCAAGGACGGCAGCCATCTTAGCCCATGTTATTATTATGATATTGTCTATTTTATACGAAGAAAATTATTTTTTGCCTGGAATAAGAACCAAGCGACAGCGTTTGCAGACTGCATAGTGGGAGTCCTCCAAGATACATGTTTATGGCCTATGAAGCCATCTTGACCCTTAAGAAGTTAAAAAGGGAGATATGAGGTGAAATAAGAACCAAGCTTGCAGATTGCATAATGGCAGTCCACCAAGATAGATGTTTACGGCCTATTGAGCCATCTTGACCCCTAAGAAGTTTAGGAAAGAAGGTGTGAGGTGGAAAGGGGAGTGTGTGTGTAAAGGAGTGTGAAAGAATGCACATGTATACAACACCAGCCCGGATAATTCTTGCATAATTACACATACTTTTAGATTAATGGACTCCTCTTGTCCAGTCACATTATGTAAGTCTAATGTTGTTGTGCTAAGGTGTACCGAGTCCTATCCAGGAAGAATGTTATTTGCAGTGAACTACCTCCGCAGTGGACCTCACTTGTATAACATGCAGTTGGATATACAGTAATGCAATGTATATTACAAGGGGTCCAGAGAACAGGAGTGCGATGCAGTTACTGAATTACAACAAATAGCCTCTATATTTATTTTTCACCTGGCAGGCCTACTGGAATACAGTGCCCACCTCCTTCTTCTGGGGACCTATAGGACATCTTTGTCCCCTGTTACTTTGTCATTATTACAGGTAAACTTTCTTGCGATAGTATCCTTTTTCTCATATTCTATCTGCAGGCTTTACTTATTTATGCCATCTACTTATATATATCCTTTATATGTTTTTCAGAACATGTATAAGATGTTCAAACATATGAATCCTTGAAGAGTTTTCACTGCCTATATTCAGGAATCCAACCTGACCTAGTCCAGACCCAATAAATAGATACATAGTAAGTCAAGTTAATGCCCTGATTGGACATATTAAAGTGTAGGAATCTCCCATTCTGTCTCTCATTTCGTATCTCACCAAATCTGACTATGCTTCTATCCTCCTTTCTGTTTTTTGGCGGCACAACCCGGTTTGTTCCATACTGAATGAGAAAAGGAAACATCAGAAATTTAATACATCAATAAGTGCACAATGGACGATTGAATCTGTGAACACGTGGTCCAGACTCTTCAATCTCGGCATACTCTCACTCCTTATGGGACAGCTCACATTTATAAAAGGTAATTAAGTTAACTGCATAGATTCTCTGGTGCACGACGGGTTTATAATATGATCGACCCTGTCTTCCTGATTATCCAGGCTGAGAGCAACTCCCACTATGTTTCCCTTAAGAACATTAGATTTTAGATATACCCTTACCTCGGATTGTTTTCTGCCTTCTGGTACGACCCTTTGGTGGGGGGTTTTGGTGGGGGGGGGAGGGGGTCCCCACTCCTCTCAGTTTCTCCGCACCATGAATCATCTGGTCATATATGAAGAATTTTTGCTTTTGGCCAAGGAATTTCCAAATGATATTGTGAATATCCATCAAGTTTTTTTCCCTATCAGCGTGTAATGTCCTACATTGGGTGTCCAATTGAGGTCTTTTTCTCCCGCCATAAATGTTTATATTGTATATAGATTCACTTGTACAGAATAGTTCATTTACACATAGGCACTCATCTGTTAATTTACATATAGGCACTCTCCCTTCGCCTAATTTTCTTTGTTTTAAAAATAAATGTAACGTACTGATTGCCTAACCAAAGATCTATATCTTTATATATGTATATATTGTACATATAAACTTTGTTGTACATAGTTGTTGATGTCGAAGATATATGCCTTTTTCTCATCATGTTTTTTGAGGATTGAGGCTGTTTGTTTGTACAAGCTCCTATGCCCATGTTTTAACATGTGTTTTTAAAAAAAATGTTTTGTAAATTGTGTATGTTGTTGAAATGTATATAATTTTACGTAGTTAGTAGAGTAATCACTTGTTTGTATGTTTTTACCGACAGCCCTGAAGAAGTCCCAGCTTGGGACGAAACGCGTCGGCTGTACATTGTTTTTGAATACATTGAAAATAAAGATCATTTGAAGATTAACAACATCCTGTTAATGCAAAACGTCCTTTTTTCTTGCCTATTAATAGCATTGGAATTTTTTCATTGTCTTTTGTGGTGCACCTTTGCAGTTGTTTAACTAATAAAAATGGGTTTATTGATTTCAGCTGTTCAAATATGCTACAAATTCAGTAGACCACAGTCGTCCAGAGTATCATAAAATATTGGAATTTATTTTACAAATAACACCTATGTGTCTCTTTCTTTATACACACATTACTTGTTACTGTGCCAATATTAGCTGTTCTTTAAAGTTCATAATTGTTCTTACCTCCTTCTGCTTCTTTATGCATTTTGCTGCCTTACTTACCACCTTTACCATCTGTATTTCTCTCTTTCCAGGTTGTGAAACCAAGGAGAGCAAAACAAGCCAGCTGTACCACTATGTAAATGCACACATATATCGACCAGCAATATACACACTACTCAGCGAATCAACAAGTCAAACAGGTGAAATAATGAAGCTGAGAGCCGCACTTGAGTGAGGCAGAAGACACTGGAATAAAAACACCCAGCAAAGTACAAAATACAGCAGAGCTTCTGTTCAACAGAAGTGAATACACCCCCTGCAACAGGCAATAGCTAGCATACAGCACTAGCACTGACAGAAGAATATGTGGAACACAATGAGAGGAGGAAATTAACTGGAGCATTCGCAGGTGAAAATCCCTATCTCACTTGGACGGTTTAGGCTACAAAAACTGAAAAGGCTGTAGAGATATGTCAATTCCCAGGAAGGAAACACAAGGAGATAGGATGCTTGTTTCCAGTCCAGGGAGGACCTGACCTGGCAGTTCGGGCTGGACTGTTCCCATTGCGCGCAGGGTCAAGACTGATTCGCATATGGCTGGGTCCAAACTGGAATGGCCTGGTGGGCAAAAAAACGATGGATTTAGGCCCAGATATTTACTGGGGTGAATTTATGACATTGTTCTGCATTCTGTCCATGAATTGTTCTTTTTGCAATTCCCAGGAAGGGGCATGGCTGATTTACAGTTTATGATTGCTTTTTTAAATAGTGCTAAAAAGAATTGTCGGCTTTAATCGGAAAATGTGTCTGTTGATGTACATAAATAACTCTTTGGAATTATTTTAAAAATTGGAATATGTAATTTGCACTATATGATGACCAGCCCCTGAACTTTGTAATATTTTAAATTCTTAATTTATTTTGTATGGCTTCTTTAATATCTGTGGATGATTTATGCCACTTTTAAGTTTAATACTGATCTTTCTTTCTTTTATGGATTTGAACATAAATCTGAATAAAGATTTTGATGATGATGAACTGGAGCATGTTGCGGCTGAGCACGTTCATAATTCAGGAGCGACTGAATACAGCGATCGTGCTAGGCGCACCCCAACAAACCCCTGTACTGACAAACATGAGGACCTAGGGAGGACAGTGGCTTAGGAAGTTTAGGCAGCTTTGTGGATAACTGCAAATGTTAGCGGTTTTCAGATGGACGTAGTAGTTATTACAGTGACACCGTGGATTAGGAGTGTGGCTTTGTGGGAGATGTTTTGGTGTCATGCATGAAGAGTATTGAGATGCAGTTCTTGTGTTGCTGTGATCTTGTGAACGTACGTATGCATGGAGTGGCATGCAGTGCAATGAGAACTGCACTTGTAGATCTGCCTCTGATCCCAGATAGGCAAAAGATGTTGGTTTTTAGTTGGGGTTTAGTGGCTGTGAAGCAGGCCAAAGGAACGCAGTTCTTAAGGACAGTCACAGTAAATGCCCTATAAAGTCCGCCAAGGGGTAACAGAGGTGCAACCATCAGGAATGCACTTTATGTAAACAGCTATGTTATGCAGTCAGAAGCAAAAGAAGACAGTACTCAGAAAACGGGGTACTGGCCCCATGGTCCCTTCAGATCCAAACAGGGATGCCGCCACAGGGAGTTGCGCTGAAGATAGTACACAGGCTAGGGTGACCAGACATCCCCGATTTGCCCGAACAGTCCCAGTTTTTCGATGACCGAGGCATCCCGAAACATACTGCAAAAATTAATAAATGTCCCAGTTTCGCAAGACGGTTGGGTGAGCACGCACATTTACCACTGTGTTATGAAGGCTCACCTTCACACCAGGGACAGAGTTTTGTTTGAAAGAGTCTCCTACTGTGCTGCCTGAAAAGCCATTGACATAGAAATAGTGCCAACATTTAGGCCTTTTTCTATGTCAATGGCTGTCCCGGGTTTTTGTTCTGAAAATCTGGTCACCCTAACACGGGCCCCAATCTTTTGTCTGCTTGGAAAGTAGCCAGAGGACCGCAACCAAATATAGAAATGCTTTCCATTTCATCACCAAGAAACAAAACATTGGAACAAACATCCACCACAGTTGAAAGTTATGATCTCTTATTAAAACAAAATCAGAATGCCTCTCGGCTAGCCCTGTCCATTAAGCAAAAGACCCAACTGTGTGTATGTTACGCTGTAAAATAAATGCACTTTTCTATAGATAGTACCTTCCCACCCCTTTACCTTCACACCCGAACTGGATGCCCTGGGATAAGAGGTTGAGTGGGAGAAGGTGGTGTTCACCAATTGCAGTGTGAAGGTCTCTTAGGGAATCGCTATAGGCATGACCATGTTGTGACCAATTGGGTAGCTGGTGCAGCTAAATCTTGAAAGAGTTTATGTGAGGGAAAGAGATTAAATGGACTCCTGGGCAACAGATTCAGAAGAGGCACCCACTAAATAAAACAACAAGGGCCTGATCTAGAGTTTGGCTGACGGGTACTCAATCACAAATGTGACCGATATCCCATCTACCTTATCAACTCTGTTGCACAGTGAGATGTTCGCCTTGAGTTTCACCATGGCTCCATTCTCTTCTACAGATGCCTATTTATTTCAACAGGACATTGCTGTATGGAAGCTTGGAGCTGTTAAAAACCTTACTGATATTATGACGCCTATTGCATCAACACCGCCTCACACAGTGCAAAGAAATCCAATGGCGATGGCGAACACGGTGGTTGACGGAGGATCTCTCCATACAAATGCTGCTTGTGAAATCCTTGACAAATATTACGTGACAAATAATCTGTTAACCCCTTCGGCGCTGCGCAAATTTTCCCGCTGTGCGGGAGAATTAATAGGTGGGCAGACTCCCACTGTGACATCGGACGGCCGGGGGCCGTCCTGAGCACCGAAGTGGTTAAGTTTGTTTCTCTTAATGATAAATATGTTCTCTTGAGACAAGCTTCAGATTTGAAAGGACTTCTACCTCCATATGTGCAATCAGATTATCATTGCAAAAAGAAATTATACAATGGCACCGTGTTTCTTCAATGTTTCTCTATTAGGCTTCTTATTTTATGCCGAATCCGGTAATCATTCTATCAATATCCTCATATCGACCTTCTATATTGTCCATACTATTGTGACAATTTTTCCGGTCGAGCCTGGGCAGCGCATGCGCTGTTCTGCGAGGCATGCTGTATTCAGGTAGGGACTTGAAGCACCGCCCATATTTTACAATGGCTTGTGTCATTGTCCACTGTAAACTGTGGCTGTTCATTGGTCAATAAGGTTAGTAGTCCCTCCTTAGTACCGCCTTGTCTCATTTTGGAACCTCCCATCGCGACACACCGTTACATATGTTGTTACTCGGTAGGCTTTAATTACAGCCTCTGAGCACTATTTTCCCGAATAGCTTTGTCCTGCATGCTGTTGCAGGCAGGACACGCTCTGTCCTAACGCTTTTTAAAAATGTTTATAGCACAAACGCATTTGCAATGCAATAGGTCTCGCATTTGCGGGAGTATACGTTATTGGCATTGTAAATGACAATGCCTTTTATTTATCTGTTTTAACCTCTTCCGTGCTCGTGATGGAACCACGCCGTCATGAGACACGGGTGGCGTGTGCTCATGACGGCGTGGTTCAGTCATGCTGCGGCTGCTCCGCCTACGCGGCACTGATTCCCCGCCTGTGCGGGCGAATTGATGAGTGGGCGTGGTCATGACGGAACCACGCCGTCATGAGCACACGGCACCCGTGTCTCATGATGGCGTGGTTCCATCACGAGCACGGAAGCGCCGCGTTCCACCCTCCCCCGCGCCGCGGCAGATTTCTTGCCGCGGCAAAGGGGTTAAAAACAACACATAAATAAAACGCATTGTCATTTGCAATGCCAATAGTTCATACTTCCGTAAATGCGAGAACTGTATCTTTTATTATTGCTGAAACTATACACTTCACTACTCCCCTTCCTGATTATATTTTGTCTTCCCTGCTTAAGTTTGGAAAAAAAATACTAAATATTTGCATGTAAAGGTATTTTATATGCATCATTAAAGCGCGTCTATAGTGCTGGAAGGACTCTCGGCGCTAAAATATGTGCATGTTTCTAAACCCTTCAAAACCCCAGTCTAAAACGGATTTCTACGCCAGACTCACTCGCCTAATAACTGCCGAGGCTTCTTTACAAAGCGAGCCACTTACTGTGTATTAGCAGCGCATTGAAGACACTCGTCTCTCCTAACTCCTGATGTCAAACAAGTTTCCCATCTTCTGGTCTGCTTCAGCAAGAGTTTTTTAAAATTTCTATTATTATGTAAAAAGTGAAATTCGAGCCATGCACCTGTGTACGTGTTTTTGAGGAGAAAGCGAGCGTGAGTCAGAAGCACTATGACTTCACTGTGCGTTTGCGTGTGCCACATCTTTGGTGCTGGCAGGATGTGCCCGGAGGCCCTCTTAAGCGCTATAAATAGCTCTCGCACAACAATGACTTTCTCTTCTTAAAGGACACACACATAATGCTGTAACTCTGCCACCATTCGTCTCCGAGCACAATCGAGCTCTGTTTCCCTCAGTGACGACACATCCCTTGCAGCTCCCACGAAGGGCCGCTCTGCTGTTGATGCACTCAGAGTCTTGGCAACCAGGAAATGTCCAGGCAGGCAGACCAGGTGACACGGTAAGTACGGGACGTCATTCAGGCACCTGACCAGGTGAAACTGCTTTACCAGGAACAGTTTTTTTTTATTGAGAGTTACATTCGGCCAAACGAAGGGAAAAAAGGTCTCAGACTGGAAAAAGGAAGATATTATAGATTATACCAGAGGTAAAAGCGTTTGAATATCACTCAGGTGTTTTGACTCGTTAAAACAAAGTTTGTCCCAGAAAATGACATAGTTTGCAAATGCAAATTTTATGTGCAATGTGCTAAACCATTTTGCGATCCGAAAAAGCCTTTATTAAATTCAAACTGCGTTTTTGAATCCTGAATGCCACTAGAGTGGGCACAACTAAACAGAAGATAGATTCTCTTGCAGGGAACTGGTATATGTTGTTTCTTAATGCGAAAATCAAAACTGTTGCAAGCTGCAAGTAGAAAAGAACATGTTGGAAGCTTGACAAAAAATAGGAAGTGGCTATAAAGGTGATAGTTTTTGTGCTGTTTTTTGAAATACCAGCAACTGGAGACATCAACCAAACTTGACCACAACCAAACTTGATGGTGTTTTACTTTGCTGTTCAGGCAAAGCACTTGCAGCATGAGGCTATTATATTTAGTGAACAAGTCCATGGAAAGCGAAGGATGGATATTTCCTTTTGTGGTGAATGTATGTGGGCCACAAATGCTAGCTGCAGACATTTGGAACATCCATCCATGAGTAACAATAGAAGTGCCTAGATTCCTCTACCAGCTGACTGATCTGCACCTCCAGTTCCTTTCACCCCGAATTTTATGGCACGACATGGAGGCCATATTATGCAAATCTCCTTCATTACTACAGCTCAGCAGCAACAATCGAATAGAACTTTAGTGAACATTCTGAGGAGATGAAGAGTCCCTCTATGACCAGGTATCATCCTTCTTTGTTGCTGCTGGTCAGAAAGATAAGTACTATCTCTTCAAGCTTAGCAGTGGCGGCTGGTCCATAGGGGCAACGGGGCAGCGCCCTACACAAGAAACGGCTCACTGCAGTTTGGGCAACAGGAATGTAAGCAGACAAATTTGTCTGTTTACATTTCCGACCGTCCTGTGAGTCACGGGTGAAATTGCGCATGTGTCAAGGCACAGCACACGCAGGCGAGGAGTCCAGAAGATGGTCCGTCTGCGCATGTGAGTGAGGAGCGTCGCCCCTCACTCACATTCACAAACCATTAGGCATGCTGCGCATGTCTAATGTGGTGCAAGCGTCTGGAGATAGGATCCTGCTCGGGCGGTGACGCGTTTTTTGCAAAGTCGCCCCGTGCCCTATCAAGTGGCAGGGTATAGAGTAAGTAAAGAAGGGTTAGCCGACACCCTGCGCATTCAGTCTCCTGATTTGGCAGTTAGCATTGCAAAAGAAAAGAGCGGGCAGAAGTTAGTGCGACGCGGGACTGGAGGAGAATGGAGATGCCTGGTAAGTTTATTTTTTTGTTGTATTCATTAAATTAATCCCCACACTGCCCCCCCCCCCCCGCGAACCCAGTATCCACGAGTCATGCAGGCCGCGAGGAGCGGCATCTGTCGCCAGACGATTCCACACTGAACAAGATCGTACATCTGAGTGAGGGGTAAGCAGGTGGGGCGACAAAGCAAGCTCGAGGCCAAGGTGGTTGAATAGGCTAATGCTGCACCACGCAGAGCAGAGGTGCAGGTGCATACTAAAAGTCGTAAACAAGATCTTGCAGATATCAGAGCGCTTTACATTCAATCAAGATGGGTATACAAACTAATTTTTAAAAAACACGGATCAACAATTATATTTTGTGTCTGGTTCACTATCATTGGCTCTGGCTCAGCACGCAGAAAAATCTACACGGTATGAGTGTTCCAATGATGGATGGGTGGATGCATGAATGAATGATGGATGCAGGATGGATGGATGGATGAATGGATGGGTGAATGGATGCAGGAATGGATGCAGGATGGATGGTGGATGGGTGGATGAATGAATGATGGATGCAGGATGGATGGGTGGATGGATGGATGGATGAATGGATGCAGGAATGGATGCAGGAATGGCTGCAGGGATGGATGCAGGATGGAGGATGGATGGGTGGATGAATGAATGATGGATGCAGGATGGATGGGTGGATGGATGGGTGGATGCATGAATGAATGATGTATGGATGCAGGATGGGTGGGTGGATGGATGGATGGATGGGTGCATGAATGAATGATGGATGCAGGATGGATGGATGAATGGATGGATGGATGAATGGATGCAGGAATGGATGCAGGATGGATGATGGATGGGTGGATGGATGGATGGGTGGATGAATGAATGATGGATGCAGGATGGATGGGTGAATGGATGAATGGATGCAGGAATGGATGCAGGATGGATGATGAATGGGTGGATGGATGGATGGGTGGATGAATGAATGATGGATGCAGGGTGGATGGATGGATGGGTGAATGGATGAATGGATGCAGGAATGGATGCAGGATGGATGATGGATGGATGATGGAGGATGGGTGGATGAATGAATGATGAATGATGGATGCAGGATGGATGGGTGGATGGATGGGTGCATGAATGAATGATGGATGCAGGATGGATGGGTGAATGGATGAATGGATGCAGGATGGATGATGAATGGGTGGATGGATGGATGGGTGGATGAATGAATGATGGATGCAGGATGGATGGGTGGATGGATGGATGGGCGAATGGATGAATGGATGCAGAAATGGATGCAGGATGGGTGGATGGATGGGTGGATGAATGATGGATGCAGGATGGATGGGTGGATGGATGGGTGGATGCATGAATGAATGATGTATGGATGCAGGATGGGTGGGTGGGTGGATGGATGGATGGGTGCATGAATGAATGATGGATGCAGGATGGATGGATGAATGGATGGGTGAATAGATGAATGGATGCAGGAATGGATGCAGGATGGATGATGGATGGATGGGTGGATGGATGGATGGGTGGATGAATGAATGATGGATGCAGGATGGATGGGTGGGTGGATGCATGAATGAATGATGGATGCAGGATGGATGGGTGGATGGATGGGTGGATGCATGAATGAATGATGTATGGATGCAGGATGGGTGGGTGGATGGATGGGTGGATGCATGAATGAATGATGTATGGATGCAGGATGGGTGGGTGGGTGGATGGATGGATGCGTGGGTGGATGCATAAATGATGTATGGATGGATCCAAGGTGGTTCGGGCTCGCTGCTGTGCAATATGCAAATTAGTTTAGGCTCACCACTTTCAAATGTCACCAGCCGCCCCTGGCACTATTACCTGTGAATGTATGCATTATCTGTATGTATGATTGTTTATGATTACTGTATATAGATTTATTACATCATGATGTACCTCTTAGGAGCTGAGTAGTGTTATGTTTGTTGTTTATACTCTCTGTGGTGACAATGTGGATGTTTCCTTTCTTCCCCCGTGGGAACCTCTACTTCTATTAACGGTAGTCCCCATTTCGGGTCTTATCCTAGGTTTGGTACCCTTCCCTCATTTCTCACTCTTTTCCCCTCCGGTTTGATTTTAAATCAGAGTCATTTTCAAATGTCTACACCACGGATGTATGACGTTACAACGCACACTTTTACATGAATACCTTTACAACGCATTTTTTACACCGCAAAATCCATTACAACGCACACCATTACAACGCATACCATTACAACGAATTCTTAGAAACTACCTTTACAACGCATTCCACTACAACGCATACTACATTTACAACGCATACCATTACAACGCATTACATTACATTGCATATAAGGGAAGTGTTTGATAGTGTAGGGGTTAAAATTACTATTCTAACTCCAGGGGGTGCAACAGTAGGGAAAGTGTTGGATAGTGTAGGGGTTAAAATTACTATTCTAACTCCAGGGGGTGCAACAGTAGGGTAAGTGTTGGATGGTAAGTTTTGCGTTGTAATGGTATGCGTTGTAATGACTGCGTTGTAATGGTATGCGTTGTAGTAGTGTGCGTTGTAGTGTCGTGCGTTGTAATGACTGCGTTGTAAATGCATGCGTTGTAATAGATTTTGCGTTGTAAAAGTTTCGTTGTAATGGTAGTGCGTTGTAAAAGTTGCGTTGTAAAGGTTGTATACCCTACACCACACGCGCCTACCTAATGGAGTATGCCACCTCGCGCTGCCTCGCGACTAACACGCACACTCCCATTAGCATTACGAACTACCTTCACTCCTTCACTACTCGCTCCTCTCCCTTCATAACCTCTCCTCCTTCTGCTCGCCTTCCTTCGCGCAAAGCCTTCCGGCTACGAAGCTCTCGCATAGCGATGCCCGTAGCGATGCCGACTACCTTCACTCGGCCATGACGCTCATACGCGAGGAAAGGGCCTTAGCGACCGCTCACGCACGCTTGGTAACGTGCGTGGCGGCCATTTCGTCTATTACAACTGTCAATTTCACCGCTGATACACGGAGACTTTCAACTGTCAATTTCACTGCTGATTCAGGGAGAGTTTCTCCTTCAGCGCGTTATCTTCTACTCTGCTGACTCAGTGACCCCTTCACCTCATTTTCGATTTCGTTTCTCCACTGCTTTAATCAAACCCTAATTGGTATGTTTTTGTTGCTTCTACTAATACTTTACCCCTATTTATAATTCATGAAAAAAGGGGTTATATTTATACAATGTCTACAAGCCCACAACAAGGTATTGATCATAAACTGGAGGAACTAGTCAATAAGGCTTTAGAGAAAGCCTTGGGGTCTATTGACGAGACCATTAATAAAAAATTGGGGGAAACATCCTTTACAACGCAACTTTTACCACGCAGTGCCTTTACGACGCAACTTTTACAACGCAAACCATTACAACGCATTGCGCTGGGGGCGCTCTAGGATAGGGAATAGATTTAATTTACTATCCAACACCTTCCCTACTATCCACGGGGACTGGAGTTGGAATAGTAAATTAAACTATTCACTATCCAGCGCCCCAAAGCACTATGCGTTGTAAAGGTATTTGTTGTAAATACCGCGTTGTAATGGTATGCGATGTAAAAGCATGCGTTGTAATGTTATACATTAAAATTGGAGTCCTAACTTACCTTCTATCCCCTCTACAAGTAATTTTAATGGGGCATCCAGAGCTAATAAAAAAAGACTTATTGGAAGAAACCAACCTAAGAAGGGTGCTAAGAAGCTCAAATCCTCCATTCCTACGGGCCTGGAGGGCGCCGGAAAGATTGGTGCCTCGGGCACCCAAGGTGGGCAAGATGAAGGCCCAGAGCTTCCCATCCACATTGACAGCGATGAGAGCTGTGATGAAGAGATTGAGCTTTCATGCTCCTCTGGCTTCAATACCGATGCAGACGACGACCAGATGAGAGGATCTGGGAGCTTGGAAGGGGCTTCTAAGGCCTCGGGGTCCAATACTATACTCGTGGACCCATTTGGGGACAAAATGTTCAACCCTTTGCTAATTAAACACCCCTTGTCCCCGGAATGGACTTCTTCCCAACACATTGTAGACTATCTCTCCTTCTGGCTGAGAAAGGAAATACCCCAAGAGGTCAGATCTAGGCTTAGATCTGAATGCCCACGCCCCACACTTCCCCACAAAATTGGCATGACCCCGGAATTAGATCTCAAAGTCGTGGCCTTCATAGCGAAGAATAACAGGGATCCTAGGAAAGGGTTAGATAAAGGATTGAAATCCTGTCAAGATCGCCTTCTTGACATCATAGGTCCACACACCAAATTTTTCGAGATGACCGAATCAGCCTACGTGGGGAATAACCAAATTGATGTTAAGGAACTCAGAGAGTGGGTGTAGAGGGCCATATGCCTCGTTGGCAATGCTAGTTCTGCCATTTCCACGGAGATAAGGAAGGGAATATTACTAAAAATAGACCCCAAGCTCGTAGAATTAGCAAAAAAGGATGGAGGTGCAGACTCCCAAGGTCTCCTCTTTGGTGAGGATTTTATCAAAGAAATGGCTAAATATGTGAGTGCTTTTAGCTCGATCCAGAAATCACAAAAAGAAATTAAGAAAGTGTTCCAAGATAGAGTTTTTACCAGGGCCGGGAGAATGCGGGGTCGTTTCCCCGGCCGCGGAACACAATCCTCAAGACCCTTCTTCACCAGTGGTGGAAGATTTTCGAACAACTACGGTTCGAACAACTACGGCTCCCATCAGTTCTACCCACAGAGACAGAGGAACCGAGGATGCACCTTCAGAGGCGAACGGAGACAACGCTCTTTTTTAACAGGTAGGAGCCTTGAAAGACCCTTCAGGTACCCCTCCAAAGGTGGGAGGGAGGCTACGCCAGTTCGCTGGGAATTGGAATTTGGTAACTCAGGACAGTTGGGTCTTACGTACAGTAAGGGGTTACAAAATAGACTTTACGGGTGTCCCCTCCCACACACGATGCCCTCGCGAGATCACATTCTCACACAAGGACAGGGATCTAGTCTCCCAGGAAGTAAAGGAATTATTGAAAAAAGGTGCAATAATCCAGGTGGAGACGGTGGGTTTCCTCAGCAATGTTTTCCTGGTAGAAAAGAAAAACAAAGAGCAGAGACCCGTAATAAACCTAAAAGACTTAAATCATTGGGTAGTCTACCAACACTTCAATATGGAGGGTATACACCTCCTACGAGACATATTGAGAAGAGGGGACTGGCTCACGAGGTCAAGAGGGGACTGGCTCACGAGACTTAAAGGACGCTTACTTGACAATACCGATCTGGGAACCCCATCAAAGATTCCTCCAATTCACTTGGCTGTGAAAACTCTACCAATTTTGCAGTCTCACCTTCGGACTATCGTCCGCCCCTTGGTGCTTCACCAAGGTATTACGCCCTGTGGCCGCTTGGCTCAGGGAGAGGATAGCCTTATAATGGCCCAATCAAAAGAGACTGCGGCTCTTCATACGAATCTTACAATCCGACTCCTGGAACATCTGAGTTTTATCATAAACACAAAGAAGTCTTGCACAGTACCCAACCAACAAACACCGTGTCTAGGCTTCATGGTAGATACGCCGAGAGCAGAGTTGAAATTACCTGCCAAAAAAGTCAGGAAGGTGAGGAAGGAATTGAGGAAGGCACTCGCGAAGAGAACCTTCCCATTGAGAATCCTGGCGAGAATAGTGGGCCTCTTATCCTCAACGATCCAAGCCATCTTTCCGGGACCCCTCCTTTATCGGGCACTTCAAAGATTAAAAGCCAGTGCTCTGAGATCGAATCATTCATACTCCCAAATGATATCCCTAGACCAAGAGTCGAGGACAGAACTCCTCTGGTGGCTGAAGAATGCAGAGGCATGGAATGGCAGAGCCATTTTCGGGGAGGAACCGGATCTAATAATAGAATCGGATGCAAGCTTGGAAGGATGGGGGGCGAGATTTGGGAACTACTCAACAGGTGGTGGTTGGACCATCCAAGAGAAGAAGTTGCATATCAACTGCTTGGAATTACTAGCAGGTTCATTCGCAATTCGCTCTTTTACACCGAAAGCAGCGAAATGCTGCGTGACATTACGGATGGACTATGTGTCAGCAGTCCGTTATGTCAACAAACTGGGCGGACCACACTCCAAGGGCCTCACGGACCTGGCGAAGGAATTTGGGGAATATTGTTTGAACAGAGGTATTTCGGTTACAGCAGAACATATTCCAGGGTTAAGCAATGGTGTAGCAGACTGGTTCTCGAGGAATTTCAGGGATTCCAGCAACTGGAGACTAGACAGACAAATGTTTTTAACTATCCAATTAATATGGGGTCCTTTTAAGACGGACCTTTTTGCAGACCGCCTGAACACCCAACTAAAGGAATTCTTCAGTTGGAGGCCGGACCCTCAAGCTCGGGGAGTAGATGCCTTCCTTCAAGACTGGGGGGCTTGAAACCATATGCCTTCCCGCCTTTTTCATTGCTTCCCCGACTTCTTCTTCACGCTCGATGCTACAGCGAGAGCATAACTGTAATAACTCCCCTTTGGAGATCACAAGCCTGGTTTCCGGTTGTTCTGGAGATGAGTATAGACTTTCCAATCCTGATTCCCTCGTTCAGGGAAATACTCTTGGGTCCGGAAGGAGACATTCATCCCCTCGTAGATCAGGGTCTTCTAGTTCTGACGGCATGGAGAATTTCAGGAGACAGTGGCGAATCCCAGGGCTTTCGCCAAATGCTTTCAGACTCATCTCTGAATCATGGGCTCCGGGTACAAGGAAGCATATCGACTGGCTTGGAACAAATGGGTTCGCTGGTGTTTTCAACGAGGTTATTATCCTGTTTCAGTTGATCTAGTCCATGCTATTAATTATCTATCTGAGCTCTTTACTTCGGGTCTCTCTTATAGGACCGTCAATGTCTACAGATCAGTCTGCGGGGCACTGTCTTGTTGATGGTATCTCCGTTGGACAGAGCTTACTAACTAAGATAATTATGAGAAGCATGAGAGTTCTTAATCCTCCAACTCCTAAGTATTCCACGCTTTGGGATGTTACATTGGTACTTCGAACCTTGTCCTCCTGGGGAGAGAATTCTTCTCTCTCCTTGAAACGTATCTCTTTTAAACTCACTGTTTTATTATGCCTGGTTTCTTTCAGAATAACTTCTGATGTTAATGCTTTAGATATTTCTAACAGATCCTTTCAACCAGAGGGTGTATGTTTCTATCTTAAGAAAAGAACCAAAACTATGTCGTCTTCTATCTTTAACCCCTTCTTTCCGCAGAATGAAAGAATCTGTGTGGTTAAATGTCTGAAAGAATATGAAAGGAAGACTGTTAATCTGAGATTTTGAGAGACTCAATTATTGATTTCTTATAGATTTCCTCATAAGGGAGTTTCATCCCCAACCCTGGCAAGGTGGGTGAAGGGAGTTATGTGTGAAAGCGGTGTAGATACCTCTATCTTTGGAGCTCATTCCATCGGAGGCGCATCAGCTTCTAAAGCCTATTTCCTCGGTGGGGGATTACAGGAAATTCTTAAGGCAGCAGACTGGTTTAATGATAGTATGTTTAAGACTTGTTATTTTAGGCCAATTTCTAATGTGATTCATAATGTTCTTAATGCACTTTGAACTTGCATAATATGGCCTCCGTGTCGTGCCATAAAATTTAGATTTTTCACAGCCTGCTGGGCAGAAAATCTGGATTTTATTAAGGACACGGAGGCTAATATTATCCCACCACTTTTGGTTTATATTTTTTATTGAACCCTCCCTATTGTTGTGAGAAATATTACGAAATGGTATTCTTCTTCTTCTTTCAGAATAAGAATTTTCATTCCTCTGGACTGGGATTTGAGAAACCTTCTACGTTTGGTGCCATGTTTTTTCTTCAAGTTGAATTTCTTTCTTCGCAGCCTGTCAAAGAAGGATGATACCTGGTCATAGAGGGACTCTTCATCTCCTCAGAATGTTCACTAAAGTTATATTCGATTGTTGCTGCTGAGCTGTAGTAATAAAGGAGATTTGCATAATATTAGCCTCCGTGTCCTTAATAAAATCCAGATTTTCTGCCCAGCAGGCTGTGAAAAATCTAAATTCTCCCTGCAGTTGTACTTTTTGGCTCAAGTTTGGGGGTCCCTAATCCCACATGACGCCTCAAGCTACATCTCTATTCTCTTGGAGCACTCTTGGGGTGCCCCGAGTTATCAGAGATAGTAAATGAGCTGATCAACCCGCTTCACAGTCACTCCACCATCTCAAGGAGCTAACTCCGTTTGACATTGACACTGGTGACAATTATCAAATTTAAGGGTACAGTAGCTACACCCAGGGTTGATGCCCACGGCCCTCCATGTAAATATATTCTAGAGGCCTCTGGTAGCAGGAGCCACTCCGTGTAGTCTGTGAAAGACACGGTTTCCCGTGTGAGAAGCCTCTTAAGACTATCACTTTTTGCAGTGTTATGTAGGTACTAACGCCCGCAAAGCATTCTGGGAGCTCAACAAACCTACAGTACCCATCAATCCTCTCTGAGGCAGGAAAATACTGCCAACCTGCTTGATTTGATTTCTAAACTGGAAAGATGTATTTGGTCTGATTGCCGCTGGTTTGCTTTCCAACGGACAAGGATAGTGGATACAAGCTCAACTCCCGCTCTGGCAGTCTGAAAAGATGGACCAGTAAGCTAATAGGGTTTCAGCTTTAGTCCTAGCTTTGAGGAAATGGACAGCACTGTGCTTCATGCTTAATCTCGACACCTGGAGCAGAGTGAGGCCCATTTCCTCAAAGCTTGAACTAATGGTGATGCTCTACTGAAACTCTGCTGGCTGATCAGTTGTTGTTGGCCTTGCTTGTGTAGAAGCCCCCCATTGAGTCCAGGGAGTCCAGAGATGCTGAACCAGAGCAACAAGACCCTCTCTTAAGTCCCTGTACCTGAGATTCCTACTAGCATTTCTTGGCATACTCATATCTGTTTACGAAAACCAACTGCTGTTGTGGACTAAGTTTACTATGTTCTTCCAGTGTTTTCTTCAGATTATTCATGCACTATCTAAGGGGTCCTCCTTCTGAAAGGCTTTATCCCCTCGTCATTATTGCACGTTATCCAATTCCCTCTATAGCTGCACCTGCTCTCATTATACTGGCAGTACATAAGTTGAGTGGGAGTTCCTTTAGGTTAGATTTGTTCCCTTTAGATCCTCCAGTCCCCATTTCCTACTGTAGGAAACTGGGTTTTTGTCACAGTAGTCCCCCACTTTTTGCCTGGTATTGGATGCAACTTGACTGAAGTGCACTGGGTTCCTGCTAACCAGGTCCCCAGTGCCAGTGTTCCTTCCCAAAAACTAGTCACCTGTACCACAACTGGCAATACATTTAGTACCCTCTGTAAGACCCTAGGAAATGGTACCCCTGTTACCTGGAGCCTGAGGTACTAAAGAGGGCCCCTAAGGGCTGCAGCACAAATTGTGCCACCCTAAGGAACCCCTCACCAAACGTATACAAGACTGCCATTGCAGGCTGCGTGTTTTGGTGCAGACCCGAAAGTGAAAACACGACATGATACACATCCCTGTGTGCCAAGTCCCCTAACACTGTAATATTTGCCAGTCACCAATACAGCAGGCCTTACAGCCATAAGGCAGGGCACCTTGTATTACATGAGAGGACATATCTGCATAAGCAGATATGCCCCTGTGCTGGTCATTTCCATTGCTGCCAGTGCAAGTGATCAGGGAAGCCATTTAAAAAAAATGTGCTGGACACTGGTGAAAATGAGATCCCCAGCTACATGATGGCTTCTCTGACAATAGGGATGTTTGGTATAAAACATCTCGTATTAATAAACCCACACTGATGTCAGAAGTGGATTTGTTAATACATGCACCCAGAGGGTTCTTTAGAGGTGCCCCCTGAAAACCTACCAGTTACTGGTGTGCTAACTGACTGGTTTTCACCAGCCTGCCGCAGACAGGTTTCTGCCCCCACCACCTTTAAACCAAGCCTGCTCGGGCAGAGGTTGCTTTGCATCCCTGCCCACAGGATGGCCTGTGAATTATCATTCCAAGGCTGTGGCGCTCCAAAGAGGCCAACCGCCTTCAGTATGCAACTTGGCTTTGTTCAGAGCCCTTTTGCACCTGGTCAGGCAGCAAAATTAGCTAGGTAAGACAGACGTGTCCACCCTCAGGCGAGTACTGCCCCTGAACTGGGCTACCTGAAGTGGATGCAACTTTTCAGAAGTGACCATCTTGGTGATGACAAACTTAGGAATTCTGGGACAGGGTTATGCCCACTGCCCACAGGAAGTGGTCAAATAGGGGGCGTAGAGACACCAAGGGTAGGTAGCCCGTTGGATACCACCCTACACTCCGCTAACACCCCTAAATTCAGTATTGAGGAGAACCCTGGCACCAGAGAATAAGATTCTGCTGACCAAAAGAAGAATGGCCAAAGAGCTGCAAAACCAAGAACTGCCGAAGAAGCAGGTGGCTTGGCACCAGCCCTGCCTGCCTGCTCGCCTATTCTTGACAATTGCACCAAAGTCGTCTTGTCCTGCAAGCTGCTGATCCTCCAAAGCCTGGGAGCACTGCCAGAACTCCTCTAAAGGCCCAAGAAATTCAGTGGAACAGCAGAGCTGTTTCTCTGCATCTTGCAGGTACCAAAGACTGAGCTGTGAGGCTCCAAGACAGCGAAAACCCAACACCGGAGAGCACCACAGTACCCGACCCGCATAACCCGAGCTGAAGTGGGACAATGGTGACAACATGATCCTGAGATTCCTGCCGACCAACGAAGACACTGAAGAGCCACAAAAGCACAGACTGTGGAAGAAGCAACTGACCCAGCACTAGCACCGCCGGCCTGTCTGCTGTTCCTGTTGAAGTAAGCCAAACGTCGTCTTGTCCTGCAGCTACTGTGCCTCCAAAGCCTGGAAGGCCTGCCTGCCTTCAACAAAGAACCAGGGACTCCTGGGGAGCAGCAGAGCTGCTTCTCTGCATCCTGCAGGCACCCCAAAGAAGACTGTGAGATTCCAGAACCGCAAAAACCCAACACCACAAAGCACCAATGCACCCGCTCTTCGTAGCCCAAGCTTCAGTGGGCCAATGGGGTAAGCATGGTCCCCAAGCCCTCAAGAGACAAAGTCCACTTTGGTTTTGCCCCTCAAGAACTTTCACGACTGCTCCTGGTAAGAGTAGCCCGACACCTAAAGACACCTCTGCACCTGTCACCCCATGGCCATAAAGAAGAGGACCAAAGGCGTCCCTATATACCCAAGCATCATAAGGCCTGATCTCCCTTGTTGGTTCAGTCTGACTGGTTCTCCAGTCTGAGCCTGCAGCCTTTTTTTCTGACAGGCCAATCTCCGTAGACTTGAATGGGGCACCCGACGCTCTAAGGCACCTATGCACTCGGCTGCCCCAGTGCTGCATGAAGTGAACTGTTGGTGCTGCCTTGGACTTTGCCCCATACTCAACTTAAGTCTAGATGATTAATCCTGTAAGTTGCTGTTACGTGCCCAAATGGAATGCATGTTTTTCCTCCATAGGTTATCATTACACTGAAGTGCTTCAATTTTTAATTTAAAGTATCAAAGTCACCCGCTACTGAAAAGCACATATTTGCACCCGAACGCCCAAGTGCCTCCAGAGGTGACCTGTTGGTGCTGACTTGGACCTTGCCCCATATTCACCTTAAGTCCCGGGGAAGGGTCCCGTAAGTCATTGTTAAGTGACCGGATGCAGCGTATGTTTGATCCGTAGCTTAACATTCCTGTGAAAGGCTTTAATCATGATTTAAAGTATCAAAACCCTGTCTTCTTAAACCTTGCTATTTTTAAAGTACTTATCTGATTTTGATGATCTTGGTGCCTAAAGATATATAAAGATAAGGGCTATTTTTATAAATTAGTGTGGATCTCCTTATTGAGTCGTGCACATCATTTATTGACTATTGTGTGTGTTTGCAGATGTCTAACACTCCTCTCTGATAAGCCTAGTGCTGCTCGACCATACTACCCCCTAAAAGAGCACCTTGGGATTGCTAGAGCAAGGCCCTGTCTCTAGTAAGCAAATACCTGGACTATTTTCACGATATACCTCTTTTTGGTATACTATAAAAAGAGCTGGCTTCCTATACTTACTAATGTCTTATTCACAACCAGGAAAATATTTAAGTAGTCTGACACCTTGTACTGCACCTCATTGCATGGAGATTGTGGGTAAGAAAGGGAAGGTCTAACAGCTCTTCCCATCTGCTATCATGGAGGGCGTCAGAAAGTAAGTTCATCCTTGACCTCTAGAACTCACCTGGTCGCAGCCCATTAAGGCTCACAACAGGTTCACAGCAACTGAACTAGTATACCCCTTACCACATATTCATCCATTAAAAAAAAAAAAAAAAAATTTACAGAGTTTTATAGAGCGCGAACTTGACCCGGTATCGTGTATCAGAGCGCTTTACAAAGCACCAGTTGCGTTACATGAGGACACATTCATTATTTTTGTTAGGCACGGGGAGATTAAGTGATTTGCCCAGAATCACAGGATTTTCAGCGTCATTGCCGAGACTCGAACCCGGTACCCCAGATTCGAGGTCGACTGTTCTAGCCGTTAGGCCAACTCCTCTCCCCAAAACTCCATTGCTGTCTGTACTGGGGTTCTATGCAACTCTTCCTTCCCTTTCTGAAACCCTTTGATCTTATACCATGGGATTCATTCACTCTTCTATCTCCTAATTCCTGGGACTCCCCTGTGCCTACCCAAACCAGGTTTGCCCTATCATCATGAGCCTAGTAAACAAATCTTAAACTTAAATAACAAAAAAGTACCTTGTGTGGACAATAAAGACAATCAAACTCACAATCCAAACTTTTAAGGTGAGATCAACTGTCCACCCTTATTGGCGAGCTGAATACCAGACAGCCATCCACCCATACTTCCCAGTCAGAA
Organism: Lissotriton helveticus; assembly: GCF_964261635.1. Taxonomy (NCBI): domain Eukaryota; kingdom Metazoa; phylum Chordata; class Amphibia; order Caudata; family Salamandridae; genus Lissotriton; species Lissotriton helveticus. The sequence goes on from NC_136067.1 coordinate 1,839,244,939, forward strand.
TACTGCGTCTTACCTTTGGTACCGTGGGCTGTGGTCGGGAGGTCGGGTCCGGTCCAGCTCTGGTCAAAATGTCCAGCCAAGTCCCAGCAAACCACACCAGGTTCTGTCAAAGAAATTAGCAACCAGAGGCAAAAAGGGTTTATGGAGAAAAGAAAAAAATTATTGTGAATTACAGAATCAACTGACTTACATTTATTGGTGGTGACAAGCTTGACAAGCACAGGCAAGACCAAAATGTATACGCTACTATTCACAGGTTTCTTGTATTGCCCTTAGGGCAGATATTCACAGAAAGACTATGAGCAGGTGTCTGGCTGATATCATGAGAAAGGGAGAAAGGCCTTCATGTGTAACTAAAATGTAAAAGGTATTCGATTGAACAGGCTAGACACTCATTTCACACACTGAGATGCAAAACGCAAGGCACATCAATGTCCTATATAGGTACTTCCTGTGGGCAATAGTAGCCTGAGAAAAAAGACATGGCAGAAACAGGTTAATGTTACACTAGTATAAGCAAGTGTGTTTAAAGTTATTTTCACATTGGAGTAACAGAGGTGGTGCAAACGGTGGTGCTCTTATTGGTGGAGGTGGTAACAGCACTGGAAATAGTAAAGGTGGGTGTAGTAGTAATCATAATGGTGGTGGCACTGGTGGGAGTAAAGATGGTGGTGGTAATGGAGATGATGCCAGTGGTTGTATTGGTAGAGTGACGTTAATGGTGGTAGTGATGATGGTGGTAATATTGGTAGTGGTGGAGGTAGTGCCTATGGTGATGGCGATTGTGAAGGTAGAGCTGGTGGTCATAAAAATAGTACTAAATCATTAAATGCATGTGTGAGAAAGAAATGAACCTGTAACGATTAAGTGCATTTTTCATCCTCATGCATGCAATCAATTATAACAGGAATTATACACCAGACAGCCAACTGTATGCAGGGAGTTAGTAATATTCCTCTGGTAAACATTGCAGACAAGTGCGGTGTCAAGCTAAACTTCAAAAAGAGGGCTGCGTATTGAAACAAGTCTGAGGATGACCCTAGATGCCTTATTTGGAAGAGGTGAAGTTTCTGATATTGACTTAGATTACTCAAATGAGCTGTGAGCCTTTCGTATCATTTACTTGGTTAGGTTTTCATAGGGCAAGTTAAAGATTCTTTATTAAATGCAAAGGTGCTTGGAGGTGAAAGGGAAAAGAGCATTTGGCCATTCATGGATTGGGAGTTTCACTGTGCAAAAAGGAGACATTGCTTCTGGAATGCTTAGATCTTATTACAAGACCGAAGGCTCCTATTATGCTTTCTTAACTTGTGACTTTATTATAGCAGCCACAAATCACTAAAAACTACACTTCCCAGCAAACCCTGGATCACAGACTACAGGTTGAAGGAAAGTCAAACCATCAATTAGTCATTAATCATGACTATATAGCAGTCATAAGGAAGTAACAGCCTATTTTTAAGCACCTCAGCCTTGAGCTAAGAAATCCACATAATTCCTTTCTGAATTCTGTTATTGGGAATGTATTTGACATGTGTTTGCTATTGCGTAGTTAATAGTGTGTTGGGCTTAACTGAGCTGTGTTTCACACAGTTCTCTTTTGCTTTGTTTTGGTATATCTAGATAGTTAGATTTTTGGGAACTGTTTTCCCTTTCCTGCTATGTGGACTCCCACAGCTGGCACACTATATTTAATGCACTGCCATTTGGCATAAAGACATGACATGGACACTACAATGACCAACATGCATTGCTTTTGTAGAACAGATTCAGCACTGGAGCACATTACTAATTATAGATTGGATGACTGCCCACAAGCATTTATGGCTTGCACCTGGAACATCTGTTCATGTCCTCATAAAGAAGCATTGGCCAAAACATTTCAAGGGGGGATGGTTAATGGTATTGTTTATACAGAAGTCAAAAGATATGTTTAGGCATGGCATAAGCTTAAAATGAGAATTACTGCTCATATGATCTCCAAACTCCAACCCAGTCCTCACAAAGAAAGGTGCTCGCTCAGTACAGATACAGTGTAGTGTAATCCCTTTCTTGCAGAAAAACATGAAGATACGTTTCGGCCACGGCAGCCTTGATCACATGACCTCCTGACAAAGTAAGTGACATAAATGCCAAGTGATGACATGAACATAAAGAACGGACTAACCGCATCTCACATTGGCGTGTACACAAAATGCACCACAAATATAAATGAAATGGATTCAGGCACCTTTAGTCAACGTATTTAGAGGAACAAGAGAATATGTTTAATGTTGTATACATTTTGCGGCTTGTATATATTTGTTTGTGGTGCGTGAATATTTTGTCAATCATGTAAATTTGCATATTTAGGAACTGCGGGGTACTCTAGATGTAATTATTAGTTTGCCATGATTATTATTTTTCATTCATTTGAATATTGCACTAGATTAAATCAGGTTTCCAATGATAAGCAATGGTTGCATAGTGATACCTCAGATTGAACATAATTGAGCCCCACTACCACTTCTTTATCTTTGTATGTTGAAGCCCAGGCTTTGTGGGGTTCTATAGGCAACTCTTACATTCTTTCTCCCTGTATGCTACTTCACATCAGTGTGACCCACGGGACCCAAGTGCTCAATGATATTACAAATGTACATATAATTCTTCATCACAATTCAAGCTTTCTGGTTCTTGCTATCCAGAGCAAGTATATACCTGGACTCTAATCTTTGTAGCCCCTTTTCCCTGTCTCATCCCTTCGTCTTCTTGGCCACTCCATCAATCATACCTAATATGAACTTGTTATCATCCCCATTGTGAACAGCATGAAAGTGCCTGGCTACAGGATACTTGGCATCATAATTCTCAATAGCTCTTTAATGTTGCAGAATTCTTTTATGAACAGGTAGGGTTGTGCTACCAATCTACAGTTTGGGGCATGGACATATTAGTATGTATACTATGTAATCACTTTCACAATTGGAATGTCCTTTGATTCTATTTTTACCTCTGCCGGGGATACTGATATTAGTGATACCCTCACCATTCCTGCAGGCTTTGCATTTACTACATCTTACAAAGCCATCTTATCGTCGTAACCATGTTCTCTCCTCCAGTCTTACATCGCTTCTAGCCATTGATATCTCATCGATCTCGACCTCCTGAAAGTAATAAAGGGTTTTCTGGGTATTTCATCCCCAATAATCGGATCTATTCCGAAGAATTGCCAATGTTTCCCTAATATGGCTCTCACTCTCTTATGGTCTGCATGAAACATAGTGATACATCTACCACTGACTTCTAGATATGTTTTCATCGTTTTATTTTTAAATAATGCTCCCTCACAAAGGCTCTGCCTTAACACACTCACACAGGGTTTTACACTAGTCTTTTGTGCCCCCAGACAAGCTGGGGCCAGGGCAGGATGGAAGGAAATTCCAAACACCTCTTGGGGTTTGATTACAAAAAGTGTGAACTTGCAAGCTCAGAGACTGACCCAGTAGCTCACTGTTTCCTTTTTCATTGACCATTTTCCAAAGAATTGTGAATATAAGTAAAGGCTTTACCGCACTTTACAAAGTACAGAACCTTCTGAAGAATCTGTTTGAGAAATATTTGTTAACAAACCCGGTAGATCTAGGAACTGTTGCACCATCTATAACCACTTCAGTAAATGATTACTGTAGTACCAATGAGTGGCCAATTTCAGGAATACCAATGGTCCTCCTCCTTTCCCTGCAGGAGAATAGGCTGATACTTCCACTACTACATAACACAAGGAAGTGCTTTTTCTCAAGGTTAGCATCCTGTTTTCTTCCCCTGTGTGAGCCACAATCTCTTGGATGGTGAACCACAATAAGTCACTAAATTAACCTGTGCTTAACTCTGGGTAGTCGGGCTTAACTTACAGGCAATGTGTAAAGCATTTTTGCACCACACAAACAGTAATAAAGTGAAAACACAACCCAAGAAAAATCCCATAGCAATATAAAAAAATAGAGCAAATTTTCAAGTCCTAAATTTTTTTGTTTTTGCTATCGCTCAGGTATGATGAGCACAGCAGTCTAAGCCACTTTTCATATGTTGTAAATAAGGGTGCCCTTGGTCCAATGGTCTGATATAAAATTGGTGATGACTATCTATTCCAGAACTGCTAAGTTCAGTTGTTCAAACGTTTGATGTCAGATGCTTTCAAATGCTCACAGACACACCGTGGACAAGTGGTGGAGGCAGTGTTGCAGAGAGGAGCAGGGTGTATTCAGTGAGCGGAGCACAATCCATGGAGAGGTTGTGCCGGCATAAGGGTCTTGGAAAAGTCACCAGTTTATACATCGCCCTGCGCTGTTGGGGGTAAGGGGTGCTGTCGCCTGGCCCAGCTGCTTACTATCATGCTCCATATTGCTGCACTGGTCACCCACCAGCTCCCCACCAGTCCTCTTGCCAACTTAAACAGCCCACCAGTCCTTGAGTTCAATAGCCTGGCCCGCTGGCCCTGCGCTAACCTGGAAGCTCCACGTTCCATGCCGCATTCGCAGTCAAGGTATCAGGGATGGGGCTGCCTTTGCTGGCTAAGCTGGTCGGCTGAAAAATTAGGCCCACTGCTGCCCACACTGTTTATAAGGTCAGGCATCAAATAAAAGGCATAAACCGTAAAAGGGAAAAAAAATAAGTCCAGCCGATATTTTAGGGGGCAGTAACATCACCGAGAGTGGCCAAAACTTCAATTATTCCTGCCCGAGTTCTTAAGGCTCCACGTCTCAAGAGCAAAAACATTGCGACTGGCATCACAGAGACAAGTGGAGCCATAAAAAATGGAAGAGCAGCTGGCAAGGCAAGCAACACAAGACAGTGGACGAGATTGGTCGAATTTGAGAGTGGTCACGGCATTAGAACCGCTGCCCTAGGGTTGAGCCGGACAATATCAAGAAAAAACCCACATCGCCATTAATTAACCATTAGTACAAAAACACTCGATACAGAATAATCTCCTGTATTTTAGTTTTTATCTCTTTTCTCGAATATTCATTTTAGGGCTGATCATAGTCATGAAAAACATATCCATCTGGTACAATGAAGACATACATTCAGACATTTAGATGGACTGCACCATCAATAAACTAAATTAATTCACAGTACAAAATAATTCATAATATCCATTAACTGTTGAGCAAACCGAGATTTTGGCCGCATAGATCCAAGAAGAATAACTTGACTGGAAAGGTTTTTACCCCTTTATTATAGAATGGGGTTTGTACAGCCTGAAATATGTTACCGTACTCAATAATATCTCAAAAGTATTGATACTCCTTTTTGAAGGGAGATTAACTTCGTATTTAAAACGTAGATCCTAGGTTTATCCTTGAGGTAGTACTTCTAATGGATCCCCATGTGGAAATGTCAACGCGTTTTGACCTCATAAAAAGTAGGGGTATACACAAATCGTTTTGGAGGTCATCATCAGGGCGAGAGAGGAAAAATCGTTCAGTCTAGATATAGAGAATAAAATAAAAAACTATAAAAAGTGAGTTTATAGACAAATGTTTAAAAAGCATGAAAATCGCATTGCTCTTAAAATGCCCAGTCTATTAATCGCCATATGCAGCCGCACGAAAAACAGCTTGTGGCGAAGTCAAATGAAATATGGTGCATGTAGACAACCAATACAGCCCGTAACCGCGGTGGTGTTGCAGCAGTAAGGAAAAAGTGGAAGGGAAGAGAAAGTGAACATGCCGGTCCCCAGTATGGCATTCAAGTGACACCAAGGCTGTGTGTTCCACTTTTAAAGAACCCTATCATTTATTTTCACAAATTGACATAGAAGCTCACCGTAAACAGAACGGTGTGTGACCGCTTTGGCGCCTATACAAACCCCATGCAATAAAGTAAATTAAAAATACGCCAAACAGGGGTAAACCAATTATACCATGTTTAACGTAGCGAGCACAAGCACGTTAGCACTGGTTAGCAATGGTGAAGTGCACAGAGTCCCAAGGCCAACAAAAATACATTCATAAAAAAGAGGAGGGAAAAATACAAAATGTTTGGGGGTGACCCTGCAGAGAGGGCCAGGTCCAATAGTAGCAAATTAAGAAAGGAAAATATTCACCTCCAGGTCTTTAATAAAATCATGACTATCCTTCTCTAGTCTGTCTAGGAAAATCTGTATTTTGTATTCTAACCGCTGGCAAAGTATACTATGAGCAGCATTCTATACCTTTGTTTATCTCTGCTAAGCCATTATGAGTGAGGAGCAGCCACCTGCAAATCAGTCTAACTCTGCCCCGCCCATAAAGAGCAGCTTAGTCACATAATTCACAATAAGGACCATTCAAACCCACGTGTTATCACATCTCTGGGCTTTACTGGTGAAATGTGGCTTGGTCCCTAAATACCGTGAACAAGGAGCATATCTGCATAGCATAGCCTGTGCCAGGTACGGGTACAGCATTTTAATATAAACAAGATTTCTTCCAAATGTGTTTGGTATCCAATGTATTATTACTTTTTAGCTTAGCAGTGCTATTACAAGACAGGGTCAATTTTGCATCCAGGTCTGTCCTATCATGATCCTGAATGAGATGATTGGCCTAAACTGCTATGCCATGTCCTTTCTACAAAGGACAGCAAACTTCCCCTAGTAAGCTTACCTCTTTTGCTTAGTCAGGTGTGGTTTCAGTCAGTGAGCGAGGTAGTCTCCTCGTTTAAAGGTTCAAAGCAAATTGCAAAACTGAATCTGGAACGCTTGTAAAATTGCCTGCTAGCTACCAGAGTTTGCCATCTGAGCACCATTTCCTTACTTATCACTCTACCATATGTAAATCCATCCACTTACTTTCCATCACCTGAGGAATATTCAAGTCAAAACTACTACTTTGAGGATGTCACAGGCTAGAGGGGTGCGATCAATACATCCTGCATCACCCGTGTGTACTCATTTCTACCGGGTTTGGTAATCTTATTTGGCAGCAAGATAGAATCTGTACATATATTTAGGTTGTATGTTATTTTCAATGCCCATTTCATACATGCTCTATTTGGTCATGTTACTGACACTCTACTGCTCTGTTCTCATCCTCTTCACATTTCATTTACCAAGCTGACACGCCAGACCCACTCATTGGCCATCTGACATTTTTCTCCTCTGGGAGGCCAAAAGACATTCATTCTGTATAAGTTTACTGTTCCTATATGCTCTCTACAGACAGATTTGCCGTGCATGAAATCTCATGCACATGATGCATGTTGTCTCCCTGCTAAGTGTGTCAGAAACGATTAGCTTCTGCCTCCTATCACGTTTCTACACATTGTCATGTCCCCATAATGTGAAAGTTAATTTGCTAAAAGTAGTCTTTGACTTCTTGATCAGTTTAATCATATACTTTGATTCCCTCACAACTATTGATAGTTTTGTCTTCTTCTCCTCTTCATTAGGCAGCAAGAGCTGTAGAATGCATCTTGGTCACCGGTAGGTGTTATGTTTCGGGTGGGAGATGTTTTAAGGCACGACACTGGCGTGCCGATACATTGCATTCTGCTTTTGCATAACCATGGTTGTCGATGATGCCATCGGTGGTTCCAGGCTTAATGTCATCAGTGATATCACTAACGTTGTCATTGATAGGTGAGGGGCATCTAAACATGAGGTAGTGTGTCACCTTGAAGCTTCCATACTGGCTCCTTGAACCTTGCTAGCTCTGTCACAGTGCCACCTACCTTCTGGAGCCACCAGGTAAGACCTGACATTCAGATATACAATACTTCCATTCACCTCGCTGCCAGTCTCGCCTGCAATCCCACTCCTCCTACCAGCATCGCAAGACACTGTCCCCGTGACCAGCCAGGTCTGCAGGCAGCAGCATCTGAAGTCCTCACAGACCACTTATGCAGAACATAGCAGGGAGCATGGACCACTATGCACCCAATGTGCTTTAGATGCACTGAATTTGAATTTCATCTGTAGGTCCCGACCAGCATGTCTTGGAAAATCGCAAAACAAATTTGCAAATGTTGGCTACTTTTTGGCATCTCTAAATATTTTTGGGGAAAGAAGGGAACACCAGCCTTTACAACTCTGGATCCACCTGAAGGACGTGAGAGAAGGTCGCGAGAGCTGCTACTGAACACAGAAACAAGTATCCTGTCAAGGTAGGGTTCTACATCCCATTACTGTGGCCACTTGGGCTGGAGAAGCCATCAGCAGTGACCACACCTGAGGCAAGTGGGGCACACTGTGTATCACGTGCCATAAGACACTGGTGCCTCCTTTAAAACTTCTGCACTTGTCGGAGTAGTTAAACTGTACAGTAATCAGGTTACCGAACATTTTTACCACCCTGCTATATTTCTGGTAAATAGCAATTTCTGGTATTTAACCAATAAGCGCACTAGCTAAAATCTACTGGGTAAAGCTTTGCGCAAAACCAGACTTGGCAACCTCGTATTAGTAACCATCCACTCCCCAAACTCTGCTAATTCCTCAATGTTGTATTACCTTGGAGTAATTCAACGCGCTATTTTCTGGGGTGTTTAAAATGAGGGTTAAACCTGATGCAAAAGGGTGCTATGGAAAGTAATGCACATCAATTCATAAATTTGATAACTCGGTGCTACTCTATATGATTTAGAAAAATAATCATGTTGCCATCTTTCTCCACTTACCTTTAAGACAATGTTGAAAAAATACATAGTTTTTTGTAAAATTCTTGATGATTTGTTGTGGTTGTGTTGACCAGCAATTCACAAACTATGTTTCCCAAAAGCGACTTCAGCCCTGTTAACAATGTGCTTCCAGGCATCCCCATTTCACCCAGAATGATGACTGCGATGGGATTCACGTAAATACAAAGGTCTACAACATGTGCCTCTCTCTTGAGTTTCCAGCAAAAAAGAGGTTAATTAGGCAGACTTACCAGTCCTATTAATTAGAGCTGTAAGGTCCCACCGGGACTCTTAGAAATGACTTCGCCTCGCGATGATTCAGCCGACAGATGACATAAGCGCTCCTGCAGAGATCACGTGACCCGGAGGATGCCGATATATACACACACATTACGGCTCGATCAGGAGTAATTAAAGATGATAGTTACTGGACAGGGTGCGCAGACCACCCTCCCCCATTGTTTGAGCGTAAACACTGACCAGAAAATGACAGCTGGGCATATCACTTTAATGGCTGCGATAAATGTGTGTGCCTATGGCGAAGACAGACCGTCAGGAAACGCATTAGAGCTGGGTTCAGGGCGAATGACTCTTGCATGCTTTCTCTTTTGAATTCAACCTCAATTAGCTCCAAGAGTGGAAAACACCCTGGAAGGAGCTTTGAGTGTGTCTTTGCACTCACTTTTTACCTGTGTAGAAAAACTGGGCATACCATGAGGCAAATGGAAACTGCACCTGTCTTGTGTGTTATTAGGTAGCACGCAGGTTTACCTGGGGACACAGACTAGGTAGGGCCTAGTGGTGTCTGCCCCTACACAGTGGTACTCACAACACATTTCAAGCTTCTGCTCTTAGAACTGCATTTATTTATCTATAACCTACCTAACGCCCGTCCTCCTCATCAGTCAGTATAGACCTGTATAGACCTGCCAGCTAAAAATAATGTCACTGTCTGGATGTCACCCTTGGCGAGATGATGGATGCAGAGCAGTAAATGTGGAAGCAACTTTTTTCAATTGAAATCCGTGTGCGGCGGCTGCCGCCTGACACAATTTACGGATCAAGCGAGATTCGAATCTCGTGAAGATTTTAGGCATACCGAAGACTCGATCAAAGACCCTGCACCCACCACTGTTCGTCTGTACCAGCCCTCTTAAAGAATACAGAAGACGTACGGGCGAATCATTACAGTTTACGACCCATACGGGCTAAAAAAGCGACAACAATCCCCAGTCCATGTCCTGAGGAGATCCCTCCAAATCATATTGGGATCGAAACGCATTGACAACCCGCCACCCAAGACAAAGATTAGAAGGGGCTACATAGGGACAAGATTATATATGTTTGTACATACCCTACCTTTCAAAACCCCTATACGTAGCACCCTCAATGAATGCAATTTTATGTCTTAGGTTGGTGTTGACAAGGAGGCTTGATTTATAAACAGTGTGTCCACTTGTCAGTTTCATTTTTATCAAGGACTGGTGCCTCATAACCGATTTAGTAAGAGGCATTTTTCAGTTGTGTATGTAATCATTGTTTTGTGATGTTTGCCACAGAATTGGTTCATTTATGCTTCACTTTGTAAAACTGTATATATATGTCACTTATTGTGTTTTCCTTGATGACAAAAGAAGAGTTTTTCGAAAATATTCTATATAAAGCATGAATTTGTTTAACTAAAGTTGTCCGACCTAGTAATTCACAAAACTGGGCGGGGTATTAGTTCAAATAGAACCTGTCGGGCCAAGTGTTTTTGTTTATTAGATTGTAGAGGTCCAGGCCAGACAGTGACAGGACCCGAGCCTCCTTTTGCTGTCCTTAACTGTCTGGATGGGGCAGGGCCTCGTGACGAAAATTACCTGGAAATGGTCTAGGGCCAAAAACTCTGCATCTCCACCAGTAACGGCTGCCAGTGAAAATTACGGGTGGCGGGGAGGCAGAGTTGGTAGACAATGAATAAAATGGGCGGGGGCAAGGAAAAAACATAAATGACTCACCTGTCTGCCGGCCTCAGCCTCCGTCCTCTCCTGTTCCAGCAGGATGCACACACAGGTTTCCCTAAGCCAATCACATCTCTGCTGTCACAATGACAGTAAAAGTCACACAGATGATGAACGGAATGCAGAGCAAATCAAACATTCACCCCCAGTGAAGAGATCTCAGTTAAATTTAGCATTTTTATTCTCACCCTGCCAACTCAATGTGGGCCCAGCCATTTGCAAATCAGTCTTGACCCTGTGCCGCATGGGAACAGTCCAGCCTGTGCTTCAAAGCCAGGTCCTCCCTGGACCGGAAACAAGCATCTTTGGACCAGTTTCGGGGCATCACCCCTCATCAGCCAGGCTAGCTTGAATCCAGTGACACAGTGAGCCAGGGACCCACGTCTGGGGTGAATGTATGACATTGTTCAGCATTCTGTCCATCAATTGCTCTTTTTGCATTTGTCACACCGAGCGGGACAGGTATACCCAGACGTACCTCCCGTGCTCTCCATGCACTAGAGTCAAGCTAGCCTGGCTGATGGGGGTGAAACCCCGAAACTAGTCCCAGGATGTTTGTTTCCAGCCCAGAGAGGACCTGCCTTGGCAGTTCGGGCTGGACTGCTCCCATGGGGAACATGGTCAAGACTGATTTGCATATTAACTGGGTCTACACTGGAATGGCATGGGGAGCAAAAAGGCAATAGATTTAGGCCCAGACCTCTGTACTGGGGTGAATGTATGACATTTCTAAACATTCTTTCTAACAATTCTTGGTTTTGCATTTGTCACCCGACTGGGACGGATATGCCCAGACGTGGGTTCCGTGCTCTCCATGCCACTGGAGTCAAGCTAGACTGGCTGATGAGGGGTGTTACCCGGTTCCAGGATGCTTGTTTCCAGTCCTGGCTTGGTAGTTCCGTCTAGACTGTTCACATGAGGCACAGGGTCAAGACTGATTTGCATATGGCTGGGTCTGAACTGGGGTGGCAAAGGGAGCTAAGGAACAATGATGGATTCAACCCAGATCTGTTACTGAGGGTGAGTGTCTGAAAAGTTTCAGCACTCGTTTATCATCTCCTTGTGTGTGCTTTCTTCGCCCTAAATTGGCACGGTATGCCCAGAAGTGGGTCCCTTGCTCACTTTGCCACTGGATTCAAGTTAGCCTGGCTGATGAGGGGTATTACCCCAAAACTGGTCCCAGGATGCTTGTTTCCGGTCCAGGGAAGACCTGGTTTGGCAGCTCGGTCTGGGCTGTTCACATGAGGCACAAGGTAAAGACTGATTTGCATTTGGTTGGGTCTGAACAGGGGTGGCGAACAGAGCTAAAGAACGATAGATTCAATCCAGATTTGTGCCTGGGGGTGAGTGTCTGAAAAGTTTCAGCGCCCTGTCCACCATCTCCTTGTGTTTGTTTTGTTTGCCCTGAGTTGGCAGGGTATGCCCAGACGTGTGTCCCTTGCTCACTTTGCCTCTGGATTCAAGCTAGCCTGGCTGATGATGCTTGGTTAAGGTCCGGGGAAGACATAGCTCATCAGTTCGGACTGGACTGTTCCCATGTGGCACAGGGTCAAGACTGATTTGCATATATCTGGGTCTCAACTGGGGTGGCAATGTGAGCTAAAGAACGATGATGGATTCAACCAAGATCTTTGACTGGGGTGAGTGTCGGAAAAGTTTCAGCGCTCCGTCCACCATCTCCTTGTGTTTGAATAAAGAAACACAACTAAAGTGCCTACATTTCAACACAAGATCAATGAACAAATAATACTTTAACATCTTTGGCCTGCTCTCAGAAACAACACCGGACCTCACCTTTATTATAGAAACATGGCTCAGCAATGATTTTGCATTCACATGTCAGAAAGCCATCCCTCCTGATTTTCAGATCATTAACAAAAATCGCTTTGGCAAAATTGAAGGAGGTCTGGCTGTCATCCATGGAAAACACTACAAAATAACAATAATTGAAAACCTCACCATGGAGGACGCTGAACCCTCAAGCAATCATCGGATTTGTATAATCATCTGTGAGGGTATCCAGGTGCTGAGAATCTTGCTGCAGAGGCTCAGTTGAACACCCAGGTCTCAAGTCATTTTCCTTTATTCCAGCAGAGAGGGAGAGGCCCAAGCTGAAGAGGGAGGTCGTTCCAGGATCTGACTGACAGGTAGGAGAAGGAATAACCTCTGCTGTAACTTTAACATACTTGAAGGGGTGTGAGCGAGGTGAAGCGAGGGGGAGTGCATGTGTCTGGAGGGTTGGTGGAAGTTCAGGCGGTGGTTGATGTATGCTGGTCCTTGGTTGTGCAGTGCCTTGTACATGAGGATAAGCATCTTGAAGTGACATCTCTTCTGAATGGAGAGCTGGTGGAGTTTTCTGAGGCGCGTGGTGATGTGGGTCCACTTGGGGAGGTCGAGAATGAGACTGGCAGTGGAATTCTGTAGGATCTGTAGTCTCTTCAGGAGGTTTGAGGTAGCTCCTGCGAAGACTGTATTGCCATGGTTCAGTGTGCTGGTGACTAAGCTTGGGTGAATGGTTCATTTGGCATTAACCAAGAGCCATTTGAAGATCTGGCAAAGCAGGCGGAGGAGACAGCGTTGATCTTGTTTTTAATTGTGAGCTTTCTGTCTAGGATAATGCAGAGGTTGCCGGCATGGTCTGGCAGCTCTGGGGATGGTCCTAGTTCAGAGTGCAACTGGAATCAGTCCATGGGGAGTTGTTGTTTCTGAAGATCAGTACTTCTGTTTTGTCAAAGTTGTCCCTTGTAGTGGCGGGATCTTGTGATAGCAGAATGATGAGCCGGGTGTCGTTGTCGTAGGAAAATATTTTCAGTCCATGGGTACTGATGATGTTGGCCAGGGGGGTCAAGTAGGTGTTGAACAGGGTGGGGCTGAGGAAAGAGCCTTGAGGGAAGCTGCAGATGGTGTTCTAGTATTTGGAAGTGAAGGGAGAAATGAGGAGTCTCTGATTACTTTCGGTGACGAAGGATGCGATCCATCTGAGGATGTCTCATTGGATTCCGATGTGGTAGAGCCTCTTGATAAGGGTGTGATGGTATACAGTGTCGAAAGCTGCTGGTAGATCGTGGAGGATCAGGTCTGCTGTCTCTCTTCAGTGAAGGAGGGCTCTGATGTCATTGGTGGCAGCGATGAGGGTGGGTTTGATATAGTAGTTGTTGTGGAATCTAGGCTGGGAGATGTCCAAAAGGTTGCTTTTCTCCAAATGTTCCATAAGTTGGCTTTTTTTAGGACCTTGGCGGGAAAGGGAAGCAGAGAGATGGGCTGGCTGGAAAACTTGAGTTCACTGGAGTGGGTGGACAGTTTCCTGAGGAGGGATTGGACTTCAGCGTGTTTCCCTTCATTGGGGAAGGTGGCAGTGACAATGGATGTGTTGAGGATAGTGGTGTTTGTTGCTGATCGACTTGTTTCATAGGTTGAAAATGTTGTGGGGACAGGAGTCAGTAGGTCATCCTAAGTGGACGGAGTTCATGATGGCAGTGGGGAATTGAGTGGTAAGCTGGTCACAGGTGGTTAGCAGGTGTTCGGGGTTTGCATATGTAGGAGAGACAAGGCTGAGGATGTCAAGTGGGTTTGGGGTCGAAGTGTTTGTAGATGTTGGAGATCTTCTTGTGGAAGAAGTCTGCCAGGTTGTCGCAAAGTTTCTGGCAGTTGGTAATGAGGGTTTTGGAGGCTGAGGGTTTGGAGAACTCTCTGACAATGTTGAATAGCTCTGTACTGAGGTTGGCACTGGCCTCAGTGCGGGTTGCAAGGGCGTTCCTTTTTGTCCTCTTCAGGAGTTTGTGGTATTTGTTGAGCGATGTTTTGAAGGAGGTTAGGTCTGCAGTGTGCTTGGTGGTGTGCCATCTTCTTTCGATTTTCTTGCAGTTGCATTTTGTAGCTCTCAGTTCCATGGTGTACTAGTCGGCCTGTTTAGAGAGTCTCTTCAGTTTTGTGAGGTTTGATGGGGGCGACTCTGTTGGCACATTCAGTAATCCAGGCGGAGGAGTTCTTGACAGTCTTTTCTAGGTTTGTTGAGGTGTTCGGGTGGGAGGAGTTGAGGACATCAGTCCATTGGCTCTCTGACACTTTGCTACAGCTTCGGTGAGGGATGCTGGGGGTGTGGTGGTGGTGCTGGCGGGGCCTGTGATTGTGAAGTGGACAAGTGTGGTCTGTCCATGTGAGTTTGGTGTTGCGGGCCGTGAAGATGAAGTTGAGTGTGTGTCCTGCGATGTGTGTGGGGTTGGTGAATAGTTGAGTAAGGAGAGGGTGTTTATGCTTTCGTGGAAGTTGGCAGGTTGGTGTCGTCCGGATACTCGAGGTGGAAGTTGATTGCTCAGAGGAAGATATATTGCTTGGAGACAATGGCAAGCGGGCGATGAAATCGAGAATGATGTCCCAGAAGCCGAGGTAGGGGCCTGGAGGTCTGTAGGTGAGGCTGCCTCTGATGGTGGTTTTGCCGTCAGTGTGGAGTTGGAAGTTGAGATGCTCCAAGATCGGGGTGACTTTGTCTGTGGTGGTGGTGGTGGTGCAGTGGATGGTTTCCTTGTGGATGATTGCGGTTCGACCTCCATGTTTGTTGACGTGGTCTCAGAGTGTTATCTCATAGCCATTGGGAGTTGCTGAGGCAATATCAGGTGCAGATACGGGGTTGAGCCAGATCTCGGTGAGGAAGATGACATCCAGGGTGAGGGAGGTGGTGGTGTCCCAGATCTAGGTGGCATGTTTGCAGAGAGATCATGTGTTGAGCAGGAGGCAGTGGAGATGTTTAGTGGTTGGTTTAGAAGTGGTTGCCGTACATGGGGGTGCTCTGGTGTTGAAGGTAAAGCGACCACAACATCATCACCCTCAAGAAGCAAACACCTATCAAAAACACTTTGAAGACACCAAAAACCAACAACAAAAAATGTACGTACATAGAATGGAAAAAACTAGACATCTAGAAACTCAACACCTACGTTGAAAAAGCCCCAATAAACATGTAGCCAAAGACATACACACCTTCTACAACTGGATCTCCAATACACTGGACAAACAGATACCTACAAAAAACACATCCAGAGTTGACTACAAAAAGGACACACATGGGTTAATAACTACATCAAAAGAATGAAAACACAACTCAACATGCTACAATGAAATTTGAAAAAATCAAGAGATGAAAAGGACAAAAACACGCTATGGCATCTATAAGAGAGAGTTCTTTCCGTTTATTTTTCAGAACATCCGTTTATTTTTCAGAACATCTACTTAAGTACTGAGGTATGTACATGTGGTTTAATTGCCACATACAACATGATGATATTATTTAAGTTGCGAGTCGTTTTAACATCAGCTACATATCTTTACAGGACCATTAACAGATTGAAAACGGTCCAGGTATGTTCGGTCTATCGTATATACAGTCTTTTAGGACATTTATATGGAAGTAGCACACAATGTATAACATGGAGTGATATATAGTTCATCATCATTATTATTCCACTTTTTCAGCTCTCCCGAAGCATAACAGGTTTATAAATACGGTAAGCCTTTATCACTTATTTTTCTCTAGGATACAATGAGTAATTATAGTAAGGTAGCAAGTAGACCCTCTGAGCTAACATGAATTCTCATCCATCTTTTATTGATTTTAGCTCGCGAATACACCAACTTGATTATAGAGGTAGGAATTGGCATATTCAATAGATTACACCCATGGGCGTTTTAGTAGATTGAAACACTTATATCTCCCTATTTTTGATTTTTTCACAGACTGGCCCCTGATGAAGGTACCATTGAGTACCCAAATGCATAGGGCAGAATAAGAAAATTGTAATGTTCAAAAAGAATGAAGGATTGTAAATCATGTAGATGTATGATTTAAAGTGTATCTAATTTGCATTGTACATGTTGTTATGATGAAATAATCAGCATTGTGAAAAAGTATGTACAGCAATGAATTAATTATATGCAGTATAAAAAGACAAATGATTTTTGGTTCAGCATTTATGGAAATTTTCTTTGAAATTGGTGAAGGTGTAGGCACACCAAGTGCATAGTGCGCGCCTAGGGGGGTTTACAAACCCGCCATAACTCATATTTAGCACAAGGATTGACTACCCTTATTAGACGCAGCACCAGTATTAAAATTAATAAACAAGTTGAACGGAGTGCTCCTCACGCACCCATAGTATTATCTATAAGAGAGCCATTAAAACGGCAAAAAAATGCAACTACTCCACGGGCATAACTGAAGCAGACTGCCCTTCCAAAGAACTCCATAAAATTGCACAATCCAGACAGCCTAAACACAGAAACACCTCAATCACATGACTTCTGTGATAAAATTCCCAATAAACTGATCTAAAAAAATTGCAAAGATTAAAAATTGCCCGCAGAATGCAGACAACACCTCAACAGCACATGACCTAACCACCATAGAAAGAGACACCAATAACCATCCATCAATGTATACTTTCAATACCCTGGCCCAAAAATACTTTCCCAATATTATTACTGCATCCAGACAATCAGGATCACCATCGGATCCAGCACTGCCAAGAAACTTTAAAGATATATTTTGCTCAACCTGTGTAGGAGAGGTAGCCAGATGCCTACTCAACAAGCCCCAGAGCTGGGTTCATTCCTTATCTGAGCTCAAAACCTCCTACATCAGACTTTCCTCAAAAAAGAAAAATCTTGACCCATATGATCCAGCAAACTACAGGCCCATATCAAATGAAACATTCTTAGGAAAATGTTTTGTGAAATCAATGTTTACTCAACTCTCTAACTTCAAAGAACATTATGGCTTACTGTCAGACCAACAGTTTGGTTTCAGCCAGGTGGAGGCACAGAGTCAGCCATCATATCAATCTGGGATGATCTAAAACTCACAATTGACAAAAACAGAGTAGCTGCCTTATTCCTTCTGGATTTATCAGCACCCTTTGACACAGTCCACCATAACGCACTACTGCAAAGACTTCACAATATCGGAATCTGTCGAAATGCAATAAACATTCATTGTTTCTTATCTCACAGACAGACTAAGTGTAGTCTACCTACCCCCTTTCACATCCCCATCCCCTTCTCAAACACAACACTATGGCATTCCTCAGGGGTCCATATTTAATATCTCCTCCATTATTCAACATCTACCTAACCTACTTGCCAAATCTGATTAAATAATTCAACCTCACCTGTTTTTTAAATGGATTTCTCTGAAGGCCTCCACAATTCAAAACTCGATGACTGCCTTTGTGTCATAAGCACATGGATGACGAATAACCATCTAAATGTCATTACAGAAAAGACTGAGATTATGATATGCTCACAATGGCAAAACTATCAGCCTACCGCCATATGGCATAAGGAACTCGAAGCCCCTTCAACAACATCAAGAGTAGTTATAAACCTATCAGTAACCATGAATTCAGACCCATTCTTGATACTGCATGCTAGCAACGTTACAAAGAGTGCCTACTACAAAATGAAAACACTACGTTGGATTTTCCCATACCTTGTATACCAACATAAACTACAAGCCATCCTCATGCTAATAATCTCCAAGCTTGACAATGCCAACAGCCCATTCCTTGGTGCACCCGCATTCATTAGCACAAAATACCACTCATCCAAAATGCTGCTGCAAGGCTTCTTCGCCGTCTTCATCCAAAGGAACAAATGGCTCCAGTCCTGCAATTTCTTTACTAGCTACCTGCAGCTAGAAAGGCAATGTTCAAGGCACCCTGGATTGTCCACAGTGCCTTTCAAGAAAAAGGACCCCTATACTTATAAGTTAAATTCAAGCAATACACACCAAACAGAACACTAGGCTCCAAGCTCGCACCATTTATCACCATAGTGCCTTACCATAAGAAATACATGGGAAGCACTGCTTTCTCAGTACAAGCCATCAACCTCTGGAACTCATTACCAGCTAGCATTAGAGCACCCAGGAGCATAAACACTTCTGAAGACAGTTGAAAATGTGGCTATTTCCTAGATAACTGCACCACTCCCATTCCTGCAACAGAGTCCAGTAAACAGTCGCAACCTCAAGCGCAATCTTCACCTTTAAACCCACGAATTACAAGCAACTCAACCAGCAAATTGCTTTCATAATGCAGGTAAGCAAAAAAAAAGAGCTGACCTGTGGTTTGCCGTGGCATTGTATAGTTATGTACTACCATATACAACAGTTATAGCCCACAATAATGTTAAAGCTATAACACACAGCGGTCAGCCACAAATTGTAACTTATACCTCTTAAATTCACCTAAGACATCTCCTGTGCTATGAGGGTTGTCCATCACCAGAAGTATAGCCCCAAAAAACAAAAACATCACCAAATGAACAGGGGTGCAAAAACTGAACAGATCTGTCACATGTTACTGGGCAATTTGGAGGATTTTAATATAGTCCATTCACTGCAGGTTCTAAATATCTATACAATCTGACCACTTATTTACATCTCACAAAGACACTCAGATATGGCATTATAATAAAAATGTCCATCCCAACAAACCTCTCCACTTCTCTCGCCATCCAAACATATCAGCTCAGGGCCACAACTATAAACAAAGTCTCAGTTTGGACAACCCAGTGAGGTAACCACTAAGCAGACTATATCATACAAAATACCATACAGTTATGGTCTAATGTTTGATCTTCATAAGCGGTGTAATAATTTAGCGCAAATATGCATCCTTTTGTTTCTGACGCTCCGGATTAGTGTGCTTCTTTCTAATTTCAAAAGGATACATTTTCATAAAGGAGTGAGTGCTTGTTGTGACCTTTGAGTGATTTGTGAGCCGGTCAGTGCGTTTTTCAATATGAGCAAACATTCTATCAATAGGAAACAATTTCCTTCCCCTTCCGCCTAGGCATCTTCCGGGTCTAGATCTTTGTTCTTCTCTCCCAAAAAGAGTAAGGATGTAGATAGGGTCAGAGATGAGGAAAGCATTACAATGATGGCTTACTTAAAGCAGAAAAAGACTACTGAGAGTGACTTAGTGGTACGCAGTGTTTATGCAGAAGGATCTGTATCAGAGGACTCGGAAGGTTCCTCTACCCCACCCTCTGAACTGAAAGGAAAATATATCTCATGGGAGTTACTGCCTGGAATGTTGAACTACATCACAAAAGTAAAAAGAGCTACTACATTAAAAAGCAACATAAGAGGAGATTCCTAGGACCCTGTTTTAAGACAATTTGAGCTGTCGTCAAGTATTAGAATGTCAAAACACGACTATGTTGGGGGATAATGTTAAATGAATGGAAGGACCTACATTTGAATAACTTCCAAAAGTGTATGGCAAGATTGTATCCATAAGAGAGGATGGAAGAGAAATTGTCTGACTCAATACAAGCTGTCTCTGTAGTGGCAAACCTTGTTGAGAGATCTTCCATGGAAGAGGGGGATATTTCTAGGGATCCGACAGAGAAGACATTAAAAATGTATATTCTGGATCTTATCCGGCCTTATGAGCTGGAGTGTGTGGGGCCTATACACCCAAATCATTGTTTTTAGACTTTACAGCCCCTTAAGATGGACGGGCTGTACAGATCTACTGGAGGAGGTAGAATGTAAGTTGGAGTTTCTCTTGGACATATCTTTTGACTATGTAAGGGCACTGGCCTTGGCTTGTGGTGCTCCAATCGCTGCTAGTCACAATCTCTTTGGAATGCAGAGTCAGCTCAAAGGTTGACTGCTTTAAGAATAGCATTTTAAGGAACAAGACTGTTTTCATCCAGGCTTTAAGACAAATGACCAAAATCTTTAAAGGAAGGAAGCATATGTTTTCCTTTAGTAAGCACCGATCTAAAGCTTCGGGTTCATTGTAAAAATCCAATAGTTAATTTAGACAGCCTGCAAGGTCTGAAGAAAAACAGTCTAAATGTTGTTCTAATGAGTTTCAAAGAAAACAAGGATAGGGTGGTTCTAACCAAGAAAAGTGATCCTGACTGTGTCACTTTCCAGGAAGAACATAGCCAATTCTTTCAAGTAGAAGGAAGGATTCCGCACTTCCTAGAGGTGTGGAGAAGATTCACCACACAGGGTTATGCGTCCTGAATATTATAGAACATGGTTATAAAATAGGGTTTTCCTCTCTCCCAGCAGACTCTGGGATAATTACTACACCTTATCCAAGGTTTCTAGAAAAGAAATGGACATTGAAAGAGGGCATGCAATCCTTATTCGAGATAAAGGCGATTGCCCATGTGTAAGAGTCTCAGAGGACAAATCAAGTTTGGTCAATAGTGATCCTGAGTACCAAGTTGAGAGATGGCTACAGGATTATACGCCTAAAGAACCTCAACAAACATGTCAAGAAAACACAGTTCAAAATGGAAACTCGTCAATGGATTATTTTGCTAGTAAAAAATAATCATTTCATGGTGACCTATTGGATGCATATGTGCAATATCCATGTGGCAGAGCAGCATCAGAAATATGTGAGCTTTTGAATCCAGGAAGATTATTGTCAGTTCAGAGTCTTTCCTTTGGGATTACGTAAAACAGTGTTTGCCAAGGCGGTGGGTTCTCTGGACGCCTTTATGCATGTGCAGGTTGATTTAACTTCCATCAAGAATAAAGCTGCTGTATTATCTACATTTGAAAATAGATATGGAAAACCAGCATGAGTTCTTGTTGAATATTCCACACTGTCTGTTAGCATCCAAGAAATACCTCACCTTTATTGGGGCCTGGTTTAGGACAGTTTTGGACAGGGTGTTTCTTCCTTCAACATAATGGATCGCCCACAGACTAGGCTCCATCTTTGCTACCTATTATGACACATGAATAAATACTTACCTCAGATATCTCTACGCATGGAAAAGATGGCCCCAGTAACGCCGGGAATCAAGTTACTATTACAATGGAGGATGGCTCCATGGAATTTGCTCAGCGGGGTTCTAATGCATCTAAAACCACTGAGGATTCTAACCACAGATGCCAGTACAGTGGGCTGGGGAGCAACTCTTGACATCCATTTCATTCAGGCGAAATGGTCTCCAGTGAATGGAAGCAGAAAAATCATTGCACTATCATTGCACTGGAGTGAGCTGACAGCAGTTTATCATTCTCTACTTCAACTTCAGCAACATCGTCAACTGTCCGTATAAGATTGGACAACACAATGACTATGTATAATCCTCAAGGCAGTACTCATTTGAGGTCTTGGTATGAGGTAGAATGCTCTTGAGTGACATAGGAAGAGAAGTATCTGCTATGGACTTCAGTTAGGGTCTTGGACAATGTGAAAAAAGAACACCTCAGCAGGGTATTCATCCCAGAACCTGCGATTGCCAAAAGTGACATTCTGGAAAACTTGCATAAAAATTTGGCACCTCATTCATTGATCTTTTTGCATCCAGGACAAAGTGCCTTCTTTCAAGTTTTTGCTCAAGGCTTCCAAAGAGGAGAGCATTGGGAGTGCATGCTCTTTTGCTACAGTGGCTAGGAAAGCTTGTGCATGTCTTTTCTCTATTACTTCAATTCAAAGGTTGCTATTGAAATTTTGAAGAAAAAAGTGGGCATAATTCTCGTGGATCTGCTCTTGACCCGCAGTCTTGGTTTCCACTGGTGGTTGGAGATTGTAAATCCTTGCAAGAGACTATTAAAGTTTAAGGAAAGACAGTCATGGGTGAAAGTACACCCTTCTACCAGACTCCCAAGACCAATAGTAGTGGCAAGAGAAGCAGACATCCAATGCAACATAAAAACACAAAGCATGGCTCTAAAATCCCCATCGTTTCTAAGGGCCATATGTATCAAGCAAATTAGCAGGCCGAAATTCGCAGAATTTCGGCCTTTGCGAATGCTAATTTGATAAATGGTATGTATCAAACATTTTTGCATCAAAATAAGGAATCGCAAAATTTGCCATTCCTTATTTTGCGATTGCACTTAAGGAATCGCAAATTTTGCGATTCCTTAAATGCAATGTGTTGGAACTGGGGTAGCCTGGCCTAGGGCAAGACTAACATTCAGAGGCACAGTGTAAAGGTTGCAGACCACCCAACAGTAAAACCACGCAATAACACTCAAAAAGAAAACGCTACACCAAAAATGTGGAAAAATAAGTGCTGCTTTATAAAAATAAGATACTCTTCAGTTTCAAATTATACAGTGTAAGATATTTTAGGTTATCTTAATATCGGCAATCACATTTCTAAGACTGTTAAGTAAAGTACTAAATTATTCTCTTCAGTACTCTTAATCTTAATATTCAGTCACCTTTAGCAAGTAACTCCTTTCTTCTGTCAAACAATTGATTAAGTGCAACAATTCAGCTTCAGTTGGAATCACAGTTCAATACCTATCAGTTTCAAAAGGAATCACAATTCAGTACATTACAGTCAAACTAAGAGGATTCAACTACTGAGTAATTGACTAAAGGGGAACAGGTTTATGATCTCAGTTAACCTAGATCACCCTGGCCAGATTATAGACAAAGTAGGCCTCCTCCCGGTAGTCAGTTCCAAGGTTATCACCAAGAAGAATAGCTGGATTCACTCCTCCAACACCTTAATATAAGGCTCCACAGATTTCTGTCAACCTAGAACCCTTGTCGTTAACTGTGAGGGTGTTGGGAATCACCTCTGATATCAGTAATTCTCTCTGCCTGAAAAAGGCTCCCTGGCATCCGTTTTCCCACACCCCCACTCTCCTTACTTTTGATTCAAAGAGTTGGGGTCGTCCTGCGCCAGGCTGATAGAAGAACAGCAATGAGGGGGGTCGAGGAGCTGAGGCTGGGGAGGCCCTCACGCCTCACAACGCTCCACAATGCTCACTCTCCCGCTCCTTCCTCCCCACTCGGCCAGCTCCTCTGCGTGGCGCTCGAGGGGAAGGTTATGCCTATTTTCAACTCCCCACAGGCCACTATCGGGCCTCTCCGTTTCCCCCTCTCGGCTCGGCCAGCTCCTCTGCGTGGCGCGCGAGCAGAGGGAGAAGGCAGGACTCTCCCTGGGTTCCCTGAGGTGGCCGGCGCTCCTTCCGATGCTCGGCGGGGCCGCTTCCCTCTCCGACCTGCGCAGTAGCGCTCGCCCTGATGATGCTATACTCCGCCTACGCTGCCAGGAAGGAGGCGTCCCCCCGGGCCTACTCGATCATAGGCCCCTCCTGCGCCCGGGACACTACAGCGCTGGGGCATGCGCGAGGGAGCAGCGTCTCCTTCCTGGAGATCGCGCACTCGCGTCAGCGCCTCCTCTCACTCTCCTCAACTCCGGGGACCGGGGAAACCACCACAGGCCGGCTCCTCACCTCCTGATCCAGCCAATGCTCCGCACGGCGCCGCTTGACTCGCGCCGGTTAGGGGCAATACAGCCTGTCACTTCACTGTCTCCTCCACCACAGGTAGGAAGAGGGACACGATGGCGATGTGGCGCTAGGGGAGAGGGGGTTTCCAGCAGTCGGCCTGCGACCAATGAATGAACCGGGTAAGGGGAAGGGGCACCAGGATTAGCCTCACTTCGTTTGGAACCCTTGCTGCAACAACCTCACTGGGATCCTTAAACTGGAACAGTCACTTTAGGATCCTATGCTGGGCAGAGGACTATACTCCTCAGTAGAAGAAGGTGATTGGGAGGGATTGGTCAGGGGTTGAAGGGGGAACGTCTTCCTGTAGTGGCTGTCTGTCACAAGGACAAACTAACTGCTCCCACTGCGTCCTCCTCCTCTCACCACTGCCTCACTCCTCCACTCTCTGGTCAGCACAAAATGGCTACCCCGCATTCCGCCTTATATAGGCTGCCCTTCAGTGGTCCAGAATGGACCAGAAGGTTCTAGAATGCCCTATGCTAGGCTATGGCCAAGTTCTGTGTGTGACAGTTAGGGCAGTTGGTGGCCACCATTTTAGGTGGTGCCAACTTTCCTGTCAGAACAGGCCTCTGGGCCTGAGGTAAAGGATTATGAGGGGGAGAAAGAACACCTATCCCCCTGGCCAACACCTATAAAAAAGTAGTAGACACAAAAATAGTAAGGGTATGAGGGGCAAAAAGGGGACAAAATAAAGAATAATGAGGAGGGACTGCGCAAAAAATCCAGACAGGTCTAACACGCGTCCCCCCCAGCTGAAAGTGGGGAGAACTACCCAACCCCTTGGGAGTCCTCTTCACTAAGGCGGAAATACCTGGAGAGACCGTCTGCATTGGCGTGGTCCACTCCAGGCCGATGTTCCACCCGGAAGTCCATTCCCTGTAGGGAGATGGACCACCTCAACAGCTTGGGATTTTCCCCCTTCATTTGCATCAGCCAACGAAGGGGGCGGTGGTCAGTCTGAACCAGGAAGTGCGAGCCAAAGAGGTATGGCCGCAGCTTCTTCAGAGCCCACACCACCGCAAAAGCTTCCCTCTCAATTGCACTCCACTTCTGTTCCCGGGGAAGCAGTCTCCTGGATAAGAAGACTACAGGCTGATCCAGGCCCTCTTCATTTAGTTGCGATAACACTGCCCCAATGCCATGTTCGGATGCATCTGTTTGAACAATGAATTCCTTGGAGAAATCGGGAGCCTTCAGGACCGGTGCTTCACACATTGCCTGCTTCAATTTTTCAAAGGCTTGCTGACAAGCCTTTGTCCAAACTACCCGTCGAGGTTGTTTCCTAGAGGTGAGCTCTGTGAGGGGCGCTACAATAGTGCCATACCCCTTCACAAAGCGACGGTAGTAACCTGTGAGGCCCAGGAAAGCTCGGACCTCAGTCTGTGTCATGGGGGGTTCCCAGGCCATGATTGCCTCAATCTTCGCCTGCAGGGGTTGCACTGACCCCCTACCCACCAAGTGTCCAAGGTACACAACCGACCCCTGCCCAATCTGGCATTTGCTGGCTTTGATGGTCAATCCAGCTTGTTTCAGCGCCTGGAGAACTGCTTGCAAATGTTGCAAGTGGTCCTCCCAACTGCTACTGAAGACAGCAATGTCATCCAGGTAAGCAGCCGAGAAACCCTCCATTCCAGAGAGGACCTGGTTCACCAGTCGCTGAAATGTGGCAGGGGTGTTCTTGAGCCCAAAGGGCATCACACAGAACTGGAAGTGTCCCTCAGGCGTGGAGAAGGCTGACCTTTCCTTTGCTCCATTTGTCAAGGAGATCTGCCAGTACCCTGAAGTGAGGTCAAAGGTACTTAGGTATTGGGCAGCTCCTAGCCGGTCAATTAACTCATCCGCCCTGGGGATTGGATGAGCATCAGTCTTGGTAACTAAGTTCAGTCCTCGGTAATCCACACAGAACCTCAGTTCTGGTGTGGTGCCCGGTGGGGCGGCTTTTGGGACTAGCACCACCGGACTGGACCAAGGGCTGCTGGACGGTTCTATCACTCCTAGCTCCAACATCTTGGCAACCTCGCCATGGATGCTAGCCTTCACCTTGTCCGACAGCCTATAGGTCTTGGACTTCACTGGGGGGCTGTCTCCTGTGTCCACATCATGGGTACACAGGTGGGTCCTTCCCGGGACAAGGGAGAACAGCGAAGAGTACTGCCCCAATACCTGGCGGCAATCCTCTCGTTGCTCAGGAGTTAGGGATGGGGAGAGAATCACTCCCTCCACCGACCCATCCTTCTCTTGACATGAAAAGAGGTCTGGGAGAGGCTCGCTTTCTGCTTCCTCAGCACCATCAGTCACCAACATCAGGATGACCTCTGGCCTCTCATGGTGGGGTTTGAGGCGATTGGCATGCAGCACCCGTAGGGGCTGCCGTGGGGTCTTAAGATCCACCAAGTAAGTGGCCTTACCCTTCTTCTCCAACACCTCAAATGGGCCTGTCCAACGATCTTGAAGGGCACTTAGCTCTCCAGGTTCCATCACCCATACTTTCTGGCCAGGCTCCAACTCCACCGGGTGAGCATTTTGGTCGTACCATTCCTTCATGACTGCCTGACTGGCCTCCAAGTTGTCAGCAGCCTGCTTCCACAACTTGGCCATCTGGCTTCTGAAGGCCAACATGTAGCTCACCACATCCTGGGGAGGTTTTCTGGGAGACTTCTCCCATCCTTCCTTCACCAGGCTGAGAGGCCCACGCACAGGGTGCCCATACAACAATTCAAAAGGGCTGAAGCCCACTCCCTTCTGCGGCACCTCTCTGTAAGAGAACAGCAAGCAAGGTAGGAGGACGTCCCACTTCCTCCGTAAGCTCTCCGGCAGACTTCTTATCATGCCCTTCAGGGTCTTATTAAACCTCTCAACCAGTCCATTGGACTGGGGGTGATAAGGAGTGGTGAACCGGTAGGTCACCCCACACTCCTTCCACATGGTCCGCATGTAAGCGGACAGGAAGTTAGTCCCCCTGTCAGACACAACCTCCTTCGGAAATCCTACCCTAGTAAAGATTCCCATCAGGGCCCTAGCTACCACAGGTGCAGTAACAGTCCTCAGAGGGATGGCCTCTGGGTACCGTGTGGCATGATCCACCAGAACCAGGATGAACCTGTGACCAGCTGTTGTTGGTGGATCCAATGGCCCTACAATGTCGATGCCCACCCTTTCAAAGGGGGTGCTAACGACAGGAAGTGGTTCCAGAGGAGCCTTTAGCTTCACCCCTGTTTTCCCACTAGCCTGGCAGGATACACATGTCCTACAGTATGTGTTGGACGCCACTTTCATCTGAGGCCAGTAGAAGTGGAGGACAAGCCGTGCAAAGGTCTTGTCCTGGCCTAAGTGTCCTGCCAGTGGTATCGCATGAGCCAATTCCAGCAGAAAGGCTCGGTATTGCTGCGGGACCACCAAGGCCCTTGATGAGCCAGGTAGAGGTACCTTGGGTTCACTGTAGAGGAGGCCATCCTCCCAGTAAATATGGTAGTGTCCCGTAGCATCACCTGCTGCCTGGGCTTCAGCCTGACGCCTCAGTCCCTCAAGGGTAGGGCACTCCCTCTGCCCCTTACAGAATTCCTCTCTGGTAGGACCTCCCTCCACATGCCATTCAGCAGGGATGGGTAAATCCTCCAGAGAGTCTACTCCCCCCTCCAAGGACTCCTGGCCTACCACCGCAGGTGGCCGATCTGTCACATGGGGCGTGGAAGCCGAAGCAGGCTGTCCCTGTCTCCGTTTCTGACCCTTTTTGGCAGCGGGTTGGGCCGTTGTTCCAGGCTCCAATCCAGGCGAACTCCCTCTCCGGGCAGTCGCAGACCGTGTGCTTACACAGGCCCAGTCAGGTGTACCCAGCATCGCAGAATGCGTCCGGTATTCCACCTCTCTCCAAGTGTTGTGCTCCATGTCATTCCCCAACAGACAATCAACTGGCACGGCAGGGCTTACGGCAACTCGAAGTGAACCTGCAACCCCTTCCCACTCAAAGGGAACCTCAGCCACTGGATAGTGGCCCATTCTGCCGTCAGCCATCGCGGCGGGGTGGAGTACATTAGGAACAACCTGCTCTGGAGACACCAGTTGACTTCTTACCATAGTCATACTGGCTCCTGTATCTCTCAGAGCCTCCCCTCTTTGGCCATTGATGGTAACCCATTGCCCATACTTTGTAGTATTTGGGGGCACCTGGATCTTTGGTACCATCTCCCGCTCTCCCAGGGACACTAAGGTGACACCCGCCCACTCACCCCCCTTATCTAAGGGCAACTCCTCCCCGAGCGCTACACTAGCTACTCCCGGTGACTTTCCTCCGGTGGGAGGGGGTGGTCTCTTTGGGCATCTGACATCTCCCTTATAATGTCCAACACCACCACATTCAAAACAGTGGAGAACCCTTGGCTGCTGGCTTTGGCCAGGATTAGGGTTTCTGGGCGGGTTTGCCCTAGGGGTGAAACCTGCTCCCTTACCTTGGAAATTATTTTGGGGACCTTTGGAGAACTCCTTCTTTTTATCTCCTCCCTCTTTCTTCTGGGGGGCGCCCTGTCCGGCTTTTTGAGAATCCCCTCCAGTCCCCTTGGAGGACACCCGGGTACTTGCCCAAGTGTCGGCCTCCTCTGCAAGCTTCCGGGGATCGGTCAGCTTGCTGTCCACCAGGTGTTGGCGCAACTCGGGAAAACATTTCTCGAGGAGGTGTTCTTTCAAAAATAGATTGTATAGTCCCTCATAGTCTTTTACCTCGCTGCCCTTGACCCAACCCTCCAAAGCTTTCTTGGCGTAGTCTAAAAAGTCTACCCAATTCTGGGTACTCATTTTGTGACTTCCCCTGAATTTCTGTCTGTACCTTTCAGGGGTAAGTCCAAACTTTTTCACCAGTGCCACCTTCATGGCAGGGTAGTGGGTTTGCTCATCCTGCTCCAGAGCCAACAAGGTGTCTCTGCCAGCAGGTGGCATGTATTTATACAGCCCACCTCCCCAGTGAGTTTCTAGGATCCCGTGAGCCCTTAAAGAAACTTCGTAGGCGGCCAACCATTTGGCAATGTCATCACCCGGGGTGTAGCTAGCGATGACATCTTTAGGTAAATAGGGTCTGGATTCCCTGGTGTCCACTTTCTTTTCGCTGCCACCATTATCAGGATTGGGAGACCTTCTTAACAAAGCTTGTAGGTCCATCTCTTTGATGGTTCGCTCATGAGCTAACCTCCTTTCCTCCCTTTCCATATCCATCCTAGCTAATTCCAACCTTGTTCTCCTCTCCTCCCTCCTATCTTCTAGCTCGGCTTCAGTTAAACCCCTGTCTGAGACGCTGCTGCTTGCCCTTGAAGGTATCCTGGGACCTGTCAGAAGATTCCCACTCCCCACTTGGTTCAACAATGCAGCCTCAGTAACAGTGTCCCCGTCACCCTCTTCAGTTTCTGGTTCCTCCCTTAAATGAGCTTCCACCCATGCCCTTATGCTTGTCAGCAACTCTCCTTTCTTGGCACCTTTATTAAAAAATACCCCTTGATGCTGACACCAATCTCTGAGTTGGGCCACAGTATTGGCTTCCAGCTCTTTAAAATTCAACTCCATCTTTGCCATGGAATAAAATCACTCACAGGAGAAAACCAAGAAGGGATTTGAGGTTAACCTCCACCCACCACCAGAAATACATTTGGAAAAACAAAATTTAAATTAGGAGGGCCGCAAGGAGAAAACTCCTGGTGTAGGTTAGTGTATTGCGTTGAATTACTAATGAGTAGCTGCAACCAAGTCAGTATCCCACCGCTAGGCACCAATATGTTGGAACTGGGGTAGCCTGGCCTAGGGCAAGACTAACATTCAGAGGCACAGTGTAAAGGTTGCAGACCACCCAACAGTAAAACCACGCAATAACACTCAAAAAGAAAACGCTACACCAAAAATGTGGAAAAATAAGTGCTGCTTTATAAAAATAAGATACTCTTCAGTTTCAAATTATACAGTGTAAGGTATTTTAGGTTATCTTAATATCGGCAATCACATTTCTAAGACTGTTAAGTAAAGTACTAAATTATTCTCTTCAGTACTCTTAATCTTAATATTCAGTCACCTTTAGCAAGTAACTCCTTTCTTCTGTCAAACAATTGATTAAGTGCAACAATTCAGCTTCAGTTGGAATCACAGTTCAATACCTATCAGTTTCAAAAGGAATCACAATTCAGTACATTACAGTCAAACTAAGAGGATTCAACTACTGAGTAATTGACTAAAGGGGAACAGGTTTATGATCTCAGTTAACCTAGATCACCCTGGCCAGATTATAGACAAAGTAGGCCTCCTCCCGGTAGTCAGTTCCAAGGTTATCACCAAGAAGAATAGCTGGATTCACTCCTCCAACACCTTAATATAAGGCTCCACAGATTTCTGTCAACCTAGAACCCTTGTCGTTAACTGTGAGGGTGTTGGGAATCACCTCTGATATCAGTAATTCTCTCTGCCTGAAAAAGGCTCCCTGGCATCCGTTTTCCCACACCCCCACTCTCCTTACTTTTGATTCAAAGAGTTGGGGTCGTCCTGCGCCAGGCTGATAGAAGAACAGCAATGAGGGGGGTCGAGGAGCTGAGGCTGGGGAGGCCCTCACGCCTCACAACGCTCCACAATGCTCACTCTCCCGCTCCTTCCTCCCCACTCGGCCAGCTCCTCTGCGTGGCGCTCGAGGGGAAGGTTATGCCTATTTTCAACTGCCCACAGGCCACTATCGGGCCTCTCCGTTTCCCCCTCTCGGCTCGGCCAGCTCCTCTGCGTGGAGCGCGAGCAGAGGGAGATGGCAGGACTCTCCCTGGGTTCCCTGAGGCGGCCGGCGCTCCTTCCGATGCTCGGCGGGGCCGCTTCCCTCTCGGACCTGCGCAGTAGCGCTCGCCCTGATGATGCTATACTCCGCCTACGCTGCCAGGAAGGAGGCGTCCCCCCGGGCCTGCTCGATCATAGGCCCCTCCTGCGCCCGGGACACTACAGCGCTGGGGCATGCGCGAGGGAGCAGCGTCTCCTTCCTGGAGATCGCGCACTCGCGTCAGCGCCTCCCCTCACTCTCCTCAACTCCGGGGACCGGGGAAACCACCACAGGCCGGCTCCTCACCTCCTGATCCAGCCAATGCTCCGCACGGCGCCGCTTGACTCGCGCCGGTTAGGGGCAATACAGCCTGTCACTTCACTGTCTCCTCCACCACAGGTAGGAAGAGGGACACGATGGCGATGTGGCGCTAGGGGAGAGGGGGTTTCCAGCAGTCGGCCTGCGACCAATGAATGAACCGGGTAAGGGGAAGGGGCACCAGGATTAGCCTCACTTCGTTTGGAACCCTTGCTGCAACAACCTCACTGGGATCCTTAAACTGGAACAGTCACTTTAGGATCCTATGCTGGGCAGAGGACTATACTCCTCAGTAGAAGAAGGTGATTGGGAGGGATTGGTCAGGGGTTGAAGGGGGAACGTCTTCCTGTAGTGGCTGTCTGTCACAAGGACAAACTAACTGCTCCCAGTGCGTCCTCCTCCTCTCACCACTGCCTCACTCCTCCACTCTCTGGTCAGCACAAAATGGATGCCCCGCATTCCGCCTTATATAGGCTGCCCTTCAGTGGTCCAGAATGGACCAGAAGGTTCTAGAATGCCCTATGCTAGGCTATGGCCAAGTTCTGTGTGTGACAGTTAGGGCAGTTGGTGGCCACCATTTTAGGTGGTGCCAACTTTCCTGTCAGAACAGTCCTCTGGGCCTGAGGTAAAGGATTATGAGGGGGAGAAAGAACACCTATCCCCCTGGCCAACACCTATAAAAAAGTAGTAGACACAAAAATAGTAAGGGTATGAGGGGCAAAAATTAAAGGGGCATTAAAGAATAATGAGGAGGGACTGCGCAAAAAATCCAGACAGGTCTAACACAATGTATCAAAGAAAAATCAATGCAAAAATGCCCATAAGGATTCGCAAATTACCACCAACTTCTAGTTGGTGGTAAGTTGCGAATTCTTTTGAAAAAGCAATTTATTTAAAATTCAAAGGTGGCATATGAAGCTCATACATGCCCTTAGGGCATGTATGTGCGCCATATGCCCACACATGTCAGTTTCAGGGCTGCAGCAGGGTGTTCTTGTGACACCCCTGCACCCTTGAAAATATTCGCAATTTGCGATTAGCAAATTGCTAATCGCAAATATCCCCTTCATTCCTATGGGCCTCCTGGCCCATAGAAATGAATGGGAAAATTGCGATTAGCAATTTGCTAATCGCAATTTAGGAATGTGTAGGAATCGCTAAAAATAAGCGATTTCCTACATACATACCGTTTTGCGAATTCTAAATAGCGATTCCTTAAAAATCGCTATTTAGAATTCGCAAAACGGAACTATGATACATATCGCCCTAAGACTCGGACAGCAAGTTTGGAAACGGATTTGATTCACTTTGCTTTTTCCTGTTATACTAAAGATTCAAGGCTCCTAACACAAAATCTTATGAGATGAGATTTCCAAGACTCAGGATATTTTATTTTAGTTTCACTTTTACTTTTTGGAATTCTTGCCACAGTTACATGCTTTCTTGGATGAGGCATAACTGCAAACAAATTCCTGCAATGGAAATGTGTAAGGGAATTTTTCAGTAAATTTCCATTTCCTTATATAACAGCCTGCGAGCCCACCTCTGTATTCCTCTTTAGCCTTATTCTCAACCATGAAAGACAATGAGGTTGAAGCTCTGGTTAAGGAGATTTCGGCGTGCCAAACTGCTGCTGCACCTGACCCCTCTATGTCAGTCTGTATAGTCCTACTACTCTATGGGTAAAAGCAAGCACCTTTTTTCTTGACAGCCATCATAGTGGGAGCCATTTCTTCGCTCTGAATTGGAAATTATTCAAACCAAACTGCAGAAGAGAAAACCATGAAACTTCCATAGTTTCTGGCAACTAATGGACTCATCCAAGAATTATATTAAGATCAGCCACGCCAATGAGAAAGTGGAGAGGTTCCTGTGCAGCGCAAATTAAACAACTCAAATTACTGCCTTAAGCATCAACATTAAGTGGCCCATTTACTGGTTCCTTGGGGTATATTGCAAAACCCTCCCTGTGGTCAATGAATTTGCTCCGGCTGACATGCGCATGAAAAGAAGCAATATAATATTGACACCATTCTTCCAAACGCTCCTCTGAACAATGATTCTGTGTTGATCTGCAACAAAAACGAAACAACATAATTATGACATGCATGAAAGGATGTCAAAATCTCCTGATATCTTGCGATATTGCCAAAGACCAGCATTTCTGAAGAAAATTCCATCTGCATTTTGAATTGTCACCCTGGATGATTACTGGCACTAAACATACTCTTGTTACTCCAAGGCATGGTAAAGACCAAATCACAAAGACCATATTATTGTCTAGGAAGATTCCTAGAACCTCAGTGTCCCCGTTTGAGAGGGATTATATCTGGTAATGTTCAACTATCTCCAAGTCTCACTTATGATACTGCACCTGAACAATCTGCACCACTAAGGAAAACATGTCCTCATGAACTAGTACCAGAACAGAAGCCTCAGCACTCTTAACAGACAATGGGCCTTGGTCCTTCCTTGAAAGTAACTTTCTTTGTTGGAGCACTTCATTCTTGCTACCATCTCCTTCCAAACCTAGCTCCCACTAAATGATTTTGGGCCACATGTACAACCATTTCATCTTGCGACTCGCAAATTGTGATTTTTTGCGACAATTAGCCAGTCACAAAATGAAATGTACAACAGACACTGTTTGTGATTTCTAAATGGGTCGCCAGTAACCTGCATCATTAATATTCATGAGGCAGGTCGCAATTTGGGACCCATCTAGTCATCTGAAACATTTTCCATGTCTCAGCTATGCTACTGTACCTGAACTGACACCACTACTGAGGGAAAGGTCTCCTGAACTACTATGGAAACAAGAGTCTCGTTACACTGAACTGGCACTGTACTTTGTTCCTTCCTCTGTCACCTCCTCTCGTCAAGCACTTCGGTCTCATTACCCTCTCGATTTCATCCCAGCTCCCTCTCAGAGATGTTACGTTTAAAGTTGCTAAGTAAAACTGTAATTTCTAAAGCTGAAAATCTGCTGTGTTTCTTTTACTTATTTTTGGGTAAGGTAGCAGTTTCCCACTTGTGCCATACAAGGCAATCACCTCCTGGGTGTATCGTTGGTCATGGTACTTTTATTTGAATTGGTTAGGGTAAAGTGCTCCTGAGAGTGGAGTGAGGGGGCCGCAAGACAGCAGATTTTTTTGCACTGGATAGGGGCAAGGAGGGTTCACATGAGGGTGATGGGGTAGACCGTGGCACAGCAATTACTTGTAAGGGGGGGGCTGAGGGTCCCCCATGATGACTCTTCCATCTGTAATGCAGATATGAGCAAGGGAAGATGGTTGGGAGAATACATAACCCAAAATTGTAAATGGTTAATTCTCAGTAACATGGACATCTTTACCTCTGAATCCCAAGCGACACCTTAGACAATGCAAACTTTTTCTCTTTCTCTATTCAATGTCATTTAGAACCCCTTCAGGGAAAGCAACTGTTGTTGACAGCTGCCATCTCTACTTCTATATGCTTGATTCAGTAGACAGGTCCTCAGGAGCCCATAGGGCAGGTTCTTGTTCAAAAAGAGGAGGATCCTCCTCACTTTTAAACATGCCTCCTGTACTTTTAGTTGATTGCTGATTGTACCTTAGCAGCAGGATTGATTCTGTATTACTTTAATTTAACAAGCTATTAAGCCATATTCCAATTTGTGCTTAATGCATTATTTTTAAAACTATAAATAGGCTTTACGAGCTCTCACGTTAAACAAGCTCTGGCATCAGTGCGCATCCAGTCCAGATGGTAAGTTCTGGCTCGACATCACAATTGTCTGCATGACCTATTTTTACCAATTATTTAAACTGTGAAGGTAGAGCTTATATCAAAGGTAAGATTTGGAGTCAGCTTGGATACATATCTCAGAAGGTGAAAGGTATTTATAAAAGCTTTCTTTTGTGTGCCATTTCTATTTATTCCTTCCCTCAGAAAGTGGTTACAGGATTATTTAATCACAAAAGTGATGGAGGGATGCTTCAAGATCCCAGGCTGTCTGGAAACGCCTAGACTGGACTGATTCTTTACTTCAAAATATGTTTTGTTGAAGGCAGGAGCACTGAAGAAAACAATGTGTGTAAGTGGTGTCCCACTGCTCTGTGAGTTCCTTCAGCTGGACGAGTGCACCCTGTTAAGATGAATTACAATTAAAACCTGGTAAACATTCAGTTGTTCATCCTCATGAAGTCCATAAATATTTACATCACCTATGGGCCTGCGATAACTAGCATATTCAAAGTCTATATGACTGCTCATCATTTGCTGAAACGCTTCTCATACCTTGTAGACTGATTCAGTGCACCGCAGAAATAATTTAACTTATCGGGGTCTATAGTAGATGCATGCAATTAATTTGAACAATGATGACAGCTAAAGCTGTAAAACATTGTATTGTACCCATGAAAGTTTACAACAGCCTCTGGAGGACAGTGTTTGTGCCTATGGCAGTCTCCTAGTGCTCACCACATTAAAGCAATAGCCAGGTCCTAGACAAATCTGTACAGGTTATCTTTACCACAGCACACTATTCAACTTAGAGAAGGACAATAGCTCAGCCCTCTCTGGGGGTGTGCTTGATGCCTTGTCATGCTCTGTGTAGTGGGAGAACAGTGAGGGGCTTGTTGGGCTTGCTCCTTAGTGTGGCTCCCAAGTCCACCACTCACCTTTTAGTAAGGCCAGGTGTAAAGTCTGCCTGCACTTCCTCAGCCACACTGGCTTGTACTGTGCCATGGGTACACCTTATCTGTCCTTCTTGGTACGTCCCACACTTGGGATACTTTCTTTGTTGCATGTGACCCCAAAGGGTCTGTGATAACCTCCTAACCCACTTCATAAGGCAAACGTGAAGAGGTGCAGCGTTAACACCTTCTGCACACCTTCTCACTGATGCATTTCCACAGGGCATTTTCCAAAAAGGGGATATCGCAAAAAGTAACAAATTCCCTTATGGCTTTCATATTTTTCACTGTAACTTAGTTTACAATAATTTGTGACTCGTCCTTCAAAGTATGCCCATAACAAGTGATCATATATTTATCAAATGTTATTCTCTTTTTTTGGAAAGTAAGAGTATATATATATATTACAAAAACTTCTTTTTTATATATAATTTTTTCCATATACCATCATTTCTTTGTTTACAAATTCATTGTACTTATTTTCAACAATTTAGGACAATTATAAAAACATACTTCATCATCAAGATTTACTTATTTTATACTACACTTCATAAAACTAACATAGTATCCACACCTAAACCTCATTCACCAGTCAATCATACAAACACTTGCATACAACACAGTTCACAACTAACCACTCCTTCTGTGCATAAGGTGTAACAGAGAACAACTCTGACTGAGTAGCAACCACAGAATATTGTGTGATATTAAACGCCAGGTCGACGCGCGTTTCGGTGGGCTTGTACCACCTTCCTCAGGACCTCGACAGAATCACTTGCAACTTATTGGGTGGATACAGGATATCTGTTATATAATGATCATTTCGACTCTGCATGTATCTCATTCTTCATAATCTTGTTTCTGAAAACCCGGAGAGGTTTCACCTTTTTTTTGGAGTATTTACCATGGAATTTTTCATTTCTCAAGAACTTGCACTGTTGAACGCTGATTGTTTGCACCTTAATTTCTATTCCCTTCCCCTTAGGTCCCCCGCTTCTTCCTTCTGTCCTCCGTTGAGTTTTCGTGGTTCTTTAGCGCCGGGACGCCTCTTTGCTGGGGCAGCTGTGTGCGCTTTGAGTGATCGCAGCGTCTACGTCTTCCCTTGGTCACGGCCTCGAGTTAATAGGGCTTGCTCCTTAGTGTGGCTCCCAAGTCCACCACTCACCTTTTAGTAAGGCCAGGTGTAAAGTCTGCCTGCACTTCCTCAGCCACACTGGCTTGTACTGTGCCATGGGTACACCTTATCTGTCCTTCTTGGTACGTCCCACACTTGGGATACTTTCTTTGTTGCATGTCACCCCAAAGGGTCTGTGATAACCTCCTAACCCACTTCATAAGGCAAACGTGAAGAGGTGCAGCGTTAACACCTTCTGCACACCTTCTCACTGATGCATTTCCACAGGGCATTTTCCAAAAAGGGGATATCACCAGAGGAAATCAAGAACCCATAATTTGGATGGGGAAGGTATCATAAGGTCCAGTGGACTCTAAATGTATTTACTAGGAAGGAGCTTTAGTCAACAGAGAACTGAGCCACTAGTTGCCTGGGAAAACTATCACTGTGGAATCTCCCTGTCCTAATATTCAATGTGCACCACCCCACCGTTCTAGGACAACACACAATTACCACCTTTACAAAGATCCCCACAACAGAAACAGGTGGATGGCAATGTGATAATGACAGGTGAACCTAAACTACATAAAGTAGAAGGCCGAGAGAAATGAAATAAAAGTAAATATCTCTCCAATAACACTGTCTGAAATGTGAATGGAAAGTAGCAGAGCTTATGGTGTTCCTGTTGTGTGGAGGATTATCAGTCAATCAGGATGAACTTTAACAGGGCTGGTACTCTCACAAAACACAGAGATCTTGTTTACTACTTTTATCTTAATTGAAGGATTGTACCTTGCTCCCACCCAGGATCAGAAAATGATACATGTCAAAACATATGCCAAGCATTGGGGGGGAGCCAATAAATCTGGCTTTCATGTGCTAACATATGCAAAGTGTGCATGACTGTGTTCACATATTTTAGAATACTAAAGCTGTATCTACTTACATTACCAATGCTTGTTTAGTTTGCCTTCTGATATTTGTAGTCCTTAATTAATAATGAAACGAATAGGACTACAAGAACCTGAATTAGAGACACTACACGTTCAAGGACCTGGTAATCTCAATCGCGATAGAATTTTAATTCAGGCAGGCGTACTTTTAATAACGACTCAATGCAATTCTATTTGCAACTTCTTCCAGTCTTTTCCTGGACAGTTTGGACAATTAGTAAAGAAAGAAGTGTCTTGACATCAGTGCTTGAAGTGGGCAGGATCTACTGGGGAATCTTCTTTAATTGTACAAAAACAGTTTCTCAAATTTTTGTTACAAAACAACCGTTCCTGAACAGGCCTTGAGGTGCCTCTAGCTGAAAGAGAAGGGTTTCCTACACTGTGAAGCCATGCAAGAGTCATAAAGCAAAAAAACAGAAACAAGCCTTCTCACAAGGATGTCTGCTACCTGAAAGAAAGGTAAATATGTGCAATTGGTTAACCAGTAAATCAAAAGTTTGCCTGGGTTCCAGTATATGGATTTAATTGATGGAGTAATTTCAGATTTCGTGGTGACAAAATCTTTTCCTTTGTGAGACATAATGGAGATTTTCCTAATACTTTTTGAAGGAAAGTCTTAATTTTAATAAAGAAACAGAAGTGAGTATTGTGCTTCTCTATACTTGCCTTTAATTGACTAGCAGCAGTCAAGATCAGTGAAACTACAAATCCAAAGAGGCTTAGCAACAGTTTAGCTAATGGTATTGAAAACTCAAGTACAGCAACCACTAATAGGATACCTGTAACCTGTATAACCCCTCACTTGACTGTGAACAACCCTTTTTTCTTGTGTAAGAAATTAAATAGAACCAGAAAAAAAAGGAAATATAGTTAACACAATGGAAAAAGCCAGAGTACACGCAAAAAGCTCTTGCCAAAAGTTCATAACGAAGCTCCTAGGAGAAACCTGGAGATCCGTCAACATATTCTTTTAGATGATGAGAATCCAGCAGGTACTGTGAAGTCCTTAAGAGGAATCAGGTGGCAATGCTGGAGCAGCTGTCAAGGAGGGAAAAACAAGTGTTGAGGTCGGATAATACTCGCCTCTCTGTCTTTAATAAAATTAAGATTTTCCTCCATAAATTTCTAGTAAAAATCCACAGTTTATGTTGCGGAGGCTCCTTTTATGCTTCTTTTAAGCATATCAATTATAGGAGAAGCTGTAGTATGAGCAGATTTAGAATAAAACATCCTAAATATCTTGTTGTTAGACCAGTCAGCTGATCTCAGAATGTCCTCTAGCCTGGAGCCCGCCCAAAAAGCTTTAGACGCCATGCCACCCCTGGTTGAATGAGCCCCTAAAGAAGAAGCATCAATGATTGACAAAGACATACCCATCTGACCCAGGGGGCCAGGGTGATGAAAGAAACTGGATTATGGGGTTTCCAGGTGGAAATGAGGGGTTGGGAATGAGAGGATATTCTGAGATCAAAAGTTTGTAGCCTGTACACTTAAAGGCATTGTCTAACACAAAGTTTGGGTTGGTCCGGGAAATAAGTATAAAACACTGAGTTAAGGTTAGTTAGTCTGTGTACATTTGTTAACTGTGAACATTACCTCAGTAGGAGTATATTGGCAAGAAGACACATCTAAAGCCTTAACATCCGACCAATGATTAATAGAGATTAAGAACAGCATAGTAAGCTTTGCAGGAAGCATTTTTAAATAAAGAAGTGCAATGTCAGGCTAGGAGATAAACACATTTTAAACCACATTTACCTCCCACAATTTGGTATACATTTGAAGGAGATGATTAGAAAAGTTTACTCCCTTTAAAAGGCGGCAGATGGGTGGATGTCCTGCCACTCGTTTGCCATTGATGTAGGGATGGATTAAGGAAATCGCCGATCTGTGTAGGTTTATGGTCCTGGAGGATTTACCTGCACTAGCTTCAGCTGCCAAAAATTACGATATAGATTATATCGGCTGAAAAAAGATTGAGAGATTTTCCTAGCCACCAGCTTGACCATAAAGCCTACGTGGATTTGAAAGCTTTGGTGGTTACAGGAGCCCAGGTTTTGCTAACGAATTCTGAAGCCTCTGTCGAAACGAAATAGGTAGATTGAACTGACCGGCTATTTTCCATTCGGAGACAGTGAGGGAGTTGTTGAAAACCAGATTGCGAGGATGGCCCAAATGATCTAGAAGGACAGTAGGAGGACTGACCTAAGCCAGGACTCTGCTGATCATGAGGAAAGGTGGAAAAACATAGTTGACTAAATGAGACCAGTCCTGCAAGAAAGCATCTGTAGCTAAGGCTAGGGGATCTGGATGCCAACTGAAAAAACAACATAAGTGGGAATTGAGGCGGGAAGCAAAAAGATCGATGTTGAAAGGACACCACTTGTGAGACAGAGACTAGAGCATTGGGGGATGAAGTCTCCAATTGCTGGAGTCCTGCAGAAAATGGGAATTCCAGTCTTCTATGGAACTGAGAATGCCGGTAAGTACTCTGCTTGGACTGAGATCTTGTTGAGAAGGCAAAATTCACCAATACATTTCACCAGTTCTGCTAGAGGCTTGGATCTGGTGCCACCCAGATGATTGATATAACAAACCGCAGAAAAGTTGTCCATGCGAAGAAGAATGAAACATTGTAATCTGTCTTTTGCTCTGCTTTTGATTGTGAAGGTGCCTGCCAGCATCACTAAACAGTTGATATGCAATCTGGACTCCTCGAGAGACCATGCATCCCTAGTCAAGATTGGACCAAACCAGGTGCCCCAGCACCCCGACTTGCTTCTGATTCTAACACAAGGTCAGGGGCTGACACGAAGATAGTCCTGCTGTTCCAGGCGTCAAAATGGTCTATCCACCATTGAAGTTCTAAACGTGACTCTGGGTCGAAGATGAAAGAACAGGTATAAGTGAGGCCTTTGCACAGGTGACAAATCTTTAGGCATTGAAGCGCCCAGTAATGAAAAGGATCCGAAAAGAGCCTGGATGGAAAAAGACAGGAGGCCTACTATCCTTCCCAGAGATGTGAGATACATTTGGGGGCTGCAAAGAGTCTGAAGAATCTCGCTTGGTTGCTTTTACCTTTATTGGAGGAAGGTGTAAAGTAGTGCTTGAGGAGTTTACTAGAAAGACTTGAAACTCTATTTGTTGAGTGGGACTCATAATGTATTTCTCTGTTTTGAATAGGAAACCCAGCTCTGACAGAAGAGAACAAGTGAGCTGCAGATGGGCGCAAAGAGTTTGAACATTTTGACTCATAAGCAAAATGTCATCAAAATACATTATCAGTCTAATGTCCAGAGACCTGAGATAAGCTACCACTGGTTTCATTACCTTTGTAAAGAACCATAGTGCTGAAGAAAGAACGAAGAGAAGAAAGGGAAACTGGTAAATTTGTCCCTGCCACTAGAACTGAAAGAATTTTCTGTGGGAATGATGAATGGAATTTTAAGGTAAGCATTTTGCAAGTCTAACCTTACCATCCAGTCGTTTTGATGCAAAGAGTCTCTGAGGTGAATGATAGCCTCCATTATGAAGTGGCGGTAAACCACAAACTGATTTAAGAGCCTGGGGTTGATAACTGGCCTCATATTTTTGTTTTTCTTCTGGACTAAAAACAGGGAACTGAAAACCCCCACGGGATCTGGAAGGGAAATCTGAATTGCCTGATTTTGTAAAAGAGGTTGAATTTCTAGAGAAATTAGCTCAGACATGTCTGATAAAAATCTTGGAGGAGAAAATACACTTTGGAAAGGTGCTGCATAAAACTCTACAAGAAAACCTTATATTGTATTTGGAACCCAAGAAGCTGCAGTTACTGTTTGCCACTTTGATATACTGAAGTCGGCCCCCCATGGGAGGATGGCCAGAAGAAAGACTCACCTTGTTTTTTTTTCCCAGTTTTTATTAACACAAATATAATCAATACATGAATAACTAAGAATCAGAGATGCATAGACACAGCCATGACATAGCGATATTGCAAGTAAAATAATACAGTGCGGCATTGACAAGTAAGGTTACCATTAAGTTGGCCATCTCAGGGCTACATGTGGTGTCGATCATAGTGACAATCTGGTGCTAGGAATGGTAAAGTAGGATCGGAGCAGGTCAGGACAAAGTGGGGGAGGAGGGAGTGGCCCTCTATCTCCTCTCATTCTCTGGGCCCTGCCTTGTTATGCTTTGTACCTCCTCCTCCCCTCCCATCTCCAACCCATAGTATTTTAACCAAGGGGTACAGATTGTGCAAAGTTTTCGGGGGCATCCTCTCGCCTGGTATGTCACTTTTTCTGCTAACATGTTTAGCTCCGTTTGGACCTTCCACTCAATAAGTGTGGTCGGATCTGTTGCTCCCCACTGGTGGGCTGTCTTTCTTTTGGCCACTATTAGCTCTAAATTGCATAGTAATAGTTTGATACATGGTAGGTCTGTCTCAGTGGGAATGCCCAACAGGGCATGTTTGGGCTCCGGCTGTAGTTGTGCTCCCAACACTTTATTCAATTCCCCCAATACTTGATTCCAGTATGTTTGGATTCAGCTACAAACCCAGAGGTATGTATGTACCCTGTTCTGTTTTACATTGTAGGCAGTGAGGTGTTTCTGCTCTGCCCATAGTGTGGAGGCGAGCTCAATCAAAATATACTCTGTGAAGAATCTTAAATTGTATGAGGCGTAGCCACTGTTTAATGGCCACTTCCCTCTGGTATATTAGAGCTGCCTCCCAATCAATGTCCTCCAGTGGCCTGGTGCTGATTTCCCATTTGGCCATAAGGAGTTCCAATTTGTATGGAATATTATTCATTGTGTTTGATATGTCCATGAGATAGCTTTGTAGGAGAGTTCTTCTTGAAGTAATCTGCCTTCTACAGGTGCAAACTCTGGGATGTCTGTAGCATCTACCCCCTCCGCTCTCCAGGCGTTCTGCCTGATACGAGTATCTCTGTGTATCACAAAGTTGGTAAGTACTTTTGAGCTGGTCAGAAGGGGCCAGAGCATCTCCTTCCAGGATGTTGCCTAGTTTGGAGATCCCAATTAAGTCCCACTTTTTAAGCACTTGGAGTTTACCAATATCAGGCAGTCTTGATCCCTCCCAAAGAGGGGTCTCCTCTGTGATCCGGCTATCCCACCTCATCTGCCTTTCTGCTCCTTTCCAGGCCTCTATTGCCCTCTGAGTGGCCGACGGGACCCTCTGCCTCCGAATAGGTAATGAAGATGTGTGTGGCTTCCAAACTGCAATCGTTCTAAGGCATTAGAGGTGGTCACCAATCATGTGCCCCCATTTGTTAATCACTATAAGGTGGGCAGCCCTATAGTAGGATCTTATG
The DNA here is from genome assembly GCF_964261635.1 of Lissotriton helveticus. Classification (NCBI taxonomy): domain Eukaryota; kingdom Metazoa; phylum Chordata; class Amphibia; order Caudata; family Salamandridae; genus Lissotriton; species Lissotriton helveticus. The sequence goes on from NC_136067.1 coordinate 1,839,288,024, forward strand.
TCTGGTAGTGCGAGTCCCCCGTTATATTGATTTCGCTGAAGTGTCTGTAGTGCTCCCTCGGGGGTGCTCCATACCAAAGTAGCGTACGTAGGTCAGTATTTATTGAGGTGAATATGTTCTCAGGTATTCAGCAATACGTATTTTGAAGCATGTAAAGTAGTTTCAGGAACGTTATCATTTTGTATAATGTTGCTCTGCCCATTATCATTCTCCTCTCAACGTCTCCGTGAAATTCAGTGAGAACCCTTCTACTATTCTGGTTGAGGTTAGTCGTGTCATTGGTAAATAATAGAACCCCTCCAGAGCCACTGAAAGCAGCCCAGGAGTCTTCTCTGAAACTCACCTTGTTGATTGTTATATCTGAAATTCTTTTGTCCGTGACCTCGATAAGCTCTACCTCTCTGGGGGTAGAACTGAGGCTTGAAGTCTTGGTAGATGTAGTTGGAAGTAATGGAGCCTCTGGATCCCTGGTTACTATAGGAATGGCCGTGTGGGAACACCTTTTTAAAAAGATTACTGGGCTTTGTCAATAGATGAAAAGGTGGTAACATATCTACTCAGATCCTTCATAAAAGAGTCCCCAAACAGAAGGCCATCTGCATTGATACCTAGATCACGAGTAGCCAGGTTTGCCAGTTTTGCATCCAACTTTAATAGGAGAGCTTTTCACCATTCACGTGTGTTTGCACTGCCAAGCAAGCACAAAGTTCTCTGAATCCACACACAGAGATCTTGGGGATCCATATCAAGATTGTCCAATCTAGCCGCCTCCGCCATATCACCTATGCGAGCTAAAGACTCCACCACAACAAGTAAGTTGTCTTGATAAGTCGACTAGGCCTTGTCAACGCCTTTACGGGGATCTTTACTGAATTTGAAAAGAAGGAAAGTAACAACAGGTCAATTGCTGGAGTGTAAGTGATGCTGGAGGAAAGGGAAGGCCTGGGACATTTGGATTTTAATTTAGCCCTAGTTTGTCCAAGGTTAGACGTAACCTGGAAGATATATATTCTTGCACACGGGCAGCGGGAATCTATTCCTTCGCGTTAGGGTGAGAGGGAACATAGGAGAAATTTCTCTGGGTCTAGGACTGTTTTAGAGGTGGAAGGAAGAAGTTTAGACTTTTTCAGAGGAAGCGGGGAAGAATAATCATTGATCCCAAAAAATATTGGTATTGTCATCTGCATCCCCCATGTCCTCATCATTGTCCATATTAGAAATTATTATTTGTTAGGGAGTATTATGAATATTGTTTTATTTATTTTTGCATTTAAGATGCGTTTTGGTATTCCCCTCCTTTGAAGGAGACATAGGAGGAACAGTGTCCTCAGACTGGTGTGAGGAAAACTCACTGGCCCAAAGTGCAAAATCAGGATTGGGAGTCGTGACTTGTTTCTTTTTTATGGATCACTGACAAAATCTCGATATTTCTGTAAGTCGACCAAGGAAATATCGACCTACAGAAATATCGAAGGCAAGAATATCGACATCCTATCTACAACATGGTAAGTACAAAAATATCGAAAAACAAATATAGATGTTAAAAATATCAATGTTAAAAATATCGTTTTTTTTCTATAAAAATATAAATGTAAAATAAAGTAAATAACACTAATAAATAAAATAAGCACAGTTAAAAATATCTAATGATGTTTAAAATTAATAAATAATACATATATAATAATACATTAATTAAACATATACAGAAAATATATAATATATACATACTTAACAATAAGTTGTTATAATTATTTTAATAATTTATAAATTAATACAAAATATTATAAATTACAAATACATTTACAAACATAAAACAAAATATAAATAAAATATAAAGAATTATGTTTAATAATTAAAAAAATGTATATATACTTTCAATATTTCTAAAATTAGTTATATACTACATTATCTAAATGTATACAAAAAAATGAAATAGCTAAATAAATAAAAATACTATTCAAAATCCATAAGTTAAAAAAATACAGTAATAAAAATGTTGGATAGCATAGAACTTAAAATTACCATTCCTCTCCACAGAGCGCAACAGTATAGAAACCGTTGGATAGCGTAGGGGTAAAAATTACTATTCCAACTCCAGAGAGTACAGCAGTAGGGAAAACGTTGGCTAGCGTAGAAGTAAAAATTACTATTCCAACTCCAAAAAGTGCAACAGTAGGGAAAGCGTTGGATAGCGTAGGGCTAAAAATTACTATTCCTAATCCAGAGAGTGCAACAGTAGGGAAAACAATGGATAGCGTAGAGGTAAAAATTACTATTCCCATTCCAGAGAGTACAATAGTAGGGAAAGCGTTGGATAGCATAGGGGTAAAGATTCCTATTCCAAATCCAGAGAGTGCAACAGTAGGGAAAACGTTGGATAGCGTACGGGTAAAAATTACTATTCCAACTCCAAACAGTGCAACAGTAGGGAAAGCGTTGGATAGCGTAGGGGTAAAAATTACTATTCCCGCTCCAGAGAGTGCAACAGTAGGGAAAGCATTGGATAGCGGGAGGGTAGAAATTACTATTCCAACTCCAGAGAGTGCAACAGTAGGGAAAACATTGGATAGCGTAGGGGTAAAAATTACTATTCCAACTCCAAACAGTGCAACAGTAGAGAAAGCGTTGGATAGCGTAGGGGTAAAAATTACTGTTCCCAATCCAGAGAGTGCAACAGTAGGTAAAGCATTGGATAGTGGGAGGGTAAAAATTAATAATCCCACTCCAGAGAGTGCAACAGTAGGGAAAGCGTTGGATAGCGTAGAGGTGAAAATTACTATTCCTACTCCAGAGAGTGCAAAAGTAGGGAAAGCATTGGATAGCGTAGGAGTAAAAATTACTATTCCCACTCCAGAGAGTGCAACAGTAGGGAAAGCGTTGGATAGCGTAGGGTAAAAATTACTATTCCCACTCCAGAGAGTGCAACAGTAGGGAAAGCATTGGATAGCGGGAGGGTAAAAATTACTATTCCAACTCCAGAGAGTGCAACAGTAGGGAAAACGTTGGATAGCGTAGGGGTAAAAATTACTATTCCAACTCCAAACAGTGCAACAGTAGAGAAAGCGTTGGATAGCGTAGGGGTAAAAATTACTATTCCCACTCCAGAGAGTGCAACAGTAGAGAAAGCATTGGATAGCGGGAGGGTAAAAACTAATATTCCCACTCCAGAGAGTGCAACAGTAGGGAAAGCGTTGGATAGCGTAGAGGTAAAAATTACTATTCCCACTCCAGAGAGTGCAAAAGTAGGGAAAGTGTTGGATAGCGTAGGGGTAAAAATTACTATTCCCACTCCAGAGAGTGCAACAGTAGGGAAAGCGTTGGATAGCGGGAGGGTAAAAATGACTATTCCCACTATAGAGAGTGCAACAGTAGGGAAAGCGTTGGATAGCATAGAGGTAAAAATTACTATTCCCACTCAAGAGAGTGCAAAAGTAGGGAAAGCGTTGGATAGCGTAGGGGTAAAAATGTACTATTCCCACTCCAGGGAGTGCAACAGTAGGGAAAGCATTGGATAGCGGGAGGGTAAAAATTACTATTCCCACTCCAGAGAGTGCAACAGTAGGGAAAGCGTTGGATAGCGTAGAGGTAAAAATTACTTTCCCCACTCCAGAGAGTGCAACAGTAGGGAAAGCGTTGGATAGCGTAGAGGTAAAAATTACTATTCCCACTCCAGAGAGTGCAAAAGTAGGGAAAACGTTGGATAGCGTAGGGGTAAAAATTACTATTCCCACTCCAGAGAGTGCAACAGTAGGGAAAGCATTGGATAGCGGGAGGGTAAAAATTACTATTCCCACTCCAGAGAGTGCAACAGTAGGGAAAGCGTTGGATAGTGTAGAGGTAAAAATTACTATTCCCACTCCAGAAAGTGCAAAAGTAGGGAAAGCGTTGGATAGCGTAGGGGTACAAATTACTATTCCCACTCCAGAGAGTGCAACAGTAGGGAAAGCATTGGATAGCGGGAGGGTAAAAATGACTATTCCCACTCCAGGGAGTGAAACAGTAGGGAAAGCATTGGATAGTGCAGAAGTTAAATATAACATACTTATAAATAATTCTTGTAACTAAAATAATACAAAATTTAATTTTTAAATAACTCTACATCATTTGCAAATACCCATTAATAATGACTAAAAACATAATTACAATTAAATAATTAATTAACAATAAAATAACAATAAATACCAATAAATAGTAATTAATAAATATAAATTAACAAATAATTAACTATTACTAATATCAATTACCAATTTAAAAAAATGAATTACCAATCAAAAAAATGAATTACCAATTAAAAAATGTAATTGCCAATTACAAACCTTAATTACCAATTAAAAAACGTAATTGACAAATTTAAAATGTAATTACCAATTACAAACCTTAATTACCAATTAAATCAATGAATTACCAATTAAAATATTTAATTACCAATTAAAATATTTAATTACCAATTAAAATAATTACCAATTATTTAGAAATAAAATTATTACCAATAACAAATAATTATTTACTTAATTACAATTTAAAAAAATTAATTACCAATAAAAAAAATTCATTACCAATTAAAACAATGTAATTGCCAATTACAACCCTTAATTACCAATTAAAAAAATTAATTGCCAAATATAAAATGTAATTCCCAATTACAAACCTTAATTACCAATTGAAATAATTAATTACCAATTAAAATAATTAATTACCAATTAATTAGAAATAAAATAATTATCAATACCAATAACAAATAATTAGTTACTTAATTACAATTAAATTACTTCCCACCCAGTTCCCCTATAAACCCACAACCCGCTACAAAACTTAAACGCAAAAATTCATTAAAATTAATTTACAATTTCTAAAAATTAATAATGAATTTACTATATTTAAATTACTTCCCACCCTATTCCCCTATAAACCCACAACCCGCTCCAGTACTAAAACATAAAATTCAATTAAAAATAAAAACTTTAATATATAAAAAATAGTACACATTTAATTTAAAACAAATAAAATACTTAACAAAAAACATTTAACACATACATATAAAATACATAATAAAATACATAACAACAAACTAATATCGATATTAGTAACATCAAAATTAGTGACAACGATATATTTGATATCGATATTACTAACTTCGATATTACATACATCGATATAATAAAAATCGATATTACTTACCTTAGGTTCGATATTCTGTCCAACGATATTCTTCACCTCAATATTCTTCCCCTTCGATATTTTTGACTTGATATTACTGTTGGTCGATATTAGGGAATCAATATTTTGACTGTGCACCCTTTTTTATAGGTAAAGACAGCATTTTACATTTTCTGCTTTCCCCTGCAGAATAGGCCAATCAATTCTTGGACATCATGTTCATTACAGAATTTTTAATGTTCGATGACATCTTATCCATGGAGGATGCAACGGCCTGTTTAACTGAAGATTGAATAAAGTCATTCAAATCATTCTTAAAAGCTTTCCTATTATCATTGTCCTCGTTAAGCAAAGGAGAGCTGTCTAATTCCCTCAGGCAGAAAAAGAGTTAATAGGTGCAACGCCAAAAAAAGCTGGAGACAAGGGGTGTAGATCACACCACCGCGGGGTGTACACGCGAAGTAGGCCACAGAGTGAGCTGAGGGAAGGCGGAGCAGCAGGCCGCGCCACTCCAATGGTACAGCATTAGTCAAAGGGGCAACAAAGGAGAAATTATTATTGAGAAACTTATAGTGCGCGCAGCTACCCCAGGGGTGGCGCAGAGTAGAAGTATGGGGAAATCAGAAAGAAGATCTGACTAGCGATTCAAAAGAGCCAGGTCTTTAAACCCCTATGAAACGCCAGAAGTGATGTTGAGTCTCTCATAGAGGCTGGAAGGAAATTCCGAATTTGAAGTCCTAAATAGGAGAAAGGGCAACCTTTCATGCTAGACAGCCAGAAATTTGGTACAATGAGCCGAGTCTGCAGACAAGATCTCAGGCGACGGGATGGATGGTAGAGGTGGATCAGGTCCAGAAGATATTTGGGGGCCATTCCAGATTTAACCTTAAACATGCAGAATAATGTGTTAAACCTGATACAGTTGAGCACAGTAGCCAATGCAGCTCATGGAGAAGACTGGAGGCTGAGGTAAACATTGCGTAATCCATAATGAAGATCAATAGTTGGTTTATTGACTCCCAAGTACAATATGTTGCCGTAATCCAGTCTAGAAACAACAAGGGCCTAAACCACAGTCCTCTGTGCTGAGAAGGGAATAAGCCACAGGATCTTTTTATCCATTTGAATACTGCGTAGCAGGTAGCCGTCATCTTAGCCACTTGTTGTTTCATGGAAATGATTCAACCACAATGAACCCCAGGTTCTTAACCCTACTTGAAGGACTAGTAAAATGACCTAACTCGGCAGGCCGGGTGATGCGGTCCCCAGAGATCGGGCCTTTTGTCCAGAATCATGACTTCTTGTCATGGATCCCCTCGCCCCTGCCATTCCGCTGACTGCTGCGCGATCCGTCACAGGAATGATCGGCGCCCCTACAGGACCGGGACTAAAACTACCAGCCTGCCTAGCAAGAGGATCGCGGATCGGAAACGCCTTGATAAGCGTTTCACAGCGAGGACGCAGCGTCGGATATTCTGAACCCTTGCCGACGTCGGTTACAGCCACAGGACCCAGTCTCGTGGAATCCCGTTCTGTGCAGCGAACTGGAGGAACAAGAATCGGAGGTAAGAGTGAGCGGCGTCTCCCTGCCCCCGCTTCGTGAGTCTTGTTATCCCGCTGAGACGCACACCACGGAGGTGATTGCCGCGTCTCAGCTGAAAGGCGCGCCAAGTGCAGAACACCATAGCTGGATGCCGAGGCGAGATTGAGCGGCTGCTCTCCGCCCCCGCCCACAGACCCATTGGTATCTAGCTGAGACGCACACCGCGGAGGTGTTTGCCGCGTCTCAGCTGTGGAGCCCCAGAGAGTTTTGTGCCATAGGAAATCGGAGCAGAGAAAGGAGGCAAGATCGAGCGGCTTCTCTCTGCCCCACGCCTTCCATAGCATCGCTAACAGAGACGCACACCACGGAGGTGCTTGCCGCGTCTCTGTTACAAGACACAAGAGGCTGTACGTTGGTCCTCTATACAACCTTGGGGTAAGCACTTTGAAGGGAGTAGGTTGAGCGGCTGTTCACGGACTCTAGTCACGGACTGCATGGTCGAGTGCCCGGCTGGGCATTCCCAAGTTCGTGGCATAACCAAGAGCACCCACACCACCGACAGTATTCCCTTAGCAGCGGTCGAACGGCATTGTTGGCCGTTTCTTAGCACGGTGCCCTCCGTTGGCGTACACCGGGACCGGTGTGCATGCGGAGGACGGTAAGAGCCCCTGGTGCTGCTAAAGGGTATCGTTGACTTTGCTTTATTTTCATTGTCCTGTATGATTTTCACTTCGGCTAATTCTGCCTTTTTCTTCTTATCCATTAAAGTCATCATTAGCCGCTTACTGTCTGTTTCTCTTGTTGTATCCGGGCCTTCCCCGATCCCGGGAACATTAGGGTGTTACACTTCTGTTTTATTCTTGTTGAGCTTTAGCAAGTTGTTATGCATTCAGAGAAAAATCTTGCTCAAACCCAAACTGAGATCGGAGGGCCATGTCACTGCGCCTACAACAGAGAGAAAATAATCTGAGTTTCATCAGCGTAGAAGAGAGACATGCCGGAGGTTTCCACCACCTACGCTAAAGGTCGATGTGTATGTTAAATAACAGTGGGCTGAGCACCGAGCCCTGCGGGACTCCAGAAAGAAAAACATGGTAATTTGACCTGGCAAGAGGAGGAGGAAACCTGAAAGGATTGGTCCTTAAGAAAAGAGCAAACCCACTCCAGGGCCATTCCATCAAGACCAAGCACCCGCAGCTCACCAGAAGGATATGATGAGACACTGTATCAAAGGCAGTGCTAAGATCTAGTAAGATGAGTGCCGCTTTTTCTCCCTCATCTATGAGCTGCCTTAGCATCTCAGTTACCACCAAAAGTGTAGATTCTATAGAGAAACCAGCCCTAAAACTGGACTGGGAAGGTTGATGGAAATTCTGGGTTTCCACAAAAGAGGTCAGCTGGCTATTAGGATTTTTTTCCAGACGTTTTGAGAAAATTGGGAGCAAAGAGTTAGGATGGAAATTGGAGGGGTTAGTAGTCTCCAGATTCACTTTCTTTAAGAGAGGAAAGACCATCGAATGTGTCCATTTCTAGGAGACTACACCTTCATTCAGAGGTCTTAAAAAGATTCATAATCATGGATTGTATGAAGGGATTTAGCTTGTAAAACATATAGGGAGGAACGGGATCAAGGGAAGTGGCCGCTGATGACATTTGAAAGTGGTAGGGCGTAAACATTCGGGATGAGTGGCTGGTAGCGAATGAGCTGACTGCCACAAGGGGGATTCGGGGTGTTCTCCCCCGCAAAAGTTTTGGAAAAAAAGAGTAGACAAATGATGCACTTTCAAGCGAATTTGAGAAAGCAAGTAGGTTAATAAAGCGCCATATATAACTGCAAAATAAACCTGTTGTTGCAATTTGTAAAGCCTTTAGATATATTTCAGTAAGTATTAATAAACACATAATGACATGCAACACAGTCACTGCCATTCATTCCTGTCCAACTTCTTGAAAGTAAAAAAAGCCATTTCAGTTCTGCATCTTATGTTGACAATGCATAAATGATAGTATACAGAACAGATGATAACTTTAAACTCACTGGCCTGGTCACAAGGCAAGTGTCAAAGGCAAAGCTAAGGCCTCCTGAGATTTCCTTTCCGAAAGATTACACCACACAGACTGCAACCTGAGGCTATACATGCTTCTTTCCATTGCCAATCTGCTATGCTGTACATCCTACCAGGCCCCTTGTTCATGCCCACACAAATTACTTCAATGTGTTGCTTGCATTTGTGCGGGGGCTAAAAAGACTGCTTTCCTCAAAGCCATTTGTCAGGCCATAAATACTGAGCTCAGGATGGACATGGGCTGTAAACTACTTTTTACATTTGTGGAATGCATGGAGCAGAAGTCCAAGTCGAAAACCTTTCGTGTCAACAATTCTTTTTTCAGTGCCCATATAGCCCACATCATGTTGCACACCAAAAAGCCATGAAAATACCCCTGCATGATGCTCCTGCATCATGCTTCATTGCAAGAAACCAACACATTGCCGCTGCATTCTGTTCTCTACTCGGTGCCCCTTCACTATGACCAATGCACAAAACCCCTGGACGATACGGCTGCAAACAAAAAGTCTCAAGTACAGTACTCCTTCATTATACCTATTCCCCATACCCGTTCATAATAAAGGCTGGCTTTTGCATGGGCGAGCTGGGCCCAGGGTGCCAATTTTCAGAAGGGCGAAGGAGCTGTTTGCATACAGACAGCAGAGTCCCTGTCACCTGGCATCAGTGCTGCAGGCGCAGTATTTAACACCCCATCAGCCTGCTTTCTTGCACCTATCTCTTCTCACCCCCTGCTGCCACACACTATCAACCCCCCTCCAGAATTTGGCACCAGCGTAAAATGCTAATCTGTGCACAACAAAAGTGAGTGGGGGTGGTCCAGAGAGGACCTCGGAGGCCGGTCACTGCTCTCATGCAATCAGCGAGAGGCTGACCTCTGAACTCAAAAGCGGCTCCCCACTGCCTCATTTTATTTATGTATTTCCGCCCAGGGCGCTACCCTGGCAAAGGCTGACTCTGTTGACATCAAGTCTATGTGGCTCATCGCTACCTCAGATATATGTGAAGTCATGTCCCCAGGGCCAAGGGCAACTAGCCTTCCCACACCCCGTTCCCCACCTACCGACCCCCAGATGCACCCGACCTCCGCAATCACCAAAGGTTTAATAATGCTCCTTCTGCACACCGCACAGCTCCCTCGCAGAGAGGCAAGTCTTTACTCAATGACCCCCAATAAATTGGAAAGAACCCTACTGTGCACGGAACACAGTGAGAATGTACGAGACAGAAAACAAGCCTGGAAATGCACAAGGCAAATTGGAAAGAAAAAAGAGAGAGAACATAGAAGTAGTAAAAAAAACAAGCATTTGCAATGCAATAGGTCTCGCATTTGCGAGGGTTTGAGCTATTGGCATTGTAAATGACAATGCCTTTTATTTATGTTTTGAAAACCAACACAGAAATAAAGGCATTACCATTTACAATGCCAATAGCTCAGACTCTCACAACTGCGAGACCTGTTGCATTGCAAATGCTTGTTAGTCCGCTTTCCGAATCACTAGGCAAAATCCCTGTTAGTCTTTAGGGTGCACCATTCCGAGTCCCTTTTATTGTGATCTCGTAAGTTAGCTGCTTGCAGTTGCCAAATTCTTGTACGACTTTGCTCAGGGCCATGTTTGTAATCATTTTGAATATGTGCTGAATATCTAGCTAATACGTTTGCATCCTTTACCATAGGAAACGGGTGAAAGGGTTTTGCTTCACATTATATGTATCGCCAGCATAGGTAACGAAGCCGTCGTTTACGCAGTATTTTGCTGCGTTCACGTGAAAAGAAATGGAACAGATTTGTTTTTGTCAGCATTTCAAAGATGAAACGCAGGAAGAAGCAAAAGATGTGTGCTTTAAAAACAAGTAAAACAAGTTTAAAAATAAAAAAAAAACACTGGGAGGGGGGAGGAGAAACGCGAGAGACGGCCTGCGGCCGTCAAAGTGAAAGTACGGACGGCGGAGGGCATTGCTGTGGGGTGGGTGGAGGAGAAATTCGACACAGTGTGAAGCAGCAGGGGATGTTTGTAATCGTTTTGAATATGTGCTGAATATCTAGCTAATACGTTTGCATCCTTTACCATAGGAAACGGGTGAAAGGGTTTTGCTTCACATTATATGTATCGCCAGCATAGGTAACGAAGCCGTTGTTTACGCAGTATTTTGCTGCGTTCACGTGAAAAGAAATGGAACAGATTTGTTTTTGTCAGCATTTCAAAGATGAAACGCAGGAAGAAGCAAAAGATGTGTGCTTTAAAAACAAGTAAAATAAGTTTAAAAAAAAAAAAAAACACTGGGAGGGGGGAGGAGAAACACGAGAGACGGCCTGCGGCCGTCAAAGTGAAAGTACGGACAGCGGAGGGCATTGCTGTGGGGAGGGGGGAGGAGAAATGCGACACAGTGTGAAGCAGCAGGGGCCTTTGAAGTGAAGCTTCACTTCAAAGGTGTGGGAGGAGTGCGGCTCGGCTGAGCCAGAGCGCACGCTGGGGGAAGCTTGTGGGGCGGAGCGGGAAGAGCTGCAGGGGAACAGATGGCTGGCGATTTGATGCTGTGCACGCGACCTAAAAGCGCACGGGCACAGCATCAAATTGACAGTTAGTTAAAGTCTGTTTAAGACCCTATAGTCTCGCTCCGCTCAATGCACATGCACATTGACAGGTCGCGAGACCTAAAAAGGGCTCACGGATGGATGACTTTGACCACCTACACAGCTCCAGCTGCTCAGAACTATTTTGACCTGGGGTACACCAAAGCCACCAAAATTAAGTTCCTGAAGCACCGACTTGGCCTTCTACCCTGCATACAGCATCTGCCACACTGGCTAAAGGAAAAATCAGGTTCTACCTGCCGCCTATGCGGCTCAGCACAGGAAGAGCCGCATAGGCCTGCCGCACCTTCTATGTACATGTAAAGACCTGCTGCAAGAACGGAAACAATTACAATTACTAAAACACCACTTCAACCAACGAGGGATACACACTCAGAGACAAGCAGTGCTGGCCTGCTTTGCACCTGACGACCCACAGCCGAATTGCTGTCTAGTGAAGTTCCTGAGACTGGCGGGAAAAAAATGGCAGTACAAAGGATGGGAATTCCTGACCAAGGACAGTCTCTTTGGAACAATTTCATTTTATTTACTATACAGACCGCACTTGGAAGGGGGCAGATTCCAATTATCACATTAGCCCTAATAAACGCCACCTACAACAAGTAAATTATACAGGGGTAAAATATGTGATGTGATCAGCACTTTAATAAGCACTTAAGCACTTTTTGCACTAAGAGCACTTTGCTTCAGCCATGGCATCAGGCGTGATGGGAAGAAGCAGAATGGAACTGAGAACATTGCTCCCTCTAACATGTGCTAATGCAAAAACAGAACTTTTACGGGAGCTACTTCTCAGTCGCCATAGTTTATAAGACATATGAATTTGTAAATGTCTTTTTATTAACATTATATTTATTAACGATCGTATATGCTGTTTTATCGTATTGCAATGGTTTATTTATAACTATGCAAATAAACTATCTATCTATCTGCCTCGTGTGTGCCGTGCCCTCTGTGAGCTGGGGCCACGCATGACACAACAGTTTGCACGTCACACATGGGAAACTTAGCAGCTATGTATTGCACATTGAAGATAATTTCCGATTTCTGTATTATTTCATGGACATAATTGTTTTGTTCTATTCAGGCTAAAGCGTCATTAAGACTTTAAAATGTCACTCATAAATACGCCAAAAAAATGGAAATGTCCCACATGAGCAAACTGAAAACTTGCCAGCTATGTCTCACCTCTTAACGTAAGCCTAACTGTTGTCTTGTTGTTGATTTTTTAACGTCCTGGACCACTTCTCCAAACCAAAATAAAAAATTTAAAAATATTTTGAAATGTCTTTTTCATCTCCTGGCAATGTAATAGGCCGTCAATACATTTACCACGGAATTTGATGCAGGGGAAAATGTATTAAAATAGGTCATCCGCTATACAGAAACGTGCGCACATTACATATTTGTGTGCTTTAAGTTTAAGTTAAAGTGACTATATTTTCGCTGATTACACATACCATCGGTGACTTCAGCCCAATATGCGGTGTCCGTTATTGATCTTATGGGATCGACATTTGTTTGCAATTTCGGTACTTCCGGGTTCGCATGCTATCCAATCCCTCTACAGAACATATTCAGAGAGTCGTCATATGTAAAGTAATCTACGATTGTAGCATTACCAGCACTTTAGCCAATCATAGAGCTCTGTACTGAATTACAAAGTGCTCACTGGCTGTAGAATCTGCACGTGACTCAGAGGTATGTAAACACTGTCCAAGCTGTCATCTGATCTTTGGTGCCTTGCAGTTTGGAGAGGCAAGGATTTAGCAGGTTAATGACCTATACTGAGCGAGTTCAGGTAGTAAATTTTGAGCCCGGCGGTGACAGTCGGTCACGGCTCTGGTAAACCAGACTGCCGCGATCCATGATTCCGGATAGGATGAGTGAGAGGCGCAGGGAGGTGTCGGTGTCGCGCCGGTGTTGCTGAAAGCAGCTCTGCTTGGTTTGGCAACGTAGAATCTTCAATGGATCATCACGGCAGCTGGCTGAAAATACACAAGGGTCTATTCACGACTGACAGTCTGTCCGCGGCAAAGAGCTGCCCGAAAGACTCATGCTGATCTACCTGTAGATTTGCACCGTGATTCTGGGGCCCGAGTCTATAACTGACATACGAGGCGTGTCCGATAGGCTATGGGGTGGCACCTCTCTAAAGCATATTTAATAATAGCACTGGATTTTTCATTCGTCACTCATACTGTGTAAGAAGTGGGTTTTTGATTGAGGGAAAGGATGTGATCTAGAGCTGCCGACTTCGACTAAACAGGCTGGTGTCTCGGCGCCTCTTCAAAATCTTGTCATTCTGGGCAAATCACTTCATCTCCCCATGCCTACTAAACATTAATGTTTGCCTTGTGTAATGTACCTGGTGCTCATGTACAGAGCTTCAATATCTTCGGGTCGAGTTTAGGTTATTTACCAAGCAGACACTGAAAGTCGTCGCTGCAAAAACACGAATAGCAAAGACAAGTTTGAAAAATACACTCAGACATATTGGCCAAAGCGATGACATCACTCACCTACGAAACCGCAAGCAGCCCGGGCTGAGCGTGAGAGGGCGGGGGCTGCCCGCGCATGCGCGCTCCGAGCCCCGGCGCCAAAGCGGAGTGCGGCATCTGAAGTCCCGGGTCCCAGGAGGGGGCCCGGGTGAAGACCAGCGCTGCGGAGGGAGATCGAGGATCGAGACTGACTCCCTGGCTGACGAGAGACAGAGACACGGAACACAATAAAAGAGCCCGGTGAGTTGGGGGGAGGGGGATGTGTGTGTGTGCGTCTGTCTGTGTGTGTGTGTGTGTGTTGTGTGTGCCTGCGTGTGTGCCTGCCTGTGCCTGCGTGTGTGCCTGCCTGTGCCTGCGTGTGTGCCTGCCTGTGCCTGCGTGTGCATGTGTTGTGAACAGCCGGCCGGGATCGGAGCGCGTGACCTGATCCGATTCTGGCCGGCTGCGTGCGGGTGACAGTCTGTTGTCTCTGCCTAGTCCTTGAATGGGAAAAGGACTGAAATGATTACAATAGAGCGCTTTGCGACAGCAGGCGCGACCTAAAGAAGAGAGAAAAGAGAGAGAATGAAAATTAATAAAAGAAGTGGACGAAGGAAAGATGCAGACAGAAAGGAAGAGAAGAGACAACATAAAAGGATGAAATAAGCGAGTATGAAACGTATGACGAGTATAAAACAAGTATGATCGTTTAATAAACAAAGGGCGTGTGGTAAAAGTGAAAAGGAGCTGGGAGACTGCGATTAATAGGGCACCGGGAGGTGGAAATGGAAGAATGTTAGAAGGAAATGGAGTTTTGGGGAAAATGAACAGAAGAAGCGGAAGAGAAAAGGGAATAGAGAGGAACATGCGCCAGAAACAAGGCGTGGAGCCGGCAGAGGTGCAAGCAGGCGCGGCTCGCAGGGAGTTAAATATAAAAAGGAAAACTTACTTACCTCACAGCCGGTCTGCGCCACCACTGCTCCCCTTGGCGCCTTCACGTCAGCACTGGAATGGACTGGCAGCCCCTCTCAGCCAATCTGGCACTGCCAGCAGCGCCAGGATTAGGGCATGGTTATTCTTCGCCCGCCGCCTGCCCATTAGGAGGAAAATGACTGGGCAAGGGCAAAAAATGTGCCCTCCGTCCCCACTCATGCGCACTAGTTTTGTGCTGCTGCCTGTTGCCCCCCCACTGGTCTGACAATCATGTCAGTCAACATGACGCCAGACCGCCCACCTCCTTCAGACTCTGAAGGGGTGGGCGGTCCGATGTCATGCGGACTGACATGATTGTCAGTATTCCCTCGGCGTCTTTGAACTTAAGTAAACTGATTCCGTTTACTTAAGTTCAGAGACGCCGAGGGATCTGCGGGCAGGGGGGCTGTGCCCCCACGCCGCAATGGACACACCGCGCCTGATCAAGGGCAGAGCCTGATCTAATGGAATGCAGAATGCAGTTAAAAGACGGATTATCCAAAAGAAGCCAGGTATTCAGTTTGGGTGGAGGGCTAACAATAGGCTGGAGATCAGATAGCTTAGTAGAAACAAGGTTCTGACTGATTGTAGATGGAGGAAATGTTTGGCTGTCATAAACAAACCACTTTGAGCACAAAGCCACCAGAGCCACGCTTGTGGAAATGGCAGAAGCGGGAGCATCCTAAAAAGGTGAATAATGCTGTGAAGAGAAGTGCAGGACAGCACATGACGGAGTGAGTGGAGCAGAGAGCACGAGCCACTCAATGGTGTTAAACGGAATCAATTAACAGGCAATACAACTAGCATACCCATTACAGAATGTCAAAATGGAATTAACGTAATGTCAACGATAATAGAGGTGGTACTTATCTTGACTGCAAGCAGCAAAAAAAAGGGCTGTTTACTGTCAAGTGAGGAGTTATACAGGTTACGGGTGTCCTACTGGTGGTTACTATACTAACATTTTTCTATCCCATTGGCTAGCCTGTTGCTAAGCCTCGTGGGACTTGTGGTTCCACTGTACTTGACTGCTGCTATTCAATTAGTGGCATGATTAGAGAAACATAATAGAAGTCTCCGGTCTTGACATAAAATGTAAGGGTGTAAACAACAGAGTTCTGCAGGGTGTTCTTCTAATGGAAGCATAAAAAAGTTTGTACTTGTCTGATTGCAAATTACTAAAAAAAATTAAGGAAGCACTTGTTTTTTCTTAAACCCTAAGGGGTCTATTATAATGTCAGGCAGATCACCACCGCCCGCATGGCGGTGGCGATCCGCCCGACATTATCTCCTGCCGCCTCCCGTTTCCCCCCGCCATATTATGGTGGCGGGGGTACAGCAGCGGACGGGAAGACCGTCCGCTGATTTTCCGCCCGGTCGACTCGTCGACCGGGCGGAAAAAGATTGAATATGGTGGCGGTGTCTGCTAGACAACGCCATCCATATTACAATGCATGCGGAAAGCAGTCTTTCCTTGGCCACAGAAACGCATGCGGTTTCCGCAGTTGGGGGCCCGTTGCTGGCCCCCAGGATGTTGGGGGGCGGAGCTTGGGGGGTTACCTATGGTACCCCCTGCATTTGCATGCACAAATGCCTTTTGCTGACAGCAACGCCTGCCACAATGTAAAAAATGTGTATGCAGGACTGCTGCACACATAGCGGTCAGTCCCATTTCGCAATGCGATGGCGGGTGGACCAAGTCCGCCTGCCAACATAATAGACCCCAAAATTTCTTGTACAATTTTGAGTAGCTTATTTTATACTGTACTACAATTTTAAAATAATACATAGCATTCTGTATTCCCTGTATAAACAGTAGTCTCTGATTTCGATATGATCGGCAACTTGTAGCACACCAAGTCGCAGATTATAAAGAAAAAAATGCCAGCTCTTGACTACTGAAAGTCAAGGTGAAAGGCACTAATTCCTGCTGTGGTAACGCCGATTTCCATGATACTGTCCCACTGTACTCCCGATCACAGTTCTTATAATTGGAAAGCACTTCAAAAGCTTCTTGACCTAAAGCGCTATTTGTCCATATTTTTAAATAAAAAAAACGTAAATGTGCTGTCTTCTACAGCAGCATGGGTTGTTTGTGAAAGAAATTGATCCCCAAAAAATAGACCTTTGAGTAGATGTATCAACAATGTGTGCCAAAACCATTGTTCTGCTGGACTGTTTACAATCCCCTGGCACTAAATAATTTGCTTTTTCCCCAGTAAATCAGCACGTTAACACTTCTATAGCCTTTAAACTTTTGGGAGCAACTCTTGTTCACTCTGCTCTAACAGGCATCAAGAAGAAACTGGAACTTCCTCGCAGATCAGCTCATTCCCATTGCTCCGGGAAGTGATGCTGCGACGCGACGCGACGCTTCCGAGCGAAGCTGGTTTCCGGGTAGCGCACGTTCTCATTATGCGCGAGTGACTTCAGCTCTCGCCACGATACGGAATCCCGCAACCAACACAAACAGCGGTGACATCACCGGTCTTGCACAGTTCTATTATTAGAGCTTCTGTAAGTGGAGCAGCGCCCCCTCCCTCCTCTCGTAGGATGAGTCATCGAGAGCCCCGAGGTGGTACGCTACGAGTTTCTGTCAGAGAGCCGGTGACGTAGCACGTCACGTGCAGGCGTCACACCGATTACGTATCGAGAGGCGGGGCGGATATCCAAGCAACTGCCAAGTTTAGTTAGGTGCTGCGTGAGTGACTGTTCTATCTGCCGTTACTGGCTCTGCAGCGGGTTGATTCTGCGGCCGGTATGTGAAGTTCCACGAGTTACTAAATTAATTTGCTCCGACCTGGGCGGGGAACGGCAGCCTTCCACTGTAACCCCCCACCCCTGATTTCACCCATTGGAGTTAGGCTTTCCATCTCCGCTCATATCCGTGAAAGGTATTTCCCAAGGAAAGGGGTGCCTTGACACATAACATAGCTTCCAAGTTTTTATACTGAAGATGTGTGACATTTCGATGTCACCGTGTGTTTATGCATGACATTCAAATATTTGCTGAGTGATGCTGAATAATGCATTAGCACAGTAGTCATGCGAGTGGAATGATAAATGTCTGAAAAATATTGGGTTGGCACCTTGTAGTGTGACATAAAGAAGCAATTCAAGGTGAATGTCACAAGAATTTAATTTAATAAATGTAAAAGGACCCGCAGGAAGCAGGACAGAATAAACAAGCAATTACGGGCGCCAGCTGTCAAGTGGTTGACAATGACAGCTGACGTCATATAAATAGTAAATGAACATTCCATGATCTGTCATAGGATGCCAGATCATGGAGATAGAAAATGCACTATATTATAACACTTGGAATCTAACAATGCAGGAAGTACAACATCTCCCTTTTTTCCCATGTGAATAACAACCATTATATATTGAGAATCACTCCATTACATAGTCTTTGAATCTTCCAGGAAGATTTATGACTCTTCCACCTCTAGAATACTTTCCTTCTACATTTGCATGAACAGTATCATGAGCAGGCTCACTATATACAGCAGATTCAACATTTCCAGTACACAAGTTTTCGCCACCATGTATTGTAACAGAGTCATCTTCATCCATAGAGGTTCTCCTTGAATTTACTATAAACTCTGAAGAATCTCTGTAACAGTCATTGATATGTTCTGTCATAGAATTATTTTGCATGTCATCCCATTCAAGAACACTATCATCAACGCTACTTTCATGGTTTTCCTCACCTCTCATTATAATGCACTCTTGCCCTGGTTTAAGTTTCACCACATGGTCTTTACTTCGCCATCCTTCTCCTTCCACTAAAACTGCACCATTTGTAGCTTTGTCAACTCTCTTGGGTTTACTATACTTGGACTCTCCCTTACTCACCATACCTGGTCTTTTCACTAAAACCCAATCACCAGGTTTTATACATTTCACCTTCGCCCTGTTAACCATGTCGGCATATGCATTTGTAGACCTTTGTTTTCTTTCAATGTTTTCTCTCACTCCTAACTCCTCATCATTTATCACTTTAGATTCAGTTGCAACACTGCTCCATCCGCCAATCTTAGGCGTCAATATATTGTTACACGATCTCCCTCTCATCAAAAAAAAGGAGTGTGTTTGGTGGCATCTTTCGGAGTATTATTGTAGGTATTGACCTTCACTCTTATGAATTCTTTCACATCCATTTTGTTAGCGATTGCCATTTGAATTCCCTCTTTAAAGAATCTGTTCAGTCTCTCAACCAGGCCATTACTCTTGGGGCTATACAAAGGAGTTTTCTCTTGAGCAATGCCTGACTCTTTTAGAAAATCTGTCATATTACTTGAAATTAATTGCGAACCGTTGTCTGACACCAGAATCTTTGGTTGTCCTTCCCTATCAAAAAATTTTTTTAAAAAATTTATGACAATGTCAGTTGTGACAGTATGCACGAATTTGTAACAAACCCATTTAGAATAGTAATCCGTTAACACAATCAGGTACTTACTGACATTTGGCAGTACATAAAAAGGTCCGGCAAAATCGATTGCGACTTTAGCCCACGGACCATTCGGAATAACCACCTCTTGCAACACATTTTTCTCCATTTTCCAGTGCTTATCAGACTTCAAACACTGTTCACACTTGTCCACATAGCTCCTTATCTCATTGTCTACCCCAGGCCACCAGTAATGCAATCTGAGAATGTTTCTGGTGGCAGTGACGCCAGGATGCCCATTGTGAGCAAGACTTATGATTTTTTGTCGTAGTTCATAAGGCGGCACAAAGACTTCGCCTCTTTTCAAATAGCCACTTTCCATCGTCAACTCATCACTCACTTGTTGGTAGCTCCTTAGTTCACTAGGTAAGTTCCTTATGGGAGGCCAAGCACTGCGCACATACTCTTGCACCTTGGTTAAAACCGTGTCCTTAGCTAATTTTTCCTGCCAATCCTCCTCCGATATGGATCCTCGACACATGATAGTAGCATCTATCAGAGCTACCACACACTCGGTATCATCCATTGACTCATCCTTTAAATTTTGAATTGGCAATCGTGACAAACAATCAGCTCTGCAGTTTTTTCCCCCTTTGATGTGTTCAATTACATAATTGAACTCCTGTAATTTAGACATCAATCTCAGTAGTCTTGAGCTAGCATTTCCGTTGCCACGTCCCGTTCCATTCAGCATATAAACTAGAGGTTTATGGTCCGTCACAAGAGTGAAACTTTTACCCCATAGATAATCTTTGAGCTTGTGCACAGCCCATACGCATGCCAAAGTCTCACGCTCAATGGTACTATAGTTTTTCTCCGTTTCATTCAGTCTCCTTGAAATAAAAGCAATAGTATTCTCCTCATTACCAGATTTTTGACAAAACACAGCACCGATCCCTTCATTGCTAGCATCTACAGTCACTATATTCTTTAATTGTGGATCATAGGGTTTCAGTGCAGGTGCAGTAGCTATTTCCTCCTTCACTCTTTTGAAAGCTACTTCTTGCTCAGTCGACCATTTGAACACAGCATTTTTTCTCAAAAGCATCCTGAGTGGTTCAACTTTTTCAGAATAGTTCTGCAAAAACCTGGAATAATATTCACTGAGTCCCAGAAAACTTTTAAGTGCATCTTTATTACTTGGTTCCGGAGCATCCCTTATGGCTTGAACAAGATCATCCTTAGGATGAATTCCATCTGCAGACAACACATGCCCCAAGTATTCAATTTCACTTGTCAAGAATTTACATTTGTCTTTTGACACTGTCATGCCTCTCTTTTTAAGGACACCCAAAACCTTGTCGATTAGTTGCAAGTGCTCCTTTTCAGTTTCTGAATGCAAAAGAATATCGTCCTGAAAGGCTTCAACACCTTTCATTCCACCAAACAGCAAGTCCATAAGTTTTTTAAACACCCCTGAAGAGGATGCTAACCCAAAAGGTAACCTCACATACCTGAAAGCTCCGTAGGGTGTAATAAAAGTAGTCAGCTCCTTAGACTTTTCAGATAGACAAACCTGATGGTAGGCAGCTCTTAAGTCAATTAATGAAAAAAATTTGGAACCGGACACCGATTGAAGGATGTCCTGAATCTTAGGTAGTGGGTGACAATTCACTAAAATGTTCCTATTTAAAGACCTCAGGTCCACACACAACCTGATGTCTCCCGTTTTCCTCTTCTTGGAAACGACAATTGCAGAAATCCATTCGGATTCTTCCGCTTCTTCAATCACACCTTCCTTGGTCAGTTTCTCTAGAACCTCTTTAAGCTCCTTTTTGATTGACAAAGGTACAGTTCTCACCTTATGTTTGCATGGCATGGCACCCTCTTTCAATTTAATATCATGAGTAAAACCTTTGACACACCCAATACTGTTTTTGAATACATCAACATGTTTTCCCAAAATGCTGTTCAAATCAGAATAATCACTCTCAACAGTTATATTATCAACCCAATCTTCTCTTAAAATAACTGGATCTTTGGCTCCTGGTATTAATATGACACCTAATTGGGCTAGATCTCTCCACCCTACCAATATCCTCCCCTTTTCAGCTACATATATTTTGGTATCAATGGACCTACCCCTGAAAGTCACTGTGTCATTGAAGTAGCCTAACATGTTTATCTCCTTCTCACCAAACGCCTTGGGGTTTATATCAGAATCAGTGAGTGGTACATTCTTCCATTTCTCCTCATATAGTACATCAGAAATTGTAGTTATAGGTGCACCTGAGTCAGCAGTAAACTTAAGCTCAACATTTCCTATAATAACATCCCCAATAGGACCTACAATTTTACCATCTATCATTTCAACATAAAGAATGATATTCGAACACATTTCCTCATCAAAACTTCCCACCATGTTAATATTCATGTTGTTACCTGATGTCTTAGACTTACATAAAGTAGAATAATGGCCATATTTTTTGCATTTTACGCATCTCTTACCAATAGCGGGACAATTTTTGTAATCCGCTAGATGATCATTGGATCCGCATCTAAAACAACTCATATGCTTACCTCCTAATTTCTTATCCCACACATTCTTTCCAAAAGTCTTACCATCACTTTTCTTTTTGTCCTGTAAATAAAATACATTAGTGTTATTCCCAGCATGAGATAATTCTCTTGTAGATACAAGTGATCTTTCTATACCCCTAGCAATATCTAAAACTTCCTGCAATGTAGGTCTTTTGCAAGCCAGCAACCTTTCCTGGACTTTCTTTGAGAAACAATAGAAAACGATCTGATCTCTAATGTAAATATCAGTCATTTCATCATATTCACATTCAACAGCAAGTATCCTCAGACAAGCTGTATATTCATCAACAGTCTCCCCTTCCTGTTGCTTCCTTAAAGCAAACCTATGTCTAGCCACCATTATATTATTTTCCTCATCGAATTGTTTTTCAAGTCTTTTTAAGGCTTCATCATATTCATTCATGGGTATAAAAGTTCCAGGTGGGTTTTCAAATTCAGGCAGACTGTCAAAAACGTCCTGTCCAGCCTTTCCCAATAGGCCAAACAATAAGGAACATTTCCTCTCTGCGTCAAAAGCTTTCCCATCAATGGATACTATATAATTTTCAAAAGCCCTTTTCCATATCTTCCACTTCATAGTGGGTTTGCCAGGCTCTTCTAAGAAACGGGGTGGTGCACAAATATTGTTGCTCTCAGCCATGTTTCCTTATGTAAATATTGCCAAGGAAAATATATGTATCCTCAAAAAAATTAATATTCACAACAGTACTTGTTCCAGATTATTTAATTGCTCAAAATAAGAAAAAAATATAATCTGTATGAATTACCGCTTCACCAGAGTTAATTTCACTTCAAAATTGGCTAAAATAACATTATAGTCAGTGCTCTGTAAGAGTTTCCATTAACTCCCGATGTTTGTAGAATGAAGCAAATTCAAAATGGCCACACGCAGCCACGTAAGATGACGAGTTGCTTATGAGAACCAATCAAAGCTGACGAAGTACCTCCCAGAATGCCTCACGCGTCACAGCTGAGGAGATTGTTAAACTCTAGCGAACGCCTGCTTCTGACTGGGCTGTGCGTCAGCAAGTAAGTTCTCTTTTCAGCACATAACGCCGATTGTTTCCTCAGCGCTCGCTTCAGCTTCGTCAATTTCACTCTCAAACACAAGCTCGACTTGTTTAGTATGTTCAAACACAGCCGCGTATAACTCCGCTTGCAGTTCAAGTTAAATTCAATGAGCGCTCGCTCAAATCTTGACTCACGCCGTCAAATCCTTCAATTAAACTAGTTAATGAAGCGCTTCCCAGTGACACCTCATGCGCGTGGCTAAACTCACACTGAGAAGTATTCAGTAAGTCCGCTTTACCTCATTTCCGTCATGACAGGTTTCATCAATCAAACCTGGATCGATAGGAATTTCCCAAAAAATACCCGCAGGTCCTTTCCACGATCTCCCGTCCTCGTCGCCAATTGTAGTGTGACATAAAGAAGCAATTCAAGGTGAATGTCACAAGAATTTAATTTAATAAATGTAAAAGGACCCGCAGTAAGCAGGACAGAATAAACAAGCAATTACGGGCGCCAGCTGTCAAGTGGTTGACAATGACAGCTGACGTCATATAAATAGTAAATGAACATTCCATGATCTGTCATAGGATGCCAGATCATGGAGATAGAAAATGCACTATATTATAACACTTGGAATCTAACAATGCAGGAAGTACAACACACCTTCATCCATAACTTGATTTTCGTTAAGATAACAGCAAAGTTGCTTTCTGTAGTTTTGATAAGTCTCCGCTCTTGACGGCGTACATGCGCTCTCTCAAAAAGAGACCCGTTATATGTGCTTTGGAGGCTTTAGCCCGCCCATCGGCTTGCCATTTGTGGCTCCATCGACTCCCATTCTTTCTCCCCATTTGTCCATGGCATGCATTTGTCATGCCTCGTCCTCTATTTGCTCCTGCCCAAGAGCAAAGACTAAAGTACACAATACCTCCACTATCCTTCACTTTATGGCCAATTTAAGGACTTCTTTTTTTAAGTCGTTTACCAGCCCTCAGGAGCGCTGGCGTTTTCAATCGCTCCCAGCGCCGTTTATTTATTTTTTTTAATAAATTTTCCTGTCCGCTTTTCAATATTTTTCCTTCTGTTACCCTAGCGCCAAGAAACAGTTCCGGTGTACTTGTGCTCTACAAATACTAGTAATATAACATGAAATAGAGGCATTTCTTTACATTAAAAATTCGGGAGTCTATAGATGTAGGGTGACCAACTGGCATGGGTGCAAATTCAGGACAGTAAGTGTAAAAATTCAGGTCAAAGGGTCAAAATTCAGGAAAAAAATTCAGAACACAAGGTCAAAATTCATGACAAAACTTCGGGACAAAAGGTAAGTTTTACAGACACATCAGAGGAAGTTGCACAATAGTATAAAAGTGAGTAAATAGACAACCATTTAAGTACAAGTGAAAATAAGTTTAGATTAGGTTGAGACAATCGTGCACTTTATGGTTTTTCGGTATGCGTGCAGCTTTGAGCAACTGTGCTGTTTTTTTGTTGTACTTCATATGATAGTAATCTATATGGTTACTGCACTGGGTTGTCTAGTCCGATATTTTGTTTACAACTCATGGTCCTGAGCAGGCATGTTTGGTGAGAGAAGTGGTCAGGAAGATCTGCCCGGATAGTCTTTGTTACTAGCATCTCATATCCGAGTGCCATTGTGAGATGTAATACGGCACGCATAGGCCAACTAAAGGGAGGATTGCTGTGATGAACCCGCTATAGGGTACGCATATGGGTGTTTCAGCAAGTGGAAATTAAAATATGGAATTTGACTTTGCTTATGGAGGCTTCCAGAGAGTTGCACTAGCTGACGAAGTCACAAAGGTGCTTTTCCCTGCAGCTTACTTAAAGAAAGCACTGTCGATACACTATTATATTGTTTATTTTTGACGCTTTGCCTTTTGGTACAAACACAATATACATCTCAAGCACCGCTCATGGCACTATGAGGCTTTCCCTTAAAACTAAAACAAAACATGCAAAAATTTACAATTATTAGTGTAACATTCAAGTAGCAGTTGGGTGTCACTTAAAATGTCATATGTATGATGTATAGATCCCACACATAAGCACACAGAAAATACTGAATAGTAAAGCAAGGGAGTGGCCAGAAAATTAAAATACCTCCCACTTTGAACTAAAGCTCCTATGGCACCAAGAAAGCAAATAAGTCATCACAGCCCTCCCCAGAAGAGCTCTCTTGTCTAAGGATCTAGCCATCCATTCTTCCATCAAACTCCTGATATCCACCATTTCAAATTTTCATTCTGTCATCTATTAATTCTTTCATCCATAATTCAGTCTTTCACCATTCATTCTGTCCTTCCATCTGTGTGCCCATCCATATCCAAACATTTTCAAACATTTGCAAACTTATCCATCATCTATCCTTCCATCCATCATTTCACTCATCCATCCCTCCATCCATCATTTCACTCATCCATCCCTCCATCCACCCTTTCACTCCTCCATCCATCATCCATCCACCCTTTCACCCAATCCATCCTTTCACTCATCCATCCACTTTTCCACCCATCCATCCACTCATCCATCCACCCATTTACCCTTTCACCCATCCAGCCATCCTTTCATTTACTTATCCATCACCCAGTCACTCATCCATATACCCATTCAACTATTCACTCATCCATCCATTCTTTCTCCCAGTTCTCCACCCTCCCTTTCACTCATGTATGCATTCTTTCACACATACATCTTTACATTCTTCCTTTCACTCATCCAGACACCCATTCCCCCGTCCATTCTGCCAATCATTCATCCATGCTTTAACTCATCCATCCATCTATCCTCCCTTTCTCGCCCCATTCCCCTTTTGCTTAGCCAGACATCCTTCCATCCTCCCTTCACCTATCCACCCACTCATAAATCAATCCATTGGCCCTATCACTCATCCATCCTTTCTCTCATTCATCCACCCTTTCACTCATCTATCCATCCTTTTTTCTATTCTCCCTTTCACTCGCTCATGCATCCACTTGTCCACCCATCCATCCATTCACTCATCCATCCAACCATTTACCCTTTCACCCACCCATCCATCCTTCCACTTACTAATCCATCCACCCAGTCACTCAGCCGTCTACCCATTCAACTTTTCACTCATCCATCCATCCTTTCTTCCAGCTCTCCAACCTCCCTTTCACTCATGTATGCTCCACATTCCAATGTTCTAATGTTATTTATTTCTTCTGCAAGCATAATCAATGTGGAAAAAATAGCAAACATATTAAAAAGTAAAATAAAGGTGTTGCCTAGCAGCCCAGGTGCAAAGCACTGGCACTGAAGGGCACCCCTTTTTGGGCTGTTGTGCACATATGATTTGTAACTTGCTGTGAAGATACAGAGCCACTATGGGTTCACTCACTATGTATAAATTCATGTTTATGATAAACTTTTGAGAAAGCATGAGTTGGGCCGAACCTAACGCATCATTTAACGCGCAAGGGACAGCCAAGTCCAACAAAGGTGTTTACCAATCACAGCGTCCCGCAGAAGCACCAACTTCTCCCCAAAGCTTCCAATTGCCTTTAAGACAATACACTTCAAGAAAGTTAGGGAGCATCCTTCATCCGGGTTTATTAACTACGAGCCATTGATAGATTAATTCTAAAGCATCTGTGTATTGAAACTGGTGAGCACCGGGTCAACTGTTTACAGACCGAAAGTGCGGAACAGTTTGGAGGGGCAGGGAAGAATGACAGACAGAATGAGAATGGTTGGGGTGGGGCTGCTCTTATCCTCGGGGAAGAGTTCGAGGCGCCCCATCAGGGGCCTGAGGCTTCTCGCAGGGAGCAGTGCTGCTCCCTGCAATGGCCAGAATTACGGACAAAAGGCGTCCGTAAAAAGGACTCTCACGGACAACGGACATGAGGTCCAAATTACGGACGATCCGTGAAATTTACGGACGGTTGGTCACCCTATATAGATGTAGGGTTTTGCTAAAATAACATGTCCGCAAGTGTACTAATCTTCCCCTGTATCTGTGGCTTGGTGCTACGTATAATGATCCAAAATTGTTTGATGATTACTGTCTCTTTGTAAAATACCAACATAAATAAGATTTTGCCTCCTACCTTAGAATTGCTTCCCATGAACATTGCACTTAACATTGTTACTCTTTAGTACTTGGCTGCTATGCGTTACTACCTAAAACCGGATCTCACAGATTGCTACTTCCTGCTAATATCTCTGATTGTCTTAAACAGTATTCTGTGAAAAGCAATGGCCAGACATGAGCCACAGGGTTATTACATAACATTACCTCATGTTCTCCAATCCTGGCATAAATTATTGCCACTAAGAATGCTATTTTTCCCTAACAAGGTGCTGAAGTTAGAAGCTTGAATGGTACGCTTCTTGACCCTGTTAAAACTAATGGAAGGTCCTGTGGTGGTTAAGTTTTGCATTGTTTTTCTGTGTTTTATTGATGCTTTTATCTTACAGGACATATATGGAATCTTCTGGTTTTGCTTGTATTCCATGTACTATTGTAGATGGAATGTGTGGGTGAAGGACTGGAACACCACAGTGTCAGTTGGTGCTGTCCCCTTGAGCCCTCATTACTAATGTACTTGTTGTTAATCTTCTTTTGTATTAAAAAACCCTCAAATTCATCTGAAGACTGCTGGTGAATACTTTACAAAATTGGCGACAAGCTTTGGATCCGAATTCGTCTGAGGTACCACCCGGGATGTTGGTGATTATTTTCTTTTTCCTTTATCCATTCACTCTACTTCCAGACTTCGGCCTCAAACCAAAGATACTACTGTTTTCCGCCTCAAACTAAAGGTACTTTACTTCATATTCATTTATTTTTAACAAGGGCTCAGGGATTTGCCCTCTCAAGGCCAGAGAAGACGCTTCATTCTTCACGGACCCTTTGTTTCCATTAAAAAAAATAAAGAAAAGAAAACTCCTCTTTGAGCTAATTCCCTCAACGTGTGCTTCACCTGCGTCTACCACACACATCGTGTTTGTATTTGGACTTTCCTTTACGTCCACAACCACTGATGTTGTATGTACATTAAACTTCAGGCAGTTTACATGCTGTAACAGCCGGCGCTCATGCTCCCCGCCTCACTGGTCTGTCCGCTTGAGCGCATTTCTCCATTGTTTCTGAATTCTTCTTCAATGCGTGCCTTCCGCGTCAGTCCAGCTTTATTTAAACAACACTCACCTTTGGCCGCCTCGTGTTGTTTCTGCAACTGCTGGGCTCCACAGCGCTTCTTCATTCAGTGCGAGTCCGCATTGCATTGTTTATTCATCTGCAGGGCTTTATGGCACTTCCTCATTCAGCGCGACATCCTTCAAGGTGATCATCTTGTGCTGCACAGTCTCAGATCAGGAAGTACAACTTGCAGCATTAGAGGTTTTGGTTATTTTGGTTATACAGCATTTCAAATTCACTCACAGCTCCTCTCATGGTGACATATGGTCCTGCTCAAAACCATTTTCAATCCAGCTTTGTGTTAACATCAGCGATTAACATTCTCATTCTGCATTTATATTCTACATTGTGTTACCAGCGATTAACACATTTTTTTTTCTATTGGCAAAGTTTGCAGCTTCATGTTAACATCAGCGATTAACACGCTTATTCTGCATCTTCATCTTGATTTGTGTTAACAGTGCGTATCACGCTTATTTTTACTTCAAATCCCCACGTCATGTTAACAGCGATTAACATGCTTTATCTTTCATTCTACGTTATTTCAACACAAAGTCTAACATTAGTGTTTCCTGATCATTCATTGACTAATTTTGCTAATAATTCAATGTTCATTTATTACATATATTTTTTTATCTTCAATTTCTTGTTCACACTTATTTTTTTTATTTTTTTCTCTCTCTTCTATTACTCACAATGCAATCAGTTACTCCTCCAACTCCTTTGTTACAAAAACCAGGAGATCCCCCATTAAAATGGGGACTTTGGTATAGATCTTTCAATGCATATCTATGGGCCATTCATTGATGGTTAAAATTTAAAGCTGATAGAAAATGTAGACTCCTATATTACTATTTGGTTGTTGAGAATAAGAATGTTTTTGACCATTTACCTGTTTACTTAGATCAAGATAGTGGAGATCTCGATGAGTTTCAGTTGGCTGTAAGAAAATTATCCTTATACTTTGAAGGAAAAATTAATCTGGTGGTACACAGGCATACGTTTTTTACTCGTGTTCAAGGCTCAAATGAATCCATTGATACTTATGCAACCGCTCTGAAGGTTCTTGCTGGTTACTGCGATTTTGATAATTGCACTTCGAAATTAATTAGGGATCTAACCGTTTCCAGGTGTTATTCTAAAAAGATTCAACAAAAGCTTTTGTCTTAGAAAAATCTGTCTTTACATGAGGCTATTGATATAGCAAAAAGCATTGAATGTTCACAATTAGACGCCAAATAATTCGAAATTGAATCGGCCGCTACTAATGCTGTCCATGTCAAATTCTCATCCAAAGATCCACACGGTCCTTAAACTTTCGATACTACCTCAAAAAAGGAAAGGAATACTACTGATACCAGCACCAGAGGTGGTAGGGGTGTGTTTTCTGGTCGTTCTAAGTTGCAATGCTATTGGTGTGGCTCAAACTCCCACGTTTCTAATTTTAAAAACTGTCCTGCTATGGCACAATAATGCTGGAAATGTAAAAAGGTTGGCCACTTGGGAAACGTTTGCAGAGGAGGCAAACGCACTCCGTTTCGATATGTACAAGATCGTGTTGTAGATAGTGAACACGAAGTAGTTGAAAAAAACTTGAAGAGTTAATGTTGTCTGTTGATTGTGTGGACATCAACAACATCCAAGTAGAAAGGAATATTAGTGATCCTTTACATCAGATAAAAATTGGTGGTATCCATATTCCTCTACTCATTGGTTCTGGTGCAAGAATGACTATAATTTCTATTGACAAATACAAACAATCCTGGGCATACAAAGTACTATTACCTCCGGATGTTGTCACTACAGCATTCGAAGGCAGTAGTCAAGTCAAGTCAAAGATAGCTTTATTCGATTTCAGTAAAAAACCATAAAAGCACATTAAAATACATGTCATACAATAATATTTAACCCCTTCGACGCTCATGACGAGCTCAGCTCGTCATGGAGTTTCCATTGACTTCAATGGAAATTACATTGGAGCACAAGCACAGGCTCAGCATCCAAGTGGTTAAGAATGAATCAGAGAACATACCACATATCTTAAAACATACTGGAATGTAGTCTGTAGGTAAAATTACATTAAATTCTGTACATCGTTTCACTCGAATAAACTACCGCATACTAGGGACATCATGATTAAAATTCAAGAAAAAGAAGACTTAATCAAGCGTAGATCTGCATCTAATAGCGAATTTTAAGAACTTGGAAACAGCACATATAGTCATTTCATCTTGTAACAAAAGCAACTTATATAGAGCTGGTCTACATTGCCTCAAGCCCCAGATTTTCAGCAAAGGTGTTAAATATCTCTTTCTTCCCCATACATAAAATTTACAAAATAAGATACAATGTATGGTGGATTGCGTAGAAGAATCATCGCATGGGCATTTAATTAAACTTTTTGACCAGTCATTAGTAGTTGGAAAAGTTAACAACCTGAAATAACTGTCCGTTCTCAGGCGTGCTAATAGCATTCTAGTATAACTGGACTGTTCGGGCGACAAGTAAGACTGTAGACCCGGTCCTTGGATCAATAAGTCATCTTGAGTCACAGTCGATTTCTTTCTCTCTGAACACCAACGTTGATCCTCAAGAAAGGCTAAACAACATTCTTTCAATGCCTTTCTCGAAATTAAGGATAATAAAGATGGCGTATCATAAAAGTCTGCGTGTCCTATGTTAGTTTGAAATTTTTTAACATAGGAAAGCCACTGAATATTTCTAGACCCCTCATATTTAATACAGTCCATAATAATCACCCTATTAAAATCAGTTGCAGTAGAAGTCCATACCTTGTGCCATAAGAGCAAGGGGCTCATCTTGATTAAATCGACTATATAAACCACAGCAAGTTCCTTATGACAAGCATAGGTGGAGGTAGATTTGGGGACGGCTAACAGGTAGCGTAGGAAAGCATTCGAAGGCAGTAACATTGACTTGGCAGGGTATTTTTGTGGCATCATCACTTTTGAAACCAGAACCATTCATGGAAAATGTATGTAGCTTACAAAGGTATTAATGTTCTGGGTTGGTGTCACCAAGCAGAATTTGGCATGATAATTAAACCAGGACATAAACATCCCGTTTCACTTACTAAAGCTGTGTCAGACCACTCTGTATGGAAGGAGACATTTGGAGATGTTTTAGTGACATAATTGCCTTGATAAAATATTTTTCTCATACCATTAAAGTTAAGGAAAGTGTTTCACCTGTGAAACGCAGGCTACGTAATGTTCCTCATAGTGTATGAAGTGAATTGATGCAAATGTTAAAATATATGCAAGATGATGGCATCATAGAGAAAGTGGATGGCACGTTATGGCTCTTTCCCATCGTACTTGCCAAAAAGAAAAATGGCGAATCACGCTTATGTGTGGATTTAAGGTCGCTTAATAATGCCATATGGGTGGAGAACTTTCCTTTTCCACGCATTGATGATTTAATTACGTCCGTAGGCCAGTCCAAGTGGTTTTCTAAATTGGATTTATGGGCGGCTTAGCATCAGGTGGAATTGGAGGAGTCATCTAGACATTTAACAGCTTTTGTCACACCTGGTGGTACTTTTTTCAATTTTGCAGAATGCCATTTGGACTGGCATCGGCCGCTTCCTATGAGTAACACCCCTGTAAACGCTGCAATCCCCGCCATTGGAAGGGGAACAGGAGCTTGACAGGACTCAAGGTCCCAGGCTCCTTTGCGGCTGCTACCACCGCCGACGCCTGCAACACGCGCCTGGAGGCGCTTTAAGACATCAACAGGGCTCCCGCAGCGCGGGGGCATGCTCGGGCAGGGCCCGGGCAAAGGGAGGGCCCGTCTGCGCCCATCAGCAAGTGACAGAGGCAGGGCTGGGCAACCCCTCTGACGTATAGAAGCCAACATGGGTAAGCGCAAATTGCCTTGTTCTAATGATCAGCCCAAAACTAAAGTCAAGATCCCCCGTAATTGTGCCTCCATAATGTCTTACCAAACTAGTGCAGTGGGGGCAATCACCACAGAGATCCACAATGTAGAAGCTCAGTTGGGTATGGGTGAGGCGGACTTGGCTGACAATACTTGGCAGTCTCAGGAACTGACTTTGTTAATGTTACTTCAGCGGGGGCCAATGGTTCTATTCATGATATTGACGCTATACCAAATTTAGGATAGGAAACGTGTCTGGGGATTGGCGGAAGTGTACCCATGTCCTAGGCAAGGGAAATGTCCGTAGCACCTCTGGAAACAAAAGAGGAAAAAAAGGACCCAAGGAAGCCTGAACAAAAAGGACTCTGTCTCCCAGGAGGGGCTTGGTAGTCACACGAATATGGAAGAAAGGGAGCCCTCTCACTTGGGAACTACTTCTACGGAAATAATTCTAACCCATCTTGACACTTTATTTGAGACACTGAGAGTGGAATTCATTAATTGTATGAAATTTGGGGTGATGGGATTATGAAGAAGTTGTTACATCTTGAAAGAAAGCTGGAGGGGGTGGCCTGTCCTAATATTATCGAGAAGGAGAAGCGCTAGAATGCAAATCGGTTATCATCCTGTAATAATATCAACCAAAATGAGGATAGTGTGTTTGTCACTGGGGAAAATGGTGCTAGTACCTATGGTATTGGCCCCCAGAGGTTTAATGAACCCATTCATGACTCTAAAACAGTTCCTAATCTGTTGAATAATGCTGGAGCTCATGGGAAAGCTGAGGTTAGGCCTATGACTGGCACAAGTAACCCGATTGGTAAGAATAGTCACGAGAGGCTCCACTTACCCCCGGAGTCCACACCTCGGGTAGCAGTACTAACCAGGGTACCACCCCTTAAGATGAATGTTGGGGAAACAAGTCAGCTAATACGCAAAGTTACATTTTGGTATACTAGACACTCTGATGGGGGCTTGAATGCATCATCTCACATTATAATGGCCAGACGGGTTGAATGGGTTGGCCACTGTCACAAAAATATTGATGGAGATTGCGTTGTAGTAAATTTTGACATGAAGAATGTAGCAGTTTGGCTTTGTGAGAGCGCTCAGTGTGGTGACAAAGAGGGAATACAAGTATTTCCTCTGAGGTTTTTTATCCTCCCAAAGTGGTTGAGAGGGCCAACTGTTTACCTTCCTCTCTAGGTCACAATGGAGAGAAAATAGGCAAAGAGTGGGTATCAGGCCGAAGCCAAGTGGAAATCTCTCCCTAGTGAGGGGGACCCCTATGACTCCTTTATCTGTGGGGGCGCCATAGGGAAAAGCTCAGCCAATGTGGGGGGTGGGGGAGGACAGCAAATAGATTTGAAATATTGAGTGAGTTGGATACAAATGATTAACCGCCATCCCTCTTGTTCAAGGGAGGGAGGAGGGTATACAACGGAAGCCCATAATAAATATGACACAAGTAGGCAGTCCCAATGTAGTAGGTTCAGTTAAAATACTTAGCTGGAACATTGCAGGGTTGAGAAATAAAATGGAAGATCCTATATGGAATAATTTCTTAAAGGAATATGAAATTATTGATCTTCAAGAATCCTGGGAAGTGGGTAATACCCTTTGGTTGAATGGCTATTCCACCTATTTTGAACCAGCGAGGACCTCGGTGGTAGGAAGACAAAGAAGGGAGTCTGATTACTCTAATATCCCTCAAGTTTATAGGTACTCGTCGAAAATTGAAAACCGGGCTAGCAAATTGTTTAGCTGTTGAAATTGTACCCTCCAACTCCACTAAAGTTTTAATTAACTTCTATAACTCATTTGATAGAACCACAGTTATTGAACATCTGTCTAGTCTTAAAACTTATTTGGAGAGTTATAAGGAGCAACAAGTCACATCTTATTTATTTGTTATTTTAGGGGTTTTTAATATACATCAATGTTCCAAGCGATGTAATGTTACCGATAGCTTAGGGCCTGGCATGTATTCTGACGCACATTTCGAACACACACTGCAAGGGGAATTTTTGGAACAAACCTCTGCAGATTTGGGTCTTTTGTATCCGAATGATTTAAGCGACACGGTTGATATTCATTCCTTTAAAGGTAGGGGAATGCATACGACCATTGATTACATTTTTATAAATACTGCCCTGGAAAGATTTGTTAAACGTTACACAGCTGTGTGGTCACAATTAAGTGACCACAATCCCATACACCTGATATTGGGAGGTGGTATTGGGTTCAATCTGGTAACCGATACATAGGTGCCCACAGCAGTTATTAAGAAGAAAGTCCAGGGCCGTGGACTAACATGGAGTAGGGTCACCCCTGAAGATTTTTTGTAGTAACTTAGCTACCAAAGTGGGGTTGGAAATAGAGCTATTTCTTAATAGGGGGGCAAGAGAAAATTGAATTTTAGCCGCCTACGGGAAAATTTGCTTGCAGGTGGCAAAAGATCTTACGTATGACTGCAAGAATTATCCCAATAGAGGAGAGAGGTGGTTTGACCATAGATGTTCAATGATGCATCAGAAGTTGATGGTCGCCCTAAAAAATAGACCACAAGATAAAAGTTTAATAGTTGCCCATAGGAAAGAGTACAAGCTAGCTATTAACACAAGCAAATCAGACAATAAAATTATGCCCTGGATGAATTAATGTCAATTGATGTAATACAAAATAGTGCCAAGTTCTGGAATATTGTGAATAGACTATTCTTTGCGGATAACAAAGGCAGACTGCTGGAGTGTAATATATCTGAAGAGGATTGGTTCAACCATTAAAAAAATATATATGGGGACCAGGGTGACTTGGAACTTAGGTGTTCCCCATATGTAGGCAGGAAATATTCCCTAGTTTTTAGGGAGAAGGAAATAGCGGTGGCTATAGATCAAATGTCCAAGAACAAAGCCTCTGGTCCGGACGGCGTCCCAGCTGATCTATACAAAGCTGATATAGCCGTATGGTCTAAATTATTAGCAAATGTTTTTAATAAAGCCTGTAAAATTAAGTTTACCCCAATCTTGGTCACAATCGGTTATAGTGCCGGTTTTGAAAAAAGGGAATAGAGGTGACCCGCGATGCTATAGGCCAATTTCATTGATAGATTCAGCCGTAAAAGTTTTAGGCAGAGTGGTTTTAAGCAAGCTTACTGAGTGACTTAATGATGCTAATATCCTCTCAGACTTACAGTATGTGTTAGGGAAAGGAACAACGGATCAGTGCCTAAACCTGCTTTTATTATCTGGAAAATGCACAGTTGCAAAGAAAGGTTCACTTCATTTGGCCTTCATGGATCTCTCTTCGGCTTTTAATTGTGTTAATAGATCCAAACTGTGGCACCTGCTATTAAAACTAGGCCTAGACAAAAATATAGAAATGTAATGACTAGATCTACCTTTGCTGTCCTAGATTTTGCACGTAGATTGGGATCAAAGCCAACGTGAGCCATGCTAAAATGTATAGGGCCAAATGTCTGGCTATAGCAAACTATGGCTCAGATCTCTGGGGATACAGAGAAACGGGTGATATCCAAATAGTGGAAAATACATTTTTATGGACTCTTCTATCCGTGCCACAATCAACAGCTACCTATATTATCCATCAAGAAACTAGCCTAGGTTATATATCAGATACTACAGGTATGGCACCCTTACTTAAATGGATCAGCTTTTGGACAAACCCAGAGCTCGGGATGAATCGCAATATTATTCGCAATTGTTTGGAACTTGACCGAGCAAATAGTATCCCCTGGTTAAGTTACGTGGAAACGACCGCAACTTATTTAGGGAGACCAGAGTTATTAGCTCGAAACTTCGAAAGGTGGACATGTGTTGGACTAAAAGCATGTACCTGCAATTATCGGAAACGGATAGAGAGGCTGTAGAATTAACCAAGCCCTTTGTACGGGCACATCAGCTGTTATCCACCTCACAATCAATTGAACCCTACCTAAATATAGTTACTAACCACCATCATCGTTTCTTCCTGGTGATATTTGGATTGAATCAACTACATTTACTCCTTGCAGTATCAATGGGATGGCAGAAGCCAGAGGACCTGAATGTTTGCACATGTGACAATTTTTCCACTCAGGACTCAATGCATTTTGTCTTATTTTGTGAGCATTTTTTGCACATCCGAAATCGGTTCATTTCATAAAGCTTTATTCGGAACAATAAAATACATGTCCATAAAAGCACATACAGTTATGAAAACAAACATTTCATTAAAAAAACAAAACAAAAAAAAAACAAAGAAAAACACAAATATACATGATACTATAATTATCCAGTGCGGGATGGATAAATAATTTAAAACTCATTAATAAAACACATACTTTTCCTAACACCAATTGCCTTGAGTAGGAAAGTGCCCGTAAAAAAGCAAATGTCCGGGTGATGCATATTAAAAAGCAATTTCATAGATTCTATAATTGTTCTTACTCCAAATCTTTTTAGGATGGGCTTTAAATAGAACTTCCGCAATTCACTATACAAATGGCATGAAAAAAGAAAGTGCGTAGTGCTCTGTTCTGACTTGTTATCACAGGCACAGGGTCCCAAAGGACGTAATTTTATATTAGGACATGCAACCAGATGATGTACAATTCCCATCCTCATTCTGGTAAGTACATACTGATGTGAAGCTCTGGTCACCTGTGTCAAATAAGGGTGAAATCCAATAAACTAGTTCAAGCCATTGTACAAATTACAGGTAGAGAGATTAGATTCTTCCAGAACACGCCTCTCTGTACAGAAATTCAAAAACATGATTTTCATATTTGATTTGGAATTATCAGATGCACAATGCCAATCATTGATCACATTGTATCCAAAAACCTTTTGAAAATTGACAATAATATATTTAATCCAGGGGATCTTCAGGTGCTGGTCCAAAGTGAGACAATCCTCAATGATAGCTCTGTTCAGAGAGGTTCCTTCATTCAACCAAACAGATCGCCACAGTAATAAGGGTCTTAGATGATTAAATCGTTCAGAAAGTGGGACCCCGTTTCTTTATTAACCAGGATATTGGAAGTAGATTTGGGTAGACACAGGAGCCTTTTTAAAAAATTGTTCTCCTCTACCTGTAGGCACCCGGCAGAGGTCACCCCCCAAATTCCCGCCCCGTAAAGGGCCGCAGATAGACATTTTGATTGGTAAATTTTTAGCATGTCAGCTATGCGTCTATTTCCCAGTTTCTTAGCGAATACAAAAACCCCATTTGCACTTCTAATCATCTTTGTTTTAACCACTTTGTGTTCAATATTCCAGCTACCATTTTTTGCAAAATTAATCCCCAAATAGCAGAAATTGTCTACTTTTGAAACCTGTTCACCCTCAATAAAATAACTAGAGTTAACCTTCGTTTTTATCTTAGCTTGGCCTGAACATTCCATCACATAGGTTTTTGACATATTTATCACCAGTTTTCTGTTATTGATGAACTGGACAAACTTGTCAGGGATGGGGAATTCCTATAGCCCGACGCCCAGGACATATTGTTTGGGGTCAAGGGCAACAAGTTTTCATGTGTATTTTGTCCTTGGGACAAGTAGGCCCAACCCCCTACAGTACAAACCCTTTGGCTGCCAGTTTACAACACCACATTATAGATCAGCAAGGCATTGACTGCAGTTAAGGTAATATTTGTGTCCATGTAATAATGCTGTTCAAACTTGTATTTATGGTTCGTTAATGCAAAGCCTTAATTATTAGGGTGAGCACTTTCAGTAAATGTTGTAAGCTCAGATTGCACTACTAACAGTTGTTCAAGTGTAAAAACGTGTACACTCGTTTTCAATGTTTAGCAATACGTGGCTATGTATACTGCTCCCAGAATGCTCTCCGATTAGATGCAAATATTTGCAGAAGCTTGAAAGCAAGATTGAGGATTCTTTGCTTTCTAAATAAAATGTTCACAAAAAAAATGCAAAAAAATGTCACTAAACTACTGTCAAATTTTAGGTACCATTTCTTTGCAACATCATTTAGTAAAATGTGTTGATGTATGCAAGTTTTCCCCCAAAATATTTATATTGGAAAATCAGTGTAAACAGTTTTAATAAGATTATGAGAAACACAAATAAACAAGCATTGGCAAAGCCAGTAGGTCAGAAGTAGTTGGTCAGCCTTTTGGTTTTGTCAGTCCGTGACTAGTTTTGGCATGGTTTTTGTAACACCTTACTGGTGTGTTTGCTGCTGGGCCCTCACCATAAACATTGGCAAAACCAAAAATAGTATTGGTGTCAAAAAGCACACATTGTCACAGTAGTTCCTGGCACTGAACAAAACGAATGTGTGTTGATATGCTGCTTTTAAAAGAACAGAATCTGGTCACTCGCAGTGCAGCTAGAAGGAATAGAGAGAGAGAGAGAGAGGGGAAGAGAGAGAGGGGGAGAGAGAGAAAGAGAGGGAGAGAGAGGGGGGAGGAGAGAGAGGGAGAGAGAGAGGGAAGAGAGGGAGAGAGAGAGGGGGAGAGGGGAGGGGAAGAGAGGGAAGAGAGAGGGAGAGGGATAGAGAGGGAGAGAGAGAGGGAAGAGAGAGAGAGAGAGGGGGAGAGGAGAGAGCGAGGGGGAAGTGGGGGAGAGAGAGTGGGGGGAAGGGGGAGAGAGGGGGAAGGGAAGAGAGAGGGGGAGAGAGAGTGGGGGAGAGGGCAGGGGTAGAGGTAGAGGGGGAAGAATAAGCGAGAGGGTGAGAGAGAGAGAGGGGGAAGAGGGGGACAGAGATGGAGGGAGAGAGGGGGAGAGAGAGTGGAGGAGAGGGCAGGGGGAGAGGGCAGGACGAGAGGGGCGAAGAGAGGGAGAAGAGAGGGGGGAAGAATAAGAGAGAGGAGGAGAGGAAGGGGAGAGAGAGAGAGGGAGAGAGAGGGGGAAGTGTAAGAGAGGGGGAAGGTTAAGAGAGTGGGGGAGAGAGGAGGAAAGAGATGGAGGGAGGGAGGGTGAGTGGGGGGGAGAGAGGGTGGGGGAGAGGGTGGAGGAGAGGGCAGGGGGAGAGGGCAGGAAGAGAGGGCAGGGGGAGAGGGCAGGAAGAGAGGGCAGGGGGAGAGGGCAGGAAGAGAGGGCAGGGGGAGAGGGCAGGGGGAGAGGGCAGGAAGAGAGGGCAGGAAGAGAGGGGCAGAGGGGGTGGAGGGAGGAGAGAGGGGGAAAAGTAAGAGAGATGGGGAGAGAGGGAGAGGGGGAGATAGGGGAGAAGAGTAAGAGAGAGGGGGAGCAAGAGGGGGAAGAGGGCGAGGGAGAGGGTCATGGTTTACGCCAGACCTTATTAGGGGCCCAATTATTAAATAAAGTCTCAAAAGTGCACCCATAATATAATGATTGCTGCCATGATTTGTCACCACATTACATGGCACAAAAGGGACAAGTGGGTTCTGTTACAGGACAAGTAGATTTATGAAGCAAACAGCCCCATAGACAAGTAGATATTTTATCAAATTCCACACCCCTGCTTGTCCATCAACCGTTGGAGACCCAGGGGAGTCCTGGACAGTAGCACAGCATCGTCCGCATAGAGTAACACAGGGATGTTGAGGTTGTTAACTCTAGGGACGTCTGCCGTAACTGTTTGCAGGACCGAGTCCACTTCATTAATGAAGAGGGTAAAAAGCAGGGGTGCTAAAACACACCCCTGCCTAATTCCCCTCCCGATCCTAAACTTGCTTGTGCATTCCCCATTCGCCCCATACCGGACACTAGTACTGAGTTTTTCATACAGGCGAGCTAAAAAATAAACTATACAGCCCGGGGCACCCATATCGAGCAATTTAGCCCACAGTAAGGTGTGATCTACCATATCGAAAGCACTGCTTAAGTCGGCAAAGCATAAATACAATGACCCTTTTTTTGCCTGTGTGTATTTCCCGACCAAAAGTTCTAAATTTAAGCACTGCTCAATAGTACCACGTCCTTTTCTGAACCCAAACTGACTATTGGTTAAAATCTCATTCGTCTCTGCCCATTCCTCTAATCTGAATAATCGAACACGACTCATAACTTTTACTGATGAGTCCAGTAGGGATATTGGTCGGTAGTTTTTTGCTTCACTCCGATCTCCCTTCTTATAGATGGGGATTATAATTGATTCTGCCCAAGTAGATGGTATTTTTGAGCAGACAGCTGCATTAAAAATCTTAGCTAATAGGGGGCCCCAGATCTCCGGGGCGGTCTTATAAACATCTATAGGTACCCCATCGGGTCCTTGGGCCTTCCCTCCCTTACTAGCTCTTATGCTGACCATAACTTCCTCTACTGTAATATTTAGCGAAACTATAGGCCATCCTTTACTTTGTGAGGCTAAACTATTGTCAGAATCAAATATAGTTGAAAAATGTACGATCCATGACTCCATGCTCACATTAGAGGTGAGCACTGGGGCCACCTCGTCCATGAGGAATGGACTATTTACCGTAGACCAGAACAGGTTACAGTTCCTCTGTTCTGCCGCTTGGCTTAAATTGTCCCAAGCTTCCTGCTGTAGCTCAACCTTTCTGCGCTTAAGGACCAACTTAAAATCCTGCCTTAATTGGATCACTAAATCCTTATCTCTAGGTTTGGCTACTAAAGCTATTTTAAGATCTCTCCGGGCATTAGAACATGCGTGGTCAAACCAGCCCCTATTTTGTCTATCCGAGTGCCCAACACCTTTAGTAAACTTCTTGCTAATAATTAAACTAATTCTATCAAAATGGTCAATACTGGCAGCAACTGTCTCCCCCTGTTCGAGAATAGCCGAAATTTCCATCAAACAACTAGAGATGATAGAATTAGATGTTTCGTTCGCTTTTTCTCCCTTCCACCTCAACCTTACTCCATTAGTTCTGTGTGGTTCAATATTTACAATTGAACCCACGTTAGGAGTGGTGGTAGGTTTCCAAATTTTAACTTCAGTGGTTAGACAGTTATGATCGCTCAACATTATATCAACCACCTTGACCTCGGAGCACATGGGAATTAGGTTGGTCGACATGCATATAAAATCAATTACCGTATTGGCCCCCCTCCCTTTGAAAGTTGGGATACTTTCTTCCTGGTCATTCTTTTTATTTTCCATGATTTCCATGTCATAATCAATCAAAAAGTTATTCAGGGTTTCCCCATACAAATGATGAGGAAAATGAACTTCTTCATCCCCTGAATGATTATAGACACCACATAGATTCTGGGATGATAGGGGGCAAGTTGAAACATTAAAATCCCCCACAAAAATAAATTCAAAA
Source organism: Lissotriton helveticus (assembly GCF_964261635.1). Classification (NCBI taxonomy): domain Eukaryota; kingdom Metazoa; phylum Chordata; class Amphibia; order Caudata; family Salamandridae; genus Lissotriton; species Lissotriton helveticus. The sequence goes on from NC_136067.1 coordinate 1,839,329,153, forward strand.
ACACCATTAAAATTTTCTACCAGATTACATACTGCTTTGTGTAATTCATTTATAACTGTGTGCCTGGTAGCATCGAATATATTATTATAAAAGTTAATCAACAAAATATTTCTACCTGTGTCTTGTGCGAGCCAGAGGATTTGAGAATAGGCCCCCACTTTTACGTACTTTTTTACTACTACAGGTAACTTCACTGAAATCAAAACTAGCAGACCTCCTCTAGATCTGCCATGAGGTGAGGCCAATGCGGGAAGCTCATAGGAAACAAAGCCATCACTCCCCTTATATTCTCTACACCATGTTTCCTGTAAACAAATAATATCAAATAAGCCAATAAAATCTTTCCAACCCAACACTTCTTCTTTGGCCATCAAACCTGCAATGTTCCAGCTAGCAATATAACATGTTGCCTTGGCCCTTTCTTGGCTAACATTAGGCATTTCATCAAAAATTACGGACACGTTATCATTTACATTAAAAGGCTCTATGATAGACTCTAAATGCTCCTCTACACCCCCTTTAGACAAACAATTCATATTCACAGTGTTGATCATATCGAATTACGGACAATTTAGACTCTCCGGTATCATCCATCTCTGGAACTAAGTTACTCTTAAGTCAATCATTTTGATCCAGGAAACTCAGTGACTGGAACCTATTCTGTGTTGGGACTTGGTAAAACATCCCATTAACTGGTGACATGACACTATTGCATATTGATGGGGAATTAGACGCATATGTTATAAATCTATTCCCACCATAAACAGGGTTCGGCATATGCATATGCATGGGCGTAACAGATGGGCCATCCTGGGAACTGAAACAAAAGGTATTTGGCCCTGATCTGTTTGCAATAGAGTTAGAATTAATGTTATTCGGGGGCCCCTCCCAACTATTTGCTGAGTGCAACCTATTTAAATGGTTGTAGAAAAATCCCAGTGGCCTTGCAACGACATCTGTCTCTGACTGCGTGATTGAGGCCGCTCTAAGTAGGACCGTCGCAACGTGTTGCGGATGTTTAAAGTTAATAATCACGCAGTCACCCCCACAGGTTTTTCTGGTGTTCCCTATCCAGTTGACTCTTCTGATAGAGATAATCTGATCAGAGTATCCAACTGGATAACCACAGTGTCGACTTAACCAAGAGACAGCTTTGTTTTTAATGAATCCGCTGACTCCTGGGTATAAGGGGCCTGTGTGATAGGTGGGACATTAGTTAGAACTACAACAAATGGTACGCATTCAGGTGGAAGGTCTACTGGGCGTTTGTTTGTTCTTACTGAACCCCTATTTGTTCCCCCTGTAACAACTGCAGGAATTGTCACAGCTGGTGCTAAACCATTCTTCTCCCCTTTTGAAGTTGAAGTTGATCTTTCAACTTGGTTCGAATTAACCTGTCCATCACTAGATGTTCCTGCTCTCTGCTGCTGCTGAGATGGTCTACCCTTATCCTGATTGACAGGGGGTGTCGCTACAGGTCGTTCTTTGGGGAGTTGCTTCCCAGTGGTAACATTAGCAGGGGGACTATTTATGTTTCGTGGTAAGGCCCTTTCCTGTGTTGATACTAAGATTGGAGGTGTTATCTCTTTAATCGTTAACACGGTTTTATCCAAGATGACAGAGTGCTGGTCAACCGCGTCCCTTAATCTTAGAACTTCACCACACAAACCCTCAATTTTTACAAGCAATGGCTCAATTATCCTTTTAAGTTTGTCATCAATAGTGTCTATCAACAGATCTAATTGGTCTGGGTCCATCGAGACGCAGCTTTCTTTGATTAGTGTCCCTATTTCCTCTGTATTATCCTTGTGAGTTAAGTCCTTTTTGTGTTTTCTGCCAGAGTGATGATTTCCCCTTTTGGGAGCCGTTTTCCTACAGGCTCTCATTAATCTTGTGGCCCTCAATGGTTGTTGAGGGGTACCCTCACAAGTGTCACCCAGATCATCTTCCGCAGTAGTCGCATTGGTGGCTGCCTCAATAGGGTCTACTATATTATCCACCTCAATTACTGTAATGTTATCACTGGGTATACTAGTATCCACATTGTTAAGATCCAGTGGTGCGACCAATGGGGAGTCTTGCAAAGTACTTTTCCCTAAGGATTTCCTCCTGTCCGTATTGATTCTATTGACTACCTTCAATAGATAGTTGTCAGGAAGAGTGGATTGAATGGACATGTTGGGTGGTGACTCAGGAGACAGTCAATGATAAATAAATAAAATGAAATGAAAATAAAATCGCTCTATACCACTTGGATGTACTCACAAGTAGAGATAAGGGGGGTGGCCCGTCCCGTCCCTGGTCATCCCCGGACGGCCACAGACGGCCCGCCCTCTGCCCGGGCTCAGCCCGCGCGCGTCCCGCGACGCGGAGGGAGCGTCCAGTTTAAGTAGCGCCTCCGGGCGCGCAGTGGCAGGAAGTGGCCGGAAGTGGTCGCACTGCCCTCTGGGAGCTGTAGTCTCCAGCCGCCACCAGCCGCGAGGAGTGGAAACGCGGCAGCGGCGAGACCAACAGCGTCAGGGCCCCAGGAGCAGGAAGGCGTAAATCGGTTCATTTTGCCTATCTTAAAAGGCAAAGGTTTTATACAGGCCAGACCTGCTTTTATATATTTGCAAATGTTGACCAATGTTTAGGAAATCTTTAGCATAGCTAGCTTTTTGACCGCAGCAGTCAGAACACGTAAAAAAAGGATTGCCATTAATCAGTATATTTTAAATTAAATGAAATGTATTGTGATGATTCAGATTCAGATTTCTTTGTATTTTGTGACTGAGTTTTTTGTAATATTTTTAAGGGAAATTTTATTGTGTGATTTTAATGTAGTATGCTTTTATGGTTTTAAATAACCGTATAAAGTGAATTTGACTGAGTAACATGTTTCAAGGAGTGTCCAATGTAGTTGTATTTCAAGATGACATATTAATTCACACTGTTTCAGAGGAAAAATATAACAATGTAGTCGAACAAGTTCTTTCAGTTTTGTGAAGTCATTGAGTCACTGTCAGGGAGGATGAATGCATTTTTGCAGTGAATGAGATTGAATAATTGGGTCATGTACTCTCTAAAGATGCTACAAAACTAAAGTATTGTTGATGGTATCATTAATGCTCCACATCCTGTTGATAAGGATCAATTACGATCCTCCATCGGTTTGTATGAATTTGATCCAAAATGTATTAAAAAAATTGCTAGTCTCACGAAATGCTTTAGGAGTTTGTTATAAAAAGGAACTAATTTTGTTTGGACATATACTTGTCGAGCATTTTCAACTTATCAAAGAAAGTATCTTGTCTGCTCCGGCACTTCAATTATATGTTGATGGTCGCAATACTTATGTCACTGTCGATGCTAGTTCATATGGCATGGGTGTTGTACAGTTACAGATTGTAGGTAACAATGAGGTAACAATTGGGTTTTCATCAAGAAGAATAAAAGATGGCATTCTGGATTTTTTGGGAAGGGGAACATGGCGGCCGTCAGGTAGTTCCGGACGTGAGCTCCATTACACTGGTGGAAGAATGGACTGAAAACTAACCTCTGCCTTCTGAGTGAGGCGTACGGCGATCTTGTGCAGTCTAGGGCGTGCTCCTCCTGTTTTGACCGGGCGTTTGCTGTTGGTTTTTGCGCCTCACGGGGGGTGGCTTCCTTCGCTAGTTTTGTCTGTCTGCTTCCCGCAGCGTTTCGGCCGCGGTGGGGCGCTGCGTGTAGGGGGAGGCAGGGGAGTCGAGGAGCTGGGGCTTGGTTGCTCCCGCGATGGGGCTGCTCGCCACTAGCATCCTGTTGGTTCCCCAAAGACAGCGTCTCAGCCGCGACACCGTGTGTGGGCGAACGCAGCTAGTCGGCTCAGTCATGGGTCCGCTCGCTGCCGCAACAATCGGTTTTAGAGGCAGCAGGGGTGGAGGGTGCTGTCTGACTTGTGCTCCTGAGTGCAGTTCACCATATTTTGGAAGATTCACGTGCCATACAGCTGAAGAAACCCAGAGAAGGAGAAAAGCCAACAAATTCTCCTCAGAACCCCTGATGACTCCGGTAAGAAGGGGTAAAGATCATAAACCTAAATATAAAACGGCTCTGAATGTTGTTTCCAATGGCATAACTGATAGCTCAGTTGACAGATATACTTTAAGGAGCAGGGAGGTAAAGGCTCAAAACACTGTATCACTACTGTCTCCTCAAAAAGACCAGAACGAGGGTGGACTTAGTTGCACTCAATTAGCCTCCCTAGATAAGGCAATAAAGGGCTCCTCGATAATTAGACAGACTCAGGGACCACGGTTGGAGGCAAGGAAAAAGCGAAACAAGAAAAATGCGGATTGTGTAAAAATTACACCTTCACTTCGTTCATACTTTAAAGTTCAAACTCAAATTGTTCATTTAACCCCTCCTCTTTCCCTCACTACAACATCTACTATTACATCCGCATCTGTATCCGCATCTGTAGCCTCAGCTGAGATCGAAATCCATATTCTATAGTCCCTACGCAAGTCATGGATGGTACTGGTACCATTAAAAGTATGGACAGTGCATTGTTTCTGGCAAATAGGTTTGGCCCCTAGCAGCTATAACCGAAAGAGAAATTGGCGCACAAGCTGAGACAAATCCAGTTTACATCACTAACGGGTCTTCGAAAGCAACTTCTGCTGTGGCGATAATATCAGACCAGCCAGAACAATCTACCCAACCAGGCATAGAGAAACTTATATCTACTCTACTAACAGAAGTTGGAAAAAGTTTGCCATTTCAGAGACAAACCAACAAAAGATTCAATACACTTGTGAAACACTAGAAAACAAGATTAATAGCTTGATGGATAGAGTTGGACTAATTGAGAGTTCCTTGGAAGAACTCTCAAAAAAAGTCGATGTAAACAAGAACGAGATCGCTAAACTGAAGGAAAATGATAAAGAATTGCGGAATAAGCTGGAGGTCCTTGAAAACAATGCCAGGAGAAATTACATTACGATTTTGAATGTCCCAGAGGGTCTGGAAGGGGAGGATACAAAGGGGTTTACAACCAAACTTCTGAGAGAATTCAACATGGATATCGATGAGTTTGCTCTAGAAGAGGACATTCAGAGAGTCCACCGAGATCCCTACCTCAAGAGACCAGGGGAAAAAAAACATAGGAAAATACTGGTTAACTTTAAATCTTATTCCCTGAAAGAGAGAATTCTATCAGGAGGTCTTAAAGCAAATATATACAAGAAGGGTGAATGGTCGTTTAAAGTGAGATCAGACATTTCTCGCACAACTCAAGATAAGCAATGGGAGATGGGGAAGTTTATTCCAGAGCTGAGGGGATTGGGTGCCACTGCCGACCTACGTTTCCCAGCCTCCCTCAAAGTGATGTGGGACAAAAAAAATGCATAACTTCAGGGATCCAACCGAAGTCTGCAAGTTTATTTAACAAATTAAGGCACAACGTAAATAAACACTACACCTTCTCCCGCCTGTGGCAATGGAGCTTAAATACGAGTTAATCCATACAGACACCTCTAGTAGTATTAGGAGAGTTCCCTGGGGTGGGAAGGGGGGAAGGGAGGGTCACTGGCAAAATATCAAACAAACAAAAAAATGACTTAATTGCACGTATAGGGTGGGAGAGCATAAGGGTAAAAAAAGAAAAAAAACGCATTAGTCGAAATGATTCAGACAAAACCTGGCACAGTCCAGCTCTTTTAAAGAGCCATAAATACCTGAAATACACTAAACTTCTGGAGTCATATGGCCAATTTAGATAGACCAATTTTTTTTTTTTTTATCATGGAACGTTAACGGTCTCAGAGTAGTCTCACGGAGGAAAAAGATTTTAGATTTTTTTACTTTCGGATAGCGAAGTGAATATAATACAAGAGTCTCACCTACTGGGAGACGAGTGATCCGACATACTTAAATCACAAAAATGGGTAGAACATTATGTGTGCAGAACCCAAACCTGTCCGACTAAGGGAGTTGCACTACTTTTTAAAAAATCGATTCAAGTTATTTTGGGGGAAATGGAGGGCTGACCCTCTCGGCAGATGGGCAATAGTTAATGTTAAAATACAGGGTTGTTGGCTGACTTTCGTGGGGTACTACGGACCCAATATAGACAACCCCCCCTTCGCTATAGCCACTAGTGTTGAATTTGATAGACATCATATCCCCCAATATACACGGTGGCAATTTTAATGTGGTTTTAGATTTAACTCAAGACACTACATCTAAAAGAAGTGCAGCGACTCATGTGATGAGGAGTATCCTAAAACAACTAATGTTTGATTTAGGCCTCATAGATATATGGGGGTCGATGAGAGCCAAGGCTTGGACAGGTGGGGGAGCCTTCCATTTTCACAACAAAAAGTATGGCCATCGATCAGGATCAAATTTTTTTTTCCTCATAGATAACTATATTAATAAAATCACTAATAAAGTTACTCACGCCCCTGAACACTTCTCTGATCATTCAGCAGTTATTCTAGAGGTTACGCTAAAAACAAGGCCACGCTCTAGTAGGTGGACAGTAAATAGATCCCTATTTTTTGATCACGGGATAGTAGAACAATTAAAAATCGCCACAAATGAATTTAGATTCGGCTCCACTCGAGATCGTTTGGGATACCTATAAGGCCTATTTAAGAGGAATGGTAATGTCCCTATCGTCTGAGCACAATAAAAAAGTTAAGGCTGAGATAAATAAATCAGAAAATGCAATTCAAAGTTCACAAGCACAAATTGAACAAAACTTAGGTGATTTAAATATGGCACAGTTAAAGAAAGAGTTGCAAGAGGCAAAATCAGAGTTAGCTGACTATCTTGAGACAATTATAAAGAAAAAATGGGAAGCTAGCAAAATGTCGAACCATGATTATGGAGAGGGATGTGGTAAATTGCAGGCATGGAAGGCCAAAGCCAATCAGACAAGAAATCAAATCAGAGGCCTTAGATGCCAAACCTCAAGTGACCTAATCTCCAATGAAGAAGAGATTAAGGATGCATTTGTCTCTTTTTTCCAAGACCTTTATAAGGAAGATGCTAAAGCAGACTGTTGGACCTGGGGTTACCAGTCCACATAGGATAGCCTGGCACAGAGTAGGAATGACTATTCTCCAAGGCCAATTGTGTTATTCTTGCATCACACATTCTTAGGCTCTAAATGATCTGCATAAAAGGAGCACCCCCCCCCCCCCTTCAACCAATGCTTTCTTATCCCCGGAACAACCCTGTTACCCTGGCTTCCATTAGCTGGTAATTGAACCTCCATTCAGAAATCTCTCTCCCACAGGCGACTTTACCCAACAAGGAAGGTACTGAGGTAAATGAGTCACGTACTTATGGGTTAATGTCCGTGGCGCAGATTATCAGATGGAAGATATCCCAAAGCCTGGGTGTTACTTCATAGCCAGTACGCTGCCCCCGCTTAAGGCCCAATTTCGTTCTTCTCCTCCCGCCAGACTAAAGTCCCCAGCTAACTTTTTCCTTGTAGTTCTGTCAGTCCGCTTTCAGTTTGTGCCCGCTCTGTTATCTGAGGACCGGGGAAGGCTCCGCTACCAGCTGAATCTGCTCGCCTTACTGGTCGGAACAAAACCTTGCCGCTTACACTCTGCTGGTCTTAGGGGCGTCAGTCAGCTCTTCCGGAGTTCTCTCCTTGCCGACTCCACACGCCCAGAGGTCTCCGCCCACGGCCAGCCTCCTTCAGCTCCTCCCCGCCTCTTCCGTCAACACAGCGCTCTTGCCGGCGGAGTTCTCACAGCTTCCGCCGCTCCTCATCGGTGCCTGCCGGACCCCCCCTTTCCTCGCTACCACAGCTGAAGGAGCTTGTGTCAGGGACACTCCTGCGAAGGAAAGGATCACGGCTAAAAACAGTGGGCGCCTCTCTCGCGGCTCTCCAGAGCCCTCACAGTGAGTTCTGCTTTCCGCTTCGGGTTTCCCACAGGGACCTGGGCTCCGAGCAGGTTACTTAGGGCTCGCAGCACTGCTAGCTAGTACACTGCAGGCGGAGGTTGGGAATAGTCAAATTACACCGCTATTCTTAGTGTCTTTATAGGATCAGTTGCTCCCGCGTCCGTGTTCCGCAGTCCAGCTACCTACAGCTTCTCCAGTAGTAGCTCCGGGACGTTTTATCAGGGGCACTAAAAAGGCTTAGAGAGCTAGTGGTAATCCAGCGATGGCAGGGTTAAGTCAATAGGTAGGGGGTCACGTCATTAAAGAGGGGCAGCCGACCCAGGGGACTATCTACCCTCACTCAGTGCGCCTTCCTCCCCACAATATCGCCTCACTCCTCGCCAAGTTCAACTCAAGCTCTCTGGTCATTCTAAAATGGCCGCCCTGGTTCTGTCCTTTTATAGCCTGGGCTCTGGTTGCTAGAACTAGCTGGAAGGTTCTAGAGCCTTCCCAATGTTTTCTTATGGCTAAGGATCCTGAGGTAAAATGTTGACAGTTGCAAGCCTCCATTTTGTGTCTCCCTACTCTCCATTTTAAAGGAGCACCTGTGCCTCAGGATGTTGTAGGCGTAATGAGGCACCCAAAGTCCTAAGGACAACACCAAAAATTTGAGTGGACACAAAAACAAACAAAGGTTAGGAGGCAGAAAGGGGACAAAATAAATAAATAATTAGGAGGGACCACCCAAAGGGCTGACAGGTCTAACACGCGTCCCCACCCAGCTGAAAGTGGGGAGAGCTAGCCAACCCCTTGGGAGTTCTCATCACTAAGGCGGAAATGCCTAGAGAGACCGTCTGCGTTGGCGTGGTCCACTCCAGGCCGATGTTCCACCCGGAAGGGAGATGGACCATCTCAACAACTTGGGATTCTCGCCCTTCATTTGCATCAGCCAACGAAGGGGGCGGTGGTCCGTTTGTACAAGGAAGTGCGAGCCAAACAGATATGGCCACAGCTTCTTCAGAGCCCATACCACCGCAAAGGCTTCCCGCTCAATCGCACTCCACCTCTGTTCCCGGGGAAGCAATCTCCTTGAGAGGAAGACAACAGGTTGGTCCAGGCCCTCTTCATTGAGTTGCAATAACACTGCCCCAATGCCATGCTCCGATGCATCTGTTTGTACGATAAACTCCATGGCAAAATCAGGGGCCTTCAAGACAGGAGCTGCACACATTGCTTGTTTCAGAGTGTCAAAGGCTCGCTGACACGCCTCAGTCCAGACTACCCATCGAGGTCGTTTCTTGGATGTGAGTTCAGTTAGGGGTGCCATACCCCTTCACAAAGCGACGGTAGTATCCTGTGAGGCCCAGGAAAGCTCTGACCTCAGTTTGGGTCTTGGGGGGGCTCCCAGGCCATGATAGCCTCAATCTTAGCCTGGAGGGGCTGCACCGTTCCCCTGCCCACCAAGTGGCCTAGGTACACCACCGACCGCCGCCCGATCTGGCATTTGCTGGCCTTAATTGTCAAGCCAGCCTGTTTCAGGGCTTGGAGAACAGCCTGTAGGTGACACAAGTGGTCCTCCCAGCTGCTGCTGAAGACGGCAATGTCATCTAGATAAGCAGCCGAGAAAGCCTCCATCCCGGAGAGGACCTTGTTCACCAGCCGCTGAAATGTGACAGGAGCGTTCTTGAGCCCAAAGGGCATCACACAGAACTGGTAGTGGCCCTCAGGCGTGGAGAAGGCTGACCTTTCCCTTGCTCCATCTGTAAGGGAGATCTGCCAGTACCCTGATGTGAGGTCAAAATTACTCAGATATTGGGCAGCTCCCAGCCGGTCAATGAGCTCATCCGCCCTAGGGATTGGATGAGCGTCCGTCTTTGTCACGGAATTCAGTCCCCGGTAATCCACACAGAACCTGAGTTCTGGAATGGTGCCCGGTGGGGCAGCTTTTGGTACCAGAACCACCGGACTGGACCAGGGGCTACTTGAAGGTTCAATCACTCCTAGCTCCAGCATCTTAGTGACTTCACTGTGGATGCTGGCCTTCACCTTATCTGACAGCCGGTAGGTCTTAGACTTCACAGGTGGGCTGTCTCCTGTGTCCACGTCATGGGTACACAGGTGGGTCCTTCCCGGGATAAGGGAGAACAGCGAGGAATACTGCTCCAGGACCTGTTGGCAGTCCCTCTGCTGTTCAGGAGTTAGGGATGGGGAGAGAATCACCCCCTCCACCGACCCATCCTTTTCTTGAGACGAAAATAGATCAGGGAGAGGCTCACTTTCCTCTTCCTCTGCTCCATCAGTCACCATCATCAAGATGACCTCGGGCCTCTCATGGTGGGGGTTAAGGCGGTTGGCATGGAGCACCCGATGGGGCTGACTCGGGGTCTTAAGGTCCACTAAGTAAGTGGCCTTACCCTTCTTCTCAATCACCTCAAAGGGGCCTGTCCAGCGATCCTGGAGGGCACTAAGCTCTCCAGGCTCCATCACCCACACTTTCTGGCCAGGCTCCAACTCCACCGGGTGAGCATTGTGGTCATACCACTCTTTCATAACTGCCTGGCTGGCTTCCAAGTTGTCAGAAGCTTGCTTCCACAACTTAGCCATTTGGTTCCGGAAGGCCCACCACATCCTGGGGAAGCTTCCTGGGAGTCTTTTCCCATCCGTCTTTCATCAGGCTGAGAGGTCCTCGGACAGGGTGCCCATACAGAAGTTCGAAGGGGCTGAAGCCCACTCCTTTCTGTGGCACTTCCCTGTATGACAGGGTAGGAGGATGTCCCATTTCCTCCGCAGGCTCTCAGGCAGACTTCTGATCATGCCCTTCAAGGTTTTATTGAACCTTTCCACCAGACCATTGGTCTGGGGGTGGTAAGGGGTGGAGAACCGGTAAGTAACCCCACTCTCCTTCCACTTAGCCCGCATGTAGGCTGACATGAAGTTGGCCCCCCTGTCGGACACAACTTCCTTGGGGAAACCCACTCGGGTAAAAATCCCCATCAGGGCCCTAGCCACCGCAGGTGCAGTAACGGTCCTCAAAGGAATTGCCTCTGGGTACCGAGTGGCGTGATCCACCAGAACCAGGATAAACCTGTGACCAGCTGAAGTGGGTGGATCCAATGGCCCAACAATGTCGCTGCCCACCCTTTCAAAGGGGGTACTAACGACAGGTAGTGGTTCCTGGGGAGCTTTCAGCTTAACCCCTGTCTTCCCACTAGCTTGGCAAGACACACACGTCCTACAGTAGGTGTCGGACGCCACCCTCATTTGAGGCCAGTAAAAATGGGGGACAAGCCGGGCAAGGTCTTGTCCTGACCCAGGGTCCTGCCAAGGGTATTTCGTGAGCCAGTTCTAGGAGAAAGGCTCGGTAACGTTGGGGGACTACCAAGGCCCGTGATGATCCGTGCACTGGTGCCTTGGGTTCACTGTAGAGAAGACCATCCTCCCAGTAAATGTGGAAGTTCCCTGCAATGTTACCTGCTGCCTGGGCTTCGGCCTGTCGCCTCAGACCCTCAAGGGTAGGGCACTCCTTCTGGCCCTGACAGAACTCATCCCTGGTAGCCCCCCCCCCCCTCCACACGCCATTCGGCAGGGATAGGTAGGTTCTCCAGGGTGACAATATCCCCCTCCGTGGACTCCGGGTCCACCACCACAGGTGGCCCATCCATCTCACGGGGTGTGGATACCAAGGCAGGGGTCTCCTGTCCCCGGATCTTCCCCTTTTTGGCAGCTGGCTGTGCCTTTGTTCCAGGCTCCAGCCCTGGCGAACTCTCCCTCCGGGTAGTCGTAGACCTTGTGCTGGCACAGGTCCAGTCAGGTGTACCCAGCATCTCTGAGTGAGTCCGGTATTCCACCTCCTTCCAAGCATTGTGCTCCATATCATTCCCCAACAGACAATCGACCGGCACGGCAGGGCTTACGGCAACTCGAAGAGGACCTGCGACCCCTTCCCACTCAAAGGGAACTTCGGCCACAGGGTAGTGGCCTATTCTGCCGTCAGCCATCGCGGTGGGGTGGAGTACGTTTGGGATCACCTGCTCTGAGGACACCCAGATGACTCCTTACCATAGTCATGCTGGCACCTGTGTCCTTCAGAGCTTCACCTCTTTGGCCATTGATGGTGACCCACTGCACATACTTGGTGGTATTTGGGAGCACCTGGATCTTGGGAACCATCTCTTTGTCTCCCAGGGACACTAAGGTGATACCCGCCCACTCCCCTCCCTTATCCAAGGGCAACTCCTCCCCGAGCACTACACTAGCCACTCCCGGGGTTTTTCCTCCAGTGGGAGGGGGTGGTCTCTTTGGGCATTTGACATCTCCTTTATAGTGCCCAACCCCACCACACTCATAACAGAGGACAACCCTTGGCTGCTGACTATGGTCAGGATGAGGGTTTTTCTGTGGGTTGGCCCTCGGAGTGAAACCTGATCCCTTTCCTTGGAAACTGTTTTGGGGGCCTTTTGAGAACTCCCTCTTTTTGTCTCCCCCCCTCTTTCTTCTGGGGAGCGCCCTGGCCAGTCCTTTGGGAATCCCCTCCAGTCCCCTTTGAGGACACCCGGGTACTAGCCCAGATGTCCGCCTCCTCAGCAAACTTCCTGGGACTGGTCAGCTTGCTGTCCACCAGGTGTTGACGCAGCTCTGGAAAACATTTCTTGAGTAGGTGCTCCTTTAAGATTAGTAAAAAGTTACAGGAGTGTGACCCATATACCAAATCGGGACTGAGTAAGGAAGGTGCAACAAAAGAACAATGTCCCAACAGGTAATAGTATTTAGTCAGTTAATTATGCATGCATACAGCATTACAGGCACGAAAAAAGGAGACCACTCGTTGAATTGATTTAAGATTATTAATCATCTTATGTTTGTAAACCATTAATTCATGGTCAGACATATACAGTTTAAGGCGGCACTGCATAAAACAAATTTGTGACAACCATAATGCACTTGGTGCTCAAAAACGTGTCTGTGGTAAACGTGGCGACGCAAGTGAAGGGGTGAACAGCAAGGACGGCGCACAAAGAACAAGGTGCAAATATTGTACAGTGAGTAGCTCAAGTATTGTGACAAAGTGGTATCACATTATACACGATTTTTTCAATTGATATTGAGCCACATTGGAGAGGTACGCCTGTTAATATGCTGTTAAGTCGACGGCGTTTCGATCCTCAGTGAGTTGGGATCGTCTTCAGGACTAGGTTGTCTGAATAAGGGAGTGCTGCAAGGGAAAGGGAAACAGTCGGGGGGGGGGGGTTGTGAGTACAGGGAAGCAGGCTAAGGAAGCTCAGGCTGGGGTGGTGGGCAATTACCTGAGGTGGGGACAACCCAGAGCAGAAGTCTTCTGAGAGTGGACGTCAGGTCTGCACGGGGGCACTATAATCAAGAAAGTGGGAACAATCAGGCAAGACTAGTGATAGCAGAGTCCCTAGAAAAGGAGACAAAGCAAAAATGGCAGGAGATACTAACGGGAATTGCACGTTGGAGGGCCGTCTTCGATCAGCCGTTGGCCGGGCACGGGTCCTGCGGAAAGGGAAAGACAGGCATGGGGCGATCAGAGATGGCCGGGATGGATGAAACCACCACCAAAGCATTCAAGTATGTCCGGGTGGGTGATCAGGATAGACATACCTTACTTGATCAGCGTGCCGCGAGGGAATGAATCCGATGGTGTAGTGTCCGCATACACTCACAGAGTAAAGAAGGTTACTTCCGCATAGGGGCGGGGTTACGTTAAGTAACGGGAAAGTGGGGGGGGTGGACTCAGTGACATCAGAGTCGAGGGGTGGGGCTATAGATATGTCAGAGTCATTAACACATTATCTTAAGGATCCAGGATGACATTCGTTTCGGTACCAATTAATACACAGCTTAGCAGTTAGAACAATTAGATACATATCAAAACTGACCAAACACATGAAAACAGTGGCTTATTGGGAATGAAAACTGTGGTCAACAATTAGTGATCAAATTGAGACAACTTAGATTCATGAGAAACGATAAGGATCAGAAGGCTAATGGCAAGAGGGTCTTAAGTGACAGGTGGGGTGTACAGCCAGACTAGGTTGTTACAGTACTGTTCCACTCGTCAATTGTATTGAGCCCTTGGTTAACAGAGTCACAGATGGTCATCCATTTGCATTCTGCTTTGTTAAGGAGGAATTTGATGTCTCCTCCGCGGACAGGTAAGTCGGTTTTTCGATGACTTGCCAGAGAATGTCAGGGTCCAGATGTTCAAGTTCCAGGTAGTGTGCAACAAATGGTGCTGTCAGAGTCTTGCAGTTAATTCTACTTTTGTGCTGGATGATACGTTGTTTAATCATCTGTGTCGTCTGGCCGATGTAGATAAGGTTGCATGGGCATTTGATTGCATAGATGACGTTTTGCGACCTACAATTCGTATGATTCTTGAGTTTGTGAGAGCGACCTTTGAAAATGAATTCTTTGGTATTGACAGTCAAGTTGCACACGCTGCAGTTCTGGCATCTGTAGTGTCCCACGATGGGGTCAAGATCCCAGGCTGCAGTTATAGTGTTTCTTTCCTGGACGATTTGTGGCCATGTGATGGCATGTACTAAGTGACTCGCCAGGCTACTGCCACGTTGGAATGAGAACAGTGGAGCCTCGTGGAATAGTTCTTGCGAGCCGAGGAGGGACCAGTTCTTTTTGATAATTTTACTGATTTTGTTGCTGTGTGGGTTGAATTTAGAAACAAAGGGTATCCTGGTCATGGACTTCTTAGGTTGGGGGCTGAGGAGAAGGTTCCGGTGACAGTACCAGGCTCTTTTCCTAGCTCTGTTAACCAAGCGTCAGGGGTAGCCTCGATGTATCAGTTTCTTGGAGAGAATGTCTGCCTCTTTGAAATAATCCTTTCGCCATTTGCAGTTGCGGCGAATCCGCAGAAACTGGCCATACGGGAGTCCATCTCGTAGGCCCGTGGATGGTAGCTGGAGTAAAGAAGTAGAGTATTTTTCTCCGTCGGTTTTCGATACAGGGTAGTTCCTAATTGTCCCTCCTCTGCATGGATGGTGACGTCCAGAAATGGAAGATCATTGATTCTGCATTCGCTGGTGAATTTAAGGTGTTCCTGTGAGCGATTCAACCAGTCAATGAAGGGGTCCAGTGTTTCAGTAGTACCATTCCACAGGAGTAGCACGTCGTCTATGTATCTTCGCCACAAGTTGATGTTTTGAAAAAAGGGGTTAATAGGTGTAAGAATGAGGGTTTTCTCCAGATTGTGCACAAACAAAATGGCAAAATTGGGGGCAAAGCAGGCGCCCATCGAGACACCCTTAACTTGTAGGTAATATGTGTCTCGATAGAGAAAGTAGTTGTTCTGGAGTGCTGGGCGAAGAAGGTTCATGATAAAGTCAGATGGAATCCGAGTGGGTTGGGGTCTGGATTGGAGGAGAGTTTAGATGACTTGCAGGCCTTGATCATGGGGTATGTTTGTGTAAAGGGATTTAATATCCAGTCTTGCCATCACTTGAGTGGTTGTGTCAAAGGGTAGATCCTCAATTGTATTTATTAGATCCATCGTGTCCCGGATGTAAGTGTCTGTGTCGGGGACAAATTGTTTTATGATGGGCCTGCCAGGGGGGTCGTGATTGTTCTTATGGTTCATAAGAACAATCACGACCCCCCTGGCAGGCCCATTGTGTCTGGGTGTGGCTCGATTTTGGAACCCCTGGGAAAATACATAGATTCCATCATAAAACAATTCGAAGCAATTATAAATATAAACATAGCAGTTGCCCAGGTGAAGCTCCACTAAAGTAAAGTGGAAATGATCCTAACTTCTTGGACTTGGCGAATGTAAAGTAAATACGTTTCCTCTAATATTCTACATTGAAAAATTATCTGAAATGGTGCTGTGTGAGTGGTCGTATGAGAGATTTATGGGGGTGTGAGTGGGTGCTGATTGGTGTGTGGATGATGTCATTGGTGAGGTCACTGACCCTGTCATGAGTGATGTAATATTTGAGGTCATAAGCAGTGCATTGTGGTGGTGTAAGTTATAGTTAGTTCAGGTAACTATAACTGCTGAATTAATATGGTTTTGTATGAGTGAAATCTGAGCCTAACTATAACGTCCCTGTACACTTTGTTTTTTTCAGTTAATTATACGTATATATACATATATATATATATATATATATATATATATATATATATTCCGTCCCAACCTCCTTAGTTCACGAAGATTAGACGGACACCAGGGAGTCGTTGCAAAAGGTTTATTTCAGTCACACAGCAACGCGTTTCAGCTTTACGCCTTGTTCACGCTAGGTGACAGGCAGTTTTTCCACATTTTTATGAAGTTTTTTTCTCTCAATTGAGTGAACATAAAATACAAACAATGTGACTCGTGATTTGATAGAACAGCGGCGGCCATCTTATCATGGTTAAATGCAGATATACGTATAATACCTTTTCACGCAAAACATTCATATCAAAGCCAAAGCTGAAACGCGTTGCTGTGTGACTGAAATAAACCTTTTGCAACGATTCCCTGGTGTCCGTCTAATCTTCGTGAACTAAGGAGGTTGGGACGTAAATAAAACAGGGTGCCAGTACCCTGCAGACGGACCGCCCTGCTTGGATAGCTTCTCCTAAACCGGAATCTTTGTGGGATATATATATATATATATATACATTAGATTGGTTTTGGGTATGTATGGGTATAGGGAGATATGGGTTGTTTTAAGATTTAGGGGTGGGTAAGAGTATTGGGTTGTAAGGGTGTTTTGAGGGTTAAGATGTTGGTAGAGGTATAGGTGGGTAAGAGTATTTTTAGGGTTTTGGGTTGTAAGAGTGTTTTTAGGGTTTAGGGTTGGGTAAGTATATTGAGTCAAAGGTATTTTAGGGGTTAGAGGTCGGTAGGGGCATATGGTAGTAAAACATTTTTAGGGTTTTGGGTGTGTAGGGGAATGGGGTGGCAACAGTTTTTTGGGGTTTAGGGGTTGGTAGGGGTATAGGGTGTTAAGGGTATGTTCGAGGCATGTGCACTGTAGATCACATGCTTTGCATACTCCTGCCATCTAGTGTTGGGTCCGGATGTTTGCAGTTTGTTTTTCTTCGAAGAAGTCTTTTCCAGTCACGAGGTAGGTGACTCCTCCTTTCGGTGATAGTGCACATGGCCATCGACTCCATTTTTAAATTGTTTTTTTCCCGTCCTCTGGTCCGGACGTGAATTGCTGCGCTCCGGTGCGACAGTGTTTCTTCGGTTTCCCTCGGTGCTCAAGATTCTCACCCTCGACATTATCGTTTTCGATCACGTATCCCATTCTCTGCGTATCGTATTTACTTCTAAACAACCATCTTTCAATCGGGAAGCTCATGGTAGGCTGTTGTGCATACCCACATCGCTCTGCCTCGCATTCAATAGAACAGACTCCATTGAAATTCTGCCCTTGGTGCCACAAGAAGTTCCTCCAACCGACTCACACAAAGTGTGCCACCCGTGCTTGACTCTGGAGCACAGAGAACAAGACTGCGAGGCGTGCAAGGCTTTCTGCTCCAAGAAAATGACATGCAGGGCCAACGCGCAAGTTCTATTGCGGACCTCTTTAGAGAGGATTTGGAACAAGAAGCCGGAGACGCCATGGGAGCCGAAGAAGAACTGGATCCCATCTCCGACTAAGGCTACGAGGGGGGACGACGAAATCCCGCAAGGGCAGCGTACCATGAATACAGATCCTCCCTTGCCCCAAAGTCCACCTCACTCCAATAAGAAGGCTCCAGTCCAAACCCTGCCTTCGGGTCACGGTCGGCACCGAGAACATGTTTACAACGCCCCGCCCTCCGGCTGGGCACCGTAACACACCCAAAAGCCTTCCGGCTCCAAGATGAGCCGCCCAAAAACGGGCTCAAATCTGAAACCTTTTGGATCGAAGTCAAAGCCAGGCTCGAGCCCGCCCCCTTCGATGGCATAAACACTTTAGGATCCGAAATCATCAGGATCCAAACCTCAGCAACAAAACCATTGGCACAGAAACTTTAGGCACCGAAACAACCGGACGTACCAATTCCATCTCAAGAACAACATTTCGATGTTCCACCTACTAAACTGGATCCGAAACAGAGACTGTTGTAGATCCATCCAAATATTGGACATATCACCACAAAAGTGACCCTTAAAAGGAAAGAGACAGAGAGAGACCTACCACATTCCTTTAAAAGGGAAGAATGTTGGGACTAATCCTTCTCCTTCTCCCCTTCCATCTGCTTATTCTCCTCCACCTCAATCTTTAATGATTTCACCTGAGCACTCACCACCACATACAACAGAAGATCAGGATGATGAGGATGGGGATGGGGATGGGGCTGGGGACAATGCACCATTACTCCCAGCCCCATGGCAGATTATAATACCGACTCTCCCACAAGAAATTATCCTGTCCTGTACCCTACCAAGCCCTCTCCACCGGTCGACAGCGTAGGTTATATAGAACTGCTGGGTAGAGCTGCCAACTGCCCTGGTGTACTGCTGCACAAAGAATCCTTTGAAGAGGATTTCCTTTTTGAAACACTTAGCAGCATACAAAAGTCATTGCACACACTTCCCACTTGCTTAAAGGTATGATAAGGCATGTCAATGACATATTTAATGACCCCATCAGGGCCCGTATCCTTACCCCTTGGGTAGATAAAAAGTACATGCCACAGTAATCTGACCCAGCATACATAAAAGGACAATTACCATTGGACTCCCTACTGGTGACCAATGCATGTAACAGGGCCAACTCCCAAACTACAGGGGATGCTCCACCCCCAGATAAAGAAGCTAAGCTTATTGACGCTTCGGGGAAAAGGGTAGGTTCTCAGGCAGAAAACTTCTGTCGCATTTCTAACACGCAAGAGCTGCTCTCAAGGTATGACTGTGCACATTGGGACGAAATGGAGCAGTTGCTCCAATTTCTGCCCGATAAACATAAATCTTAAGTGCAAGACCTAGTGAGGGAAGCTCAGCTCATTTCAAATAATGCAATCAGGTGCTCCCTAGATACTACCGACACTGCTGCTAGAGCTGTAAACACCAGTGTCCTTTTAAGCAGGCACGCCTGGCTACGTACCTCAGGTTTCAAACCTGAAGTTCACACTTCCATTCTGAACACATCATTTGACAAAGAACACCTCTTTGGCCTGGTGGTAGATTCCTCACTGGAAGAAATTAAGAAATACACTAAAGTGGCCAAATCCACAGGAGCCCTTCAGCTAACACAAGCACGTGGGTACTTTTGATGCTCCTTCTACGGCAGAGGGTCAAAAATACCTCCTCAGAGACCACCACCACGTACAAAAGCAACAAGGGTTACTTCAGAGGGGGTTACAGAGGCAACAATGGCTGAGGTAGAGGCTCAAATACACACAACTTTCCCTCCAACACAAAGCAGTGACTTCCCTACACTCCCCTCGACCATTTAACACCTGTCAGGGGGCGACTTTCGGATTTCCTACCCGTCTGGCAGTCCATAAGAACAGATAAATGGGTGCTGGGAATTATCCGTACTGGTTACTGCCTGGATTTCATCAACAATCCTCCAAACACCTCCAAATTCACACAAACGTTCACCGGATCACCTACACCTCCTCAAACAAGAGGTTCAATCTCTCCTTCTAAAAGGGGCTATAGAGCCTATACCACCACAACACCACGGCTTGGGTGTGTACTCCTTTTACTTTCTAATACCAAAAATGGACGGTTCTCTCAGACCAATATTGGACCTCAGAGAACTAACCCCCAGATGCATCAAAGTTATGTTTTGCGAGTCCTTAATAGCGAATTTTAAGGATTCGCTATTAAAGACTCGCAAAACGGGATGCATGTAGGAATCGCAATGTTATTTGCGATTCCTACCGATTCCTTATTTGCGATTCGCTAATTGCTAATCGCAAATAAGGAATGGCGATTAGCAATTAGCGAATCGCAAATGTGCAGCAATTTCAAGGGTGCCAGGGTGTCCAAAGGACACCCTGTTGCACCCCTGAAATGGTAATGTTCACTGGTGTTGCGCACACACATGTTTCAAGGACATGTGTGTGTGTGTAATATACAACTTAGAAAAATGCACTAAAGTGCATATTTCTAAGTTTTTGCTATTTACCACGTAGTTTGACTTCGCGGTAAATACCGGCCCCAGATTGCGAATTCGCAATCTTGGAAGGGTTCATGCATTGCATTTAAGGAATCGCAAATTACGATTCCTTAAATGCAATCGCAATTTTAGAACTCGCAATTATTTGAGAATTCTTAAATTGCGAGTGCATGAACCCTTGATGCATCTCAAATGCCATTTTTGCGGGCGCAAACGGCCGAATTTTGCGATTCGCACCGTTTGAGCTCGCAAAAATGCTTGATGCATCTACCTGTAAATCTTTACATACAGTCAGACCATTTTCACATGGTAACACTTCAACAAGTACTACCACTTCTGCAAAAGGGCGACTTTCTGTCTACTCTAGACTTAAAGGACTCCTATTCCGATATTCTAATCCATCCCGCTCATCGCAAATTTCTCAGATTTGTAAGAGCGGGTCAACATGACCAGTTCAAGGTTCTAGTCACCACTGCCCCCAGAGTCTTCACAAAGTGTCTGGCGGTAGTCGCTCCTCACCTGAGAAGACAACACATCCATGTCTTCCCCTACTTGGACGACTGGCTCATCAAAGCCAGCACATATCTAAAATGTCTCCAGCACACTCACAGAACAATTCAGTTACTACATCAACTGGGGTTCACAGTCAATGTGCTAAAATCACATCTCAAGCCGGCCAATACTCAAAACTACCCAGGAACCTTCTTAGATCCTCAGAAGGATTTGGCTTGTTCCAATGCAGCCAGAATTCGCAACATTCAGGCTTTAGTTCTCCAGTTTCAATCCAAACACTTGTTTCCAGCTCGGGTGTATATGCAACTACTAGGAATGATGGCATCTTGCATCATGATCGTTCCCCATGCCAGGCTGCACATGCGTCCGCTTCAGGAATGCTTAGCGAGTCAGTGGAACCAATCACAGGGTCTGTTAACCGATCTAGTGTTGGTAAGCGGCTGTACTCATCGCTCTCTGCAGTGGTGGAACACACAAAAATTATCAAAAGGACTGCCCTTCATATACCCGGTTCCACAGACAGAACTAACAGCAGACGCGTCCAACACTAGCCGGGGAGCTCATCTTCAGCACCATTCAGTGCAAGGCCTATGGAGCCGACAGCAAATGTTGCTCCACATCAACCATCTAGAACTGCTAGCAATCTTTCTAGCTCTAAAGGCATTTCAAACTCACCTGGTTGGCAAAGCTGTCTTTGTTCATACAGACAACATGAAAGCCATGTATTGCATACAAAAACAGGGGGGGGGCACGCGCTCTCCAACTGTCCCACTTAGCCCAAGAGGTGGGCCATTCACCACAAAATCTGTCTCCTAGAGGAACACCTCCCAGGAGTGACAGCCAGATTGCAGACCTCCTCAGCAGATAAACAGCAAATACACAAATGAGAACTTCACCCTCCGGTTCTCCTCCCATACTTCTAAAGTTGGGGAGTACCTCAGATAGATCTGATTGCCACACAACAAAACGCAAAATGCCAAAGCCTCGCCTCCAGGTACCCACACCCACTCTCCAAGGGCAATGCACTATGGATCAACTGGTCAGGGATATTTGCCTATGCTTTTCTGCCTCTCCCACTCATTCCATTTGTGGTTCGGAAGCTCAGGCAAACATTCCTCACATTGATCCTAATAGCTCCCACATGGGCCCGTCAACCATGGTTCACAACCCTATTGGAGCTGTCTCTGGTCCTCCATCAAAAGCTGCAACTAACATCCAGTCTCCTCACACAGAGCCATGGAGATACCAGACACCAAGATCCCAAACGACTGAACCTCGCGATCTGGCTCCTGAAGTCACAGGGTTTGGTTATCTGAACCTTCCACCAGACTGAATGAACATCATCAGGGAGGCCAGAAGGCCTCCTACAAGAGCCTGTTACGCAGCTAAATGGAAAGGCTTTGTTATTCATTGCAATAACGATCACATCAACCCTCTTCATGCTTCCATACACAACATAATTTGCTATTTGTTACACTTGCAGCAGTCAGGATTGGCGTACACCTCCATCCGGCCACATCTCGCTGCAATAGCTGCATATCTACAAAATAGGCAACATTTATCGCTTTTCAGAGTGTCAGTAATTAATGCTTTCATGGAAGGACTTACAAGAGTCATACCACTAAGGCTTCCACCTGCCCCAGTGTGGAATCCTAACATAGTCCTCACAAGATTAATGGGGCCAACTTTTGAACCCATGCATAAATGCGAGCCACAGTTTCTCTCTTGGAAAACCGCTTTCCTCATTGCAATCACTTCACTGAGGAGAGTGGGTGAACTACAGGCACTAACTATAGAATAGCCTTTTTCCAACTGCACAGCGACAAAGTGGTTCTTCGTACAAACTCCAAATTTCTACCTAAAGTAGTATCTGCATTTCACATAAATCTGTTGGTAGAGTTACCTGTATTCTTTCCTCAACCTCATTTGGTTGCAGAATGAGCGCTAAACACCTTGGATGTTAAAGAGCACTTTTGTATTACATCGAAAGAACAAAACCATTTTGTAAGACCAAACAACTTTTTGTTGCTTTTGCACCACCACACAAAGGCAATCCGATATCCAAATCAGGTATTACAAGGTGGATTGCTAAATGCATTCAAAATTTTTATGCAAAAAGAATTCTAATTGTACCCCCTAGAGTGCATTCCACTCGCAAGTTAGTGGGTGCTATGGTTTTCTTAGGAAACAACCCCACAGTTTACATTTGTAAAGCTGCAACATGGTCTACACCGCACACATCCACCAAACACTATTGTGTAGATGTGTTAGCGAGACAACAAGCTAATGTGGGCAAGCAGTACTTAAAACACTATTTCAGACAACTCCAGTAGCTACAGGTTAGCCACCGCTTTAGAAGAATCCTGCTATATAGTCTATGCAAGACACAGCTGCTCGCCTTCCAGGCATGGTTAGACTTGCAGTCAAGAGACATCAAGTTTACGTTCAAGTCTGATGTGGAACAGGTTGATTTCTTGGATCTTACCATCTATGTAAGAGATGGCCTCTTGCAAACTACTCTATTTCGTAAGCCAACTGAGCGTAATTCGCTCCTTCAATACGGCAGTCATCACCCTAGATTCCTTAGGGACAATTTGCCCATTGGACAATTTCTGCGCCTTCGCAGAAATTGTTCCGATAAAACACACTGTATGGAGCAATCCGAAGATCTCATGACAAGGTTAATACAACGAGGCTACCCTCGACGTCTCGTCAAAAGGGCCAAAAAAACGGGCCTGGTATAACCCGAGGGAGTGCCTACTACAACCACAACAGAACACAGGTTCTCGGGAGGACAAGATGGTCTGTGTTACTACTTTTTTCACAGAGAGTAACAGAGTGAAAAAAATCATCAATAAGCACTGGCCCCTGTTATCGGGTGATATCGGGTACACCGCCCTTCCTATGCATGCCTTTAAAAGGCCCAAGAGCATTAGGGACCATGTTGTCCGTTCCTTCCTCCCCCCTGTGGAACCCAGAACTGTATTATCCCTTTGGAATCTTCCACCTGTGATAGGCCACCATAAATGTACTCAGTGCAAAGCATGTTGTAATACCATCCAGACTAAGCTTTTTGAGTACAAAGAGCATAAGATCCCTCTAAAGTTACACACGAATTGCAATTCTTCAAACGTCATCTATGCTATCATCTGTGAGTGTGACCTAATTTATATAGGTCAAACACAGCAAAAGGCTAAAGTAAGAATTATGCAACATTCAAGCAGAATCAGGTGTGAGGTAGCTGGAGCCCCGTTAGTGGACCACTTTAAAAATGTAAAGCACCTACCAGAAAATTTCAAATGGGTTATTCTAGAGAAGATTACATTGGGCCCTAGAGGTGGTAGTGTCTCTAATATTCTCAACATCCGGGAAGCCAAATGGATGTTTCTATTTGACTCTGTAAAGTCAGGACTTAACGAGACTGATAGTACTTTTGCACAAATGGCTACCTTAAACTGAATACCTCTGTGTGTATATCTAGATCACTGATTAGAGAGTACTATGGTGCTATGAACTGTGATTACTGAGTCTGGGACTAATAACTGTTCGGCCTTTACCATCTTGCATGATAGGTACGCCGATTTGTCTTTTGGTGGCTGCTCAGAATTGTTGTTCTTCTCTATTGAACTGAAGTGAACATTTTTTACATGCATGTCTCCGCCTAATTGATATTGCTAACAATGTTATCATGAAGTATTTGATGTCATTTCTCAACCGGCCTGCCCCCGATCTCTACTGATGCAATAATGGCGCGGCCATCACTTCCATGGGGCATAGACATACCTACCATTCGTACTGGGCTTTCATCCTGGTATAGGTATTGCCTCTCTTTTCAATTACATTTAGTTTGCCCGCATTGGTGCCATCAATTGCACCCCCTCCTTTTTATTACTTGTTGATAATATTTTTACGTGAAAGAAACTTGATTTTTTCTCAATTTTCCGGTTTCTTTGGGGCGCAAGACATTACTTTATTTATGTGTCCCTGTTATGGCGGATTCACTTCATTCTTGCATCACTTTGTGTGATAATCGTGGTACGAAAACATTGGGAGTCTTTCTTCACTCTCTTTCAAAGTTCCTGGGGTCACGTGATCGGAACTCCGATTTAAGAATCTTGGAATTGTGGCCCCATTTGCACCACAGCTTTGTCAAACTCAGATCAAGCTTGCCAGACCCCCGTTTAAGTTCCGCAACGCCCTGCTTTCAGGTATGCATATCGCATTTTGATATAACAACTATGAACATTACCCAGTCGTACTTGTGTGACAAATTGTGTATTTGTCGCTTTAATGTTTTTAGAAACCGGACCGAAGTAATCTATGCGGCCGTTTTTCAACTAAAGACACTAATTCTACATCCGCCTGGGCTAGCGGCTCAGCTGCCCATCGCAGGTAGGCTTATTTACAACCCACTGCCCTTTTTGACCAGCACTCCTTTAACTGTTAGGTAACTGTTGGCAATTCACCTTTTACAGGATCCTGACCAATGTGGCGGATTCCTTAGCCACTGTTCAAAGCGTCACCATGTTACCTTGGTGACATCCCTGCATTTAGTGCACACCTTTGGTGTTTAGACAATAAACCTCCATAGTGTAGCCAATTGTCGCAATTTATTGGTGCATAAGATTTCAGTCAGTAATCCATTTCATTCATGTTTTACATTCAAGATATTTTTGTTTTCAAGACACTGCTCCAATGCATTTCGGGTCTTGTGCCCTTCATCGGGGAGCTTCTGTGAACAGAGACAAAGCATGTCATACTAAGGGTGGGGTCGTGTTTGCAAAGGTGTTTCAGCGTTACATGCGGGTCGGGTAAGTGCTTGGAGTGAACAGGCAATTTTTCGTGTGCTTAAACGTGCTTAAACGTGATGGTATGCTAAGTGAAAACGGAACTGACAAAGTGTTTCAAAAGTGATTTCGGTGATTGAACATGCGCGTGCATCAACAAATCGGTAAATCGTCGTTCGCTTACGTGCTTTTGACGTGTGGAATGTCTAAAAAAATAATAATGGTAGTGAACGTTAGTTGGGCCACGGTGTGTTACATTCATATTCCATTGCGCTTCTCAAGCGTCTATGCGGACATTTAAACGAAAAGTCTCGGCGTTTTACCTTAGTTAGTGTGCTCAGTGGCTTCTGTGAACTGGTCCGGCGTTCGTCTCTCCCGCGAAACCCGGAAGTGAGTGACTTGCGCACTAAAGTGTTGTGGTTAATATAGAAATAGGACTATGAAAGCAGCCATATTGGGAGGGTGAAGGAGTGTGTTAGTGAGGGTTCGGTACCCGCGATGGGGGTCAAAGCAAAAGTGGTAGTGGCTAAAACGTGTACATGACATCTGTAAATAAAAAATACGTAAACAAATACGGTAAAGACAATATTTAGGTTGCAGCACACCAGGAATGTCTGTAATCGGCAATTAAGCATCACGGAAAAGTGCTTCATAGGTAGCAAGAAAATTCCAACCGATCATTCAGTCCCATGGGTTTCATGGACTGAAGTTTAAAAATCCATGTCATTTCTCTTCTAAGTAGTTCTTTGTTGTTGTCGGTGCCTTCACGTTTTCAACAACTTCCAATATCAGAAATTTCAGTTGGGAGATGTTGTGTCTCAATTCAGTAAAATGTGCTGCCACGTTGGACTTGGCGTTCTGTGTCCTGATGTTGGACTTGTGTTCATTGATGCGAATTTTTACCTTCCTTTCGGTTTTGCCGACATATATCTTGCCGCACGGGCATTTTATCAGATAGATGGCATTTTGCGTGTCACATGTTGCGTTGACTTTTAATTGTATTTCATTACCTCTCATGGGGTGGTTGATGGACGTGCCCCTGATAATGCAGTTACAATTACCGCAGTTCATGCACGGTTGGGTGCCCTTGTAATTGCTTTTTGGATATGTTTTTTTGGTGAGAATTTCTTTTAGGTTTGCACTGCGAGTGTATGCAAAAATGGGAGGATCCTTAAAGGTGGTTCCAAAATCTTGTTCAGCTGTTAAGATTGGCCAATGTTTTAGAACAATTTTCTTAAACGCTGCACTGAGTGTGGAAAACTTAGATACAAGGACCATCCTGTCCTTTTGTGGTTCTTTAGTTTTTGTTAGTAGTTTTTCTCTTGGGCTTTTCTTTTGGCTTCTTGAATTATTCCTTCCGGGTATCCTCTTTCTTTGAACCTTCTTCCCATTTCTTCCAATCTTGTTTCAATGAGTGAGGGGTTAGAGGTGATTCTTCTCACCCGTAGCATTTGAGATGTGGGTAAATGTTGTTTAAGGGAACCTTGGTGAAAACTTGTGTAAAGAAGCGTATTGTTTCTGTCTGTAGGTTTACGAAAAAGATCTGTTTCAATGCCTGTTTCCGTGATGGTCATTTTTACATCTAGGAAGGTAATGGTTCGGTTGTTTATCTCCCATGTGAGTTGGATTCTGTCGTTAACTGAATTTAGTGCTAGCAGTGATTGTGTTAGGGTTTCTTCAGAGTTTTTCCAGATGATAAAAATATCATCAATGTATCTGCCGTACATGACGATGTTCTTTGTCCAGGTTGGATTGTGGTAGATATGGTCCTCTTCGAAGGATTTCATGTAGATGTTGGCATAGGTCGGTGCGGCACAATTGCCCATAGAGGTCCCAGACAGTTGAAGGTACCAGTCATCTTCATTGCGAAAGTAGCTATGATAGAGCGTGAATATCACAAGTTCCATTAGGAATGGTTGCATCTCAGTCGTTATATCGCTCTCGAGGATAGCTTTTTCAATGGCTTCTATCCCTTCGTTATGAGGGATTGACGTGTAGAGGGATCGCACGTCCGCTGTACACAAAATTAGTTGTTGGGTCGTATCTATTTCAATGTTAGCAAGCTTGGTCAAAAAGTCTGTGGTGTCCTGAATGTAGCTTTTCATGGTTTTTACAATGGGCTGTAGGTAGCGGTCTATAAATTTCCCAACTGGTTCGTGCAGTGAACCCCTTGTGGAGACAATGGGTCTGCAGGGAGGATCCATCAAGTTCTTATGAATTTTGGGAATCATGGTTATAGTGGGGCTTCTTGGAAATGGTTTGATTAGGTACTTTTTTGTTCGATCATTTATGATGGACATTTCGTGCGCTTTGTTAACAATTTGGGTGAGTCTCTCCTTAAATTGGTTGGTTGGATTGTTCGGAAGTTTCATGTAGGTCTGTTCATCATGAATATGTTCATTCATTTTGCGTTTGTACATACTGGAGTCCATAATTACCAATGCACCTCCCTTGTCGGCCTTTATGCATTTGATTTTTGTGTTTCTGGCGATTCTCTGTAGGGCATCATAATCCTTTTGAGTCATGTTCATGTGTAATGACTTGTTGTAGTTAAGTTTAGAAATATCTTGCTTGATTAGTGTCTCAAAAAGGTCTATGGCTTTGTGGCTTGTCGGAGCTTCAAAGGTGCTGGTGGGTCTGAGTCCCATTAATTGGTCCGGTCTCCTAATGGTTGGAGGACTTACGTGGTCAAAAAAATGTCTTAGTTTGAGCTTCCGCACAAATTTGTATGTGCTTATTTGAAGTTCAAGGTGATTGGTTTTTGTGGTTGGTATGAATGACGTACCTTTATATAGTAGCTTCATTTCATGCGAGCTCAAGGTGATGTTGGAAATGTTTATTACTAGGTGTTTTTCTTTTTGTTCTTTTTCATACTTCGCGTGTTGGATTGTGAGGTTTCTTTTGTCTTTTCTAAGGCTCCTCCTGGGTCGCCTTGACGGCCTTGTCCTTCCACTAAAAAAGGAACCGCAGTGGATGGTTCTGTGAGATCTGCTGTCTCACTGGTGGCTTGTGTAGTTACGATGGTTGATGGTTGTTCTTGTGGCTTGTCTCTTCTTGGGGGTCGGTTTGACGTATCGCTTCCAGAGGAGGATGTGTCTGTTTGGGGATTGAATGGTTTGTTGCGTCTCCGTTGGGCATACACGTCTGCCCACGTGTAGACCTCCCCTAATTTATAATCCTGTGTGTCTCTTTTAAATTTTCTGATTTTGCGTTCGTTTATTTCTCTAGTGTGTCTGTCAATTTGTGTTTTTGTATCTTGCAGGATTTTTGTCAACTCTTCTGAGGTGGCCATATTTGTCAATTCTAATTCTACTTCTTTTCTCTCCTTATTCAGATCTATAAGAATATTTGATAGTTCTTGTACGATGAGAAGGATCAAGTCCAAGCTACATTTATTGAGTACTGCGTTCCACTTTTCCTGGAAGGCTTTTGAGTTCTTACATAGGGACGGTTTTAGCGCTATTCGTAGACCTCTGGGTATCCACATCGACCGATGATATTTTAAAAGTGTGCTTGCGTGGAGTTTCTGATTGATCTCCCGCTTGGATAGGTAGAGTAATTGTCGAATGCATTGTTCCTTAGTGCGGCTGGAAGTGCTTGCGGTTATGTCTTCATCGATGAGTGCATATATGCGTGCTGTTTCCCCTTCGTCGAATGTCAGTGTTTCTGCTTTGGCATCCGTTGATCTGGCAATTTCCTCGTATTGCATATTGTCCTAATTTAGGACAATTCCTTAGCCACCACACTACTACGCATCAATACCGAGGTAATCCACCTGATGTACACAATGCCCCCATGTTTACTGTTAACTTGAAACTGTACGACTAAGTTTTCATACCAATTAAATTAGTCGTCTGTTTTACAGATTGAACATTGAAAACTATACCTGGCGGTTGTTTACTCTGCAATTTTTCTATCTAGTGAGTTAAAAACATCCTTTTGATCTGATGTCATGAGTTTTTCTTTCCCCGCTATTCATATAAGTTGTAAGGGGCCACTGTTTTGTCATCTTTTCAGGACCTATATGTCTCTCCATCATTGAAATCACCGCCCTGTATACCATTCATTAATGTAAGTGACCGTTTTATTATATCTGTCGGTTGTTTTAGGCAACTTGGGCGATGGCCGGCTCTTGTGAATCCTGCAGTTCTTTAAACCTGATGATTTTTAGTGCATGATTATCCCTGCATTACCTTGGTTCTAACTCCTGTATTTCTTTGGTAATGTTTTCCCTCTCTGACCAGCAATAGTGTAATTTTATGAATAAAATGGATCGTTTTGACCAGAATTAAAATTATTAATTTTTCGTGCAGATCCATTGCCCCTCCTGCATCCCTGTCCTGATGAAGACCCTCTAGCAAGACCCTACCCTACGCCTGCACCAAATTGGGTCGAAACGTCGACACTTTCTCCTACCCTCAGCCTTTTTCCTCATTTATCATTTGTGGATTTGTTTTTTTAGGCATGAGCTTGTTATATTAATTTATGAATTTTTGATCATTAATTTTTGTTAATTCATTGTTAGTAATTTTAGATTGAGGTCAAACTGACCATTGTTCCGTCAGGGGCACTATTTATGATCAAATATTGATGTACCTTATGAACAGTGTTTTTATTGAATATTTGTACACGTTGTGATTAAAAAACAATGTTGTGATACGTTCTTTGGATTTAGTTGAAATATTATTGAATTTTAACTTATTAGCTTGTGTTTCTGGGACCACTTTGTCTGTATCACATATAGTCTATGCAAAGCATGTGATCTACAGCTCACATGCCTCAAACAGATATTGTTACTTACCCAGTAAACATCTGTTCTTGGCATGTACAGCTGTAGATTCACATTCACCCTCCCACCTCCCCGGGTACCACTAACTGCTGTAGTTCTCTCTTTAGTATACATACATAAGCATGGACATCTGTATTCTTCTCTTACGAACTCCATTCTCACCCAAGTCAAGTCAAAAGTTACTTTATTCGGCAACTAAAACTCATAAAAGCAGACATTTTAAAAAGAATACATTTTGTCGGGGTACATTCAATTAATAAAACCTAAATCACATAAAAAAACTAAAAAAATGTACAGCTTTGTGGGTTGATAAAAGTAGCCAAGGTTCAAGTTTTAAACTGGAAGCGGTACATTATATAAAGTGCAACAGTGCTGGGCATAAAACTAATTGCTGTGGGCAATATAATGTAAAGTGCACATACTAACACAATTTGAACCCAGAGCACAAAACAGGGGAAACAAGCTAGCTACTGCAAATACATCTTTTTCCTGTGCCTAATGGCCCCTGTTAAGAAACTTGTAACCCCAAAGCAGGCCATGGGAGAGGATAGCATTTGAAGATACAGTCAGTCAGTCAAAGGCTTTTATTATCGGTTAAAAACCATAAAAAGACATATATATACACATTCACAGATAAAAAGGAAAAATTAGGAAAATAATACATTGGAGTCCTAGAACATATTATATACATAAAAATAGTTACAAAAGTTAAAAGGATACAGACATAAAAGAGAAGTACATAATTTAAAATAGTGCTCACACTGGACAATCCCTAGGCATTTTGTTTATAGGAACCCTCATATTACAATATTTATATTACTAGAGAATCAATAGTTTGAGGACTTACGATTTTTAGTTTTGCACACCTAGAGTACCACATGGACAGGAGGAATCTAACGGTTGCAAACACTATTACAGGGGTGGTGTCGTATTTGAGGATTCTGAGTACCTCCCTATAGTCCCTAAGACCCCTAGATTTACAAAGTTGGATGATCCATTTGGCTTTTGCCTTGGAATAAGAGGGACAGAAGAGCAGAACGTGCAGATCTGTCTCACTGCTGCCCTCACACCCTGGGCAAGAACTCTCTGTACGTGGGGCTTTTGACCACTTATATGTTACAGCCCGAAGAGGCAATGAACCATGTCTAAACTGGGTATATAGTTTTTTAGCCAAAGGGGGCTGAATATCATCCAAAAAAAATTCAAAATAGGGATGGACCTTAATGTCCAAGAAGGAGTTAGTCAGCCTACCCAAAGAGGAGACTGTTAATGTGAGATCCATTCGATAACTCTTGAGTACCAAGCTCAACGATTTCTTCGTAATCAAGATGCAGGTCTCCTCGGGGGAAGACCACATGTCCCCCAATCCAAGCGTCTGGCAAACGTGCTTAATATAGTTTAGCCAGGGGATTTTCCCCACAACCCTTCTGGACAGAAGATCCCCCAGGTCCTCCCTATAGCTTATAAGCTCCGGGGTGGACCAAAGTCGTCTCCAGTACAGAAGGAGACGATTTGAAACAATCTCCTGTATAGGTACCAAACCTAGATCCAACTGTAGGGGGTCAGGGGGGTGCTCGGGGGAAGTCTCAGGAGACGCCTGATGAAGCTATTCTCAGTGAGTGATAGGGGGGCAACGCCGACGTGGTCCCATAGGTCTGCACCATAAAGCGCACCCCCTCTCGCCTGTGCTTTAGAGATTTCCACGGGCGGACCCAGCAGTTTAAGAGATGTCTTGTTAAATACCTTTAGGATGCCGCCAGACGATTGGGCCAATTACAGGTTAGCCTTAGCCATGTGAGACCCCCAATCCATTCTATTGTTTAGTGTAACCCCCAAATAGTCGAAGGTAGACACTCGGTCCAACATTGTTCCATCCAAATGGGGGTGAGGGCAATTAGATAGTTTGATATTGTAGACCATAAACTTGGTTTTGGAAAGGTTAATCTCCAAGTTCCTCAGTCTACAGAAAGAACAGAATGCCTCTAATGTTCGCTGTATGCCCATAGATGATTTAGATAGTAAAAGGGTGTCATCAGCGAACATTAGGGCAGGTATCTTGCGACCTGCTAAGCTTGGGGAGTGTAGGTTTCTCGCTCCCAGTAAATGTTCAATCAGCCCGTTGAAGAAAAGGGATAAGAGCGTGGGGGCCAGCACGCACCCTTGCCTCACTCCCTTTGCCACCGGGAACGGAGCCGACAACTCTCCATTCCTTCCATACCTCACCCTAGCATATGTACCTTGGTACATACTTTTAAATAGATGGCACAGGTAAGCCAGGGCACCCATCTCTAATAGTAGTGCCCAAAGCTTATCCCTCTGGACCAGGTCAAACGCGGACCAAAGGTCCACGAAGATCAAGTATAAACTCCCCACAGCCAGGGAAACCGTCTTCCAGTAGACCAACTGTAATCTAAACAGTTGGTCAATAGGGGAGACCTTTGCACGAAAGCCCGCTTGAAGGGAGGTTAGGATGTGATGTTCGTCCATCCAACTCTGCAACCTTGTTAATAAGAAGCGGGCAAATAATTTCTGGAGGAAGTCAATCAAACTGATGGGGCGGTAGTTGGCCGGGTCGAGAGGGGAAGCCTTTTTATGGATGGGTATAATTTCTGCACCCAGCCATGTTGGGGGGATCTCCATGCCCTGTAAGATGGCATTAAAGTATACCCAGATATAAGGAGCCCATACCTTCTGTTCACTCAGATAGAGGTCACCGGGGATCCTATCTAGGCCCGGAGCTTTCCCCGTGGTCCGGCTATTGAGGGCCGCCTGGATTTCGAGCAGGGTGGGCAATCAAGACCCGGGCCCTCTAGGAGCGCCAGTTCAGGTGAACTCTTTTGGACAGCTAGATCAACCCGAGGTACGGGGTCAATGAGTGAGTAGAGGGGCTTAAAGTGAGCTACCCAAACCTCCTCACTAAGATTAGGAATAATAGCAGACGACCCCTCTACCGCCCCTACTCGAACTAGATTCCAAAAGGACCTGTAGTCTCGATCGTCCAGGGCTACTTTGATGCTTTCCCACCTTGCTAGCTCCCACTCCAACCTGGCCTCCGTGATCATTCTTTTATATATTTGCCTAGCATTTCTGATGCTTAACTGGGACCCCGATTTTACCTCATTTATAAGGTTGTTTTTTGCCACCCTACAGCTTTTATTAAACCAATGGTCGTGCTTTTTAACCCTTGGCCTCTTGGTATCAGTAATATAGTAATAATCGGCCAAAGTAAGAAGGAGCTTATTATGAATAATCTGTAAAACCTGGAAACGGGGGACATCACAGTTGGGGCTCAAGAGATCGCAAACCTCTGCTAGGGAGTGTGCGACATGATTGTATATCTTAGCCAGCTTATCCGGTGCTAGCACGACCCTCACCCACCTAATGCGTCTGCCACCCGCCACTGTAGCAAGGTTTGAATTAGTGACGGTCTCCGCTGCCCCCAGTTAATTTCGGTAACCCGATGTGTTAATTAATTCTAATGACAATAGGTTGTGGTCGCTATCGACCCTTAGAATGACAGAGAAAGCTCTCAGACAGGCCCAGAATTCTACATTAACCAGAATGTAATCAATGGTCGTACTTTTCCCCGGTCTATTAAAGGTACTTGTACCCGGGACATTTGGAAGAAGTCTGCCATTACAGGCCCTAAGCGAGTATGTTACGACCAACTTATTGATCATAAGAGCAAAAGGCGATAAGCGCTTTACCGGATACATGATGCATTCTGGAATAAGCCAGATGTCATCCTCATCCAGTGTTACAGAGGGGATCCCAAGAAGCGGTTCAAAATGACAATTCAAATCAACGCTGATAATTTTGTGATACGACGAGGGAAATGAAAGGAGGACCTCTAGGGCCTCTAAAATAGATGAGCCCAACTGATTCGATGAGGGGCGTAAATATATGTTAATCACTGCCAACTTTAAACCAGGAAGTTTAGTACAATGCAAAGAATGTCCGGGCAATGAGTGTCTATCACCTTAACTGAGCACCCCAAGTGGACAGCAACCCAAATACACAGCCCCCCCGAGGGTCTTCCCCTGGGTCCCTGGACAGCTGGCGAATAGAATGTCGCAAAGCCCACCCTAGCAGGGGCAGACAGGAGCCAAGTCTCTTGGAGCAGGCACAGATCATAACTGTCCATCAACTCTCCCCACTCAGGGTTATGCAGCTTAGACCCTAGCCCTGCTACATTCCATACCCGATTAGTGGTCTACGAGTCACCACTCGAGCTGGAAAAACTTCGATAGGTTGGGGCATATTTGAGGGAGTAGATACTATATGTGTATGAAAATCCAACTCCCTTTCGCCTTCTATAAGGCCAATGTTTTGGGGTGTATGTGTATCCAACTCCCTTTCGCCTTCTATGAGGCCGATGTTTTGGGGTAATGGAGATATTATTAAGCTGTCCACCTTATACCTAGTGACCAACTCTGGGGCCCCCCCTCAACACTCAAACCCTCCTCAACATGGCTCCTAGGTGAATTCAGAGCTATACTGGCTAGGCCTGGGGATAGTGGTAGTCAATCCACATTGCTTAAGTCACAGTATTTGTTGGCCACGGGTATATTGAAATCTAGTTCTTGTCCGCTAAGATGGAAATAGGGTTGAGCAAGCCTACCCGGTGCTAGAGCACGTGGATAAAAATACCCCAGGTGGCAAGTATTGATTGGACCCGTATTACAAGGCCCTCCATTACCTAGTATATATTTGACCACACCAGGATCCCTAAAATTGACAATTACGCAGTCACCACAGATATCTTTAAGTCTAGTCCCTAGCAGCTGACTCTTCGAGCATATTGAATCTCCCCCTGTCCCGGACCCATTAAGGGTCTGTATCTGTTTAGCCAAAAGATGACTTTGTTCTTTAGCTCGGGGAATGTTTCACCTCGTTCGCAGGCCAGTAGGGGTACTCCTGTAAGCACCACCACATACGGGGATGCTTCAGGAGGTAGCTGGGGACAAGGAGGGGGTCTTAGAGGTCCATTTTCATGAGATTTCCAAGAGGGGTTATTATGGGCGCTCCCCGGAACTGGGCGCTGTTTCCCCAGGGGTTTTTGGGGTAGGGAGTGGAACACTAGGTATCAAACCAGATACGGCTGGAGGCACATTTGGTCAATTAGCTAAGCCAGAACCAGTCAGAGCAGATATAGATTTCTACGTAATTAGAGGGGCCGGATCGTGTGTAGGGTTATCAAGGTAAATGTTAACGGCTATATTTAAACCTTTAGTGGCCGACTTAGTTGTACCTGAAGCCCTTTTAGTGGCAGGATTCCCAATTGTAGTGGCTGGCTGAACTCCGCCTAAGCCTTTGTTGTTTATCAATTAAACTAGTTTATCAATCCTACTGGACAAGGTTTTAAAATGAGAGTTGATAAGCTGTTCCATGTGAGCCTGGAGATCAGTTAGTAGAGGAGTAGCCCAAAGGGGAGGACCCGCAATGGGGAGAGGAAGGCCAGGGTCGGACTATAGGGGGTCAGGTGTAGGTATTGCTCTCTTGGATGATTTTTTAGCAGGTTTTGACTTCTTACTTCTACCACGGGGTTTTTGGGCCTTGATGCCTGCCGGGAGGGGGGACGGTACAAACGGTACAACCTCTATAGAGACATTCACGTCAGGCACAATCTGGGCGCATGGTAGCTCCGAGAAAGAGATTTTGGAAAAGGGGGTGGTGATGGACAGAGTTTCTGAATGATGCAGAATACTCCTACCAAGTCAAGAGATCATGGTTTTAATCCATCACCGTTTTTTAGCTCACTGCACCATCCCAGCTCAGAACCTGGCTATATGCAAAGTAGTCTGTTCCTGTCCCAGTGCATGATGGGAACAGGGCAAACCAAACTACCAAGCCAATTCTTATACTGGGAAGGAAACAAGCTTCCGGGGACCGGTTTCTGGCATCACAGCCTTCGTCAGCCCGGCTTGCTTGAATCCTGATGGTGCAATGAGCAAGGGACTCACGTCTGAGTATACCCTCCCACACATAGTGTGGATAAAATCGATTTTGGAAAGGGGAGGACCCGCAATGGGGAGAGGAAGGCCAGGGTCGGACTATAGGGGGTCAGGTGTAGGTATTGCTCTCTTGGATGATTTTTTAGCAGGTTTTGACTTCTTACTTCTACCACGGGGTTTTTGGGCCTTGATGCCTGCCGGGGAGGGGGGGACGGTACAACCTCTATAGAGACATTCACGTCGGGCACAATCTGGGCGCATGGTAGCTCCGAGAAAGAGGGCATAAAAAATGACGTAGATTCAGGGGGGTTGACTGTGGCTGAGGAGAAATCCCCCGTAAACAGGGGGGGGGGGCATATCAGGGGTAAGTGAGAGTCGCCTTTCGGTATTCTCAATAGCTTTTGCCACCACCCCTATTGTTTTTTTAAGCATTTTGTCAATCGCCGTTAGTTGGCCATGCTGCTCAACGTAAGTACTTAAACAATTATACTCTCCACTATTTAGAATTTAAAAAGCTAATTAAATTTGAAAATTCAAGGACAAACATTAAAAGATATTATAACTAGGGCCCGACAGCAAAAACCGTCTAGTGGGGACAAGACACTATCGGTCCAAGCTTTGACTGATTAAGAAAGATTATAGTGATTACCACAACAATAAAAGCTTCCAGCCTCAAACAGTCACTTCCAAGGGGGCTTGGTGGGGTGGCCCAGCCCAGCCTCCTTTATCCCCTGATGGCCACAGATGGCCCGCCCTTTGCCCGGGCTTAGCCCGTCACACCCCGCGCGCGTCCCGCGGAGCGGGAGCTCCCAGCTGTATTTGAGCGCCACCGGGCGCCGGAACCACGTAGGCGGCCGCCTGGCCGCAAGTTCTGCCGGGTATTGTAGTCCCTGGGTGGGCGGGAGGGCTCAGAAGCAGCAACCTAGGTGGCCCGATAGTCCGGGCGGCAGACCGCGGTTACGGGAGCGGCGTCCAGCAAAGGTGAGTGCCCCCTGAATGTGTAACAGCTTCCCCGCTTCACCGGGATTCCCAGCTGTATTTGAGCGCCACCGAGCGCCGGAACAATGTAGGCGGCGTCCTGGCCGCAAGTTCTGCCGGGTATTGTAGTCCCTGGGTGGGCGGGAGGGGTCAGGAGCAGCAACCCAGGTGGCCCGATAGTCCGGGAGGCAGACCGCGGTTGCGGGAGCGGCGTCCAGCAAAGGTGAGTGCCCCCTGAATGGTTAACAGCTTCCCCGCTTCACCGGGACTCCCAGCTGTATTTGAGCGCCACCGGGCGCCGGAACAATGTAGGCGGCGTCCTGGCCGCAAGTTCTGCCGGGTATTGTAGTCCCTGGGTGGGCGGGAGGGGTCAGGAGCAGCAACAAAGGTGGCCCGATAGTCCGGGCGGAAGACCCCGGTTGCGGGATCGGCGTCCAGCAAAGGTGAGTGTCCCCTGAATGTTTAACAGCTTTGAAGATACAATAGTACAGGTCTGACTTGGGTAAACTGGCAATCTCTAAGCAGCAGGAGTATAAACTTTCTACACAAAGGGTTCTAATAATCCCAGAAAAAGATGAAGTGTAGAGTATCTTGCTCTGAGAAGTTGTCACTTGGGCAGAGTTTTAAAGTGCCAGGTTTCGCATATCCTTGTGGAAACGCCAGTAGCCAGGGGACTAAATTCAAACAGAATCTAGTAAACAAAAACAGTGGTGTGCTTTACTAACCAGGAGTAGATACGGTTGAACCTGTAGGCTCAAAGTCAGTGTGACAAACCTTCTAACAGTGGGCTTGGCTAGCTCCTTCTCTTCCCTGAGCCCCTGCCATTTGTCCATGAACTGCTGTTTGATGTTTCTAACAACTACTTTACCCAACGGCCTGGGGCTCAGATACAGGTCGGGGCAGCCGAGCCATTTTGTCTGTTCCATTACATATTTTAGCCAGGGAATATGTAAAGCCCCCTCCAGCGTTGTACCGTCTGTGATTATAAATTGATTTAAATTAGGGGTGGGACAGGCCCAGATTATCAGCCAAAGCAGCAGAGGGGCTACCGCTATGAGATCCGAGATGTTCCCCAATTCTTCTTGTAAAATATATGCTGAGGTAGCGGACGGGACTGCAAGGAGCTTGCGCATTAACTTGTTCTCGGCCCCCTGAATAACCCTAACATCCTTGTAACCCCAGACATCACATCCATATGTGGCCATGGGGATACATTTTTCTTTGTAGATCTTCAGCAGGGCAGTGAGAGGTTTTGACCCGCAAAATGTTTGCAAAGTCCAAAGTGGCCCCCATCGCTCTTGTTAAGATGTTCTTTCTATGTGTTATTTGCGCACACCAAGACCCTCGTTCATTGAATAGTACCCCAAGATAGGGAAAAGTTGGCATTTTGGTTAGCTCAGCCCCCTTGCAGTAAAATTTAGCCTTAGCAGCCTTTCGGGAGCCTATAGACATAGTGTGTGATTTAGTGAAGTTGTGGCCCGATCTAGTGAATCCATAAAAGCTATAAAACCATTTAAAGGTTGTTAGAGGCCCACAGAGGTTCTGGCAAGTAGAACTGCGTCATCTGCATACAGGAGTGCAGGGATAAACTTAATACCAGCCCTAGGGATATCTTGACAGCTTGATATTAAAAAGTCTCCTAGCTTGTTGATGCAGGGCGTAAACAGCACCCTCTACCTGCGGGAAAGCAATCTAACAATGGAGTTGATGCCCATGCGCACTATCACTGAAAGGAGGAGTCACCTACCCCGTGACTGGAAAAGACTTCTTCGAAGAAAAACAAACTGCAAACATCCAGACCCGACACTAGATGGCAGGAGTATGCTAAGCATGTGAATCTACAGCTGTACATGCCAAGAACAGATGTTTAGTGGGTAAGTAACATTATTGTTTAGGGTTTAGGGTTAGCCAAGGGCATAGGGTAAAAAGTTTTGTTTTTAGGGGTAGGTAGGGGTATACGGTGGTAAGGGTATTTTTAAGATTATGGGGTGGTAGGGGTATTGGGTTGTAAGGGGGGTTTTAGGGTTTAGGGGGTAAGGGTGTAATATATATATGTATGTATAGTGCACCTTGCTGCAACCCCCCAATTGAAATAAGAATGACATTAAATTATTTATAATAAATGGGGTATTTGAGGGGTCTCCCCAAACATTTATATATATTATATATATATATAATTTGTCTTTTTTTAAATTTCATATATATATCACCTGGTTGGGCCAGGCCGGGGGGGGGGGGGTGGTATTGCCATCATAATTTGGGGTGGTGGCCCCTCTCCCAAGGCCAGTTTTGGTCCATGGGCACCCAATCCACGGGGCCCGGCCTTCATAGAAAGCGGAAGGAGGCAGCACAGCCCCCCTCGGGTACCCCAACCCCCAGGCCCTGGTGTTATAATTCCCAGTGTGCCCCAATATAGGCCTGGGTAGTCTCCTAACCTTTCACCTACATTTACCTTGCCATTGCAGTTGATAACGGTTTTGGGGCTGACATTTACCTAGTTAGGTGCTGCATAAATGTTGGTTGGTTTTCTGCAAAAACTAGTCACGTTTATTATACATGAGGATTCTCAGAATCACAGCAGGATTACTATCTTCTTCATAATAACTGCGACATGACAGATCAAGGTAGAACCCCTGAGGATACTTTTTGGGTATGTAAGCACCACATTTTCATAGAGCCAAACAGAGGAGAAAGATTTCCATGCTGACACACTGACACAAGACGCTGAGTCCCTCACGCAGATACTCCAGCACGCCATGGACTGAAATCCCTCGCGGGGTGGCCAACTCGAGACCAAGACGGTGTCCTTCGTTCTCTCACATCAGGTAATGGGGTTGGCTCTTTCCTAGGGAAATTCTTGGCTATACAACTATATACATGCTATGTACACTTAGGTACATATAGCTAGGGTTAGCATCGTAGGAGTATGCATTATTACTGTTATGTATTTATATGCCTGCAAATATTAATTGTTTTAGTACTATGGTAGAATTCTACCATCTATTTATTCTGTTGGTGCTTATAACCGTATATATC
The DNA here is from genome assembly GCF_964261635.1 of Lissotriton helveticus. Classification (NCBI taxonomy): domain Eukaryota; kingdom Metazoa; phylum Chordata; class Amphibia; order Caudata; family Salamandridae; genus Lissotriton; species Lissotriton helveticus. The sequence continues at coordinate 1,839,369,162 of NC_136067.1, forward strand.
TGTTTCTGTCTTATGGTTGGTGCAGCACACGTATTTTACACTAGAATGACGCTGGTTCAATAAATGCTTATTGAAAACGTCCCCATCGCGTTTATTCTGTGTATCTCCCTAAGACAAAGTAAGCACGAGTGACTGAGCGAAAAAGTACTGTACTGTTTCCACGATCCCTGATGGGATAGAGTTGTCCTGTTTGATATTCGCCAGAAACTATTTGCTCCTTGGTAAGAGGGGTTCATAGTGTCAATGTGAGCTAGCTGGTCTACAGGCGAACATATCCGGTGGGATTGTCTGGAATCAGTCTGGACACCAATCCCACAGTTTATGTTGTCTAAATGCGCAGATCCTATATAGATTTATAGGAACTATACGACACTGGCTGTGCAAATAAATAGGAGTTGGGACACGCAGCCGCCGCCCCCCCCCCCTCCCCCCCTCCCCTCCTTACAGGCAGATTACGCCTCCGGGGACGCCAACCCCCAGGGCCCGTCCTTCAGGGAAAGTGGGAGAGGGGCACACAGCCCCCTCCCAGGCCGATTTCGGCCCCAATGACAGCCACGCCCTGGGGCTTGGCCATCAACATTGAAGGGGGAGAAGGGCCACGTGCCCCCCCCCCCCCCGGCCCAGTCCATTTTCATCCCCTGGTACTCCAACCCATGCAAAAAATGGGAGGAGGGCCGCACGACCCCCCTTCCCAGAGTCATTAATGGCCCTGAAGGCCCCATCCCCCAGAGCCGGCCCAGCTATGTCCCAGGGTGCACACCCCCGGGACATAGTGGTTTCTCTTCCCGCACTGGAGCAGGCAGGGAAACCTGTGCTTGCTCTTGCATGGCAGGAGCAATTTCATAGATTCCGCCGTGCAAGAGCACGTCCACTTCCAGCAGGTGGGAGCATGAAAAAATTATCCCGCCCGCTGGGAGCCGACTTTTCATCCGTTTCTCTGCCCACTTCAGTGCAGGCAGGGAAACAGATGAAAAGTGTCTTTCCGCCCGCAGGGTGCAGCATTTTTAGCTGCTCCCTAGGAATGCCGGATTCGGCAGGAGGCAAGGAGCCATCTGGTGCCACGTAGGCATTGACACCACTAACACCTGCAAGTCCATTTAAACCATTGCTGATATTATACACCAGGTAATATCATATTAATTTACTAGGCGGACATTAGGAATATAAATATTCAGTTGCAAGAATGTCATCATTGGCTTCTGCTGTCAGTTTCAACTATCACTGATGTTATGAACCTGGCCTGGTATCAGACAGTGTTTCGTGTATATCAGACTTAGTAATATTCATTCGCTTTGCTGACTTCAGGCTTGAGACTTAAGCGCCCGACAAAACCGCTATACTGACCGTGCATTACATGTCCAAGGCTGACCTTGACGTTGTACTGGACCGTTTAAACCATTGCTGATATACATCAGGCAGTGTACATATGTACCAGGTTTATAAATATTAATTTCCGAGGGTGACGTCCTTGTCGTATGTTGGCCACTTTAAACCGTCGCTGATATACATCAGGCAGCGGCATATATAATTCCAGGCTAATAAATATTCATTCGGAAGGCGGACATCATTGACTTATGCTGGTGTATTTAGGCCATCGCTGATATAATCAGACAGTGCGCATATACATCAGCCTTATAAATCTTAATTTACAAAGTGACTTCACTGAGGAATGCTGGCCAGTTTAAACCATGACGTGTGTCGTACATAGGACAGTGTGCACGGGAGTCAATTATTCGTGGGTCTGAGGGAAATGCAGGTCACACTCGCGGTCATATTAATGGCCACAAACATTCTCACCCTGACAAAGGCAGAGCCCTGCTGTCAAAGGATTACTGCTAAAGTGATGTCAAATAGAGAAAGCTTTGTTTCCGCGCTGTGCTGTTTTATGGAAAACGTACCCAAGAAACGCAGCATGTTCCTGGACTGTTTCTATCATTAGCAGCATGTCTTTGTTTCCCATTGGTTGTCCTCGCTGGAAGGGGCGTGGCCGAAAGGGAGGTGAAGTGCATCTCTGTTGTGGCTACGGAGAAGAAACAGACTGGAGTTACCAGCGGCTGAGATCACGTTATTAGTCATCGATAATCAAGAAAGCCATGCGCGCAGCACGCTTTCACCGACACAGTATCGTTTGTTTCAGTGCCTCGCCGAAGTCTCACATTGCAGGGAGTTAAGAAGCGTTTAATTACTCAGCTTTGTGACATTGTGAAATGAACTTGATGAAACATCCAAAACGTATGAGAAATCCCTGCTTAATAAGGCAGCCTCCCACACAAACACTGGTTCAAAGTCCTTTTGTGGCAGTCTAGAGATATTTTTAAATTAAGGCTGATCGCTCACACCTATATATAGACAGAATAAGAGAGAGAAGATATATTGTCCTATATTGAAATTGAGGAGTTGTGAAATTATAAACAAGTCTGGTGTCATGATTTATTTATTTATTTAATGTGATTTTAAATAGCGCAGAGATTACCCGAAGGTGTCAGAGCGCTTTACAAAAGAACCAGTTGCGATACATAAGGACTTTGGATTACATGAGTTACATAAGACAAACAGAAAAAAATTGCAAATGTACAAGGTGTAAAGTCACTCAAAGAAGAGATATAAATAGGAAAAAATTTCACATATACAAGTTGTAAAGTCGCTCAAGGAAGAGATACAAACAGATATACTCTAAAATCACATAGGAATGGTAGTAAGTACAAAGGTCTACTACATATACTAGTGGTTAGAGTTCTATATATACAAATAGTAAATTCACACAGGATTACATTTTAACAGCGATTAGGCTTGGACAATTATATAATACATATATACATATATGTTTCAGGCAGTCCAGCAAAAAGAGAAAAACTATCAAGGGTCATTAGGAGGAGTCGGGAGGGAAGAAGGAACGGAACAAAGGTCAAACAAATTGGCGGATCCGGGTCATGGGTATAGATGGAGACCATCTCCAACAAGCATTTGCAATGCAATAGGTCTCGCATTTGGTAGAATTGGAGCTATTGACCTTGAAAATGACTGTCTTTTACCTATTTGTTTTTGTTTGGAGTGAAGTGGATGTATGTCATAGCTTGCACTTGCACTGCTTGGCAGTCAGCACAGGTACCGTTATCACAGCAAAAGATTCCTCTACATGATTACGTTCAGGGCTTCTATTTCAAGTCACAGAATAGACAAGATAAGCCCTGGTCCAGGCGAGCCCTCTCACATTTCCTGTTCTTCTAAAGGAAAAGTCAGCAATTATGCAAATTCTCCTGCGGGGACTGTCACCACCAGCTACAAAGTAAATAAGAAAAGAAAATAAGTAGTGATATGGGCGGGATGGAGGGAGCACAGCCAATCAGTGAAGCCTTCCGTGTTCGAGCCTCAGCGTTGCCTAAATATGTTTTAAATTTTGCCAAATCACTTAGTCTGCCCCTTGCCCATTCTGTATAAAAGTAAAAATGTAGGAGGAGGAGCTTCGCGCGCACCCAAGATGGTCGCGTGAGTACAGGGATCCCGGACCCTCGCCACCTCCACTGCTTATCCTGTATTTTATCCTGCTTTGGACGACGGGTTGTTCATGGCGAAGCCCTGCTGATCACATATCCGATCTCGAAAACTGTTTTGGACTTTGGGGACCGGAGCTACGGACCTTCGAATTTCTCAGGCCCGCTCATGGTGGTGCCCCGGGCTATGTTATCTCTGCCAGCCGGCCAGTAATTGAATAACAACGGCTTCCTGGATTCGTCTGAGCTCGGCAGTCACTTTCGGTTTCGATTCTTGTCCGGAGACCTAATTGACTTTGCCTGTTGTGCGGCTGGACTTGATTGCCCTTACTCGTCTTTCAACGTTTGACGCCGGACTATTGTGGCTTTGGGCTTGGAGAAAGACATCTGCTCTACCCTCCTTGGCGCTGCAGATGCCTCTACAGTAACCATTTTTACCCGACACCGACCGGCCCTCCTGGGTCCGGGATCTAAGATGGCCACCAGGCCAGAGGGTGAGAAGCGCAAAACCAAGCCGGGTGTCCGAGGAGGCGCTGTACAATCGAATGTCATGGACAGGTACACCCTTACTAAAGGATCACCGGGTGCAGTGTCTAAACCTTCGACCGTAGCTCAGGAGGACCCCTCGATTGAAGAGGAACTCTCGTTACGAGACGTCATGGGCGCCATTTCTGGCATGAAGGCTACACTGGGACAACAATATGAGGCCTTGTCCCTCAAATTGGATACGGTCGCCATAGATGTCAATTTGATCAGGGCAGACCTGGCGAAAACGAATGAAAAGGTCAAATCCCTTGATATTAAGACTTCCAGCCTTGTTACCGATGTCTCTGATTTGCAAGCTGAGGTCGGGAATCTGCGGAAAGCTAATGACTATTTCTCCGGGCGGCTGGAGGATTTTGAGAGCCGTGCCAGACGAAATAACGTTCGCCTGATTGGTGTGCCGGAACAACCGGAGACTACCTCGACGGACCTCTTGGTGGAAGACCTGGTGCTGAACCATCTGGCACCCAAGGGTCTTAGCAAGTTTTTTGCTGTCGAGCGTGCACATAGGATCCCTGGCGGTACGCCTAAACTAGGTGCCAACCCACGTCCCATCATTGCGAGGATTTTTAATTTCCGGGACAGAGACGCTATCCTGCAGGCATCGAGACAGTCTGGTCCCATCGCCTTCGAGAACTCCATGGTCAGCTTTTATCCGGACTTTACCCAACAGGTCCAGAAACAGAGACTGGGGTTTCAAGGGGTTAAGAAGCGGCTGAGAGACAGATCCATGAAGTACGCTATGCTCTTCCCGGCTCGCCTACGTGTGGTGCATAACGATCGAACCTTTTTCTTTGACCATCCTGGGGTTGTGAGTGACTGGCTGGATTTGCTACCTATGGATCAAGAACATTCCGAGGGTTTTGGTCAATCGGACCGTGCGGAAGGAGGCCTGCGGGAACAAGAATAGGGACCAGTATCGGCTCCCGCTCCCTTATAGTTGACTTTCAGCTGTGGCTAATGCCGTGACGTTATAGTTTGCAAGTACTTGGTCCTTTCGGGGGTGGGTGGGGGGTGAGTGAGTCCTTCTCCTTCTGGGTTTCTTTTCGTAGACTAGTTGGGTGGTAGGGCGACAGGCACACTGCAAGTTTATGGGGCTTTTTAGTCTTCCGCAGGGGTGCGGGTGGGGGGTGAGACGGATAGGGCATGTTTGGGGAAAGGGGGGTTTTGGTTTGAGTTTTATTGTTGTTATTTGCAAGGTGAAGACAATACGAACTCCTGTTTTTGGATGTTGCTTAGGATGTGGAGCGGGGGTGGGGCTGGATGCGGGGATGGGGGGTAGAGGACTTCGAATATTGTGTTGGAATGTAAACGGGTTGGGGGACGGGATCAAGAGGGGTGTAGTGCTGCAGTTGTTGAAACGTTTGTCTCCTGATGTTGTTTTATTACAGGAGACGCATTTGCTCGGCAACAAGTGCTATGCTCTAAATAGGCGTGGCTATCGTCTTGTGGCGCACTCCGGGTTCACTTCGGGCTCCAGAGGGGCGGGTATTCTAGTCCGGACTTCCCTCCCTGGCCATTGATGATGTCATGCTTGACGATAGGGGACGATATGCCGCCATTGTTGGGCGTTGGGAGGGGAAGGTTGTTGTTTTGCTTTCTGTAAACGTGCCCCCGGGCCTCCAAGCCACCACGTTTGCCGATCTGAGTGGGTTTATCCTGGGACTTCCCGAGGGCTTGCTTGTAGTTCGTGGTGATTTCAATTCCGTGGTTTCTGGGTTGTGTGATCGCTACCCTCCTCGGGACCTTCCGAGGGCCCAGTCTTGGTTGAGTGGCTTTCTGGAAACCCTGGGGCTAACTGATTGCTGGCGCTTGCTCCACCCGGGGCAGTCGCAGTATACTTTCCATTCTGGTGCCCATGGCAGTCTCTCGAGACTGGACCATATTCTTATTCCCTCTTCCCAAGCCTCCGCCATACAGGAAGTAAAGCATCTTGCAAGAGGCATTTCGGACCACTCTCCGATTTGGTTAGTTGTGGATGCACAACGGGGTTCGGCGGGCCGCGTGGCTCCGATCAACCCCTGGTATCTCCGAGATCCCAAGGTCAGGGCCGACCTGATTGAAACACACGATCACTATTTTGCTGAGAATGTGGGTTCTGTTTCCTCCCCAGTTTCTCTGTGGGAGGCTTACAAAACTGTCATTCGTGGCCAAGCTCTTTCTTTGATCGGCAGCGTCAAGTGGGCCAACCGTGCTGAGGTGGTTCGTGTCGAGGGTGAAATCACTGCTCTGGAGGGAGACTTGGAATCTGGGGTCACCACGGAGGGGCTGCATCTGCTGGAGTTGAAGCAGTATGAATACAGGGCTCTGGTCACGGATGCTGCTAAGGAAATGGGTAGGGAGCAACAGGGACGTCTGTATGATATAGGTGACAAAGCTGGTAAGCTGCTTGCTTGGCTGGATAAAAGGGAGAATGCAAGCCGGGTTGTTCCTGTGATTGTTGCCGCGAATGGTGAAAGTTACACTGACCCTGTTGATATTATTACATGCTTTGCCGAATACTTCCAGGAAGTGTACTCCCCAGTATCTGATAGATCCGAACAGGACTCCCACTTGCTTTTACGGGATATTGCACTTCCCCGCTTGTCTGATATTGACAGGGGCGCTTTGGATGTGCTGCCTACTGTGGAGGAGATTGCTGCTGCCGTCCGTTCGGTCCGATCTGGCAAGGCATCGGGCCCAAATGGACTTCCCATTGAGCTCTACAAACTTTGCCCAGATACGCTAGCCCCGCACTTGCGCTTGATGTTCCTCGAATCTTTGAAGGTGGGTTCCCTCCCCCAGGACCAAAGACTGGCCTCTATAGTCGTTATTCACAAGGAAGGAAAACCACGAGATCGCTGTGCCTCTTTTAGACCTATCTCGTTGATTAACGCCGAACCTAAGATCCTGGCCAAAATGCTAGCTACGCGTTTGGCTACTGTCATAGGGGACTTGGTTCACCCGGATCAATCCGGTTTTTTACCGCATCGCAATACGGCGCTTAATCTTCGACGTTTGCATGGCGTCCTGGCGTGAGCTGGGACGTTGCGTGAGCCCGCCATTTTGGCGTCTTTGGACGCCACTATGGCGTTTGATACAATAGAATGGCCGTACTTGTGGGCGGTTCTTGCAAAGTTTGGTTTCGGTCCGGAGTTCATTAAGTGGGTAAAACTGCTATACACCGATCCCATGGCTCAAGTAGTTGTTAATGGTCATGTCTCCGCTCCCTTCACACTTGGCAGGGGTACGCGACAGGGCTGTCCTTTGTCCCCGCTTTTGTTTGCTCTCACCTTGGAACCACTGGCGGCCTGGTTGAGATGGGAACCGTCTCTGAGGGGCATTAGATGGAATTCGGAGCTTGAGGACCGTGTGTCTCTCTATGCGGATGATATTCTGCTATATCTAACGTCACCTCGAAAATCCCTCATTGTTTTGTTTGATGTCTTGTCATCTTTTCGCAAGAACTCGGGACTCGTCATTAACTGGTCGAAGTCCTGTATATATGTCCTATCGGGAGACACTCCCCTTCTGCCGCGAGCCTGCCCCATCGCGGTCGCGCAAGACGGATTCACCTATCTAGGCATTTTTATCACTCTGCAGCCTGCTCTGCGTTTTGACCGAAATCTGCTGCCCCCTCTCCAACGCCTCCGGGCAGATGTTATTGCTTGGGGTAAACTGCCTCTCTCCCCTCTGGGAAGGGCAGCATTGTTTAAAATGATGTCACTGCCCCGTTTCCTCTACGTACTGCAGAATACACTTGACATAGTGCCAACTAAATATTTTCGTGAGATTGAGAGCTTGCAGAGGCAATTGGTGTGGGGGGGAAGATCTCGTATTGCTATTGCTAAATTGACACTCCCGTGGTACGATGGTGGTATTGCTCTACCTGATATCCGTCGTTACTATTGGGCGTCCCAATTGGGGGCGATAAATCATTGTATGTACGGCCCTTCACTGAATCCAGCCTTCGAACTGGACAAATGGCTTTTGCCTGGGGGTGATTACTATAGAGCTCTCTACTCCAGACCTGTCCCCCGGAATGTAACGGGTCCCACCAGGACAGCCGTCCAAGTATGGCGCCATGCCTCAATGGCATTAGGCTGGACTGATAAATTGACTCGCGCCACTCCACTGTATGCCTCCGATAGGCTCGGGTCTCTTTGGCAATCGAAGGGATTTGATAGATGGGATTTGATAGGTATCAGCAAGGTGAACGACGTATGGGCCGGAGGGAGAATGAAGACGTTTGACGAACTGAAAACTGAATACGGTCTGAATGATCGCGAATTTTTTCGCTATGCCCAGGTCCTTCACGCGGTCCTATCTGTTTTCTCCTCGGGCACGGACATACCGGAAGCATCCCCACTTGAAGACAGAATACTAGACGGGCACGTCCCGGACAGTACGATTTCGCTCATTTATAAAAAATGGATCAATTCCAGGTCCGATCTCTTGTGTCACCTTAGAGAGAGTTGGACTAGCGACGGACTAGAGCTCGACGATGAAGATTGGCAGGCGGCGATCTCCTCCCCCAAAGAGGTGGCCATCCCGGCGCGCCTCAGATTTGTACAGCTCAAAATCCTTCATAGAGTGTACGTGACTGGTCCCCGCTTGGTACACATGGGCTTTTCTGTTGATGGCCTGTGCCGGCGTGACTGTGGTCTCGTGGGCACGTTCCTACATATACTATGGGAGTGTCCCGAGATAGTGCGATTTTGGTCTCGTGTGCATGAAGTGATGAGTGAGGTTACGGGTGTGCGGTCGGTGCCGGAGGCTAGGAGATGCTTGCTGAATGTATGGGAGCCGAATGACTACAATGTACCGCAGCTCCGGTGGGTGACCCTGGGTAATATGATCGCCAAGAGGGATATTGCCCAATTATGGGGTGCTTAGGGACCGCCCAGGGTTCGGCAATGGAAACAAAACATGGATTGGTGCATGTTCAGGGAAAAAACTGTATATTTCTCGAGGTACGCCCCGTAAATGGGGGAAGATATGGACTCAATGGAACTCTTATCGTGGCGATATATGTACCCCCCCTCTCCCGGAATTGGATATCGAACTGACGTCCCCACAACCCAATGATTCCTCCACGTGATGCTATATATTGAACCGTTGAACTGATGTTGCTCCCACTGCCCCCCCCCCGAAATTCCTTACTGAGATATTGTATGACCACATGTAGACTCTCCCCACTCCTCCCACATGATGCAACCCTGTAAAGAAATGATGTCGTCTTCTTTCTCTTTGTTCCTTGCAAGTTGTTTGTGTTCTTTAAAATTAATAAAATGTTTAAAAAAAAAACAAAAAAAAAGTAAAAATGTACATGAGAAACAAAATGCAGCATTCTTGTAGGGGTAGTCAATTAGTGTTGTGGGAGGGATGAGGGGGTGGGGAGAGAGGATATAGCCAATCAGGGAGGCCTTTTGCACTGTAACCGTCCTGCTAGCTGCTGACTTGAGAGCTGTGGTTCCATGTTCGAGCCTCGGCTCGATATGTTGAACATTTTGGCACAGCACTTATTCTCCTGCCTGTCCAAGTTATATAAATGTCCATTTGAAAATTAAAACAAAAAAGCAGAGATCCTGTAGGGGTGGTGGCACAGGCAAATAGTGGTGTGGGACGGATGAGGGGTGGGGAGAGAGGGGCACGGCTAATTAATGAGGCCTTTGGGACTGTAACCTCCATTCCAGCTGAGTCAGGAGCTGGTGATCCTGTTCGAGCTTTGGCGTCGGCTCAGTATGTTGTAAATTTTGGCAAATCACTTATTTTCGGACAGGCAAGTAGTGTGGAGGGAGGGATGAGTGGGTGGGGAGTGACGGCACAAGGTGATTACACAAAACACGCAAATAAAGCTGCAGAAGCGTGCAAATATACATTAAAAAAAACTGCAATCTCGGCGATCTTGTAGAGGTGGTTCGGACAGGCAAGTAGTGTGGAGGGAGGGATGAGTGGGTGGGGAGTGACGGCACAAGGTGATTACACAAAACACGCAAATAAAGCTGCAGAAGCTAAGTAAACAGAACACTTAGCAGAGGGAGGCCAACAAAGAAAAACAAGAGCGGCCGGGAAGCGGCCAGGAAACTAAGTACGGCCGGCCACATAATTAGGGGAGGAGAAGTGTGGCAGGCAGATGTGCGGCCTGGTGAGGGGGCGGGAATGCGAGCCTGGTGGGGGCAGGCGGATTACGGAGATGCTCGTGCAAATATACATTAAAAAAAACTGCAATCTCGGCGATCTTGTAGAGGTGGTTCGGACAGGGAAGTAGTGTGAAGGGAGGGATGAGTGGGTGGGGAGTGACGGCACAAGGTGATTACACAAAACACGCAAATAAAGCTGCAGAAGCTAAGTAAACAGAACACTTAGCAGAGGGAGGCCAACAAAGAAAAACAAGAGCGGCCGGGAAGCGGCCAGGAAACTAAGTACGGCCGGCCACATAATTAGGGGAGGAGAAGTGTGGCAGGCAGATGTGCGGCCTGGTGAGGGGGCGGGAATGCGAGCCTGGTGGGGGCAGGCGGATTACGGAGATGCTCGTGCAAATATACATAAAAAAAAACTGCAATCTCGGCGATCTTGTAGAGGTGGTTCGGACAGGCAAGTAGTGTGGAGGGAGGGATGAGTGGGTGGGGAGTGACGGCACAAGGTGATTACACAAAACACGCAAATAAAGCTGCAGAAGCGTGCAAATATACATAAAAAAAACTGCAATCTCGGCGATCTTGTTGAGGTGGTTCGGACAGGCAAGTAGTGTGGAGGGAGGGATGAGTGGGTGGGGAGTGACGGCACAAGGTGATTACACAAAACACGCAAATAAAGCTGCAGAAGCTAAGTAAACAGAACACTTAGCAGAGGGAGGCCAACAAAGAAAAACAAGAGCGGCCGGGAAGCGGCCAGGAAACTAAGTACGGCCGGCCACATAATTAGGGGAGGAGAAGTGTGGCAGGCAGATGTGCGGCCTGGTGAGGGGGCGGGAATGCGAGCCTGGTTGGGGCAGGCGGATTACGGAGATGCTCGTGCTTGTGTGGTCACGTGACCCGCTTTGTGGCCACGTGACCTCACATGCACTGTGAAGAAACGCCAGTGGTTTCACTAGACGATCGAGCACTTGAATTCGATCCTATCCATTCCTGCGGAATGGGACAGGCTCGACCTAAAAATGTCGGGATGCACAAAAGTCACCCAAGTAAAGAATCCAGAAGAGGAACCCAGAGAGCAGGATTCCATTGTGTAAAGTCAGAGGGGAGACGCAAAACCAAAGGCGAATGGAAGGCTGTAAGATGCGTGCACAGGCCCTGGACCACGGGGGCATCGGTGTCTACAATCCGCAAGAAGAAGGTCTGGGGAAGTCAGAATGGGAGTTAAGGAGTAGTCTTGGCAAAAAGGGAGGCAGCAGCGAGATTGGGGGGAGGGGGCGGGCATGCTTCCCAGGCTCAGAATGGTACGGAAAAGCCCGGGAGCGTCGCATTGTAGCGCCAAGTAGAGGACTCATGGGTCCCAGATGTCCGATCTAGGTTGCTCAAGATAAACACGGTGGCTCTAGAAGAGTTGCGCAAAGTTTTCTACTGTTCTCATCTTTGCTGTCACTGCCCACAACCCGTGTGAGGGAGAATGCAAGGCTGGCCTGAATGATGATGACCCATGACACTCATGATATCCAAGCACAAGGCTTTGTAAATATCCCCAGAACCCTTAGTTTAGGGGTTCTTAAGCAGTGGTCCGTGACCCCTTAGACAATTAAATAATATTAACATGTTAATAAGTTATATATAAAGAAGCACAATTGAACATCGTAAAACGATCTGCAAATGTGAAGGAATTTGAAATTGGTGGCTAAAATTACGTTGGTATCCTCATATTAATTCATGGGACGAATGCAAGTGCATCAAACAGAGTATACTATTGACAATGGGTGACCCAAGCTAAATTTAGAAAAGCTTGAACCTTCCAGTTTAAATTAAAATGTTGGTTGTCCATTAAATAAAATATTTCATAATTTATATATTCGCTTACTGAATACTTCTTTCTGTGTTTTTGTGTTTTGTTTTGCAGTTCAAATCATTGACATTGCTATGCCTGGGTCCCTGGATTGCAATTCCTCTAATCACTTAGTGAGAGTCCCTAGATTTCATTAATTATTCAGTAGGGTCCCCAGATTCTGGTAATGATTAAGTCAATATCCACAGAAGTTAAAAGGTTAAGAACCACTGCCTTAGATAATATAACATGGGTCAAAAGTATCCCGCATACATGTAGAGTGGTTTACTGTGTACTTGTTCCACTTCAAGCTTCTTAAGCTATTTGCTGCATTGAAGCAGAGTGACTAGATGAGTTGACAGTGGATGCAGGTTTCCAATATTTCAGTGTATATACCAGAGGGGTATATAACTGTACACAGGCCCATGACACAAGATATGGACAGGAGGCCATGTGACACTGGACCTTCAACCAGAGACAAGCCAAAGCTTGAGGCTGCGCCCTGCTCTCCGATGCTCCACTATTTCTGCAGGAAGAAAAACCATACCCAAGTCTGCCCTAAAGATCCTGTCCTCAAAAGCTGTCAGTTGACATTTCGGAAGATTGAGTAGTAAGTAGTGTTTTAAAGCCCCTAAGGTCCGATTCGATTTTATGTAGGCCCGACTCCATCATGAATAATGGAAGTCGCCAACGTCTCAATCTTAGACAATAAAGTCACAATTTTTCCAGATTTATGCAGAATCATTTTCATGTTTCCCATTTGATGCAGATGTCATTTGACCTTTTCTTTCTAAGAACTGTGAAAGCAGAAAGCCATCTGATTGATAACACTTGATGCAACATCCGTCTGGGCCAAATGTCTACTTTCCTCCTAGTCAAGGTTAAATAAGAACACATACAGACATATAACCAAAATAATGTAGTCTGAATTGACGTCCTTGTACCTTATATGTTACGGAAACGTCTGGGATGCACACCTTAATGCACATAATCAATGTCAGACATTTCTTAACTTATGTCAGAAATTCCAATCTCTGATTAAATTTAATATATATGGTCTACCACTTGTCAGGAGAGGTTCTTCGCCAAAATTATTGCCAGAGATTCTGCCAGAGAAGGTACTGCCAGCACACTTTGCATCTCACTTGAAGTCCGAAGCAGAGCCCCGAAGGAAGACCACAGCATGTGTTTTTCCCTTCACCGGGAACACTGGCTTCACGTGCCCACTGATAAAGGCAGCCTTTGCTGTCAACAAGGTATGCAGTGCATCTCTACTCCCTAAGAAAATGTAGACTGCAAGTAACTCTGCCTTCCATGCTCTTAGTGTAGTGCATAGAATTAGGCATTACGGTGTTAGGCTTAAGATGACATTTTAAAACATGCTAGAAATTTTCATTTTATTCTCATTATTTATAACGTGCCTTCTTGCTGCTTTTATATTATTCTGTGTAGTTGTTTTAGATGTACTGAGAAACAGATTGTTCCTTTAGTGATAAATACTTTTACTTAAAATTGTTTATTCATCTTAGTAATAAGATTTGTTGCTGATTTCATGGTGCTTCTGATCTTTCTATGGGGTTGTTATTAATCCAAAAGCAATCCCCTATCTAAATTGCACATTGAATAGTGTTTTGCAGGGCTACAATAACCTGTCTTTTACATTCATCACTGGTGCCTTGAACCAAGTCCACCTGTGTCACCTGTGGGTGGGAAAGCACACCATGTAGAGTTACGCCAAAGTTGTAGCTTACGCAACAGTAGACCATTACGAGACAAATGCTCCTGAAAAGTTTTAAGGCCTCCTCTGGAATGGAGCATGAAGTAACCAGTTCTCCGGCTGTGAAATATGCACCATCCCTGGAGATGTAAAAGAACAAGCACAGGAGCCATCCTCTTTTAAAAAAATATAAAGGATAATATCTAGAACTGATAATGCTTTTTCCCTAGACAAGTTGCAATAAGAATGCGAAAATATGCATATGCCAAGTCGATTGTGATCATAAAAGCCTTGTCTTGAGTTAAAGGAATTACCCTTTACAAAGTCTCCATTTTGAAGGGAATTTTCTTAATCAATGTGTTGACCTTTCTTAGTTTTTTTTTTTTTAACTCTTTTTATTATTAACAAAGAACAAACAGACAAGGCAATAAAAAGCAGTACAGCTGGATATGTGTTCAAGGAGGAAGGAAAGTGCATTACAATATAATACAAAGAATCATTAGTGCGGGGGGGGCAGGGGAGAAACCAGAGTCAAAAAACATAGAGGCTAAACAACACTAGGAATGTCGGGTCAGGGGGAAAGAGGAACATCCGGAATATCTGCAAGGGGAGGTGTGCATATATCACCACGGTAGGAGTTCCATTGACCCCAGATTTTACCCCACTTCTTAGGTCTGCCCCGTGCCACATACACCGTCTTCTCTCTAAACATACACCAGTCCATGTTCTACTTCCATGCCGAGACCGTGGGTGGTCTCTGGGAACCCCACAACTGCGCAATATCTCTCTTGGCAACCATATTCCCAAGGGTCGCCCACTGCGTCTGCGCCACATCATAATCATTCGGTTCCCATACATTCAACAGACAACGCCTGGCTTCAGGCGACAGCGCAACACCCGTGACCTCCTCCATCACAGCATGCACTCGATTCCAAAACACTACCACTTCCGGACACTCCCAAATTATATGGCGGAAAGTACCAATTAAACCACAACCACGCTTACACAACCCATCCACAGAATAACCCATACGAATCAGGCGAGGGCCAGTCACATAAATCCGATGCAGGATCTTAAGCTGTACGAGTCGGAGACGGGCCGGAATCGCGACCTCCTTAGGTGAGGGTATCGCTGATTGCCAGTCCTCGTCATCCAACTCTAGACCGTCACTGGTCCAGACCTCCCTGAGTTGCGCCAACAGGTCCGCTCGATCATGGATCAATTTCTTATATATCAAAGAAATAGTGCTGTCGGGTACATAGCCATCAAGCACCCGATCTTCAAGTGGGGATGATTCCGGGATGTCAATACCTTCAGGAAAAAACGAACTCAACGCGTGGCGAATCTGCGCATAACGGAAGAATTCCCTGTCACTCAGCTTATATTCTACCTTCAACGCCTCAAAAGTCTTAATCATGCCCTTGACCCAGAGATCACTCACCCTACAAATACCAATCATATCCCACTTCTCAAATCCTTTCGTCTTCCACAGGCTACCCAATCTTTCAGACGCATAGAGCGGAGTTGCCCGGGTCAGTCGATCCCTCCATCCCATTGCCGCATTCGCACAGTGCCACACTCGCACCGCTATCTTAGTAAATGTAAATGTAATGTAAATGTATTGGACTTGTAAAGCACACGGCTGCCCGTAAGCGTCCCGGCGCTTGCTTAGGGAACCCGTCCTGTTATTCCCCTGTGAGAAACCCCGGCAGGGTGTCCACAAGGTGAAAGCCAGGCATCCCGCCGCGAGGGGCCGTAGTGGAGATTAAGCAAGCTATTGCCCAGAGTCGCAGAGTGTGAACCCGTGAGTTGAGTAGGCACCAGAGCGAGAATTGTCGAGTCCGTGGAATTTTTGAGCCCGAGACCCGCCGAGGCGGGGAATCGAACCCTGGTCCACGGTCCATCTCAGCTTCCGGGTCTGCCGCCTCTAACCACTGAGCCACGCTTCTCCCGAAAGTTTCCCTCCAGCAGATTTGGAGTAAAGCGCCCTGTTATAATCCCCACCCGGTAGCAACCACTTATCCATCTCGAACGCAGGATTTAACGCTGGACCATACATTCCATGATTGATCGCTCCCAGCTGAGAGGCCCATTATTATCGCCTGATATCCGGAAGTGCGATACCGCCGCCATACCAGGGAAGCGTCAGCTTGGCGAGGGCAATACGCGAACGCCCATCCCATATCAACCGCCTCTGCAAACTCTCCACCTCCCGAAAATAGCTCGCCGGAATTACGTCAAACGTGTTCTGGAGCGCGTATAAAAACCGCAGCAAGGACATCATTTTGAAAAGAGCTCCACGCCCGAGGGGGGATAGCGGCAACCTGCGCCAGCCCACAACGTCAGATTTTAACCGTTGGAGCGGATGAAGCAGATTACGATAGTAACGAACCACGGGGTCTAATGTTATAAAGACCCCCAGATACTTAAATCCCATGTGCGTCACCTGAATGGGACACCCGCGCGGCAAAGGAGAGATGTCACCCGAGAGCACATACACGCAGGACTTGGTCCAATTAATCACAAGGCCGGAGTTCCTCCCAAACGAGTTTAGCACATCAAACAATACAATCAACGACCTTCGAGGCGACGTGAGATACAACAAAATGTCGTCTGCATAGAGCGATAATCGGACCTTTCTTAGTTTGCTGACTATCCTGAAACCCCCTAATGCCTTGAGTGCCAGAAACACACCATTGTCGTTTGGTGGAACTGAAACAATCACTTATTTCGAGATAAAAGAATGAATTACCTGGATCATAGTTGATTTCCTGATGGGAGGGTACCTGGGCAGAAAGGTGTAGTTATGGTCATGGAATCTGGAGGTATGGAGACAAACTCTATCCTTCTTTTATCAACTTCAGGACGATCATATCTGAGACGGATGTCTCCCAAGCCCGTTGGAAATGCTTGATTAAGCCTCCAACTGACCACTCAAGGCTGTTTCTGATGTAGTTACAAATTCTTAGGCTTGTTGTTTGCGACGGCTTTACTCTTAATCAACACAGCCCATACATGGCTTTTCTTATTGCCTTCTCCTACTAGTAGTTTGATGCTGAGAAGGGGTATATCAAAATGGTTGCCTGAAGGAGGACTTCCCCAAGGATTGAGTAAATGGGGACTTTTGGAGAGTAGATGAGGAATATTTCTTCTCCTTAAAACGTTTATGAAGTTTCTTCTGTACCAAAGAGCGTTACTCACTGAAAAGGTAAATGACACTAAGTGCCACAGATTTCTGAGCTGAGCCTGTATGCCACTCCTTTAGGAAGAGATTGCTTCTACTAACAATATTCACTTCTCCAGTACTGAAGCTGTTGCAACAAGGAAAAAGATGTCAAAGAACTACATATTCTTCTCTGTGGCTTCCAGTAAAGCAGAGCATTCTGCACCTTCATTAACAGCTTTAAGGAGTTAACATATGATATTAGAGACTTTGATTGGGTCCATAAGTGCCTGCTCAGGTGGCAAGATGAGATCCTGCGTAGGAATTCTGTATTGCTGCATTTATTTATTTATTTATAAAACTTGTTAAGCGCACGACTACCCGGAGGTGTCTCGGCGATGGACAGAAAGATAGGCTCCTTAAAGATATCCTGTCCTGCCATTGAGGTAAGACCTAAGAAAAACCAAAGGTGGTGATGGACGGAGCGTTGACAATACAAACACTCACCCCCAGTCAACTGATCTGGGTTTAATCCATCACCGTTCTTTAGCTCACTCCGCCACCCCAGTTCAGACATGGCCATGTGCAAATCAGTCTGACCCTGTGCCTAATGGGAACAGTCCAGCCCGAACTGCCAAGCCATATCTTCCCTGAACCGGAATCAAGCTTCCCAGGACCAGTTTCTGGCATTACAGCCGTCTTCAGCCGGGCTTGCTTGACACCAGTGGCAAAGTGAGCAAGGGACTCACGTCTGAGTATACCCTGCCAACTTAGGGCGAACAAAGAAAAACCAAAGGTGGTGATGGACGGAGCGTTGACAATACAAACACTCACCCCCAGTCAACTGATCTGGGTTTAATCCATCACCGTTCTTTAGCTCACTCCGCCACCCCAGTTCAGACATGGCCATATGCAAATCAGTCGGACCCTGTGCCTCATGGGAACAGTCCAGCCCGAACTGCCAAGCCATGTCTTCCCTGGACCGGAATCAAGCTTCCCAGGACCGGTTTCTGGCATTTCAGCCGTCTTCAGCCCGGCTTGCTTGAATCCAGTGGGAAAGTGAGCAAGGGACTCACGTCTGAGCATACCCTGCCATCTTATGGCCAAGCTGCCATGTTAGGGTCAGTCATGGCAGCTTGGCTTCTGACGGCGGCAGACGCGAAGTAAAAAGCGCTTTTTGTTATCTTAAAACTGCGGAGCGGGAATTGACCCGGAATACACGCAAGCTCCGACTGGGTGACACTCGTGATGTACAACGCTTGATACGAAAGTGTTTGGGGACGCGCTACTCGGAGTTCTGTCATCCCAACGCCTGAATACCCATTACAGACGCTACACCACCCAGTTCAGGGTGGCTCACCTCGGTCAACTAGATTACTCGTTTTTTGTCACCCCAGCGCCTGAGCGCCTGAATACCCATTACAGACGCTACACCACCAAGTTCAGGGTGGCTCACCTTGGTCAAACTAGACCATCCGTCTATCCCGGTACAGGAGGACGGAGGCAGCCCATTAATATTCAGTGGGTTAATTCTATGAACTGTCTACGGTAAAAACGTGTGTGCAACATTCGTCCTGAGGAAGACCCGCAGGTCGAGGCTCCAACTTGCCCATGTACCAAAAGACGGGTCGAAACGTCGACGCCCCTTTTTTCATGTACAGATAGGACCACTCCGGAAAACCATTATACATGTCATTGTTCGACTGTATAAATGTGTGAAATATAAAAGCAACTAATTGTGGCTTTGTCTGTGATACTAGCTGAATCTTTAGTACAGCTGGAACATTTTTTTAACTGAAAATTTCTTTCCACTTGTCACTTTTTTCTTTTTGAGGCTTACACCCTTCTCACCACAATCACTCTTCTTTTTCCTGCACTACTTTAGAAGCTGCTTGCTCTCTTTTTACCGTTAGTTTGAAATTGTATATAATTGTATAAATGTATATAAAAACAGCATATCAAAATGGAGTAAATTATTAAACTCCCAAGTTTTTTCAAATAAATCTTTGGTTTGTGTCAGGTATTTCCATAAGAATCCTGTTTTGCGCAGGTTGCCTTAGTGTTAATCATGATTGATTCAACTGAGCGTTTTTGATTTAAGAAGCTCATTAAACTAATTAATTTTGTGCAGATTTCGTCTGTTGACATAAAAAGATTTGGGTTGGGACCATTGTTTCTAGTATAACGCTATCTACCCAGGTCCTTGAACCTCATTGGGCTACCCCATTCCAGTAATGGAGAATATTAAAATAAGCAGATTGTTGTATGGACACTGAGCTAATGAATTTCAACCCTGCTTTAGTCATGAAAAACCATATTCTACAGTCATGTAGAGTTTGACTCTATTCCGGTATAAAAACCACAGCAGGTTTGGATCTCTCGGCTTGCTTTTGAGACTTGTGAACAGGATGCTGCAGCATCTCTCTGGGCTGTAGCTCTTTACACTTCAGCTCTTGATTCTCCAGATCACCTGAGCCCAGCATTTCTCCTGAATTTCTTTATCACTTCATGCTCTCCAGAGTTGAGGTGCCAGGACCCATTGTCTCCAAAGCCCCCTTATGTCATCTTCCTCACCAAAACCTGGCTCAACCCCCACATCTGCGCCCGACATCACCTCAATGACACCAGATGGATACAAGATTGCACATCGAGACTGCATCAACAAATACAGAGGCAGAATCGCCATCATCCACAAAGAGACCATCCTCTTCACCACCCCCGTGGACAATGCCACTCCAATCATAGGAAATGTAAGAGGGTGGGAAACCCAATATACCCTTGCGGGCTTGGGCGAATACACAAGGTTAAAACGGTGCCAGCAAGGGATTTTATTTGAAAGAAGAATCAACAGATTCCAGACTTGAGTCTTATCTCTATGTATTAGTCTGATCAAGCAACTTTGATATCTGATTTCAGTTATATATATTCGTCTATCAATTAGATAATGGAAAAAGAAGCAACAAGGGAAATCTGTTTTATCAAAATAATTATTTCTTTTTTATATATTTTTCAAAATTCATAGGGTACATTCCAACAGCTAAACAACTGATCATAATGCTATCAAATGAAAAAGAAATCACAAATTATTCCTAAAATTCATCTGAAGAAGGTCTTAAGGAGTAACTCAACATAAAGACCGAAACGTCGACTATCAAGTCCATTTCTTCGTCTATTATTTAATTGTACAAGCGACTTTATTTTAAGAAAAATGGATGTCACTTGTTATTTTGATTGATTAGATTGGTTTGGACTTTATTTTCAGATTAATTTTAGGAATAATTTGTGATTTCTTTTTCATTTGATAGCATTATGATTAGTTGTTTAACTGTTGGAATGTACCCAATGAATTTTGAAAAATATATATAAAAGAAATAATCATTTTGATAAAACAGATTTCCGTGTTGCTTTTTCCATTATCTAATTGATAGACGAATATATATAACTGAAATCAGATATCAAAGTTGCTTGATCAGACTAATACATAGAGATAAGACTCAAGTCTAGAATCTGTTGATTCATCTTTCAAATAAAATCCCTTGCTGGCACCGTTTTAACTCCAATCATAGAGCACCTCAATTTACAACTCCAAATTGACAGCAAAACCACCTGAGAGGCACCCTCACCTACAGACATCCAGGACCTCGCCTCAGCTTCTGCGACGTCATCCCCAAATTCATTGCCCTGCTCGCTTCAAGCACTACATCTCCTCAGTGACATTCATTTTCATCTCGATGATCTCAATGACACCACCACTGCAAATGTACTAAAAAGTATGAACATCTGCCTCACCCAGCTTGTCACAAACCCGACACACATCACTGGTCACACACCAGACTCCATCTTCACAGCCAGAGTCAAATACAGCCACATCCCTGAGCTCACCTGGACAGACCACTCCATTGTCCATTTCACCATCGCAGGTTCCCCTGGCTTTGCTACCAAGCTGCCCATCACTGCAGCTGGAACACAGTATCTGAGAGCCAGTGGACTGACATCCTCAACACCTCCCATATTGTCACCTCAAATAACCTAGAACAAGCCGTCAAGAGTCTCTCTACCTGGATCACTGACTGCACTGACAGAGTCCCCCTATCAAACCCACCAAACTCAAGAGACCCTCCAAACAAGCCAGCTGGTATACCGTGGAACTGAGAACCACCAAACAGAAATGCAAGTGGCTTGAAAGGAGATTGTGCACTAGCAAAGAGCCCACAGACTGAACTACTCTTAAGACATCCCTCAACGAATACCAACAGCTCCTAAAAAAAAACAAAAAAATGCCCTCGCCGACCACATCGTAGCCAGCTCCAACCACAGCAAAGAACTCTTGAGCATCGTCAGTGAGTTCTCCAACCCCTCAGCCTCCAAAAACATCATCACCCCCTCCTAGGAACTCTGCAACACCCTTGCAGATATCTTCTATGACAAAATCGCCACCATCTTCAAAAATGTCATACCCTAACCAACCGCTGGTGAAAATCTCAACCTCCAGGCTCCCACAGGTGCAAACCATGAACACCTGGGACGAGCTCACCATGCAAAACACCACCACCATCATGAAATCCATTCACTCTGGAGCACCCTCAAAACTCTGCCCCCATAATATCTTCACCCTCAGGAACAAGATAATTAGCAAGAAACTCACCGCCATCTCAACACTTCCATCACCATGGCCACATTCCCCAAAGAATGCAAACAGTCTGAGGTCAAGCCTCTTCTCAAGGAACAAACTACCGCCCCCAGCTACCTCAAGAAGTACCGTCTCATCTCTCTGCTCCCCTTCCCAGCCAAAGTCCTTGAAACGGCCATTAACCGCCAACTCACGGAGCACGTGGAGAACAACAGTCTTCGGAACACCACCCAATCCGGATTCTGCATCAACCACAGCACCGAAACCGCCCTAATCGTTGCCTCCAATGACATCTGAACCCTCCTTGAACAGGAAGAAACGGCAGCCCAGATCCTCCTCGACCACTCAGCTGTATCTCACAACACCGTCATTGGAATCCAAGGAAACGCTCACAGGTGGATTGCCTCCTTCCTCACCGGAAGAACCCAGAGAGTTTGCCTGCATTCATTCAACGCCAAAACCAAGCGCATCATCTGCGGTGTACCTCATTGCTAGTCCTTCAGCTCCACTCTGTTCAACACCTACATGACTCCCTTGGCCAAGATTGTCAGAACACAAAGACTTAACATCATATCCCACACAAGCAATGCCCAGCTCATCTTCTTGCTGTCGGAAGACCCTTCACCACCATGGCCAACTTCCACAGATGCATGACTAGCATCTCTAACTGGATGAAAGACAACTGCCTAAAATTCAACACAGATACAACAGAAGTGCTAATCTTCTGGAATAACTTCTCAACGTGGAACGACTTCTGGTGGCCCTCCAAACTAGGAGCCTCACCAACTCCGACTGACCATGCCTGCACCTTAGCCTCATCCTGGACAGCAAGCCCACCATTAAAAACCATATCAATGCAGTTTCCTCTGACTGCTTTCTCACCCTTCGCATGCTCCAAAAGATCTTCAAATGGTTCTCTGTCAAAACAAGAAGAACCGTTACTCAAGCCCTAGTCACCAGCCGGCTGGACTACGGCAATGCTCTATGTAGGAATCGCGGCGGTACAAAAGGGGGTGGTGAATCACAGCGCACCTCCCCAGATGAACCAACATCACCCCCACCTCAGAAAGCTACACCGGCTGCCCATTAAGAAGAGATGTAAATTCAAGATGCTGATCCACACCTGCAAAGCCTTACACAAACAAGCACCACCATACATCAACCACCGCCTGAGCATTCGCCAACTCACAAGACACCTGCACTCCGCCTCCCTCTCCCTCACTTACAACCCCCGACATCTGCCAATGCAACAGTGGAGGATGCTCTTTCTCCTACCACACAGTTAAGTCCTGGAATGACCTCCTCATTCACCTCTTAACCACATCCTCTCTTCTGGAATTCGGGAAAGGACTCAAGACCTGGCTGTTCAACTGACCCCTCCCCCCTCTCCTGCCGCATCGTTCACAGCACCGGGACATCCATTATGGGTGAATAGCCGCACTTTACAAGTCCTGTCTGGCTTATTGATTGATATGTTCATGAGCATCACAATGTGATTGGCAGGAATACCTCTGAAACATTACCAGGTAAAACCATTGTATCCGCCTTTTGTGATCATGAGCATTCGAATTTTCACAAATCAGAGCAGGCTAAACAGCTCATAAGTTGACAAGTTGTTTAAGCCTCAAAAACATACCACTGCATTATGCATGAGTGGGCAGGCCCTAGACCTGCCTACTTTTGCAGAACTCGGAGATGACAAAAGAAAGGCCCTTATCCAACCCCCACCTGTCCTAGCCTTGACGGGGGGATAGAAATGCACTAAGGTCTTTCCACAGGATGAGGTGTAAAGAATAAACTGCCTGGGCCTTGCTAAGTGGTTGGCGAAATGTCCCACAAAATGACATTGTAAAATGAACATCAAGGCAGCCGATGTGGTCCACCATCACCCTAATTCATTTGAGGATTTAGGAAAAACGCACAACAGCCCGGATGCCTATTTGCCATATTAGCAGCTAATGGTCATAAAAAAGAAATTAGATGGAATTATCTAATTATAGCCCTTCTGCCGATAAGCTATCCTGGTTGTCGGAGGTTCTGTTCATCGGTGTATGCTCTTGTTTGAGGCAAGGTCCTATGACTAGGGTGTAGGGCCTTTAACACTATTATAGCTCACAGCAGTGCACTAAAATGACAAATTACATCCTGGAGCCATTCATGCTCATTAATATACTCCTTGCAGTCGTTGCCGATTAATGTCTTGACTTGTCAAAGGCAATTCAGGACCCTCAGTAACTAGTCTCATTGATAAACAGGGTGTGGTGCCAATAATGCCTGAGGACATTAATGCTTTTTAAATCATGGGGTCACTAATGCTCATTCCTGGCTGGAGGGCATTGATCCTCATAGAGTTCAGACTCAATTGGCACTATAGGATTGGAATTAGAGAGACAAAAAGACAATACAATTAATTGAAATAAAAGCTCTAGATAAAGTTGGGTTAGATTGACATTAAAAGAATAACACATATAGTAAAAAATGCAAATGACCAGAAATATAAGATCTGTGTGCTCCTTGATCCCTGCTGTCAGTTCCCCAGGCCAAATATTGGAGCACAGAGTCTGCTGGGAGGGGTTTTAATGGCAGGGCCTTGCCAAATGAACTTGAGTAGCAATGTCCCACATCTCGGGAACAATCTTTTTTTTTTTTTTTATTGGAGGCCTTCCAGCCATCATAGCCACGGTGTTGGTCCCAGTAGCATAAGACAAAATGATGCCTCTCACAGAATGTGATAAGGGTTCCAGAGCCCCCAATATTTCACAAATATATGCTTTGGGCTGGTTGGGTGCACCGTGAAGGCCTGCCCCGGCCCCCCCCCCCCCCAGCACCGGAGGGGCCTGTATCACTCCCCTGGTTGGGCTCTCGTACAATTGTTCACAGGTGTGGTTTGATGGGGCTGTGCTGGATGTGTGCCTCTCACAGAATGTGATAAGGGTTCCAGAGCCCCCAATATTTCACAAATATATGCTTTGGGCTGGTTGGGTGCACCGTGAAGGCCTGCCCCGGCCCCCCCCCCCCCCAGCACCGGAGGGGCCTGTATCACTCCCCTGGTTGGGCTCTCGTACAATTGTTCACAGGTGTGGTTTGATGGGGCTGTGCTGGATGTGTGACAGCCATCGTTCTAGACTAGTGCAATAGAGAGCTACACACAGACTGGAAGCTCTGCAGTGCTCATCTATAGTTATACTTACTTGACATGAGTGTGCATAGCATGCCACTGCCACTGGTGTCGTTTTGTAGCACTTGTCTACTTTGTTCAGTTTGTTTTGGACCAGGAATTGAATAAGCAAATGTGTTCTAAGATACGCTGACTAATCATTACAGAGAGCGGGCAGCTGCAATGCCCCTTTGCTGCTGCCCAGTGAGCAGGCACACCGCTGGACCTAGGCCATCTTGGTATCTGGATGGGAAATTGGAGCAGAGCAGCCCCAGCCCACGTTAAGTGTCCCTGTGTGGGGGATGCTAAATAAAAATGTAGTTTGTGGGCATTCGAAGAGGGCGTTGCCTTTTTGCCTGTGAATGAGAAGCTGCGTTGGTGAGACCAAGGGTGGTATTACCAAAAATGACCCATTGACACAACCGGTATGTCCTCCTCTTGTATGCACCTGAGGCATTGTACAGAAGGGCCTACAGATGCTTATATGTCCCCTTCTGTAATACGCCGGTGCTAAATGCATACACTGGCACGATCTCAAGAGGGTGTTCCCTCCTTTGCATGGGCGGGCACCCCCATACGATGATAGAATCGTTTTGCCGCTGTGTGTCTCCCATATTAGAGACAGGCAAAGAGGCCACCAGGCGACGCACAGTCTGTGCGCCTCCTGATTGCGGGTACAGTCACTCCATGGACCTGCCTGCAAGGGGGGGGGGGGCTCCATCTCCAGGCCAGGTTAGGGTTTGCACAGTAAAAGTTGGATTGGTTGCTTCAAACTTCTGCTTTATCTTTTCCTAAAATGCTGTTTCCATAGCAGGCATAGGCTCGCGCCTGTCCTGGGAACTGTGCACGTGATTGGATACGGTGCACTGACCCGGTCCGTATCTGGCTCACAGACTTAAGTAGCTGACGCAGGACAGTGTGGGGCAGTTCGCCATATCTGTAATATGGCCTGGGCTTATAATAGGTGGGATTTTTCTGAGATGAACAGTGCCCTCTGATTTTCAACATGCACTTAACCCTTGTGGCACAACTGACCAAATTTAAAAGGGTACAAGCGGTCAGACTAGTGAAATGTCATATTGCTTCATTAACCATTAGTAACAGCACTGTGAAGCAAATATATTTAGCAGTGAATGGTACATCATGCAGTGAATGCACACCTCCATATGCATAATTCATAGTGCACATTAATAACACTTGTGAAACTCCCTTGAGACAAACTGAGTTCAGGTCTGTGTACCTGTTAGTCATTCTGCCTGTCCTAATAGCTCTCTTCGTTTGGGGGCTCCTGGCACCACCTTCACGCTGCCATACTTGTCCTGGCCTGGTCATGGTTATTCGTGTAGGGATGATGGCTGGTTCTGAACTTTGAGTGCATGAGATGGGTAGTTAGTCATTGCCTACATGACATCATGTGCCCACTTGCATTCAGTGACAGCTATTAGTTTCACGAGTAGGTGATTGTGTGCCTGGTCATTCATAAGTGGTCTGGCAGTGCAGAGAGGTACAGAGGTGCCAGTGCTGAATGTGTGGCATAGGGGCATGTTAGTGGATGGCACGGCGCATGCCTGTGGACTCAGCCTCACGTGTAAGTACTCTATTATTTTACTGAGACTCTAAATATACAACATTTGCTGGTGTACAGTTCAGTCCAAAGTATGCTTTCCCTTAAAGTTGGCATGTTTTATGATTAATATAAGGCTGGGACGAGTTCAGGTTTGCTAAAATTGCGTTTTTCTTTCTCAGAGATGTCAGTTTTATAGTTGTTTTTCATAACTGGCCAATTAATTTAAATTATTATGAAAATTATGACCGCTCGCTCTTTGTCCTCTGTCTGTTGTGAAATGGTAGCTTGCTACAGATTGTCGGTTCAGGTATAATTAAGACAGCTAAACGTCAATCGTAACTGAAGATTTGAATCTAATGATAATTAATGTAATGCACTGAAATATGTCTTTGCTGGAGAAAAACAGCAAAGCAACAGCATCAATATAGCCAACAATAATTAAATGGCCTTTTATTGCGGCAGAGCTACAACAGTCAACAATAAAAGAAAGTGGCCATTGTATTCACCTTCTTATCCATTTTTGTTGTATTG
This sequence comes from Lissotriton helveticus, assembly GCF_964261635.1. Lineage (NCBI taxonomy): Eukaryota > Metazoa > Chordata > Amphibia > Caudata > Salamandridae > Lissotriton > Lissotriton helveticus. The sequence continues at coordinate 1,839,395,917 of NC_136067.1, forward strand.
TTAGTAAGGTTTCTTTTCATCGAGTACTGCTATCACTGTCCATATTTTGTCGCTATTCTGCCTGTGTACAGGTTCTATTCTTTGCACAATTCACAATTTAATTTCTTACCAATAATGTATATGTGCTTTTTTTCGTGTTTGCTGTGGTACGGACTGGCATGTGGGCACTTTTTCAAAGACGAGCTATGTTTTGTATACAAATCTTTACATTCTTAATGTCTGGGTACTTTAACAGCAATCATAATAATGTAACAGCCTAAGGGGCAGCTCCCAGTTATGAGGCTTACCATGATCCCCTCAAATTGCTCGCTGATTGTTATTTGATTTGTTTGTGCCAATTCTTTGCAAGGGATGCCTCACATCTTTAAGGTTTTAACTTTGTACAGTGCGTTCTGACAATGCACAATAAACATGATAAAAAATAATGTGTTTCATGTGCAATGTAGACTGCACAAAACTGCCATTTTGCAGCCAGGTGTAGGCACAAATATACGTGTACTAATCTTGGAAGCCTTTCTTTAGCGCTTAAGCTTACAGCACTATGTTTGGAATGTGATCGAAAAGAAAGTGAGGTATACTGAGTACAGTAAAACAGGGTATTGTTCAAAGAAATGTGTTGCCTATTCCCCCACTTCCCGCTGCGCGATTACACACTTTTTATTTTAAGGCATTGTTTACATTTCAAAGGTGTTGGTGAAAGCTCTATAGTCGTGATGTAGGACTCGCCAAAAAGTAATTCCAGAGTAATATCCACAATGGGAGTAGATCTGCGGGTGTAAAATGTGCTATATTTCAAATGTATATATTTAATGTTATTTAACATGTTCCGTTTTACCATACCGCTCTTGTCGTCTGACTCGTGACACTAAACCTCCTCCCACATAGGCTGAACGTCAAGCTCATAACCCGCAGAGCTACCTGTGTGGGTAAGCGCCTTGACACCCCGCCGAGAGGTGCTGTGCTCTGGAAACACTTCGTTACGACTCAATCGCATTTATTTTTGCCGTCTAGCCTGGGAGGAATTATTCAGACCTCACTTTTCACTTCGCTCTTTTCCATTTTTACCACCACTTATAAGCATTACGTCAAATAATGACGCTCTGGAAACAGATGACAGTGCGGTGGCTCTAATCGGGCTGTAGGTGGCAGTGTTGCGAGGCCGGCTTGGTTCTCTGACTCATTTGACATTATGGTAACGTATTATTTACTGTACATTACACGGGCAGGCCGATTCTCACAGTATGACTAATGCGAAAGTTTACTAGAAAGATCGTTGGGTGATAGCAGCCCACAGCAGACACATTACGTAACACTCGCTGACAGAAGCTGGAATAAAAGGAAGGGCCAATACAATTCTCCTTTATACTTTTCTAGCAAAGTAAGAAGAATAAAGGAAAAGAAACTGTTAATTGGAGTGGAACCGAGAAACCGAATACACATTCTGAACTGTCTCTTAGACCTTGTCACTTCCGTTTAAGGATCGTATTTGCTGTGAATTATTCTGGCTGGCACTCTGACATTGTATACATTATACGTTCCTTCTGCAGCTGCTTCGCTGCCATCGCTCGTTTCACTTTTGCGCATTATTTGAGTTATGTATAGCGCCCAGCACCGAAGTTATATATCTATGGAAGTAAAGAGCTTTGTTAAGGTGACATCAAGGCTATCACTAACCTAAAAGTCGGAGAATGTTTTCGAGCCCCAGCCTAAAGCTGTAACTGCATACCTGTAAACTCGCCTTCATTTGGTGAACTTCGTCACACACCAAACAAGCATTTACAATGCAATGGTCTCGGCATTATTAAAGGTAGAGCTATTGGCATTGCTCATGACTTTTTTTTTTTTAAATCATAAATAAATGGCATTGTCATTTACATTGCCAATAGCTTAATCGTTACATAAATGGCATTGACATTTACAATGCCAATAGCTTAATCGCTCGCAAATGCATGACCTATTACATGACCTATTTTCAATATTGAAACCCAGCAGCTGCTCGCTAATATTGAAAATAATCTCTGTGATCCGTTCCCATTTCTCATATGTGAGGTCCTGTTTTGATCTTAAAAAAACTTTTTTTATGGATGGTGCATAAAACATAAAACACATTTCTTTGCAAAATGTCTGTAATAAACTCTCACACATCACTCACATTAAAATGAATGAAAGGAAAACGGTATTTAAAACAATCTGTTGAAGAATTATTCAAGGTCATCAGGGCAAGACTCTGCAGAACAGCAATGGCTCTATCAGGACCCCCCTGAAAGCCAGGGGCCTTGGGCCAGAGGGCACTTTGCCCCTGCCTTAAAACGTCTCTGCTTACACCATATCTGCAAGACCATGAAAAGCCACGCCAAGTGGCTTTGCGTTGCCTTGTATATATGGTTTAGCTCTCTGCGCCACCGAGCATCATAAAAAGTGATGCAGCGCCAACGCCAGTGCTTTTAAATACGCCCCATGGTATGGAGACTATGGAAGAGAACAGCTTGGTGCCATATGTTAATGAACAAAGCGCTGAGGAGTTTCATATTTTTGATAATTGGCATGAGAACTTACCAGCAAACTGTGCCTCCCACCGCCACCCCATAAATATTGAGTAGAGTTTGGATGAATAATAAAAATACCAGCCCTGCCAAGTGTCACATATCTTGTGTTATAAGAAAGTATGTTGTCACTGTACCGCATTACCGCAATTAAAACCATTGTCACGCAAATAAGCTTAGTAAAAAGACCAACAGCACCACCCCAGGAAGAGAAGCACTAGTAATGTAATACATAATAACAAGAACTGCGAATCCTTCTGCTCCCTCCCAACTCTGCCGAAAGTGATGTTAATGAACTACGAGGAGCCAGATGAACCCTGCGAGGCCGCATTCTTGTGAAGAGAGCAACATTATGCTCTAGTAAATCAGAGGCACCATGCTTTTCTGCAACTGGTATTCGGAACATGGGTATTTGAAAGTACTTTCCTTCGCCATATTGAAGACAAGCACAACGGAACAGGGGGCAGGAAAGCGAGCACAACGGAACAGGGGCATCAAGCACAACAGAACAGGGGGCAGCAAGAACGACGGAACAGGGGGCAGCAAGAACGACGGAACGGGGCAGCAAGCACGACGGAACAGGGGGCAGCAAGCACGACGGAACAGGGGGCAGCAAGCACGACGGAACAGGGGGCAGGAAAGCAAACACGACGGAACAGGGGCAGGAAAGCAAACACGACGGAACAGGGGGCATTACATGCGGGAAATGACAGCTAAAGATGTTCCTTACCTCATTAGAGCGCACTTTGTTGTGGCGCCGGTCAACCCAAGCAGTGTGTGCTTCTTGGCGTTAGTATAAGGACCCGTGAGCGGAGTCCACATTCCCACGTCTTGGAGGCAGCATTGTCCCCCAGCCGATTAGAGCCCAGCCAGATGATGAGGAAGGAGGAAAGCAGCGCGAGGCGGCTGGAGTGCAGCGCCGACAATGGCCGGGATGGAGCGCGAGGAGCGCTCTGTGCGTGCTACCTTCAGGCTCGCGGGCTCTAGCGCTGTTAGCAACTCTGGGGTAGGCTGCCCGGGGGTGCTGCGCTGCCGTGGCTTGCCTCGCGCGGTCACTGCGCCAGGAAAGCAACGGTGGCCTCAAGTGAAAGGAGATTTAGAGACATTCATGCACAACCTCACAAAAGCCCTGAGAATACGCGTGGATCAAGAAGGAGGCCTAAAATGTGCCCTTTGCAGCTTCCTAGGAGCATACCGCAATACACTTCACAAGACTCCGCGCACTTCCGCATCAGTGCTGTTCAAACAGAAGGTTGAAAGGGTATTCACCACAGCGCCAAAGTGGAGGCCGAGGAAGTTAGTAGCAGACAAAAGCCAACAGAAAACAGCCCAAAACAATGAACTAGCGCCCCCCCTCCCCGACGCTGCCTACCTCAACCTTACCAGCAGCAAAATGGCGGGTTCAAGCTTCCGAAATTTTTCGGATTCGGGGGCGTGTTTTGCTGTCCTGAGTGACGGACGACGTCACGAGCTAAAGAACAGCAAAACTTACGCCCCGAATCCGAAAGAGACGGGGCTTGTTTGGAGTGACTCCCTTCTCTTCCAATGGCTGGCCTCCGTTTAGGAAGCCAGCCAATGGAAGCGAACGGAGCTGAGAGGCGGGTTTAAACTGCCCTACTCCAAAACATAAGATCTCCGGACCGGAAGCTGCGCTTTGCGCAGCTTATAGGTCCCTCGACCTAAAAAGCCACTTCTCTGAGGTCACACTTTTGCAAGTCTCTTCCAACCCTCCCCACCCAACCCCCCCCCCCCCCCCAAATCGTGTCCTTTCACTTTCATGGGATCACCCTTTTAAACATCTTTTGTCACCATTCATTCAAGAATCAACAGACTGACAGGTAAGTACTGATAACTCCACCTTGGGAGAGTCACTGGACTGATAACGCCATATTGGCTAGAGCTGCGAAATCCGACTCCAGTAGCATTATAAAGAATGCTATGACGCAAAAGTCATGCCTTTACAATATTATTATAGCTGGTCTTACAGCTTGCCAGATTAGTAACCTAACTAATACACGTTATGCTAACAACCCCAATTCCATAATATTCAACCCACTTGTGTCTAACTATTCCCTTAGAACGTCCAAACAAGCATTTTTGTTACTGTTTTCCTCCCAATGCCTGTTCACATTTCAATAGTTTATAATTAATTACTTTCAATAATTAAGATGCTTACTTAGTTTCCAAATTCTGGCCAAATCTCAACTCTCTCCTATTTCTAAAGGAACTTCTTTCAAATGTCAGATCACTCCGGCAGAAAGTGTTTTCTTATCGCCATCTGGTAGCTTTTTAGGAGTCGCAGGGCAGACGGGGGTTATTGGGCCCAAATTGTGACACTTCTTTTACCACAGATGCCTTGGAGTTTATCCTTACCAGTGAGTCCAAAACACGCCTTTTGCTCTTGACCCTCAGAGCAGTGAGGTCAAGCAGTCCAAAGCTAAAATAAGGGAGATGTTGTGGGGCTATAGACTCAAAACTCAATTAACCACCACAAGTTTATATTCCAATGCCCATTCAGTGCTTCATCTTTAAAAAGAGTGAGTACTTTACTAATGCACACACATCACAATTCTGTTTATATCTGATAGAGACTTTTAGCCGCAGATTTCCTGCTTGTGAATTTCACCAGGCGTTAGGCTGAATCTGGAAGATTTGTTTTGAGCAGTACCGCTGAACGCTGGTAGGTGGCGTTGATTAGCTCTGTGTCCCTCATCTGTGTCGTCCGCACTGAAAGTGACGTCGCGCTATATAGGCACCACCCAAGCGCGCTGACGTCAGTTCTTTTCTTTCCAGTCAGCCAGCACTGATCCAAGAGAAGAACTACCCCTCAGTGTTTTTCACCGAACCTTTTTGTCGTTTTGTAGACCGTTTTCTGAGGTTTTACCTTCTGGTATGTCGAAGATGTCATTACGCAAGCAGGATTAAAGCCCTGCGGAGCCTGTCACTGGCTGATGTCGGTCACAGACCCACATCTCGTCTGTCTGTGGTGTTTGGAGTGCGACCACGACCTGAAGTCGTGCTCCGATTTCCGGGACATGCATTCTAAAGCTTTGAGTTAGCAGTCCCTAGAGGTCATGGCGGCGGGAAACATCCTTTACAACGCAGTGCCTTTATGACGCAACTTTTACAACGCAAACCATTACAACGCATTGCGCTGGGGGGCGCTCTAGGAGAGGGAATAGATTTAATTTACTATCCAACACCTTCCCTACTATCCACCGGGACTGGAGTTGGAATAGTAAATTAAACTATTCACTATCCAGCGCCCCAAAGCACTATGCGTTGTAAAGGTATTCGTTGTAAATACCGCGTTGTAAAGGCATGCGTGGTAAAAGTATGTGTTGTAATGTCATACATTCCATGGCGGCATGGCATGTAGCTCCACGCAAGTCTAGCTCCCATTCGAAGTCCTCGGGATACACGGGCTAGTCAGGCACCAGAAAAATAAAAGTTGAAACATTCTTCGAATTCTCCTCCGTCGGCGACGCTACGAGGGAGACTTGGTATTTTGGGCCTCATTCCCCAGAGCCTGCCCCTGAACCGACTCCGCACCTCCTTGACTTTACCGGAGCCGGAGCGACACCCACCCAACTGGAGGAATTCCATAAGGCCATGCACCTCATATTTGGGCGGCCCAATGCCTCTGACTTGCCTTCAGCCCCCGTGGGGTTGGGGCCGCCCATCTGATATTCATTATCTGGGCTGCAGCCAGTCGTACCTCCTCGACCTTCCCCGGCGCGGGTCCTGATGCTGACTCTCCCAATGCCACCTCTACCGATGCCGCTGGAGCTCACCAGGGGTGTCTTCCCTGACTACAACCCGAAACTGGAGGGCCGTCGCCAACAGGAACCTTGCCTCCTAGATCAGAGCCTGAGCCCTTTTCACATGGGTTAGGACTCAGGGAAGATTGGGAGGTGTCGCTGGACCCTTTAGAATATCAGCCCTATGAGAAAGAACACAATATGAACTGTTGTGAGGAACTGGGTGAAGCCAGTAGCCTGAATACATCTCCAGATGCTGGTCTGCTGTCTCCCCCTACTGTGGCTACGGAGGAGGGAGTTTACCATACAATGGTGGTGCGGAGGGTGGCTGAGGTCCTTGACCGTTAGCTGCCCGCTGTGGCAGTCAAGATAAATTGATACTTGTATAGCGCACTACTCACCCGCAAGGGTCTCAAGGCGCTTGTACGAATACCGCTGTGGAACCCATCCTGGCTTTCCCTGTGAGGTGTCCACTCCTGGGCACCCCCAAGGTGGAGGCCAGGCATCCTTAGCGTTGTGGGGGCCGTTGTGGAGATTAAGCAAGCTATTGCCCAGAGTTGCAGAGTGGGATTCCATGATTGGAATAGGCACCGAGGCGAGAATGATCAGGTCCGTGGAATTTTGAGCCCAAGACCCGCCGAGGCGGGGCATTGAACCCTGGTCCCGGGCTAGAGCTCTGCATCAGGGTCTGCCGCTCTAACCATTGAGCCACACTTCTCCAAGATAAAAATCGTGACAGAGGTACTGCAACTGGGAGTCTCCAAGTTCTAACCCCTACTCCTATTTAATGATACCCTCACTGAGATCCTTTTGGGTACCTAGTTGAAACCCAGCACAGGGGATTCTGTGAATAGGACGATTGCCTGCCACCATCACCCCACACCTGGGGACCCAAACTTCCTCAGACAACATCCTACCGCTGTGAGTTTGGTGTTCCAAGTCTCAACTTCCCAAGGTGCTTCCCCTACCACTCCCCTGGATAGGGATTCCAAGAGACTGGACTCATTCGTGAAGATGGTGCTCTCTTCAGCCAGCCTTGCATTGCGGTCCGTGACTACCACATGCCTTTTGGGCCATTGTTAGTGGTTGCAGCTCATCTGCAGAGATCGTTGGTGCCAGTCTTCCCCCTATCTCGATTACTGGCTGCTGAAGGCGGGCTCGCCCTAGGCTCTCATCTTCCAACTCTAGACTACAGCAAACCTTCTCCAATCGCTGAGGTTCACTATTAGCATGCCGAAGTCACACCTGGCTCCCTCTCAGATGCTCCCTTTCATCGGAGCTGTTCTGGACATGGTGCAGTTTCAGGCTTATCTTCCAGAGCAGAGAGTCCAGGATATTCAGGCTGTGATATTGACATTGGAGCCTCTAGCCTGGGTTTTGGTGTGACTGACTCTGAGGCTACTGGGCCTCATGGCCTCTTGCATCTTGTTGGTGACATATGCCAGATCGTATTTGCGGGCTCTGGAATATGGCAAATGCATATAGCATATGCGGGCAGTGGCACCTGAAGTTCCAGTGGGTGCCGCATCAGGGGAATCTCTCCAACATGGTTTAGAATAGGGAACTGTGTAAGATCTGCTGTGGTTGCTAACGAGCCCTGATTGGGACAGAGGCAGAAGCCTCTCCCTTCCCTAACCAGATCTCACAGTAGTGACAGCTGCATCACTCCTGGTCTGGGGCTGCCATCTGGGAGAGGTGGAGACAGGGGCGGCTCTTCCACTAGGTTGGCTGGAGCGTCGCCCCACTGCTTTCTCGCGAGCAGGGCTTGGCAGGGGAGGAGTGATGTGCCCGCTCCTGAGTGTGCATGACTGGTTTGGCCGCCACTCTGCGGCCGACCAAACCAGTCATGCACACTCTGCCCTTCTCCATGCAGGCTGCAATGCAGCCTACATGGAGAACATGGCCGGGCCATTAGCCCCTGGCTGGGCGGTGTCCCAACCAATCACAATGCTGCTTGCAGTGTTGTGATTGGCTTAGGGTGGGACTGGGAACCTGGCTGCCTGCTTCCTGTTCCTGCTAGAGGCAGGAGAGGAGCAGAGATGCGGCAAGAACCAGCCGGCAGGAAGTTACGTTTCATTTTATTATTATTATTAAATTTTCTCTTTTATAGCAGGGCTCTGCTCTGGGCACTCCGAAGGGCTATCTGTTTGCTCTTTCTTTCTTCTAGTGGTTGCCTGACCAACCTTCTTTGTTCAAGTCCCCTATGATACATAGGTTTCTCAAGGACCTTACCCATCTCTTCCATCCTCCACCATTCATTATGCCTCAGTGGGACCTTAATTTAGTTTTACATTTTTTATGTGTGCTCCTTTCGAGCCTCTCCACATTTGTCCCCTCCAGATTCTCACACTGAAGACAGCCTTCCTTGTGGCAATTATATCTGCCGTAGAGTGAGTGAGCTGCAGGCCTTATCATCTAAGCCACCTTATCAGTCTATCCTGACAAAGAGGTGCTTCGCACAAGGGCCTCCTTTCTACCAAAAGTGGCCACCCCATTTCAAGTAGGCCAATCTATCACCTTCCCTACATTTTAGTCTCCTCCACATCCCTCTAACCTCTTCGAGGCTCATGACGAGCTGAGCCCGTCATGAGCTACGGCGCTCCGGTGCTCATGACGAGCTCAGCTCGTCATGAGCCGTGGAACGCTTGCATGCGGGGATAATTTCCCTGCTGTGCTGAGCATTCCACGGCTGGTAATGCACCTGTCATGAGCACAGGAGCGCCGTGCCTCATGACAAGCTCAGCTCGTCATGAGCATGCGGGCGCTGTGTGCGCCCCCCTTCCAGCACCGGGGGGGGATTAACCCCCGCAGCGAAGGGGCGAAAGAAGAGGAGTGACTTCACCGTCTGGGATCAAAAAGAGTGTTCTCATTCAACCTTGACCACGCTCAAGAGTTCAGAGGGGACGACCAGCTCTTCTTGGGGTATGTTGGTGTGAAGAAAGGTCAGGCGATGCAGAAGTAGACCGTCTCAGATGGGTGGTGCTCTGCATCAAAATCTGCAATGCACTGGCCAAGAAGCAACCTCCTGGAGATTTGCAGACTTATTCCTCCAGAGCTAAAGCTACGACCACCGCGGTAGCACACGGAGTTCCGGTCCTGGATAGCTGTCAGGCAGCAACGTGGGCTTCCCTGCACACGTTTACCAAACTTTACTGTCTGGACAGTGCGGTCTGCAGGGATGGGCACTTTGTCTATTGGGTCCTGAAGGACTTTCTAGGTTGAAATTAGTTAGCAGACCCTCCTCCGGGGACTGTATTGCTTAGATATCTATTCACAGGTTAAGAATTTGCGGCTAGAAGTCTCTATCAGATGAACAAGTTAGTTACCTTCAGTAACGCCTTCAGTAATGGTTCTGCAATTCTGGCATGGAAAGTCATGAAAAGAAACTGACGTCAGTGCGCTTAGGTGGCACCTAAATAGGTATTACGATGCGTCCCATCCGACTAAACGTCGACAGACATGGAACTGATCGATGCCACCTACCGGCGCGTAGGGGTACTGTTCACAAAAAAAACTTCCAGATCCAGTCTTGACACCTGGGGAAATTCACAGGTAAGGAATCTGCGACTAGATATGCTCTCTACCAGATAAGGCATTACCAAAGGTAAGTAACTTGTTCAATATGTCAGAGGCCAGCAATAATTCTCATAATACTCTTTGTGTTTACTGGGGATGCAACCTAGACTGCTCCAACGAAATAACCATTTTTGCAAACAGTGCTGGAGCAAAATGTCCCAAACATTTGCAGTGGTTTTTCCTGGCGTTCTTGAGGAGCCTGACCAGATCTGGTCAAGCACTGGTAAATTATCCTTACCCATTCCTATGGGTGTATTCTTCTCCCCTATCACACAACTTCCCAGGTTGCTCAATACCTTAGTTAGTGTCTCTTTTGATTTTTCAGTGATGGAGGCTGAGCCTGTAATATTTGTTTGTTAGTGGGGCAGAGCCACTCTGTATAGTCTGTGCACGGCAGAGTGAGGATAACATTTTCCTTGCCCCGACCCAGCCAAATTGTTCTCAGCCACTGTCTACTGTGCCCTCACTCTGTGACCAGGTAAGTGGAGTGATCCTAGGCTTAGATGTAATCGAAAGGCCAACTCAAAAATGGTGGTCATGACCTTCCTTAGACATGGAAATTCATAATTTTGAAGTTTAAAGACAAATCTAGTGCATTATGTCTTTACCAGTATGGAACCCCTCCAAGTCTTTTATACGAATAAGAGACTTACATCCACAAAATTAAGTCTGCATGCTTTTACTCAACGAACTTTACTCCTCAAGCTACTCAGTTTCATTTAAAATAATAACTGCCTTTACAACGCAAATCTTTACTCCTACGATATGTTTTTAATATATTTGTTTTGGTTTTTAAAATTGCATATACTTTTTTTGGGGGGGTCTTCTCAAAACCTTTTTTGGAAAAAAAACATTTACCTCATTTTACCTCTCTTTATCGAGCAACTTAACCCTAAAATCACCATGACCCCCTTTACCTCTACCAACACTCAACCCTAAAATCACTCTTACCCTTCATTACCTCCACCCACCCTAACCCCTAAAATAACCCTTACCCCCTTTGCCTCTATGCACACCTTAACCCTAGGACCACCCCCTAACGATAAAATTACCCTTGGCCCCCTTTAACTCAACCCACTCCTGAACCCCGAAATTACCTTTGACTTCCACCCCCTTTACCCCTGCCCACCCCTTAACCCTTAAAAAACACTTACCTGTGGATTAAAGACACATGCGGAGTAAAGTCTATGCAGACTAAAGACTGCACAGTAAAGGTTACATGCCCTTTTACTAACTTTGGAATGAACAGATCAGTGGTGTTCTTAGGACAAAAGTAGGTGACGTATTTGGAGCTCATTTGTTGATAGCCCTTATGAATGATGGACAAAGCTTTTATTTTATCTCTAATTTTTAAACACATCCACATCAAGTTCGGGAAACTTCTTCTTGGTACCCTGGAAGGGCATGGTTACTGGGGAGTATCATGGTGTATAATGTTTTTGATTGGTGTTTCAAGGCCACAAATATTATTGCACTATAATTAGATAACACAACTATTTCATTGAATCTCTGTAGATGGCATGAATGGGCAGTTAAAGTTGCCCTAGGATTTTTGGAGATTGAGAGTGAGTCAGACTATTATGAACACAGTAAGAATATTCAATAAGTAGCTTTAATACACACTAGGTGGTATGACCACAAAGAACAAACTTTACTTACATGTAGGTAGAGCAGTTACTTGTACAATATAAGGAGAAAAAACAGACGATATTAGCATTTTTTAGGACTGAGATACAACTACAAATATATGTAAATTTGTGGTTGCATCGCAGCCCTAAAAGGTGCTAATACCGTCTGTTCTTTTTCTTTCTATTGTATCTGTAAGTGCTCTACCTACATGTAAGTAAATGTTGTTGTCTTCTTTGTGGTGTTCTGAATTTTCTATAAGCCAATGCAAGCTTACGCGACTGCACTTGAGTTGAATCTCAGAAGTTGTTGGGTCTCTGTTTCTATGCAAGGACTTTTCCCCTTCAGGGATTAAGTCTAGTGAACACTTTGCTGATGTGCTGCTTCTGGACAAAGCCATTGTACTGTTGCAACTCATGGTTCCAGTGTAGACAACTCAAGGAACCGAGGCCTCAAATGCTGAGTTTGCAGTACTAAAACAAAGGAAGTTAAAAAGATTCTGTTGTTCCAAAAAACGCACTTTCAAACAATGGTGGCCAGCACGGATTGGGAGTGGTGGCAGGGGGGTGAGGCGGTGTAGAAAAAAACCTGTAACTGAATGCTGCATCTCTCTGCCGTCTTCTCTCCCTGCCAGATCAGGAAGCGGGAAGCACCAGGGTCCCCATAGCCAATCACAACGTTGCAATGCAGCATTGTGATTGGTCTAAGCGCCGTGGGAGCCTGGATATGTTCTCCCAGACTGTAGTGCAGCCTGGGTGGAGAACATGCAAAGTGTGCATGACTGTTTGGCCAAACATTCATGCTCACTTGTAGTCAGCAAGCCACTCCTGCTCCTTGAGAGCAGCCCAGCCCCACCCGCAAAGCTGCAGCAGCAGGAAAACATAAAATGATAATAACATCGAGCTATTATCTTTTTATGTTGCCTTTATTTCACTGCTGCAAAGCAGTGGGGCGACTCTCCCCTGCCTTAGCAGAGGAGCCGCCACTGCTCCCAAACAGCAAGAACCCTACCAATTAAGTTTCTGATTCAGTGCTAAGGTCTGATATCCAAAGTCAAATGTTATGACAGATGACTCCTCAGTGATTGATTCTTGTCAATGAGGATAGTTGTAGTACTGATCAAGCACCCACCTGGAAACCCATGGGGTTACCTAGGCTGTTGGAGACAATATCTCAAAACAGCATTCAAAGTTTTCAAGTTCCAGGAGCACCTGTTGAACCTAATGACTTCACCAGTTTCCACTGTGGATTGGATTTTAGGGTTAGGAATTGTTTCTCAACTGCAACTTGGAACATCTTCAGCTTCGAAAGCATACAGGCTGAAACGGTGGTTTAAATGGTCCAGTAATCACAACAGTTTATCCCAGACAACAAAACTGGCCCTTATATGGGTTGGAAGAGGTAATGGCAGACAGTCTCTTAGCCCTTCTGGGACTGAAAATGCCAAAATACCTACACACCTTACAGGTACGAGATGAGCTGGGTGGAGACTCTCCAGCTCATTGAGGGCAGGCTATGTTGCACCTCTGAGAGTTCAAATACTTATAGATCTTCAAAATATGGTACTGCCTCAATGTTTGTGGAAAATGTAAAATATACATTTCTAACTTTTCCAGTTACATTCCTTTTCCTAAAACAGCTGACTGTAAATATTTTTTTTAAATCCCCAATATCAGGATGTCGAACCACTCATAAATACAGTAACACACACAGTAAATTCCCAAATTACTATATCTGCCTAGTTCTTTAAAACTTTTCTCCCGCCATCACTTGAAACTTACAACCCGTGGCCCTTGTGGAGATCATCCAATGGCGTTGATTCACCAAAATGCCAGGAGTATCTGCAGTGGCATGTGGCAACTATGGTGAGTGGTGGGGTGGGCAAATTGGTGGTGGGTGGGTGCATGCATGCGTGCCTCATGTAAGGGGCCTATATTATAAAATAAATAGTCACTTACCTTACTTGCTGCATGACACGTCCTAATTGCTCTGGTCCCAGTGTTGTTCTTCTCTACTCCAAGCTCCAGCGCAGGCCCCAGCCAACTCCACTAACAAATCCTGGTGCTGCTCTCATGCTGGCTCGCATGAGAGAAGCATCAGGACTGGAGGCAGCAGCCTCTGCGCTCCCAAGGGCACTTGATGCCTATGCTTGTTTTCACCAAATGTTTAAAGTGCGCATGTCTGGCTGGCTGTTGCAAGACAGCCAGCCAACGTGACATGCACACATTACGTTTAAGTGACCAGCCCACCACTCCTCACTGCTGATGCCACCCAGCAGCCGTGCCCCCCACCCATCCTGTCACTTAGGGGGGTCTATTAGTATAGCGGGCGGATCGCCACCGCCCGCATGGCAGTGGCGATGCGCCCGCCATTTCCCACCGCCGCCTCCCATTTCCCCCCACCATATTACGATGGCGGGGGGGACCCCGGCGAACAGAAAGACCGTCTGCCACTTTTCCACCCGTCGACGAGTTGACTGGGCGGAAAAGGGGCTAAATATGGTGGCGATGTCTGCAAGACATCACCATCCATATTATTAGGCTGGCGGAGATGTGCCTATCCATGGCGGCATTGCCACCATGGAAAGACATACAGTGTCTACATGTGGGGGCCCGTTGCGGGCCCCCGGTGTGTTGTGGGGGTGGGGGGTGCACATGGGGGTACCTATGGTACCCCCCTGCATTTGTATGCACAACGTGGCAGGCACCGCGCGGTGCCTGCCATGTTGTGCATGAAATGCAAAACATGCCTTTTTTACCTTGCGGCTGGTGCTGCTGAAAGCACCGCTTGCCGCAATCTAAAAAATCCAAGATGTGCCCGCCAGTGTGGCGGGCGTATCCTATTCTACATCACGGGACCACCGCACATTTGGCGAGCGGTCCCTTTTGCCGTTACGGTGGCGGGCGGACATCGTAATAGGCCCCTAGGTTCGGGACCTAGTTTGGGGAAAAATAAAATGATAATAAATTAATTTTATTACCATGTCATTACCATATCTTTGGAGCTTCTCTGGGGGCATGTTAGTTGGTAAGGTGACGCTTCCCTGCTCTAATAGAGGGGATAATCCTAGGTATACGAAGTGACATCTTCCAATTGTTTAGCCGCAGAAGGTGATATCACATTACTTTCTGACCCTGATGATGTGAAAGAGGGTGTTGCTGCATGGCTATTGGCATCATTGTATTAAGGTAGTGACACCGCTGAACTAAAAAAAAAAGTAACAATAAATGAAAACAGATGTATTTTTGTACTGTGTGTGTGTATAAATAAATATATATTTTTTATCTGCTTTAGAAACCTGTTGCTTTCTCTCATTTATCTTGTACTTAATGCACATGGGCACATATTGTAGCTTGTATCCGTTTTAGAAAACATGTTTATTAATTTATTAATCTATAAAATGATATATATATAATGCACACATGCAGACAGTCCTCATGAGTGCATGTTATAGGTGGCCCCACCAGTGTTATCTGGTGCCCCCTTGTGTGCCCTTTAAAGATCCATTCTGGAGACACCGAGGATACAACCAAATTACTTAAAACGTCCCTGTTTTGGGAAAGCAACAAAAAGTAAACAATGCTCATCTGACCCCCAACCCTTTTTCCTTAAGTTTTTAACACTGCTTGTCTGATCCTTGAGGCCAGGGGTCACAAAGGTAGTGTCAGAGGATACAAGGAGCAGCGACCCCTGAATGACATCCATGGGATCATTTGGTAGCTCCATAATGGTAGCAGGATTTCAGGTTAACCAGATACAGCTATTTACACTGCGGGGCACAGCCATGAGTTATTATTTTCGAAGTACAAAAATATCGAGTTGGAAATATCGAAGGGACAGAATATTGACATCAAGAATATCGGTGACCAGAATATCGACATGAAGGTGAGAAATATCGTTTTTGTTAATATCGAAGTCAGTAATATCATTTGTAAAAATATCGTTGTTAATAATATTGATATTTATATTAGAGTTATGTATTTTAGTATGTATTTTAAATGTATGTGATCTATATTTTTGGTTAAGTATTGTATTTTTTTTTTTTAAATATATGTATAACATTTTTAGAAGTTATAAAAAAAAATTAAAGTACATTTTGTGTTTTAGTTCTGTATTTATTTATTTATTTATTTATGGGATTTTTAATGCGCAGCTAATACCCTAGGGTGTCTAGGCGCAGTAAGATACTTTAGGATACAGTGATCAGCACACAAACTTATTGATTGAAGAGCCAAGTCTTCAAGGCCTTACGGAAGCAAATAAGAGTTGGGGCGGTTTTGATATGTGAGGGGAGTGAATTCCACAATCTGGGAGTTGCTACCAGGAATCGTCTGTCACCCCAGGTGGTAGTTCTTGTTCGGGGAACAGATAGTAGACAACTAGCTGCTGATCTTAAGTTCCTTATAGGGGTATACACCTGAAATGCCTCATTTAGATACTTCGGGCCAGTATGATGAATGGCCTTATAGGCAATACATAAGGCTTTAAATTTGATCCTGCTCTCCACTCTTAGCCAATGAAGATGGCGTATAGCTGCCGAGATGGACTGGCGCCTAGGAATGTTGAGAAGGATTCTAGCTGCCATATTTTGAACAGATTGGAGCTTGTTCAGAATGTATTTATGAGTGTTGAAAAAGAGGGCATTTCCGTAATCAAGCTTGGAAAACACTAAGGTGGTGATTAGTGTTTTTCCAGCTGATGCTGGTAGGTACGGTAGCAGTTTCTTTATCTTTTTCAACATGAAGAAGGCAGCTGAGACAACCTTGTTTACATGATGTTTAAAAGATAGGTGTTTATCAAAGATCACTCCAAGATTCCTGACCTTTGCGACTGGGACCGCGGGAGGACCCATCTGGGTAGGCCACCACGTCGGGGACCATTCTGGAGAGATGTTACCAAAGGTCATAACCTCCGTTTTCTCCGCATTCAGTTTTAGGCAATTACTGTGCATCCATGCTTGTACCTCCAGTATCCCCTCCTGAAACTTAGCTGCCACCATTGGGCCGTTCTTATGCACCGCCAGCACAAGTTGGGTGTCATCAGCGTAGGTAGTTAAACGCATCCCATGAGATTTTATGACCCTTGCCAAGTCTGCGACATAAATGTTGAAAAGCGCAGGACTTAACGAGGATCCTTGGGGGACCCCGCATGGCAGTTCAGAAGTCGGTGAATAATAATTGCCCAATTTAACTGCCTGTTTGCGGTTAGCTAGAAAAGAAGCTATAAGATCTTTGGCCAGGTGGTTAATCCCCAGGGCTGCAACACGGTCGACCAAGATGGCATGGTCGACCGTGTCGAAGGCCGCCGAGAGATCCAACAGAATAAGCACTGCTGCTCCTCCCGAATCCAAGATGTCTCTAATTTCATCGGAGGCCTTTATCAGCGCTGTCTCAGTTCCGTGTCCCCTCCGGAATCCGAACTGCGTATCATCCAAGAGTTCGTGTTGTTCAATGAACTCTGAGAGCTGCTGGTTCATGATGGCCTCTACGATTTTTGCGGGAAAGGGAAGGCATGCAATGGGTCTGTAGTTGGCCGTAATAGTGGGGTCTAAGGAAGGCTTTTTGAGCAAAGGTTTAACGATGGCCTTCTTCCAGATCTCTGGGTAGACACCTGTTTTGAAGATGGCATTACAAATAGTGGTGAGCGGCTGCGAAATGGTATTATGAAGTTGATTCATTATATCAGGAGGGCATGGATCGAGCGGAGAACCCGATTTGATCTTGGCAGCTAGCATGCTGACCTGGTCTTCTGTCACTAGCGGGAAGCCAGAAAAAGGAGGATGGGTCACAACCAAGCGAGTGGATGGATCAGTCCTAACTACCGCCGGTTGCTGTGGAAAAATGGAATAAATGTCCATTACCTTAGTGGTGAAAAAAGTGGCCAGCGAGTTACAGAGTTCCTGAGATTGCTCAATTACAGGTCCAGTTGGTGGGATAGAAAGAGAATTCACCACCTGGAATAACATCCTCGCTGAGTTCTGGGCCTGTTCGATTTGACCAGTGAAAAAAATATTTTTTTGAGTGGTGATGGCTTTCTTATATATCGCTAGAGCATCTTTATAAGTTTGCTTAGCGGAGGGACTGTAGGGCTTTCTCCAGCGTCTTTCTAAGCTTCTACAGTACTGCCGTTGGAGACGCAATTCCTCTGTATACCACTGGGCCGATGGAGTAGCTCTATTCGGACGATAAAATTTCTCAGGTGCCACCTGATTAGCTGCCTTTAGTAACCAGCCTCGAAAGTTAGTGGACAAGATTTCAGGATCACAAGAGCTCTCCGGGACCGAAGTCCTTAGGAGATTTGAAAGGTATGGAATATCGGCATTTTTCCAAACTCGTATGCCCAGTGACGACCGGGCTTTGGGCTGGGGGGGGGGGTTAGATTGTAATGCTCGAATTCTAAAGATAATGGCTTGGTGGTCGGACCATACCAATGGTAGCACTGCTACCAGGTCAATGCCCGGGTTACTTGTAAACAGACCATCCAGTGTATGCCCAGCTTCATGCGTGGGGCCCCTCACCAACTGTTGCAGTCCTATTGCTTGCATGTCTGTAATAAGTTGGGCTGTAGCGGGTTGTGGGTTTATAGGGGAATAGGATGGGTAGTAATTTAATTATAGTAAATGTAATAATCATTTTTAGAAATTATTAATTATTTTTAATAAAATTTTGCGTTTGTATTCCGTAGCGGGTTGTGAGTTTATAGGGGAATAGGGTGGGAAGTATTTTAATTATAATTATTTTGTTATTATTAGTTTATATTTACATATTTATTATTTTATATTGCTAATTGAGGTAATTAATTTAATACCAATTAGTTATTAATTGGCTGTTAATTATTCTTATTTTGTAAATATCTTAATCGTGTTATTTTTTAGAAGCAGGTTGTGAGTTTATAGGGGAATAGGGTGGGAAGTAATTTAATCATAATTATCAATTAATAATGTCTATCAATTAATAGTTAAGTATTTAATATTTTATATTGTGGTAAATAATATATTATTAATTAGTTATTAATTGTGTGTTAATTATTAATAATTAATTGATAAATATGTAACTTGTGTTATTTTTTAAGGAGCGTGTTGTGGGTTTTTAGGGGAGTAGGGTGTGAAGTAGTTTAATAATAATTTATTTATATTTTAATTATTTAATATTTGTTTTTCAAAATTTATATTGTAAATTGCGGTAAATAATACATTGTTAATTATTCATTGGTTATAACTAATGATTAAAGAATTATTAATTATGTTATATACGTGAGTTTTTTTAAGAGCAGGTTGTGTGTTGATAGGGGAGTAGGCTGGGAAGTAATTTAATTTCTATATTTATTTTTATTTTTCTATTTAAAAATGTATTTTAAATTGATTTATACTGTTTATTGTGTGAATTAAATTATTATTCATTGTTTTTACATTGTTTGGTAATTTTAAACAAGTAATTGTTAATTAATTATGTTAATAGTGTTATGTTTTACAACATTGGTGGTATCATTTATACGGGACTGTGGTGGGAGGTAATGTTTTAAAAATTAATTAATTGTTTGTTAATTCTTTTAAATTATTTTACTAGAGTGGGAATATCCGCTATCCAACATGTTCCCTACTGTTGCACTCTCTGGAGTGGGAATACTAATTTTTACCCCTAAGCTATCAAATACTTTCCCTATTATTGCACTCACTGGAGTGGAAATAGTAATTTTACTCCTACGCTATCCAACACTTTCCCTATTATTGCACTCACTGGAGTGGGAATAGTAATTTTACTCCTACGCTATCCAACACTTTCCCTACTGTCGCACTCTCTGGAGTGGGAATAGTAATTTTAACCCCTACGTTATCCAACACTTTCCCTACTGTTGCACTCACTGGAGCGGGAATAGTAATTGTTACACTTCCGCTATCCATACTTTCCTACTGTTGCACTCACTGGAGTGGGAATAGTCATTTTTATTTCTATGCTATCCAACACTTTCTCTACTGTTGTACTCAATGGAGTGAAACTAGTAATTTTTACTCCTCTGCTATCCAACACTTTCCCTACTGTTGCACTCACTGGAGTGGGAATAGTAATTTTTACCCCTACGCTATCCAACACTTTCCCTACTGTTGCACTGTCTGGAGTGGGAATAGTAATTTTTACCCCTACGCTATCCAACACTTTCCCTACTGTTGCACTGTCTGGAGTGGGAATAGTAATTTTTACCTCCACGCTATCCAATACTTTCCCTACTGTTGTACTCACTGGAGTGGGCAAGCTAATGCCCAGAGTTGCCGAGTGTGATCTCTGGTTAGAGTAGGCACCGAGGCGAGAATTATCGAGTCCGCTGACCCTGGTCCACGACCCTGCCGCGTCGGGAATTGAACCCTGGTCCCGGGCCGTTCTCTGCTTCCGGGTCTGCCGCCGTTCTCTGCTTCCGGGTCTGCCGCCTCTAACCAGTGAGCCACACCACTCCTGGGAATAGTAATTTTTCTTTCTACGCTATCCAACACTTTCCCTAATGTTGCATTCTCTGGAGTGAAAATAGTAATTTTTTCCCCTACGCTATCCAATATTTTCTCTACTGTTTCAGTTAATGTAGTGTAAAATGTGTTTTAAAAATATTTTAATATTTTAATTTATTATATATATTTTAAATTTTTATGTTACTGGTGTATGTGTATATATATGTATTTATAATTTTTAATATGTTTCTAACAATTTATAATTTTATCATCAAATTATTTATTATTATTATTATTATTAAGTAAATATATATATTATATTTTATAAATATGTATATATATATATTTTTACATTATGGGGCCTATTCTGATCGGGCAGGAACTGTAACCGATCGACCTGCTGTCGTCGGGTACAGCCCTGCTAGTACGATGCGACCGAACAGGATTCGGTCACATTTGTATACCTTACAATGCAAGCATGCTTTCAGACCGCAAAGCATGCTTGCAATGTAGAAAGCAGGGGTGCAGTTCATCCTAGGTTTGCCTGCCACCGGGTGCAGGGATCAACGGAGGAGTGATCCTTACACAGCCTGGTTTGTCTGGAATAAGTCTTCAAGATCTGAAAGTTGAACCTTTTCAAAAAACATAATACTTTGAAGCTTGCTTAGATAACCATGAGGATCATATACCCCATTCACATGACTACTGAGTGCACAGCTGAAAAGTCCACGTTCCATTAATAATAACAACCTCTTTAAGCACGGCACTTGGCGGCAGCAACCAAGAAATACATTTTCGCCTCCACTGTCACATATGGAATTCTTTTCCTACTTTATTCTCATAATTAATTATAACTCAGTTTATATTGATCATATGTTTGGCAATTAATCATGAGTTCTTGATAACTCACTAGTTTAGAATATTTGTAGCCTCAACCGTGCATGTTTTCTGTCAGAACAAATGCATCTGGATTACTAAAGATAACTTACGTTTTTGGTGACTGGAGACCCTGGACTAATGTATCAAATCAACCAAATAATGTATAGCCTTTTAATTTCTCTGCATGTAAGACCATTGTGAGTTATATTTGTATATAAGCATTATTTTAATTTTTTTAAACATAGTTTTATTGAGTTTTTACATCGACATTATACATAGTACACTGTGTGTATCATCTTACAGCCAGGAAGGAAAAACATACCTTCCTTAACACAGTAACTTTCCACCAACTAAGCGGTGGCCAGATAAATGCAGGTATACATAAATCGCAGCGATTGTATTGCCTATAAAATAGGAAAGGAAAATAAAAAGACGGTAATAAGTATTACAGATCAATTGCATGGGCAAAGAATCAAAAAGTGTAAAAAAAAACAACTCGTGATTATCTGTTTATCTTCTTTGTATATAATCATTACATAATAGTTTAATATTACATTATTATATCATTATTTTTCTTGTTATCAACATTATGTCAAAGCATTTTCATGCAGTGTTGGTGGCATCAAATTCTATTGCTCGGGGCACAACGTTAAACCTGTTTTTCTCAGAGTAAACAATGGAACAATTACAGTGTATTTACCTTTCATTCTTGATATCCATCCCCAATTCAGCTTTAGTCACATATGGTTTTAAAAATATCAGCTAGCAAAATTTAGCAAGACATCTGCCATGCAAGCCACAGCTACTATATTGTAAGTGAGGTATGAAGTGAAAATTCGTGTGCTCATCCTTACTTTAATTATAGTGTAAGACATATGTTTGACCAATTGGTTTTTCCAAAGATAAATGTTTTACGCTTGGATTAGGAAATCATAATGCTCATAGAAAACACATTTGTTTCAAGTGCACATACTATTAAACACAAAACATTAACAAACTATTTTCTTTTGATATTTCTTTTCTTCTATATACATTTTATTTCCATAGATACCATCACTTCCTATGCAAACCCCATTAACCCTGTAAAACCCTGTATGTACGTGTTCAGGCATAGGGTGTTTCATTAGATGGAATCTAGCCAAAAGGCAGGGGAGCGCTGTACATGGATATGACAAGTATAAAGAAGTATAAAGTCAACCACTAAGAGGAGATGGAGTTGGGGTGCCCATGGTTCATTCATTGTGATGTAGTGTCTTCAACTCTTCCCTAAATTGGAGCAGCCTTGGGGTGGTCCTGATGGATATGAAGATGTTGTTTCAGATTCTGGGCACTGCTTGAAATGGAGAAATAGAAGTGCAGGTATTCTAAACAAGAGTACCTGCTTGTTTCTGAGAAGTCAGAGTACTCTCTGATTAAAAGTATTATGTTTTTCTTGAGAAGTGCAGGCATTCTCCCAATCAAAATAAAAAAGTGCCGGTACTCTGTACCGGACAG
Source organism: Lissotriton helveticus (assembly GCF_964261635.1). Lineage (NCBI taxonomy): Eukaryota > Metazoa > Chordata > Amphibia > Caudata > Salamandridae > Lissotriton > Lissotriton helveticus. Next base: position 1,839,418,233 of record NC_136067.1, read on the forward strand.
TACCGGCCCATTTAAACCACTGATTCTGGGTGCTTAGATGGAAAAGGCCTGCTCTCTTGTTTTTTTTTTTTTTGTACTTTTTAGTCTGCCATCTGATGGTGTCCTGGCTGGCAGTGAGCTGACATCCACCAGAGATAGTGAACCTGTCTGCAGGATAAGCCGGGGTGCTGGTCATGATAGCTTTGTACATTATGGTTTTGAAGATGGTACTGACATAAAAGGGGAGCCAATGGAGTCGCAGGAGAATGGGATTTCTTCAGACCTCTAAATGAGCCCTGCTGCAACCTGTAGGCTGGCCCTAAGGGATGCCAGTGTGGCATTTGGGAGGCCATTGACTGGGGCATTAGACCCATCCAGATGCAAAAGTATGGGGGCTTGAACAAGTGGCGTAACAATAGCCCCACAGCCCCCGTGGTCAGGGGGGCACTGAGCTCCAGAGGGTCTCCCCTCCAGCAATGTGCACAAGCGGCATGCCCCTGGCCTGAGAGCTCCTGACTGCGTCCAGGGCATGGCTCCCCCCTCCATGGACTTTGCAAGCCAGCTTCATCAAGTTTCACGATGCCACTGGCTTGAACAGCAGTTCTGAAGTTGCTTTCTAGAAATTAGTTGACTGTCTTTAGAAGGGAGAGCTCGTACAAGGTCGTGTTTTTTTTGGCCATCTGTTCCTCTCGGGTGAATCCAGGTAACATGGCATTCAGTGAAAGTTGGGGTTCAAAGGTTCATGTCATTGAGCCAGGTTTGTATTTTATTTATTGTTCTTGGCAAATAGAAATTGTATTTTGGTTGGGCTGAGCTTCAGGTAGGCACTACACATTGAGGTCTGTATAAAGTACAAGCAGTGTTTGAGGTGTTGGATGTCTGGAGACTTTAAGCAGAGTTGAGTATCATCCACATATTGGTGAATCTTTAGGCTGTTATCTGTGAATAGAGCACCAAGCAGCTGTATGTACTGGTTGAAGATGCCAGGAGACAATAAAGAGCCATGGGGGGACTTCACTGGTGATAGGGAACTTTTGTGACCTGAACGTTGCCACGTGAACAGACCGTTGTCCCCTGGAAAGATAGGAGGAGAACCAGTAAAGGTCATTTCTGATAAATTCCATGTGACACTCCAGGGTGGAATGGAAAAAGAAAAGGGAGGCCCCTTACTCATCCAATACGAGACAAGGGGATTCAGGTATCAAGAAGTAAAAAATTCCCAGTTGGTCAAAGACCACAATGTATCACAAACCTATAGAAATGATTACAGGTACACACTACACACTATCACGTGAAAAAACACTCAAGTTGAACCAATCATTGTGCCAGTACATTTAAGCAAAATCCATGTGTATATCAAGGAATTTATAAAACACCACCAACAAGACTGTCACAAATTATTGCAACAAGAGTTCATACATATTTATTCAGTACATTATTATCAATAGAAATTTTATGTATATACAATACAAACGTAATAAAATCACAAAAAGGGTTAAAAACCAGTATCACAGTACTGTATGATGAACTAAAAAGAAGCAGTTGTTGACGCAGTGTTTCGGTTTTTTAAAAGTTAAAAACACCTTCTTCAGGACAGGACAGTTTCTAAATTGACAAAAACACATAATTACTCTCTATTACAATACAGTGACAGTCATTGTTCTTACAGAGGTTACAGTGGCACTGTTTAATACAATATACAACATTGGCACATCACCCTAAGGTTTACGGGACCCACATATCCACAATTGGGCCGGTGGTGGTGCAGCATATTAGTTTGGGAGAATCAACATATCTCCATTGTCGCTAAACTAAAGGTATGGTTTTAGGATAACCTCCCTTTTTTTCCTAGTTAAGGTGTGGAGAGGGTCTATGGGTAGCTCATGTATGGTGTGTAGAACCTGACTAGTATTCTTCTTGCGAGATAAAAACTAGTGAGAGGACCGAAAAAAAACAAGAAAAAAGATTGTAAAAAGAACTCTTTAATACTGTAAAGTCAACATCCTTGTCAGTCTGAATAGAAAATGTAATGTAAACCTTAGGGTGATGTGCCAATGTTGTATATTGTATTAAACTGTGCCACTCCAGATATATTTAATTTACAACAATATAGCCCTTTACTGACATGGAAACACTCCCATACATTAAGACAGCTAGCCAATGTTGTCTTGCAGATGACAATCTAATAGCAGACAAAACTTGGAAAATTAGATGTTTTTTATTAGGTCCTGGAAGAGCATGCCAGCTGGCAAATCGGGAGACCATTAGTGTCATAGAACATATAGCTTCAACGATAATAATCTCAAACCCCAGCTGTGAGTATTTTTTTTTTTTTTTTGGTGTTCAACTGTTTATTGCAAGTTTCATGCGATACACAGCTGTTACACCTACAACCCGGGGGCCGGCAGCATGATAGCGTTGTCAGCGATCAGGTGCGCGATGGGATGACACAGCCAGGTTACCGACAGCCCGTAGGCCCGGTGGCGTTTAGCATTAACATACATATCGCAGAGTGTACCGTTATGTTATGTTATTCGTAATTTGTATAGCGCACGGGCACCCAGAGGTTTCATGGCGCTAGAGAAGAGGGAAGATGGTGAGCAGTATCCTAACCGTGTGCTTGTTTGAATAACCAGGTCTTCAGTGCACCTCTGAATTGCATTAAATTGGTGCAGCTCCGAAGTGAAAGGGGAAACGAGTTCCAGATCTTTGGGGCCAAATAAGCAAATCGGCATCCGCCGAGGCGTTTCTTTTTAAAGAGGGGCAAGGTGAGGAGGGACAGGTGGGCAGAGTGGAGATTACGAGTCGGTTCGTGTTTGTTTATGAGATGATTTATAAACTTGGGGCTTTTTCCGTGAAGAGCCTTGAAGGTCAGGCAGCCTACCTTGAAGGTTACCCGTTGGGCTATAGGTAGCCAATGAAGGATGGCTAGCAGTGGTTTCGCCGAGCTCCTGCCATTGCATTTGAATATTAGTCTAGCCGCTTGATTTTGCACAATCTGCAATCGATTGGAAAGGGCCAAGGGGATACCCAGATAGATGGAGTTGAAAAAGTAAAGACGGGAGAGGACCAAGGCAATTACCACCTGGATGAGAGCGGAATGCGTGAGCAGATGAGCAATTTTCTTGATCTTCCGTAACTGGAAGAAACATGAGGAAATCACAGTTCCCACCTGACTTTTTAATGATAGATCGGTGTTAAGGGTGATCCCAAGACTTTTTACTGATGGAGAGGGAGACGGGGGGATCCCATAGAGGGCGGCCAAAAATGAGGGCCCCAGCTGGTTGCACTTTTACCCAGGAGTACCAGCTCGGTCTTTCCGGGGTTGAGCTTTAGATGGTTCGTCTCCATCCACCCTTGGATGTGCAACACAGTTGCCTGAAATTCTTCAACGGAGTCTGGGGAGTTTAGGGGAAATATAAGCTGCAGATCGTCCGCATAGTTGTATATAGTAACTTTCCTGTTTTTTAATGAATGCAGCAGCGGTTTGAGGTACAGATTGAACAGGAGGGGGGACAGCGATGAGCCCTGCGGAACGCCGCAGGTGGTGGGGAGTTTGGGCGCCGTAAAGTTCTCAAGCATAACAGCCTGGAAACGGTCATTCAGAAAGGACTTGATTCAACCAAGAGCTGTGCCTCTCAGGCCGGCCTGTTCGACACGGTGTAGTAGGATGGTATGATCCACCGCGTCGAACGCTGCCGACAAGTCCAGGAGCACCAAGGCCTGATGTATGCCCTTGTCGGCATTGGACCTCATGGTGTCCAGGACCGCTAGGATTACCGACTCGTTAGAGTGCGCCTGGCGAAAGCCGGCTTGATTGGGCTCTAGAAAGTCGGATGTCTCCATGAAGCTCGAGATACAGCTCACCACATGGGCTTCTAAGATCTTTGCACCGAAAGGGAGAAGCGATATGGGTCGGTAGTTTGAGAGGTTGGAAGGGTCGGCGCCAGGTTTTTTAATCAATGGGACCAACGTGGCGTTTTTGAACGAATTAGGGACTATTCCCTGTGATAGGGACTCGTTCAAGAGGGGCAGTATTCCTTGGGGTATTGTCGAATAAACTTCCTTTAGTATGTGCGGGGGCAAGGGTCGTTAGGAGATCTGGACGTAACTCGGTTCATTAATTCTGCTAATCTCGGTTGTTCTATAGGAGAAATAGCATCGAGTTCGTTAAGGTTTCTGCAGCTATCTACTCTTCCCGCAGTAGTCGGGCTGGACTGGATACTGTTTTTTATATTGGCAATTTTATCCTTAAAAAAGTCATTGAGTTGATTGCAAAAAGTTTGCGTGGGAGCTTGAGAGGGGGAAGTTCTGGTATCATTACATAGGTCGTTTACGACCCTGAAGATTTCCTTGGCTTTATTTTGGGCGTTTAAGATTTTTTCGGAGAAAAAGACTGCTTCAGCGGATAAGATAAAAATTTTGTACTTCCTGCGGGCAGCTATATATAATGATCTGTCTTCGTCAGAGTACCCATGTCTCCATTTTCTCTCTAATTGGAGCAGTTCTAATTTTTGGTTTTTGAGGTCTGTTGTAAACCATCTATGTGCATCCATACGGAGAGCACGTGAGAATTTGGTTAAGGGGACGTGCTCGTTGCTGGCAGCCATGAGCCAGTCGGTGCACAATATATACGTAACATGTCATTACAGAAGAACCTTTGGTCACAGGAATGTAATGAAGAAACATACTTGTAATATAGTAACAGTTTTCCAAAAAGAAATACCAAATCAAAAGAAATAGACAAATGCAATATGAAATGACGGTTCAGAAGGTGCCACTTTAGTCACAGTTATTAATTGTATCATTTACCAATCATACTCCAAATGTACGGCCAATAAAGGATTAAAAACCCACGTCAGGGGACATTGTCTACTGTGATCACTCAGGGAAGCATAGCCCCACAGCGCTACCAATCGCGCACATATGCAGGGCAATTACCCAGTCAGCGAAACACCAGACCAAAGGGGGGCAGAGGTTTTCTCACCAAGTGTGCAACCAACAAGTGGCCAGTAACAGGGCATATCCCCACTCCTCAACCAACACCCTCCGGGGCCTTCTCGGGAGTCGGTGCATTTTGAGTACTATCAATGGTGCTTGCAATATATGAATGGTATGGGCCCCATATGTCAACCGGCCTTGATGTGGGGGGACCATTGCCGGGTACTCAGTGCAGTTGAGGTTGCAATGCGCCAAGCTTCGGAGCCATGAGCTGTGAAGGGGGGGACGTCGGTCGCACCATCGCAGCGCGACTTCACGTTTGGCCAGTAAAAAGCCCAGCGCCGCCAGCCTGCGCGCCGCCTTCGGAAAGTCCGCTACATACCCCAACAGAGCGATTTCCGGAATCGGGGCCAGGGTTAAGTGGAGCATGATACTAAGTGTTGCGTGTACCTGGGACCAATAGTCATGTAACTTAGGACAGGTCCGTGAAAGGTGAGCGAAATCTGCGAATTGACCACCGCATTTGGGACAGTTGTGAGGGCGTGACGAGTCTATTTTGTGGAGACGCGCTGGTGTAAAGTACAGCCTACGCAGAAACTTGAAATGTAAAAGTTTGTGTTTGCTGTTAATTGACACGTTTTTGATCGCTCTGCAGCACCATAGCCATTGTTCGTCCGAGATAGAATATCCCAAGTCAGCCTCCCAGGCCGCACGCACTACCTGGTCACGGGCGGGAAGGAGGTCGCTGCACATCCGGTACAATTGGTGTGCGCTCGATGGGTGTTGGATGATGAATGTGAGGGGCGTCATCTCCTCCGGGGGGAGGGGAAACGACGAAAAGGAAGCGCGCATTAGGGAGCGTATCCTGGTGAGGACAAACGAGTCCATGAATGTCCTTTCAGAAAATCTGTGATCTTCAGTCAAGGTAAAAGCGTGCCCTTCCGGGAATAAATCCCCGATCAAGGTTATGTGGAATTTGGTCAGCGTTTGACGCACCATTGCCTCCCCAGTTATCGGGAACCAAGTGGCGTTCGGCAGTGGGAGGGCCTGAGAATACAGTTGTGGGAGGCCGACCAGGCGGCAAAGTCTCCCCCATGCCCAGCACGTAGACGACACCGTTTGGATATCAGTCGGATCCCTTGGGAATCCCGTCGGGAGAGTGGTAGGTAATGAACTCGGCAACACCAAATCGGCCTCCGGCCTAAGATATGGAATCCTGGCGTCAGGGTGAAACCATGGATATGCGTACGAGCACTGTGCCACTAGAAAGTAGAGGTAAAAGTCAGGGACGCCCAGTCCACCCCGCTCATACGGGAGTGTCAGCACGTGCCATGCCACCCGTGGAGTCTTGTTGCCCCACACCAGCGACAGGAGCAAAGAGCGGAGTTGAGTGAAGAAAACCTTGGTGAGGGGTATGGGTATATTGTTGAACAAGTATAGAAACCTAGGTAATACTATCATTTTGATGATAGCGACACGACCAGCCATAGACAATGGGAGCCTATTCCATCTTTCAACCTGCCCCTCCAGGGCCGCCAGTGCAGTGCCGTAATTCAATCTGAGAATGGAATCTGTCTCCAAATGTATATGGATGCCCAGGTATTTCACAGAATCTCGGCACCATGTAAGGGGGTAGGAGTTGGGCCACTCGACAGTACTGGGCGTTAGGGGGAATATGACTGATTTGTGCCAGTTAATACGAAGGCCAGAAAAATTGCCAAATCGGGAAATTTCTAGTAGTAATGGCTCTAGGTTGGTTTGCGGTTGACGGACATAGAGGATGGTATCGTCCGCATACAGCGAGACCAGAAGTGGACCCGTGCGAAATTGGAGGCCGCGATGTAAGTGCTTCTCTTGGAAGTGACGGACCAATGGGTCCATTGCTAGAATGTATAATAGGGGGGATAGGGGGCAGCCCTGTCTCGTGCCGCGCGCCAGTCGGAACTGGGCAGTGAGGGTACCATTGAGGCGGAGTCGGCCGACGGGCAGAGTATACAGTAATTCAACCGTATTGACCAAGCATTCCGGGATGCCCATGCGGCGCATCCCAGACATCAGAAAAGGCCACTCCAAGGAGTCAAACGCCTTTTCGGCATCCAATAGTATCGCAGCCGCTGGCGTGTCGGGGTCCACCCGGTGCAGGACAGAAAACAGGGTGCGGAGGTTGAGGGACGTGGAGCGGTGAGGGATAAAGCCCGTTTGGGCAGGTGAGACTATGGCTTCCATCAGAAGCGAGAGGCACATGGCGAGAACTTTCGCTAGGATCTCATAATCAAGATTCAAGAGGGACAGTGGGCGGTATGATTCGCAGAGTGTAGCGTCTTTGCCCGGCTTAGGTAACAGCACAATGACTGCCTCTCTCAGAGTTGGGGGTAGGCAACCAGTTTCGAGCGCCTCCGCGTACATCTCCACCAAATGGGGAACCAGCAGGTCCTTGTACGCCTTGTAAAAATCTGCTGAAAACCCATCCAGCCCGGGGGCCGATGAGCTCTTCATAGAGTCTATGACCTCCTCTACACTGTCTGCTGTTATGGGATCCGCCAAAAAATCAATCATCCATTTATCTAAGAACACCATGGCAATCTCATTTAGATACTCCCCTCTCTCAACAACATCATCAGTCAGGGTGGAGGTGTAGAGTTTGGTGTAGTAGGACAGAAAGGCGGCACAGATCTCAGGTGTGGTGTGTACCATGTCTCCCGTCGGCCCCCTAAGTTCAGTGATGTAGGAAGAGGAGCGGGGGGGACAGAGAAGGTGCGCTAGTAGTTTGCCAGGTCTATCACCCTCCCCATATTGTCTGGCCGTGTACGCTCTGGTCAAGAAACGGAGCTCTCGCTCTGCCTCCTCCCTAAATTCCACCATCAACTGTAAGCGCCTGCGCTCCCTTTCCTCCGTGTGGTGAAGAAGTTGTTCCGTGTCCAGTGCCACAATGTCGCGCTCTATGCGTGTGAGGGTAGCCCGCACGTCACGAAGCATACCAGTGTGTTTAGCAATGCATACACCCCTGACGGTTACCTGAAATCCCTCCCAGAGAACAGCCCAGGTGTCCACCGAGCCCGCGTTTAAGTCAAAATAGTCCACTATGGCCTCCCTGAGTTCCTCTGTAAAAACTGGGTCCAGTAAAGCCTTCCCAGGAAAGCGCCACCTCCTTTCATAACCCCCCTCCCGAGGGATCTTCAACCGAAGCACTACGGGTGAATGATCTGATAGCGTGCGCGGGACTGTAAGTAGGTCCGTCACCCACCCAACCACCTCCGGGGATAGCAGCCAATAATCGATTCTGGTCCAGGTGTCGTGAAATCCCGAATAGTGGGAATAGGCCGGTGTAGAAGTGTGCAATAGCGCCTCAACGTCTACTAGGGAGAAGTGCGTGCAGATGTCACGAAGGACGGGGCGTGAGTGGGGTCGTGCGTCTGGTGTATTCGCAGTGCTGTCCCTCGGCGGGTCAAAGAGTAGATTAAAATCCCCGCCCATCAGTATCAGGCCCGGGTCCGAGGTCAACAGGTGTACCAGTATGTCTTTAAAGAAAGCGGGGGTGTCAGTATTAGGACCACATAACCCAACGAGTGTGACCCTATGCCCCATCAGGGTTCCCGTTACTATGACATATCTGCCATCTGCATCGAGGACAGTGTGGTGCGGTTGAAATGGGAGCCGTTTGTGGACACAAATCTCCACCCCCCTGGAGTAGCTGTTGTAGTTAGCGAAGAAGCGATGCGCGCCCCAACCTCTGGCCATCCTAACAGCAGAGTCATTGGTCAGATGGGTCTCCTGTAGGAAGACAATATCTATGTTGTGTCTGGTTATATAGTTTAATACCTGCTTGCACTTTCTGTCATTGTTCAGACCCCTAACATTCCAGGTCATGAGCGACAGTGCCGATGGGCCTGATTGCAATCCTAATGTGGCCATGGGGGTGTGGTAGGGTTAAATGGCCCGTAGCATGGACCGGTAAGAAACGAAACAGTGACTGTGTAGACTTTTGGACACCTATAAACAAAACAAAACCCAACAAAAGCCCCTTCCCACCCTCCACCCAACCTCTTGCAAAACCCAAAGAGGAACATCCCACCCCGTGTGGAGGAAAGACATAACGTCATGAACAGTAAGAACTCAAGTGTAGTAGGAACCTCCGTAGTTCAAAAGAGGAAACCAAAAAGTTCACAATCAACACGGCGATCGCCAGGGGGGGTAGCGACGCCTCGACATCCGGGCTATCAAGTCACTATGACCCCCCAGGATATAGCGGCATGGATTGGCAAATTTAGCGGCACAAAAATGAAAATTTAGCGGCACAAAAATGGAAATTTAGCGGCATTTTATTTTGTGGTTTTTGCAACACCAAACACAGATATCTTACTGTTTGAGTTATTTGACAACATGGAGCTATGTACATTTTGTTTATTTACAATTCAGCCCATTTGTTTTAGTTAAAAGGCATGTTAATCTTGGCCACGTACGTTCAGTTCTTCCGAGCACTCCAAATCTAGACCAGTATTGTGCTGCTGGTTGTAATGTAAAAACAATAATGCCCGGATTGATTGCTCTGAAAGGGACCGTCGTCTGGAAGAGAGAATAATTTTGTATATACTGTTGCTCCTTTCCGCATCTGCAGAGCTTGTGACACAGTCCTTGTACACAGCTGCAAGTTTGGAAAGAGCTGGAATGCGGTCAGCCAGCCCACGCCAAAAGAGGTCGGTGTCAATAAGTCCAGACACAGACGCCTGCACTGCTTCTGGCCCTACATTCTCAAAGTAGAGGCGAAGCTCCTGATCGGGAACTTCGCTGAAACCAGGGATTGCTGAATAGGCACTCTTCTCATTAGGCAGGATGCTGAGTCGCGCAGGGTTGAAGAGGCGCACTTGTTTCAAGAATTGTATGCCTGGCTGGGCCTCCCCCATGTATTTGGCCACCTTTTCTAGTGAATGTTCAAAAGCTTCATTAAGCTGGGCTGTTATTTTTTTTTTCTGTGCCAGGCTTAATTTTGCCCCTGCAGTGGTCTGTACAAACCGCTGTAGTGACTCCACAGTGAGGACTGAATTGTTGGTTAAGTTCATGTGGAGGTCCTCCAAATAATCGTATACCTTCATGGTCACTGGTGTCTGACTCTGGAATAACTCCATCAGGTTTAAAATGCTTTGGCATTTTTCTGCCACAATGTCCAATTGGACTTTAATGCACTCCCTTTGGTCGGTGTTAAAAATCTTCTGTAGATTTTCAAGGGAATCTGGGGGAGACTTGCTGAGTTGCATCTCTGACTCCACAAACCCAGCATAGGCCTCAAAGTGCTTGCAGTGGTACTGCACAGCGGCAAACCAAGAATTCCAGCGGGTACTGCAAGGGTCAGGTGCCACCCGTGCCTTCATCCCATGGTTCTCTGCAAGATGGTGCAGGTACCTTCTCTTTCTGCTGCCGGCCATATAAAAGATGCGGGAGAAGTACAGCAGGAAAGCATTTAGCTCCACAAAAGGCTTCCTAAATGACTCTCCAACAAGATTCATGATGTGTGCCAAGCAGGTGATGTGGATGGAGTTTGGGTACAGATTCCTCAACACTGTGTTGAATGCCTTGAGCATGTATGCCGCGTTGTCAGTGTTGAAGGAAACAACGTTCTGGAAGTCTATGCTGTACTCTGTGAGCACCTTTACAACAGCTTGCGCTACAGTCCCATGGTTGCACTGGGATAGGAAGACTGTGTCCACCAGGTAGGTATGGATCTGACGGGCACCCTGCGGAGAGACTACTGCAACTAGCACATTCAAAACACACTGCCCTTCGACATCTGGTGTTTCGTCAAAGATAACGCTGATCTTCTGATCTTTCAATAGCTCTTTCAGCTCGTTCTTGGCACTTGTATATCTCTCAGGGAGATAGCGTTCTTGCAGCTGATGACTCCCAGGTATCGCTCCACCATTCCGTACTCGCTCGTGTAGGAACTTGCGCAACACAGGGTGGTCGGTTTTGCTGAGCGGAATGTTCAACGCGGTGCAGACGTTAACCCACTCACTTATCATTTCATGGTTTGCGGCACCGGCAGCTGTACTCTTTGTGAATAGCGAGTTCACTGTCATCTGCCGTGCACGTTTTGGAGACGATTGAAGGTCAGGATCATCTGAACAGCGCTTCAAATGTTTTTGGGACCGCACATGCATATCCACAGTGTGTTTCCGGATGTGGTCCACCGCCACATTGCACACATTGAAAAACTGCACCCCACCGTCAGCGTGCATCACGGTGCTGTAGTCTCTGGCCCGGTCTGCTGCGGTTATCTGGGTGGGCAGATGTGATCTGTGCTTCACACCCTTTGCAGGGTGCAGCATAAACTTATCCATTCTGCTTTTCTTGTGGTGGCTTGCTGCTCCCTTGTAAGACAGAAGATCTCGCTGTTGTGGCGCAGTCAGTTAACTCACCTACAAAGATAGGGAAGGGGGGAAAGGCAATTGTTTAATGGAAAGTTCATAAAGCGCCGATGCTCAACGATAAGAAATGCATGCAACCCTGAAGCACAAGTAAAGTGACAAACGTGTTGGGCCATAACTGCAATGGTAAATGCCAGTCCCCGAACGGTGTTGAGCAAACAGACAGAGAGAAAAGCGCAGGGGGAAAAAGCCATAGCAATTGTTGAAAAGCTCCAAGTGCCTGAAAATTTAAAATGTCAAAGCCACGTGCAAAGAAAGTGAAAGAATTGCCCCAAAATAAACAATTATGAAATTCCCCATTGCCCCAAACCAAAATAAACAATTATGAAATTCCCCAGAGGTGCCCACAACCCCAAACTTACCAGTGCGCTGTGGCAGCTGACCCAATTCTGGCTCTTGAAACTGCAGATTCTTCCCTGTGATGCTCTGCAAAAGAACCCAAATAAAGAGTTAGTAAACTCAACAGGTGCCCAGGACACCAAACTTACCAGTGCGCTGCGGCAGCTGGGCCAATGGCTCTTGAAACTGCAGTTCCTTTCCCCACAGAGAAAACAGCAATTGCCCCAAACCAAAATAAACAATTATGAAATTCCCCAGAGGTGCCCACAACCCCAAACTTACCAGTGCGCTGTGGCAGCTGACCCAATTCTGGCTCTTGAAACTGCAGATTCTTCCCTGTGATGCTCTGCAAAAGAACCCAAATAAAGAGTTAGTAAACTCAACAGGTGCCCAGGACACCAAACTTACCAGTGCGCTGCGGCAGCTGGGCCAATGGCTCTTGAAACTGAAGTACAGTGCAAGTAAAAATTCTTGAAAAAGAGTCAAGATTCAGGACAAAAAATTTAGTACTGTGCAAGAAAAAAATCTTGAGAAAGAGTCTAGATTCAGGACAAAAAATGTAGTACTGTGCAAGAAAAAATATCTTGAAAAAGAGTCAAGATTCAGGACAAAAAATCAGTACAGTGCAAGTAAAAAATCATGAAAAAGGGTCAAGATTCAGGACACAAATGTTGTACTGTGCAAGAAACAAATCTTGAAAAAGAGTCTAGATTCAGGACAAAAAATCAGTACAGTGCAAGTAAAAAATCATGAAAAAGGGTCAAGATTCAGGACACAAATTTAGTACTGTGCAAGAAAAAAAATCTTGAAAAAGAGTCTAGATTCAGATCAAAAAATCAGTACAGTGCAAGTAAAAAATCATGAAAAAGGGTCAAGATTCAGGACACAAATGTAGTACTGTGCAAGAAAAAAAATCTTGAAAAAGAGTCTAGATTCAGGACAAAAAATCAGTACAGTGCAAGTAAAAAATCATGAAAAAGGGCCAAGATTCAGGACACAAATTTAGTACTGTGCAAGAAAAAAAATCTTGAAAAAGAGTCTAGATTCAGGACAAAAAATCAGTACAGTGCAAGTAAAAAATCATGAAAAAGGGTCAAGATTCAGGACACAAATTTAGTACTGTGCAAGAAAAAAAATCTTGAAAAAGAGTCTAGATTCAGGACAAAAAATCAGTACAGTGCAAGTAAAAAATCATGAAAAAGGGTCAAGATTCAGGACACAAATTTAGTACTGTGCAAGAAAAAAAATCTTGAAAAAGAGTCTAGATTCAGGACAAAAAATCAGTACAGTGCAAGTAAAAAGTCATGAAAAAGGGTCAAGATTCAGGACAAGACTTTCCAAGTGGTGGAGAATGCAGACAAAACCTGCACAGCTAAAATAATAGTGCATTCATCTGTGCTCAACCCTGTGACAAAAAGCATAAACAAAACGATGTACGGCCCCCGGGGCCCGCAGGCTCCCACAGGTTTCAGACTAGGCATGCTGGAGGCAGAGACAGGTCTCGGAGCGAGTGGACGGGTATGGTCAGACGTGAGTTCCGTGCTCTCCATGGCACTGGAATCAAGCTATCAAGGCTGATGAGGGCTGAAAGCCCGAAACCTGTCCTTGGATGCTTGTTTCCAGTCCAGGGAGGACTTGGCTTGGCAGTTCGGGCTGGACTGTACCCATGGGGCACAGGGTCAAGACTGATTTGCATATGGCTGGGTTCAAACTGGAATGGCATGTGAGCAAACAAAACTATGGATTTTTGCGCAGATCTCTGAACTGGGGTGTATATGTATAGTAGAGACTTACGGGCTGCTCCCCTAGAAGGAAAGGCAGACATGTTCTTGGGTCATTTCATTAACAGCATACATCAATCCTTTGTATAATTCAATTACAAAACATCAATAAAAATCTCATTTCAAAACTCAGAAGTCAAGTTAGCAGGGGTTATCCAGAAGTGCAATCCCCTTTCTCTGACTAGAAGCAAGGGTCCCTTTTTAGTCAAAGGTGCAAGCCATTGCCAACTAGAGACCCCCAGTTCTAACGCCAAGGGTATGGCACAATTAGTAAGACTCACTCAAAGTAAAATTTCCAAAAACTGGGTGATCACAAAGTCAAAAATCCAAGAAAATTCAAGGGTGGGAACCCATTTGCAACAGTAGATAAATACTCTTTTTTACATAAAAGCATGAATTTACCTGGACAATAATATAATGGGGTTGTCAGTCTGTGCTCCTCTTACACCTACCTCCTCCCCAAGAAGCCTTAAACTGCTGTACCTGAGCTGCCACTGAGACCCAGATGTTTAAGGGTACTTGGCCCAGTTGCTCAAACCCCATAACAGGCTGGGCCCAGCGACATTGGGAGTTAAAGCCCTCAGCCACTATGGTTGTTCCAAATAAATCTTTCTTGCCCTGTAAAAACACCATGCACAAACTTCTAAGGGGAAACTCCTGTAACAGGCAGGTGTCACTCACACCTGGTTATAAACGTGGCACCCTCAGTACCCTCTTCACAACACCTCTGGAACTGATGAAGGCAGAAGAAGGACCGCGCCTGCTGGTAAACCTGTCTTGGGAAATCCCATGGGCTGGGACTGACCCCCACTTGTACCTAAGACAGAAGTTATTTTCTATAAATAACTACTAGTATTTCATTTCACCACAAATAGCCACACTTATGTAATACGCAAAGTGTGTAAGCCAGCTCCTCTTTGCCAAGTATGCCAATGTCAAAGAACGTATGCATAACTAATTAGAGATTGCATTTTCCACTCTTCGGAGCGGTTTATACTCACTTTTAGAACTGTTCCCCCATTACTGGACCGTAGGAAGAAATCACGCGCTGTCAGTGCTCTGACAAAGGCATTGCCGGAGAAACAAAATAAATCATAAAAAGGCTGTTGCCACAGTGCTGAAAGAAACAATTCAATTCACTCATTGCGCTTTCCCAAGCAGACACCGCTCCCTCGCGAGCCAGACGTGGCTGGCTGATGCTGTAAACAGTTTACTTAAGTCCCGGTCAAACCCCAGCGCACCGAGCCTTACAGCCTGGCCGGGGGCCGGTCGGCCACATCTCCACTGCCCCCCTCCCACCCGGGCAGCGCTCTTCCCTATGTGTGCGGCTGGCCCCCACCAGCGTGGAGGACGGACTTACCTGTGTTCTGCTCGCCCTGGTCTCTGAGGAAGAGTCTTCGTGTGTGTCGCTGCCGCTTCGTGCTCTCTCCCCCTCTTGCTGCTGTGGTGCTGGTCTTCTCCCTCGCTCGGCCGCCGTCCTCGACCTCCTGGCTCCTTCTCTTCTCTCGCCTGGGTCAATCCTGGGGGGAATGGGAAAATGGGTGCCTCGCGCTCCTTCTTTTAAGGCGGAAACGGGCGGAAAGACGCGATCGGGCGGAAACGGCAAATTTCGCGGGCTTTTTTGCAAATATCGCGGCATTTCCCGAGATCGGCCGATTTCGCGATTTTTTTGCAAATCGCGAAATCGCGATAAGCTGGAGGGTCTGACTATTGCGGAGTAGGCTATCCAGTGAGTCGTTGGCAGCAATGCTTGTGGATCACAATGTGAGCGCGTGAGCCAAACCAAGAGAGCAAGAGTCAGCCCTGCCCAGCGTCAGTGAACAGATCTACGCTTTGTTGAGTGGCACCTTGCGCCGGTGACGATGCCCTGGAATTGTTCGAGCTCTGGGATCCTCTGGCCTTATAGGTGTGACAAAACTCCTGTACCTCCGATGGGGAGTCAAAGATGCGGGCCCTGCCAGCCACCTCCACCCTGAGGCGTGCGGGGTAAAGCATACCGTATTTCAGGCCCAGATTTTGCAGTGTGGCCTTTACCCTGGTGTATTTCCTTCTTGCCTCCTGGACCATGGCAGTAAAGTCAGGGTAGAAGGACAGTGAGTCGCCTTGCCATCGAATTTCACCTTTCTCCCGGGCGGACCGCAGGGTGGCATCACGGTCCCTGAAGTTCATGATCCTGGCGATGATCGGTCGTGGCGGAAGGCCCGGCTGCGGTCGCGGACCCAGTGATCGGTGCGCCCTTTCCACCACAAACCCTTGAGTAAACTGATCTCGTCCGAACAGTTCAATGAGGAGTTTTTCCACAAAGACGTCCATCCGGCCGGTTTGAGTCGATTCCGCCACACCTAAAATGCGAACGTTGTTGCGTCGTCCCCGCGTCTCTAAGTCCTCATTTTTAATGGCCACCTCCTTCAGGATCTTCTCAACTCTATCTAGACGTTTCAGTGTTTTGGTGCCTGAGTCTTCCATATCCGAAATGTGGGCTTCAGCCACGTCTAAACGGCGATCATGTGCCTGTACTTTGGAGCCCATATCCACCAGTTTTTTCTCCAGCGTGTCGAATCTATTGTCCAGAGCCTTGAACCCAGCCCTCATTTCGGACATCATGGTCGCAACCATTGTAGCAGCATTGTCCAGTTGGGTGGGTGGCACCGTCTCCGACGTGGCGCCCGTGGTAGCATCACTGCTGAGCAGGGGGGTTTTATCGAAACTGAGTTTACGCTGCTGTGGATCTCTTTTCCCCATGCTAGCTGTGGGTCAGTTCGCCACTAGGTGCAGTTAATAAGGCAGGCAGGGGGCAGGTGTAGAGGCCTAGATCGGTAGAGGAAAGTAGAATTGCAATGTGGCAACTGGCTTTCAAGGCTCACGGAGGGCAGGGCTTCTGCAACACGTAGGCAGTGCAGGCAGGGTAGGAAGGGTCGTTCAGGACAGGTCCTGGCAGGTAACAAGGCCGGCAACAACCAGGGGATCGGTCAGCCAGCGCATCGCAAGTGACCACACGGCTGGGCACGGCTCTCCAAAGAATATGTGGACGGCAAAGTCAATGCGTGGTTGCTGGCCGTCAAAGCGCTCACTGCGCTGTTCGTGGGATCACCAGAGAAGATAGTGGCCAAGGGCAGACAGACCTCCAACAGTGCAGGCTCAGCACCGCTCCGCGCCGCTGTCGGGCATAGGAGGACCCCGTAGGAGGTGTAAGGCGGGGCCGCACAGTCTCGCGGCAGCCCCGAACCGAAGGCCGCCCACCCCCGCCCAGGAGACCCCCTCCAGACGGCGGCGCCCGACCCACCCCCCGATCCCCGTCCAGGGTAGCCGCTACTCCAGCCCCTGGTTCCGGCCTGCGTACTAGGCCGCAAGGCTGCGCGCGGCCCAGAACCCCAGAGCCCGCACGAGCAAACCCCCAGGCCGGCAACCGGGAAAGAACGAGCACAGGTATCCGGCCCCCAAAGCAGCCCCCGGACCGTAGGCGCAGCGCCCCAGCACAGGACTTACCCGCGAACCAGGCGCAGGGAGAGCGGCCGCCGGTGGGGTGGCGGCCCGCTCCTCCGCCGTAGCGTCTCCCCCCGGGCGTCCCCAGGCCCAAGTCTGGTGTCGATCGGCAGCAAATCGCCGCAGCTGCAGGATGGATGCGGGGAGCGGTGTTAATGACGCCTCAGGCCCTCAGGATGTCGTGAGTAATCCGCCCGGACAGCGGAGCTTCAAGCAAAGGCGGCCATCTTAGTCACCTCCGTGGCCATGCCCCCCCCAGCTGTGAGTATTTAATAGTACTATATAGGGGTTGTTTGGACCAGGGTTGTGAGGGCCTAATGCTAATACTCATCACCCATGAAATAGGTTCTGCAACTTGCTGAAGAGTACAGTTATCACTATGGAGGAACGTTTAGATTTGTTTATATAATTAAGTGAGAATCTCCTCCCAGAGTTGTGAAGGAAAGTTGAGCCCTTCTTCTGCTATCTAACAATAGTGAGCCATGGGATCATTGCTATGCATGATAACATTTCCTTAAGTCTTCTCATCCCTAGATTAACTATTATAAACGTATCATACCTGAAGGGAATCACCCCTTTTGCTAACTGCAGAACTAATGTTGGAGATTGAAAGATCTTCCTATGAGTCACAAACCTATCTGTGCACCTAATTGAAACTTAAAGAGATCAGTTAACGTCAGCTATAAGAGCAAAACGTTTTCTGATTCGCAGGGACGTGGTAGTAAATTGACATTTTAAACTTTATTTCGTTATGAGCACTGTGTTCACAGGGGTAAGTTGGTAGGCATTATAAAGTAGGCCAACTTCCCAAAATTGATGAACTCTCATATTGGAGTTACCATTTATGCTAGTATTTTGTAAAAAAAAAAAAAGGAACCCAAAAATTGCTAAACTAGTTTGATAATGAATTTTTTTAATTTATTTATTTATTTATTTATGTATTTATTTTTGGGAGTTTTCTATAGTGCTAGCCAAACCCGGAGGTATCGGAGTGCTTTACAACATTGTTATAAACAGATTATTACACTAGGAGTGACCAGGTAAATAGAGAGTCTAAGGTCTAAGGAGGTTCATTAATCTGTAATCGTCTGATAGTAATCGAAGCAAAGTTGAGAGTTTGATGTTCAGGTAAGGGGGAGTAATGTTCCGAATATAGGGGAAGTGATGTCAGGAGTGGCTTTAAAGTAGTTGCTGGGTCTTTTGTCTTGTGGTTGGGAGTTAAAGAAGATCCGTTGTTACTTTGTGAGGATTTGATTGAGGAAGAGTGTTTTGAGCTGGCTCTTGAAGGCTCTGTAGGAAGAGTTTGTCCTAATATGTATGGGAATGGCATTCTAGATTTTGGGTGCATTTCCGGTGAAGGACCTAGATAGAGTCTTTTGTTTGCAGGTTTTCGGAGGGATGAGAAGCAGATAGTTGGTGCTTCTGAGGTTTCTTGCCTGTCCCGCTTTCTTGAGTTTGGCAGCTAGATAGGTGGGTTTGCCAGTGTGTAGAGCTTTGTGTGTGAGGCAGGCGGTTCTGAAATTGGCTCGCAATTCTACTGGGAGCCACTTGAGTTCTGTTAGCGCAGGAGTGATGTGTTCATATTTCTTCACTCCTGACACCATTCTGGCTGCTGCATTTAGTGTTGTTCTTAGAGGAGCCAGGTGAAGTTTAGCCGTGCCTTTGAGGGTGGCGATCCCGTAGTCTAATCTGGATAGGACAAGGGACTGCGTGTCTTGTTTGATGTCCGTTGGTGGGATGAAGGGTTTGATTTTACTAAGTAGCTTTAGGTTGAAGAAGGCACCTTTTGCGGTGCTCTTGATGTGTTTAATCATATCCAAGTTAGGGTCCAGAGTGATACCCAATGACTTCACTGAGTCTGCTGGGATGAGAGTGTAGTCTAGAGCATCAATAGCCTTTAACCATTCCGTGATTTGCGGGGTCTTTTCCTTGCTGGCTAGGAGAAGAATTTCCGTTTTGTTTTGATTTAGTTTCAGATGGTTACGGGACAGCCACTTTTGCACTTCTCTTAGGGTGATGTTTAGTCTTTGCATGTCTGCTAGGGAGGAGGTTTCTAGGTATATCTGGGTGTCGTCGGCATAGAGATGGAAGGGAATGTTGGCTTTTTTGAGGATGATGGTGAGTGGCTCCATGTAGATGTTGAATAGTGCGGGTGATAGCACTGAGCCTTGGGGGACACCTCTGATTATAGGTTGTAGGTCGGACGTGGAGTTTCCTATTTTTATTCTTTGAGATTGGTTTTGTAGGAAGGAGGTGAACCACTGTGCAATCACCCCATTGGCTCCTACCCTATCTATGAGAGTGTTGATGAGTAGTTTGTGGTCGACCGTGTCAAAGGCCGCCGAAAGGTCCAGGAGTATGAGTAGACAGCAGCGGTTCTTGTCCAGTGATTTGTGCATATCATCTATGACATTTAGGATGGCAGTCTCTGTGCTACATCCTTTTCTGAAGCCTGATTGGTGTGGGTCGAGGAGGTTGTTGATGTCCATGTGGTAGGTGAGTTGACAGAGAACACATTTTTCTAGTAATTTTGCTAGGAAAGGAAGATTGGAGACAGGTCTGTACTTGCTAAGATCGTTGGGGTCAGCACCAGCCTTTTTTATTAGTGGTGTTACCTGGCCTATTTAGAGGCAGTAAGGTATGATTCCTGTTTCCAGGGAGCTGTTTATGATCCCAGTCCAGGTGGGGGCTAAGGAGTATTTGAGTTGTTTTGCCAGTTGAGCGGGGAGGGGGTCTTCAAGGTGCGATGAGGGTTTGGATCCGGTGGTTAGTTCAATAATTTCAGTTACAGTAGTGGTAGTAAAGGTTAGCCAGTTGTAGGTAGGTTGGCTAGGTGGGTTTGCATCTTCTTTGGTAAGTAGCGGGCCTGTCTTTGATGGAGGTGAGTGGTCCATCAGTGAGAGCTCAATCTTTAGAATTTTTTCGCGGAACAAATTATCAAATTTGTTGCAAAGGTCTTTGGAGGCCGGAATAGCAGCCGGAGTTGGTTTAGATGTTTGTTGTCTGATAATGTTGAAGAGTTCTTTGGGGTGGATTTTTGCATTGTTCAGTGCGTCGCAAAAGAAAGAGGATTTTTCATGCGCGATGTGCTTGTTATACATCCTACATTTTGTTTTGAGTAGTTCGAGGTGAGTTGAGGAGGGGTTATTGTGCCAGAGTCTTTCAGTTGCTCTTAGCTGTCTTCTTTCCACGTTTAGTTCAGTGTTGAACCACGATCTCGATGGTAGGGTCTTGATCTTTTTTTGTTTCGTGGGTGCTATTTTGTCCAACATGTCAGTTAGGGCCTAGTTATATTGGGTGGTAAGTTCTACAGTGGACCTTTCGTCTTCATTGGGGGGGAAGAGTGAGCTCAGTCTTTCTTCTAGTTCTTCCAAGTGGATCTGTCTCAGGTTTCTTGTCCAGTGGGAGTGATCAATCTGCTAGGAATTTTACGTGTTTTTTGATTGATGTCGAAGAGGATGAGATGATGGTCTGACCAGTCGACCGGGAGGGTGTGAACGATGGTGATTGCATCCTCATGGGCTATGATGGCATCTAGGATTGAGCCTTTGTCGTGGGTTTGTTCAGTGCGGTGTTGGATCAAGTTGTTGTTGTTGTGAAGGAGATCGTTTAAGGTTTGCATTAGAGGGTTGTTTGTCTCATTCCAGTGAAGGTTTAGGTCTCCTAGTATCAGGTTCTTCTCATTTGAGAGTGAGAAGTGCGAGATCAGGTCGGCCAGCTGTTCACCAAATATAGTATTGTTTCCTGGTGGTCTGTAGATGAGGTGACAGTGAAGTCTTTTGTTGTCAGACATTTTGATGTTGGATGACAGGTATTCCAGATTATGATATTTGAGGGATTCGATTTCTGTTATAGAGATGTTCTTTTTAAATATGATTGCCGTCCCTCCACCTCTTTGGTTGTTCCTGTCCTTGTTGAGGATAGAGAATCCCGGGGGTACAAGCATGTCGAAGATAGGTGGGGAGGTTTCATTCAGCCATGTTTCAGTGATGAACAGGATGTCTAAGTCATGTGTTAGGATGGTTTCTGCCAGTTCAGTTTCGTATTTGTTTGCAGATCTGCAGTTGATGAGCATGCAGTTGGCCACTTTCTTGTTGTTTAGCTCTAAGATTGGGGGGGCCCTAGGAATGTTTGTGAGGTGCGCTGGAGGTCTCATTAATTTTGAGGTTGTGGTTTCTCTCCCAAGACCGATAATTACTGGGATCCTAGCACTTGGGGTGGAGGTTGGCGTTGCTTTGTAGGATTTGCCTCTTGCATGGATATTACAGCGATCGTTCTCTTGGGTCTGTGTGGATGGTTACTGTGGGGGGTTGTCTTCCAACTCAGTCGTGAATTTTTGTGGCGGAATCTATGTTTGTTGAGGGGGCCAGGGAGTGATAGGGGTAGGCCTTGAGTAGAGGGGATGTTAAGTTTGGATAAGATCCTGTTAATATTTCAGGTAGCTATTCCTAGTTGGAGTTCTAGTCGAGCCAATCTTTGAGTTATGCTCAAGGAAGGAGGGGTGGGGGGGTGGGGCTCTGTGTGTCCCGCGTCCGATCATTGGTTGTTTGAGGGAGATTTGTTATGATAGGTGGAGAAAGCGAATCTGTGTGGGAGTTCCTCCCTCTGTCTGTGATCTTATTGTGGTTTATGGAGGTAATCACTGGTATCTGTGGGATTACTGGGTTTAGAGTAGGCAGGGCGTTTGGGACAGTTAACAGCGGGTTGGTTTCTTTGGTTACTGGGTGGGGGTAAGGGGAGTCCCTTGTACTGGAGAGGGGTTGAGGTGTATTGTCTGGTGAGAGTCTAGAGATGGGTGAGCATAAGCGGGATGAATATTGCGGGCTCAGGAAGGCGTTGAGGTAGATGATGGAGCTAGGGGGCGGTAGATTGGCGGTACCCACAGAGGGGTTTGAGTAGGTGAAAGGGTTGGGAGGTTTTTATCGTGTGTGTGGTTTGAGGCTAGGGAGTCTTTCGCGTTGGTCTGGCTGTCTTACAGATGTGCCAACAATTCATGCTTATTGTTAAATGTGTCTAATATGCACTATTGTTCTGTTTATGCCTTTTAAGTTCATCACTTGTAAGGCAAATTTCATCTTCTGACTCCTGACTCTTCTTTAAGGGTACAGCTACGGCCACAGTTAATCCCACAAAGAGTCTCTTCTCCAAGCCTCCATATTTCTGTAGCCCAGGATGTTGCTTTATTATGGTATTTTCTTTCTTGGGCAGCAGGAAGCAACATAAACAAAGTCACCCAACTCCAACCAAAGACTTCCATAACAAAAAGCCAGACATATTGGCTTTGCTTTGCATGTTAAAAAAAGCAGCACCTAATGGTTTTGTCAGTGCTTGTTTTAAATCAGATTTTAAGTCGAATGTCACAAACCTCCAGGACCAAACTGAGGATTCAGCTGTACCCAACAACTACTAAGAAATGTATCTTAAGAAAATAGAAAAGTAGAACGCTTATTAGAACAGAAGAACCGGCAATTGAACTCTCCAAACTGGCAATGAAGGAGAGAGAGACATACATGAGTAGAAACAGATTGTCCTTTTTAGTAGGGTATGGTTCAAATATTTTGAATTATGTGATTAGGTTATAGGTTAAAAGAGCATCTATAATGCTGTTATCTTTTAAAGTTATCCTTACTAATTAAGTTTACGTTCAAAATGCTTAATCATTTATTGTCGTCATAAAGAATGTAGAGCAATAATCTTGTGATTGTATTGAGATGGAATCATTTAACATAAAAAATTCGAATTAAAACGTGTGTAGATGTTAAAAAAAACACAACCTGCATGCAGTTTCTAGTATGAAAGGGGCTAAATATTTACTCTTGACATGGGTAGGTGTCATCAAGAATCGTAGTTGGAATGGGGAGAGAATGTTTCCAAAATCTAGGAGGCTGTAGGGAAGCGGCTCCTACAATCCTTTCCCATGAAAATAATAAGTATATAAAAGTTAAGTGCATTTTCCAGATTCACAAATGGGTTGAGGCTCCATAGAGAGCACCTTAGTGGAGTTGAAAATAAATAAAATGTAAGTCAGGTTTTTGATCATTCTGACTTTCGTTTTAGGGCTGGTAAAGGTGTAATGGTGTGGGCAGTGCTGAAAAACACTTGAACAGTCATAAACTCATTGGTTTATTGGTATTTTTCAGGAAGGTTCCCACCCGGGAAAACACAGGTAAAGTTACCCCATTTAATGACAATAGAATCTGCCTTTAACAGGGAATAGCATGGAAGGGAACAATCCAAAAAAAGATAAATCTAAGGAAATAGGTTTTACCTCAGTAGAAATGTGCTCCATGAGGAGAAATCAAACACAAATGTGTGAGAGTGCATGTTGGCATGTAATATGTAAGCACATTTTCACCTAATGGTTAATCTGTATGAGTTATCTTGCGCAGTGAGAATACTGGAAATCCTTTACCGCCATAAATTTCCACCAGTATTCCCGTGATTGTTTCACCAGCATGTCAGACATCTAATATTAATGTAGGGATAACCCTACGCAGTATTTTCTGACATTTGCCAGGAGGGCTCTGTGAAACAGGCCCCCAATTTGGACGACCCCATAACTTGCATTACTTTTTCACCCCGTATCTGTGGGCCAGATGCATCAAAGGGGTTTGCCCATTCTGTCTCTATGTGAAAACGTGTTCATGCATATATATTTTTAGAAATATGATAAAAAAAAGTTTGTTTCCTGAATTTGAGATGTAGTTGGTATCAGAGAGAGCTCGAGTGAATTGTAGGTGTCTGCACTAAAATAACTTTTTAGTTTATTTTAAACTTCGGGTCTGATATAAAGTTCGGCAGACGGGTTACTCATCACAAACGTAACGGGCATCCCGATCGTCGTATTACATGTGCCACTGGATATAATGCACTTGTAATACGATAGGCTCTAAATCAAGCCCTTAGTTAGTTGTGTTGACCTTAAATATTCTTCCAGTGCACCTCGGTCTAGTCTTTTTTTATTTTTTATTTGAGGAATGCTATTGTTTTTGTTACTGACTCAATGCGCCATTGCAGTCACTTAAAACATTTGTGTTTGGCCTCAAGGTTTCAGGTTCGAGCTCCAGAAAGTCCATTCAACGAATACAGTTGAGTTGAGTAACAATAAATATCTGTTACATAGTGCAAATAAATCCCCGTGGCAAATGTGTATTTTAAAATGATATATGTATTTATTATTAGGCCGGCCTGCATCCCCTCTAACAGAAACCGTATCTCCATTACTTGTATTGCCACAGCTCAAGGGATAGGAAAGGTCAAAAACAGCTATTTCTATTGTGTTTACTGCACACAATTTTGACTAAGATTTTAAACGTTTAACGTCTGCTTTATTGGGCACCCAAAGAGAAACAATTGAGCTCGTCAACATAAAACATCTGTTATTTAGTGCCAAGACACACAAGAGCAAAAGTGCACTTTAAAAATCAAATATTGTGTTATATATGTTATCGTTCTGACATCAAAAAATAACATTGTGATTGACAAGGAAGTCCTCCTGACTTGCAGAAGAATAGGGCATGTTACACCTTTGTTGCTATCTCTGAAAAAAATGTTAATTGTTTTTCTAAACTGCCAGTGCGTTGATGTGTCAATGCAAATGTACATTTAAATTTATTGTGTTTATCTGAATATGTTTTTCATGTTTCTGTTTTGGGTAACACGTAAAGTTGTGTTTGTTACCTTTTTAATTGTACAGAAATTGTTCTTGTTTTCATTCCTTTCAAAGAGGGAATGCTGTCGAAACGGCAGTGATTAAGCTGGACAGAGTGTTTGGGTTTTTTCTATATTAGAAACGTTGTCGTCCTTAGTAACAATTTAGGTGGTAAGACCAAAATCAGATTGAGAAGAGAAATTAGGGTTCGAGCTCACTCATAGGATGAAATCATCAATTCATGGGGAATATGTAATTTCAGTGAATCATGGAAAATAAATCTCAGGTATGACATAATTCCTGAGAAACATACATTTTGAAAACATTACTTCACTGCCCCCAACACCAGCTAAACATGTTTTATAAATGGATATTATAAGTTTAATTATCATTTATTCAATTTTTTTTTTAAATGTATGATGTTACCCTCAAAAATCAAGGTTAGGGGAGAAGTTAGAAAGGCTAGTTCATAATAAACAAAATGTGCCATATTGATTTACTCTAGGTTGTCATTTAGTTAAAGTAGAAATTAAAGGCATGTAGAGTAGAGTGAGTTTTCACTCGCAATATCTTACTGGAGGTTTAAGGGATCATCTGTCTTGGCCTGGACAGGGAGGGTGGGGAGGTACTCTTAATTGTAGGTACTGCAGACCACAGACAGGGAGGGAGCAGAGGTTTAGCTCATCAGCAAAAGTCAAAGGGTGGGGGGGGGCAGAGTGTAGCGGTGCAAGTTGCAAAGCAAGTTGCAGAAACTTGTCTTTAAGAGTGGTTGCCATTAAATACACAAATTCGAATTAGGCTGCATGAGGACATTAAAATGGAAGTAGCTGTCATTTGGTCCTAGGTAAATACTACACAGGAAGATTAGACAATCGCATTACCATTTGTTTGACTCCCTTTGATGTTTCGTTCTTTTTTGTTAGGAGTTCCCCCAAAAATATTCTTGTAGTTCCCAATGGAAGACCAACTTACAAAGTTATATAAATCAGTGAGACTCTAACAAAACAAACCGGTCTAGAACAATCTGAAAAGCGTACTTGCACGTAACCAGAGAGACACTCCTAACGTAGGGAAAAAATGAAAAAAGTGAAATATTTAAAATGTATATCTAAAAGTGCCTTGTAGAAGCAGAAGATTTTGCTAAAATGTATTAAGTTGCATGTAAAAAAAACATTTTGCCAAAAAATGTTCTTCCTTTAATCAGAACTACAATTAAAACTGTACATGCACCAGGATTCCAACAGCAACAGAGCTACACAACACAAGAACCACCACACAGATGTGTCACTTCTACCCTATCTTTAGTGCAGCCTCTTTCAGTTGCTGCTTGATCTCTCAGCAGTGTTCGTTCGACCAGACACAAGACTTCTATTGCAGTGCTTAGTGTGTGCATGGGAAGGCCTGGTTATGTCTTTCCTACAAGGCCATTTCAAGTTGTAACGATTGCAGATGCCCATTGCCGTCCACCTACTTTTTTTTACCTGTGGAATTCTTCAGGGTTACATGATGTTGGCCATGTTATAAAACATCTGCAGATCCACTGGGAATCTTTGACAACCTTGGCAACCCCAATCTAAGAATATGCTGATGACACTCATCTGTACCTGAGAACGTCATCCTCAGAAAACATATGACTCCTGAAATGATGCCTACAGTCCATAGGACACAGTGTATAGGACATGTGATGTTCTATAATTTAAACCAACTCAAACTGATTCTCTCTTCCTATAAGATACTTCAGCCATCTCCTGGTCAAACCTGTTTATATTTGCTGCCAGCTAATGGCTTCGTACCCAGGCTACCCTGCCAATCTAGATCACCAGAATTCCTTCTAGACTCCAATCTTTGCCTTGAGCTTCCCTTCCACCCTCTATCTGTGTATCTCCTTCCACTCAAGCCTGATTTTGTGCATAATCCTGAATTGTTCTATATCATCCTATATATAATTTCAGTGGCATAGACAACCCCTCCCCCACTTGGGCAGTTTAAGCGGGAGATGCCACTGGCACCCTGGGCTGGTGAACTGGGTCTTACTAAAATGTTAGTTGTTTATAGGCCTTTTCTATCTGAAGACAAACTGCACACAAATAACACTATTAGGGAGGTGGGCTGTCATTCAGAATAAAGGAAATAGAGAAAGAATAATGATGACGATGAAAATTGTGGCAACTCAGAGAGGGGAACAAAAAAATGAGCATGATTGAGAAAGGTAAGAAGGAAAAATAAGGATGAAAGACAAACAATAGCTAGACAGAAAGAGGAAAGAAAGAAAGGGAGGGTAAATGAAATAAGGAAATAGGGATAGGTAGGATGGAAAGGTGAAAGACAATGGATGGAAAGGTAAAAGAATTAATAAATGGAAGGTTGAAAGGATTGCTAGCTGAAAGGGTGAATGAGTAGAAGGAAAAGAGTGAGAGGATGGATAGATGGATATATGAATATATTAACGGGTGGATGCGTGAAAGGATGGATATAATATAAAAGGATGGATAAATGAGTAGATGGAAATGTGAAGGGATGATGGATAAATTGATAGAAGTGAGACAGGATGGATGGATACTTTATTGAATGCGGGCAGGGAGCAACGGGCATATGGACTATTACGGAAGACGTCTGTCTTCCTAGAGGCTTGGTACATTGCCTCCGCTCGTCTATCATAACGAGTCTTCTAGCTCTCCTGCTGCTGGGAGTGACTACACGTTGCACTTTGGCAAGATCATTTTGCATTTTATGGATACCTATGGAATGGAGTAATATTCCTGAACCCCTTTAAACAGAAGTAACGGGTGTTCAAATCAATTACTTTTTCTTTATTTGGGGACTGATTCTGAGCCTTGAGAAAGTCGTCAAATGAAGGAAATACGTGTCGGCTGTGTGTATGCTTCATCTCCGTGTCCACGTATCAAGAACTAATCCACTTATGATCAAAACTGTGTTATACTGTTTGTTCTTCAACTGCAAATTTTGAAATTAAATTGTTTACTGACAAGATAGACCGTTGGAACTGTTTATTGTGCTGCTCTGTTGTTTAACTTCTGGTTGGATATATCGATGGAAGGAGGATCAAAGGTCAAAGGGAACTTCCCTAGGCAGGATCCGGTTCGCTGGCCTCATGTGCTAGGTGTGATTAGTGATATGGTTCAAGCGGGGGCCATTTTACTTTTCTGGCTACTCCCTTGTTTACAGTACTCATTTTTTCCTTGCTAGGTGTACCTCTATAATAATACCACCTGAAAATCTGTCTACTTCTAACGGCAAATAATGAACCCCTGTATCGTATTTATGTAAAGTGCTCTGTTGTTCAGAAAAGACTTTGAGAATTTTCTATTGGAAGATCTCCCAAAATCCTCAATGATGCCATAAAATTGGTATTACACCTCACTGTCCACCTGAATGCTGGAGCTGGCTGCTTTGCCCATACCAGCCTCAATCATTCTCGCTGTACCTTTACAGTTATTAGAAGAAAGGTCTGCCTTCATTCTCATAGACTATACTAATTGTAACAAGCATTGACAAAGTCAACAGGTCATGCTATTTTAAAAATAGACATTTGGATGTCCTTGAAAAACAGCAGTCAGTACTTCGCTGATATAGGGTGCAGTATGTTAAAACGTGACTGGAGGTCCCTTGATCCAGACTCAGCAAGTCTTTTCTGTAGCAGGCTGCAGTAGCTTAAACCATTCATAGCTATACCTTGAGCTAGACACTAATGCTTGCTATACCAGGGGCAGTAGCAGTCACTAAAGACCCCCTGGACTTCCACCGCTGCCCCTTAATCTCAGGATACCAGAAAATTATTAACAGACAGATGTCCTAATTAGTCTTCTTTTGTTGAAAGAGAAAAAGAACAACTACACAAATGTTGACTGTGCTTTTATGGTAAGGTTTTAGGCATTCATTATTTTCTATTGGATGCATTGTGAGGAATTAAGTTGATAACAACAATATTCAACTCTTGAAATAACCAACAGTACACCAAGAGCTTGTCCATTGATACCATATCTCAAAAAAGATACAGCAATATTCGCTGACCAGATAAGACTGGCATACTTTCAATGGTGCTCACTGAGGGCACAGAGGGGAACAATGGACAGGGGGATAAAGGGTGAAACGAACCGTCCAACATTTCAGCAAATTATTCACAATTACATCAAACTCTTTTGCCAGGATTCCTGAATCCTCTAGCTGCCGTCCATGGCATATGTTCAGTTCTTTACCACATTTATCGTTGACCTCTCAAAACTTAAGTCTGATGCAATATTCCGCAAAAACTATCTTCCTGCCTTGCGGTCCATGAAAGTGTAGTTCTCACCATTCTTTTACAATGACGTCTCACATGATTCCACAGGGAGGTGCTGCAGTCCACCGCCATCCACTCCTTCTTAATAGTTTGTAGTTCTGCCCTCCTGGTTTGTGTGGCCCTACCTAGGTCTGGGTGAATTAGAATTATGTTCTCCTTATAAGGAAGACCTCATTCTTAGAAGCCACTCATGTGACCTCCTCCTTCATTCGCAGAGATGCCAAAACAGTACCAGTGTCCGACGTTTTTCCCTCAGGTCCTCATGTCAGCAGGCACAATGCCCTGCGAACCTGCCACTGGGAGTGCATCATCACCTCCCTTCACTATTGTCCGCAGAAAACACTAGATCACCTCCCGATTATCTTCCCCCTGCTCTACCTTGGCAACAGCGAGAATCGCAGATGTGAGAGCCATGGATTGTCCAACACTTAGATCTCCCTCTCTGTTTGGACCATGTCCCAGATGTAACAATACATAAAGTTCACCTCACCCTCAATCGGTAATAACTGGACACCAACAGTCTTCTCCAGTATCATGCTCCTTTCTCCCCAGTTATACATCATGTTGGCCAACTGACCCATTTAATTCTTCCCGGCTTCCCTCGATTTCTGTAACTTTACAGTCAATACTCCTGACAGTGGCCTTAAGGTGATTAAGCAACTAATAAGTTAAAATCTCTTCGAGAGTCCGGTCAGTCGCCGCAGGGTCCTCATGGGTCTTCATCCAAACGGTCCTTCTGGGATGATGCCACACAGCATGTGGCAAATAATTCTTTCTTATTACTTGTGGCCTTGGGTTTGCTCTCCTTTCTGTGGCAAAATCGGGAATTTCAATTGTACAGAAACAAACCTTAGGCAACTACAATTCTATGCAACAATGGCAATGATAGTTATAGAAAGATACTCAAAAAAGGCTAAGTGTACAACTACACATGACTCATAAATTAATTTTTTTTTAAACATTCTTAAATGTACAGTGTCTATGTAGTTTTTAAGACAATCAAAAACAACAACATATTTTATATTCAAATTGTCTCTTGTAGTAATGATGGCAACGTAGTACAAAAAATGCATAATATTATGCCAACAATTCACTTGATAATATTTAATACTTAGCTTTGATACTTATAACTGGAATTCTATACACAGTAGTGAAATCACAACTGCATCAAAATGAATAACCTCATGATTCATAAAGTTGGTTATTTAGTTCATTTAGTCAACAGAGAAAGGAACAACATGATTTCTTTTAATAATATATCCAAAGAAAGAGGTGGCTTTGATCGTGGATAGACCTACATAAACTACATAGATGCTGTACATTTAAGAATGTTTAAAAAATATTTTTGGTAAGAATACAAATCTTTTTATGAGTCATGTGTAGTTGTGCACTTAGCCTTTTTTGAGTCTCTTTCTGTAACTATTATTGCCATTGTTGCATAAAATTGTATTTGCCTAGGGAGCAATCTGGTCTTCACGCCGGCGGCAACGTGCTCTTCACACCAGCGACTACCTGCTTCTTGCGCTGACAACATTCATCTTGCGCCTCCAGCCAACACGAAGCTCCAGCTGAGGCTCCTGATGCGGACTTGGACTGTGAGAAGGTAAACTCTTCCTTGGGATGAACCTGGTCCCTGTATCCAATACGTGGTCCATCAGGGTTGGCCTGAACTTGTGACTTTGATCCAGTCCAGTGCGACCAGATAACCGTCAGTGGCGCTTAGTCTTTTTCTGTGCTATTTTCATCTGAACCTTTAAAAATTCAAAGCTCCTGTTCTAAGGATTGTTTTTTTGTTATTTTTGTGACCTTTAAAAAAAGTACTCTATTTGACAACATTTGTTTGAGATTTTTGTGTGCTGTGTTTTCACTTCATTACTGTTTGAGTACTGCATAAATGCTTTGCTTATTGCCTCTAAGTTAAGCCTGATTGTTCATGTGCCAAGCTACCAGAGAGATAAGCAAAGGTTTATTTAGTGACTTTTGGTTTTCACCCAGACAAGGATTGAGTTTATATTTTATTGGGGAACAAACACCTCTCTCAACTAATAAACCCAATTTCATATCATCTACTTTGTGTAGCAGAGGGGGGACCACCTCTCAATGTTTCAGGGGTGAGCATAGTAATTAAAGATCTGGGACTGATCCATTCTGTGCCACAGTCACTCTGCCAGCTCTAGGGACTTTGACCAAGCCCCCCTCTCATCTGGAAGGGTGGGAAACTGTAAGTCTAGATGGGAAAGTTGGAGAACTTCAAAAAGACAAGAAACATATCCATTCATGAGTAAAGGGAAGATCCAACGCCCACTCTAAGTATTTGGAAAAGTATTAGCAACAAAACACTTGCAAAATAGAGCATGCTAAATGTAGTTATTATGACCAATTAATTTTATCTTACAATGCTGAATGAAACACAAACAGCTTTTTATGATGGCAGCAGCATGCTCCTAAATGAAACTAAACTATGCGTGGCAGCAAGAAAATGTAGCAGGAAACAGAAACCACCGGTATTTCACAGGCAGTGCAAGGAAAGTCTGGAACTACCCCTACTCCTTTTTACTCTGAGTAACCTCCCCTCGACCAGATCTGCCTATCTTTAATAATGTACTGATACTCGTGGTTTAACCCCTTGGCTGCTGGGGTCATTCCCCTGCCGTACTGGGGGGAGCGGGGGCGCGCACAGCGCCCCGGTGCTCATGACGAGCTCAGCTCGTCATGAGCCACAGTTCTCATGTGCTCACGACGAGTTGAGCTCGTCATGACCACACCCATTTCATTAGAACGCTCGTACAGCAGGAGAATTTGCCCACTGTGCGAGCGTTCTAACGGTCATGACGAGCTCAGCTCGTCATGAGCACAAGAGAACCGTGGCTCATGACGAGCTGAGCTGAGCTCGTCATGAGCGTGGAAGGGGTTAAATGATTACTTATAAAATGTCTGCCACATCACATCAGTGCCACAGAATCCCATGCTAATGGCCCCCTTGACCTGAAATGAACTGCCCCTTCTGCCTGACTGTCCTAGAGCCTGTGCCACCCCTGTTCTACAAGAGTATGTCCCCTTTGGTTCTCCCGTGGCAGCAAACCAATGCCTGGACTTGACTGCCTAGCCTTTCTATTGATTTGGCTAAAACCCTGTGTGCAACACTATCATTCTAAGCCAGGATAGAAATTTAGCACAAAGCTTGGGTGCTTCAAATATGGTCTGAGGCTATTAGGACCAGGTGCACTGGCTCAGTACAGAGCCAAGCACCTGCTTTTTTAGATCTGATCAGTGGTGCTGGAACACTTTACTGACCAGGAGTGTTGGACAAGGGCAACACGCTTCATTTCTGGTGTATGGCTTTAAACTCCACGCACGTTTGACATAAAGCAACTGCAAAAATGTATGTGGGTGGTGTGGATATCTACACATCCCCAAGGAAGGGGTTGCCGGTATGCACAGTGGGTGCAACCACCTGGTATATTTCTCAACTGACAGTGAGGCAAGAACTGACCCCTAGCCCTGAAGAAATTGCCGGAAAGTTTGAATGGCAATGAAACATGTTGGCCTTCCATAAACATTGAATGAGTGCGACAGTAGGTCTTGGTTTTAAATTGAGCAGACGCACGGCAGTGATTAAAATTGAGGGTTTTGCTAGAGGTCCTTCTATGTGCGTGTTATTCCTTTTTCACACATTTATATAATTTATGCACTTTCGCCACACCATTTTGTTATGGTTTTGGAAGTTGCCAGTGATGAGAACTGGAAGAATAATAACCCCAGCACATTGAACTTACAGTACAGAGGGAGATCAAGAAGGAACTTTATTACTTTCTCTGAGTCCTCATCTGACTCGGATCAAGGGCCCTCTCGCCAATATCAACATTATCAGCCGTATCCCACACACTTTCAATACCCTAGAACCGTTCCTTTTTTAGGCAGAGGACGGGGGGGGAGGGATTCAGGGGAGGATGGAGACAAGCACCACCACCGCCCCCTCCCGATCAGGGAATATTCAGAACAAGGCACCGCACATACAACAGATAAGCGGCTCACGGAATGAAATGGTTGGGAGTAGTAACAAACTAATCCCAATTTATAATCTCTCAAAACATACTCTAACAGAAATGGAGGAAAGAGTGCTCCATAAGGGCTTATCCTTTGTCCCCTTGACCCTACAGGACCCTGTGAATATTAAGACTGAAGTTTTACAATTTCTTCGTAAAGTCAGACTGAAAATATTCTTTTCCGATAAAGACGAGACCACAGAAACAAACAATAGTGGGCTCTATAAGAAGTCGTTGTTTTGTCCAGAGAGTGCGACAATGCCAGATGAGATTCGAATATTTGAAAAACAAATTCTGAAAGAAGTGGATGAGTTTAACTGCAAAAAAGTACACTTCAAACCGAATTTCTCTAAACAAGAAATGGTAGCACTCAAAGACTTATCCAACAACCCCCTTACCGTGATTAAACCTGCGGATAAAGGGGGAGGGATTCTCCTCTGGGATGTCAATGAATATGACAGTGAGATCTTGAGGCAATTGCACAATATACACCACTATCGCCCTATTTAGGAGGACCCTACAGAAAGATTGAAAGCACAAATCTTACAGATTACTTCAGAAGCTTTAGATGAAGGTTATATATGTAAAAAGGAACATACATTTCTTAACTCGAATACACCTAAGATCCCAAACATATATGTCCTTCCTAAAGTTCACAAGGACCAAAATCACCCGCCTGGTCGTCCCATTATTGCCGCATGTGGTTCCTTGTTGGAGCCACTTGCGAAGTACATTGATGTCTTCTTAAAACCGTTTGTACCGCAGACAAAGGCTTACATTAGAGACTCTATGGATTTTATTTCCAAAATAGAGGGTTCGATATTCGAGAGTGATCAGCAGGTGTTGGTCACTTTCGATATCGAAAGCTTATATACCAACATTCCCCAGGAGGAAGCCTTACTCATTCTGGACCTAGTATTAGAGAGAAGGATAAGACCACATGCAGTACCAACAAGCTTTATCTCATCTTTGGCTAAAATCTGTTTGAAAAATAGTTTTTTTGCATTTAAAAAGGATTTATTTTTACAAATCAAAGGAGTAGCCATGGGCTGTTTCTTTGCACCGGAAATTGCTAATCTAGTTATGGACATGTTTGAAAGTAACTACATTTTCCAGGAGACAACACCCTTTAGATCACATATTATAAAATGGAGTCGTTTTATTGACGATATTTTTATGATTTGGTCAGGGAGTGTGGAACAACTAGGTTTTTTTCACGATTGGCTGAATAATAGATCTGCAGACTTGAAATTCACTATGTCCCACAGTCAATCCCAAATAAATTTTCTGGATTTGAATGTGATTCACAAGTACGGGAAACTAGAGGTTAGCTTGTACTCCAAACCAACGGATCGGAACACTCTCCTCCACTTTAATAGTGGACACCCTAGGACTCTGAAGGAGAACTTGCCCTATGGGCAATTTTTGAGGATCCGCCGAAATTGCACAAATAAATGTGACTACTTTGAAAACGCCGAAAAATTACAATCTAAACCGGTGAATAGAGGATATCCCAAGAAATTGGTGAAAACAGCGCTCAAGAGGGCTTGGTTCACACCTCGTGAGACACTGTTGATGCCAAAAGAAAAACAGAATACTGAAAAGATGACTTGTGTCCTGACCTATAGTCCTAAGGCCAACAAGATTAAACAAATTATCCTCAGAAATTGGCGATTAATATAACAGTTTAACATCCCTACACCATTATTTGCTTTTCGCAAGGGTAAAAATATTCGCCAATATCTGGTTAAGGCAGTCAGAACTATACCGGAAAAGGGAAACCTAAGAAGTATGTTAAATCTACCCCCGGTAGTTGGACACCATAGATGCAATGGTTGTGTGGTTTGTCCATTCACTAGTAATACCAAATATGTGATGATCAATGGCAGAAAGCATACACAATTGAGTTTCTCGAATTGCAACACCAAAAATGTGGTGTACTGCATCTCGTGCCCGTGTGGAAAAACGTACATAGGGCAAACTACTCAGACCGTAAAAATGAGAGTAGTCCAGCATCAGTCCAGAATCAGATGCCGCAATTTGGGAGCCCCATTGGTGCAGCATTACATTGAGGGGGGACACAACGAAAATGAGATCAGTTGGTCCGTCTTAATGGTAGTAAGAGCGGAGAGTACTGCGATGGTGCAGGCAACCCTTAATAGATTGGAAGCCAGAATGATTGAAAAATATGAGACTGCAAGAGGAGGTCTGAATGACCGTGATGAGATATGGGCATTAATCAATCCTTGATTAGACTGTGAAGTGATTCCTTGTGACATTGCTGAACCATTGTTCTGCTTTTATGTATTTGTTTGTTATTTGTAATTATTTTCTGAAATTGTAATCACTTCTTGTGTATTAAGTAGGTGACTATTTGGATATATATTGTATATATGCCTTATGAGATAATGGTGTAGTATGTACATTGCTGATGAATGTGTTATCGGACACACGATATGACTGTGGTACCATTTACTGTATGTTTTATACATGTCTGTGAATTGTGTGGATTTGCTGTCCGTCTCTGTGCCGGATATGTCTCTGCCTCCCGATCCGCCTCTGTTTTTTACCCTTGTTCCCTTCATGGGAACCTTTTGTAAACCTTGTTTGCGGAATTTTGAAGCATGTAGAAAGCATTTAGGCACTAACACTGAAGAATATAGTACTGGGATCGTGCGTTTTCGTGTGCTCACAGTTCAGGAATTCTTTTGGAAAGTAACTTGTGATATATAATTTTTTTCGTTTTTTTAGTTGATAATGTATGCACAAATAAGTAGAGACGCTACACTTTAGCTTAGGTTAGTGTTGCAACCCCCTACCTTGGATCCAGACATAGGCACCTGAGAGAGAGTCGGTACATTGGTTGCCTGCATTCCGTTTTGAGCACTACTAGCAGTTTGGTGCTTTTGTCCGCTCTCTATGTTTTTGGTTTAACGCTGCGGTCACATGGGACACAACGTAGTCAGCTCGCTATAGAGGAAGTTCGGGCGTGTGTGTCCAGTTTTTCCCGACCACGATGGCGGCCCCGTGTGTTGCAGAGTAAAGGAACATCACGTACAGCGGAGGTAAAGTAAGCGCGGTGATACGCTTTAATTTCCAGCCTAGATGTGGTGTAATCTTGATTTCCCACGGTGGCCATACGAGACTGGCACTTATGGCGCGTTTTTATACTATTTGTTTGTAGTGACCCTTGGAAAGTTGCCAGCTTGTAGAAAAGACTAATTTGGATGTGAATGAAGACGCACCCCTGCCAGGGAGTCATAAGGTAGGAGACTCCGAGCAGGGTTCATGTGTATGCATATGGAAACTCTAGGCAAGGGGGTGTAGATAAGGACTATTATGTGTCTGTGCTAGTACTCACGAGCGTGTTTACTTTGTCCCTCAGAAATAGTGATTGTACCCTAAATGATTGTTCTCCTGCCGCTGCCGGATTGAGCTTGCTTGTAAGTAACAGGACCCGGACTACATGGGTATATATGATTCTGCATGCCATTGATGTAGCAATAAATTGCTTTATTCATTTTTGGGTGTTTCCTTTCACCTTCTGTGTCGTTCTACAATCATGTAGAACTGGTGATTGGGTTACCTGGTTACTTTATTTTTGCTTTACTGTGAGAGCCGGTCTTGACCTAGGGTGGAACCTCTGAATGTCACATTCTCTCTTTTCTTGATCTGCTGTGTTTTTGTTTCGTTCTGGACACACCACGCTTTTTGTTTAATTTTCTGAGCACAATGGATGCAGGCGACGGATCGGTTTTGGTGGGCTTGAAGGCACAGAGTGTATGATCGGATCTCCAAATCTAGACCTTTATATTGTATTATATGTATTTTTAGGTTATTTATCGCCCTGGCCTGAAGAGGCCAGACTTATTGGAAGGCCGAAACGCGACCGCGTCGACAGTTTCCATACGGAGGAGTCTTTATATGAAAATTAATTTTGGAGATTAATGCCTTGTGACACACTTTTGGATTTAGGTTCTGCAAATCTGTGCACTGAACCAGTGGTGTCGGACTACCTCCTAGTGCACCCCCTAGAGTTAATAGGAGGGCACTTAGCTGTTGCTACATTTGTTCTTTGAGGGTGAAAAACTATTTAGTTTTTTTGTTTTGTTTTTCATTTTTTGTCAAAATTGTTTGTTTTGCTTTCTGTTGTACATAGGTGTGTATATAGATATGTATATAGTGTTGTATGATGTATTAAGCGTTGGCTAACACTTCTTGTTTTGTAAGAGAAAAAAAGAGAATAAGAAATAAGAGAAAAATAATTTATGCTGATTACAAAAAATAAAAATGTGTAATCATGTCCCCGTGTATGAGTGATGAAGTACAGAATGTTTGATTAATTTCATAATGCACATTTGGCATAAAATGGGTGAATTAGTAGTCTCCTATTTTTAAAGAGCCTAGTATTTGTTCCTCCTTTCTCCATTGTTCTTGTTTTTTGCAGTGATGAGAACTGGAGCACACTGGTGAGAACCTACCAGCAGCTCCCATGGTGGTGTTTCCGTGAGGCACTTCCAAACCTTTGCACATTTATTATTTTTTTTTAATGTGACATGCACCCTTTTTTTGGTGAAATACACGTGTTTAGCCTTATACTGGGAAATGATACTGAACAACTTTTAAAAAATATGGACAGGAGCACCTAGATTGGACAGCATTAGATAAACTGTTACTAAGCATTAGAGCCAAAGCATGGTGTGTGGTATGCTCATAAGGTTTGTCCTATATTAGATCAGGTCCTTTTTTTGAATAAATATTATGAGTGGAGGGCGACCTGTTCTTTATCCCTCTGTAGCTCCTTTTTGTGTATGCAGTTTTAAACTACCATTTTGGCCTGGCAAAATAAACCTTTTGCCAGGCCTAAACCTTCATTTTTAATACATAGGTCACCTCTAAGATAGACCTTAGACAGCCCATTGGGTTGAGCGCTGAGTACCTAAAAACATGTCCTGGTAGGGAAAAACTCTTTAATCTGTTTTTCACTACTGCACATGTAATAAGTGATAATGTTTGATTGGGAGCAGGTACGAATTTCATATCTACACTCAGGAATTGTAATTTAAAACCCTCTTTAATGGTAAAGTCGGATTTTAAATCACAGTTCTAAAAATGCCACTTTTACGAAGCTGGCTTTTTCTTGTCCTAACCATTGGGTGCTTGCAGCCTGTGTCATGGGTCATATGGCTGCCTGTAGTTGGCAGTTGACTTTTCTGTATTCCTTCCAGACAGTGAGAAAAAGGGGGACTAAATACTGGTGGGATGGGCATACTGCAAGGTTTGGAGGGGTGGAGGTGTTCCCTGCCCCACTTAGATTTCAAAGGGCTGCCTCAGCACATTTACAAAGAACTTGACTACAGTCCATTGTCCCCTTTGACCCCTTCGAACCTTGGCAGGGAAGGAAGGAAATTCCAGAATCAAATTTGTGGTGGGGGTCGGGGGGACTCTAGAGGTTTCTTCCACTTCTAAAGTTTGACATCATGTCTTCAGACCCACTCTTCAGTTCATTCCTGGGCCTGCGAATGACCACCAGAAGGACTGCCTTGTACATTAGAGGACTGCCCTGCTGCTTGAGGCCTGCTTTGTACCTCAGAGGACTGTCCTGCTCCTAACAGAGGACTACCCTGCTGCTTGAAGCATGCCTTGCTGCTTGGTCACTGGACTACCAGAGTGACGCCAAGGGGCAAGTGTCTGAGATGTTCTGAGCTACAGGGGCACAACAAGCTCCAGACATTTCTTGCAACTCCCCTTCTCCTTCTGCAGCTGGACCTACCTGGACCCAACTGGATCTGCCTCAGCTCAGCTGGCCTCTGCTAGAGTGAGTCCTTGATCTATAGGAAGAGGTGACTCCCAAGGTAGGTCCTGGACCCTTGTCTGGCATCAGAGTGAGAAATCATGAAGTTTTGGGCTCTTTGTGACCATGGATGGGGCCAACCATGACCACCACCAACGTGAATCGATGGTGAAACCGACTCTTTGCACTAAAGCCACTGCAGCAACGACTGGAAATGTGAGATCTGGACTTAGCGCTACAGTGAAACCAGCCTGCGGTGACCGCCAATGTGAAACTCCAGCAATGACTGCCTGCACCGCCCGACAGGATCTTAGTGCTACAGCAACAACCACCCGCAGCGCTTTCCTCCCAGTCTCCTCCACTGTTAACTGGCCTTTTCACACCAGACTTTGAGAAGGTAACTTTTGTCAGCAGGACGAACTTAGTCCTGTATCCGGCCTGCATTTAAATGCAGTCGGCCTGAACTAGTGACTTTTCCCTGGTCTAACATGACCAGATGACCGTGAGTGGTGTTTTGTGCTTTTCTGCACTACTTATCTTTCTTTGAAATTGCATCTCTCCAGTTCTACTGATTGGATTTTTGTCATTTGGTCTCAAATTATTCTTAACATTTTACTCTACTTTTTAAAATTGGTGTCGGATTTTTCTTTTGTTGTGTTTTCACTTTATAACTGTATGTGTGCTGCTTAAATACTAAACACTTTGCCTCACAGTTAAGCCTGACTGCTTTTGTGCCAGGCTTCTAGAGAGTTAAGCACAAGTTAATTTAGTGACTTTTGGGGTTCAATCTGACAAGGATTGTGGTTCTTGCTTGAGAAGAGTTACCACCCTCTCAACCAAAAACCCAGTATCCTACATGCATTAAATAACAAGTATTAGTAAAGCAGTAGATCTTGCATTGTTGTCTTACTGGCTTTGCCAATGATTTTAGCAGATGATGTGCAGCATTTGGAAAAAATAAACAGTTTTTGCAATGCTGTGCAGAATTTGCATCAAAAAGGCACAATAATGCAGCCACGTTATATGTAATGTTGCTGGCACCGTTTACTCTGCTTTTTTATTTACCAGTCCTAAAATGTCAGATTTCACTTAGATCTATAAATATAAATAAATAAACTTTTTTTAGTGGGAGAGTGATTTTTGCATGGACGTGTGGCCCAGCAGGAAATGAGAGGTACTGGCCCCTCTAAAAAAATACATTAATAAAAAATGTTTTTGGCCCAACAGATGATCTGGTGAGGGGAACCAATGATGAGTGGGCAGGAGGTGGGGAAGCAATAGGAAACAAGAGTAGGAAATCAAATTTAAAAAAAAGGGCAGTCGGAAGATGGGAAAAATTGCATACAAGAGAAGAGGGCAACACGGGGTGGGAGGGTATGTTAGTTGGATAAACACACAAGAGATATTATCACATCAGAGAGCGTGCATGACGGAGCCAGTGGGGGATGGTAATTTGCCTGGGTAGACAAATGGAGGAGAGAGCTGGAAAACATATGCACTCTCATGGAGAATTTAACCCAAGAGAAACATTTATTTTCCTAAAAGTGAGCAGAGCAGAGATGCAAGTCAATTTTGTTTTAAATCACAGGGTCACTTTTTACTTTAAAGTTAAGGGTAGGTTGTGTTTATTTTACATTATTTTCTTAAGGCTGCAGCTAGCAGGACCTGCCAATGAGCAGTGCTGGTGTCAGATTTATGACCCAGGTCACAGAGGTGAAGAACTAAAGCACTGTGGTATGTAACTCTTAAACTCTTAAATAAGTCCTTGTCAACTCGGTTTTGGGGTGTGAGAACAAAATTATGTTCCTGGATGCTTTTAAATTATAGAAAATAAAAATGAAAAGTTGCCTTAATGATTAAGTTAACTCTTCATTTTAATTTTCTCCCATTTCAAAGTGTCACATTCACAGACAGCAGGCCTCTTGCTCTCTATAGCCACTAGGCACTGTGCCATATTCATACCTGAAAAATGCAGTCTTCTTTGTTAAATGGGAGATATTTAAAGTAAAGAAAAATATTTCTATGAAACATTAAGGGGCATATTAGTATGGCGGGCGGACTTTGTCCCCCCGCCATACCAGTGGGAAATGGGACCGCCCGCTAAGAGTGCGGCGGTCCCTTACATCCCATTAGGATGCGCCCGCCACACTGGCGGACGCATCCCGCATTTTTAACATTCGGCGGGCGGTGCTGAGAGCACCGCCCGCCGCAATGCCAAAAATGCATGTTGTGCTTTTCAATTCACAACGTGGCAGGCACCGCGCGGTGCCTGCTATGTTGTACATTGAAATTCAGGGGGGTACCATAGTACCCCCATCCCCCCCGGAGTCCCTTGGGTCCCGCAACGGGCCCCCCAAGCAGACCCTGCATGCATTTTAAAACCAACATTCTAATATGGCTGGTTGTGTCTTTCAGACACAGCCACCATATTGAACCCTTTTCCGCCCGGTCGACATGTCGACCGGGCGGAAAATCGGTGGACGGTCTTTCCGTCTGCTGCGGACCCCCAGCCATTACAATATGGCACGGGTCATTTCTGCAAGGATGGCTGCCGGATCGCCCCTGCCAGGCCGGCTGTGACTACCGCCGGTCCGGCGGGGGCGATCCACCAGCCATCCTAATGGGGCCCTTAGTCTTAATGTTTTTCTTTGTTTTCAATTAAGC
Source organism: Lissotriton helveticus (assembly GCF_964261635.1). Taxonomy (NCBI): domain Eukaryota; kingdom Metazoa; phylum Chordata; class Amphibia; order Caudata; family Salamandridae; genus Lissotriton; species Lissotriton helveticus. Next base: position 1,839,459,630 of record NC_136067.1, read on the forward strand.
CAATTCCATCTGAATGTTTTGATTCATGTTTCTTCACTTTAAACTCCTCCCATTTAAACAAATGGCTGTATCTTTCTATTATAAATATGGCATCTTGTCTACAGGCTACTGGGACAAGATGCCTTGTGTTTGTAAATGGGATTACATTTAAATGATGAGTTCGATGGAACCCATATAAACATTTGGTTATTTCTTCAGTTTAATTTTCTCCCAATTCAAAGTGTCACCTAGCAGGCATCTTGCTTCCAGTGGCTGGTAGACATGGTGCCATATTTATGATTGAAAAATACAGGCATTATTTTAAGTGGCAGAAATTTAAAGTGACGAAAAATGTTCTCTATCATGAACATTTGTGCGGAGTGTTTTCTGCACTTTAATTCCTCCCACTTAAAAAAAAATGGGTATATATTTGCATTTTACATATAACAGTGCCACATATGATGAAAAGTATTCCAGTGCCACAAGTACATACAACATAGCCTCTCAGTCACCCATACATATATCCCATTCATGCATATACATGTTCATGCATCCCCAAAGACCACACTCTAATTGACACACATGGCAGTTGTGTCATAGTGCTGCTCCTAGTCAAAGTATTCTTTCAAACCTTAGTATCTGGCTCTGTGGACATTAGGCTTATAGTCAATGAAGCTGGGCATGGGGTTGTCTGCTTACAATGCGCGAGTTGCTTAGCCTTCAGTAGCTCACAATGATTTTCAATGATCAGAAGTAGATCTCACTACAGAAAAGGCTGGAGACCCCTGGGTTATAAAATTCCTGTAGCTTATTTTACTATGCCAAAGTGAAATAATGACTATTGGAAAATTGGAATGTTGCGAGCTCCGTTGAAGGCAATGAAACCAGCCAAAAATACAAAAATACAGACCACACTTAGGACACTTTCCTTCAATCAATCAATCAATCAAGGACATTTATAGAGCGCACTACTTACCCGGAGGGTCTCAAGGCGCTTGGGGGGGGGGGGGGGTGGGGGGGGGGTGCTGCTACTGCTCGAACAGCCAGGTCTTCAGCTTCTTCCTGAAGGAGAGGTGGTCTTGGGTCAGGCGCAGGTCGGGAGGGAGGGAGTTCCAGGTCTTGGCGGCCAGGTAGGAGAAGGCCCTTCCTCCTGTTGTCGTTCTTCGGATGCGGGGGACAGCGGTGAGGGCGTGACTGGCTGATCGGAGGTGGCGTTTGGGAGCGTAGAAGTTGATGCGGTTGTTGAGGTAGCTCGGGCCTTGATCGTGTAGGGCTTTGTGTGCGTGCGTGAGGAGACGGAAGGTGATTCTCTTGTTGACGGGGAGCCAGTGCAGGTCTCTCAGATGTCCGGAGATGTGGCTGCGTCGGGGAATGTCGAGGATGAGTCTGGCTGAGGCGTTCTGGATCCGCTGGAGTCTCTTCTGGAGCTTTGCAGTGGTTCCGGCGTAGAGGGCGTTGCCGTAGTCCAGTCGGCTGGTGACGAGGGCCTGGGTGACCGTCTTCCTGGTCTCGGTGGGGATCCACCGGAAGATCTTCCGTAGCATGCGCAGGATGTTGAAGCATGACGAGGAGACGGCGTTGACTTGTCTGGTCATGGAGAGGGAGGAGTCCAGGATGAAGCCCAGGTTGCGTGCGTGGTCTGTTGGTGTGGGTGCGGTGCCCAGGGCGGGGGGCCACCAGGAGTCGTCCCAGGCGGAGGGCGAGGAGCCCAGGATGAGGACTTCCGTCTTGTCTGAGTTCAGTTTCAGGCGGCTGGTCGTCATCCACTCGGCTACGTCTTTCATCCCTTCGTGAAGGTTGGCTCTGGCGGCGGCGGGGTCGTTGGTCAGGGAGAGGATCAGCTGGGTGTCATCGGCGTAGGAGATGATGTTCAGGTTGTGTTGGCGTGCGATGGGCGCGAGGGGGCTCATGTAGACGTTGAAGAGGGTGGGGCTCAGCGAGGATCCTTAAGGGACGCCGCAGATGACTTCGGTGGCCTCTGACTTGTACGGTGGTAGACGGACTCTCTGTGTTCTTCCGTCGAGGAAGGAGATGATCCATTCCAGTGCCTTCTCCTGAATTCCGACGTTGCTGAGGCGCTGCACTAGGGTGCGGTGGCAGACAGTGTCGAATGCCGCGGAGAGGTCTAGGAGGATGAGGGCCGCTGTTTCTCCGTTGTCCATCAGGGCTCGGATGTCATCGGTGGCAGCGATGAGGGCGGTCTCGGTGCTGTGGTTGGCTCGGAAGCCCGACTGTGAGGGGTCGAGGGATCCATTCGTCTCGAGGAAGGCGGCCAGCTGTTTGTTGACGGTCTTCTCGATGACTTTGGCTGGAAACGGGAGGAGCGAGATGGGGCGGTAATTCTTGAGTTCGGTGGGGTCCGCTGTTGGTTTCTTTAGTAGAGCGCTGAGTTCGGCGTGCTTCCAGCTCTCCGGGAAGGTGGCGGTGTCGAAGGAGGTGTTGATGATGTCCCGCAGGTGGGGTGCGATGACAGCGTCGGCTTTGTTGAAGACGTGGTGAGGGCAGGGGTCGGTCGGAGATCCGGAGTGGATGGTGTTCATCATGCGGATGGTGTCATCGGTGCTGATCGGAGTCCAGGCGCGGAGGGTGGTGGTGGGCGGCGTTGCTTTGGTCGTTGTGTGCGATGGTTGAATGCTGAAGCTGTTGTGTATGTCCGCGATCTTGTTGTGGAAGTAGGAGGCGAGGGAGTTGCAGAGGTCTTGCGATGGGGTGATGTCGTTGTTTCCGGCGTTGGGGTTGGAGAGCTCTTTCACGATGTTGAAGAGTTCCTTGCAGTTGTGTGCGTTGTTGTCCAGCCGGTCCTTGAATGCAGTTTTCTTGGTGGCGCGGATCAGTTGGTGGTGCTTCCGGGTGGCAAGCTTGAGGGTGGTCATGTTGTCCGGTGTTGGTTCCCTTCTCCAGACTTTCTCGAGGGCTCGTCAGTTCTTCTTGGAGCTCTTGAGTTCGTCGGTGAACCATGGGGCTTTCTTGCTGCCGGGTCTGCTGGGCGGGGTCCTCAGAGGGGCGAGATCGTCCGCGCAGTTGCTGATCCACTTCGTGAGGTTGTCGGCGGCCTGGCTGGGGTTTGCTGAGCTGGCGGGAGGGTGCTGACTCAGGGAAGCGGCGAGCTGGTCGGCTGTGATCTTGTTCCAGCTTCTTCGGGCAACCTGTTGCTGGTGGTGGTGGATCGTCGTTCTTCTGAAAGTGAAGTGGACGCAGCTGTGGTCCGTCCAGTGGAGTCCTGTGGCGTGGCTGAAGGCGATGTCTTTGCTGGATGAGAAGACGGCGTCGAGTGTGTGTCCGGCGAGGTGGGTGGGGGTGGTCACCAGTTGCTTGAGTCCGAGGTTTGCGAGGTTTTCCAGCAGGGTGGTGGTGTTGCGGTTGTCGTTGTTCTCCAGGTGGAAGTTGAGGTCCCCGAGGAGGATGTAGTCGGCGGAGGGGAGGGCGTGCGGGCTGATGAAGTCGGCGATGTCCTCGCTGAATTGTGTGCGTGGTCCCGGGGGTCTGTAGATGAGGGTGCCGCGGAGGGTGGTCTTGGGGTTGACGTGGATCTGGAAGTGCAGGTGTTCGGCGGGTGCGATGGTATCGTCGGTGTTGGTCGTGATGCGGATGGTGTTCCTGTGAATGATGGCGATGCCTCCTCCTGTCTGGTTGACGCGGTCTCTCCGGATGATCTTGTAGCCGTCCGGGATGGCGATGGCGATGTCGGGCGCTGAGGAGGCGTTCATCCAGGTTTCCGTGAGGAAGGCGACGTCTGGGTCTGTGGTGTCGAGCAGGTTCCAGAGCTCGACGGCGTGTCTGTGGACCGAGCGGGTGTTGAGCAGGATGCACTTCAGGTGGTTGCTGCTGGTGTTCTGCTTGGTGGATGCTGGTGCAGTGCAGGTCCAGATGCAGGAGAACTTGCAGGACTGGCAGATGAAGGGTCCGTGGGTGCGTCTCGGGGTGGCTCGGTAGCATCCAGGGGTTCGGCCGGCGTTGAGTGCGTTGAGGGTGGCGGCGTCGTACGTCCGGCGGATGGGCTGGGGTCTGCGGGGGCCAGGGGTCCTGGCACTGGGCGCGGTCCAGGCGCGGACGGGCGCAGACGGGCTTACCTTTGGCGCACCTTCGGCGCTCAATCGGTGCTCCCGCTGCGCGCGTCCGCTGCGCGGTCGCTCTGGGGGCGTCATAAGTAAGGAGCCGGGTGGGTGGGTCAGCTGGGTGGCGGGAGCGGGCCGTCCAATGGGCTGGTGGTGGGCGGGGCCGCAGGGGGGCAGCGGCGGGAACCTCTGGGCGGCAGGCGGTGTTCCTGGGTCAAGCGTGGGAGGCGGGGGAGATCCGGGCGGCCCAGCGGCGGCTGGGTCGCTCTACAGCAGTCAGGAGGCAGGCAGGAGGCAGGTGTCAGCAGCGGCAGGCGTGGGAGCAGGGGGGTGACCCGGCCTCGTGAGAGGCGCAGTGGTCATATATATATGGTCGTATGATATGGTATGGTCGTAAATGCAGGGCTGCAGGGATAGATGCAGGTCACGTCACGGACGGACCCCTTGACAAAGGTTTTACTACAGAGACCATGCTTCCTGCAGTACCTATGATGCCTTATTAATATATATATATTATATATATCTAAGACCGTATTAAGGAAAGTGTTTTAAGTACAGTCTGTATTTTTGCGTGCATGCTTCCTTAAATTTGTTATGAATGCACCGAAATAGGTTGGAAAGCTCAACCACACCACACAGGAATTTAAAAATACAACAAAAACTTGGTCCTGAAGAAAGCCATTTGACCCCTAGGGGCACTGTTGTGACTGAAACATGTCGACCTTTTGATGTCAACAACCATAGATCCTGATGACATCTGACTGTTTTTAATCAAGCCGAAAACCTTACTCATTAAATCATAGTTTTAGAATCTGTGAGACAATTTTAACTCGGTCACAAAATCCCTTGCTTTTCACCTTCTAAGTGCTCCCCCCACAAACGCTTAGAGCCAACCTACTCACATTAGGCGATGTGGGTTCAATCATGAAGCAGGCCACAGGTAGTACCTGTGGGTGAGGACCCAGCAAATGTATCCAAGAAATGTGTCGAAATTGCTAATTTACCTGGGTGTTTACCGCACAATCACTTGAGATATTTGAAAGGTCACCCATACAACCGGGTACAAGACGGTGTTCAAGAGAGTTGAGTCAATCCTCTTTTGTGTATATTCAAGTCTTAAATAAACCTCATGTCTCCTTAATCCACTACCAGGCACTCCCTGCCCCTTTATCTGAATCTTGCAGGATTATGCTTTCCTATTTTGTGATGTTTTCTCCGTCTTTCGCTTCCTCCGTCTTTCTGCTTTGTGTGTTATTCCGCTCTTAATTTCGTTAAATGCCTAATACAGAAAATAAGTGCCGTCCCCAAAAATGAGTGCAGGTGGATCCCACCTGCAACCACCAGATTAAATGAAGCACTGTGCATGACAAACATTATGTTATGTCATAGACATTATGTGCAGCATGTAAGCAGTTCTTAGCATTGTTGCTAATTAAGGATGTTAGGGCCATATGCATCAAAGGGTTTTACCCATTCTGTGTCTATGGGAAAAATGTGTTCATACATATGGCCCCTTCACATTGATGCCAATCACTTGGGGAGCCACCCCTGATAAAACCCCATCATAACACTTCCAGGAAATACAGAAACCCTGGTTTGAGCAACCAAGGGGTAAAACAAGAAGAAACATTTTCCCAGCAGAGCATACTTTACCTCGAGCCAGTCCAAAACCACATCGAAGTCATTTTCAAACAGTGTTGTCTCACAAGAAAAAACATGGCACAAGATTATATTGCAAAATTGCATGAACTTCCTGAATTTTTCATAAAGAAAAATTCACAAATTTCACAAGCTTTTTTAAGACAGGGGGTGAATAAAACAGTGATTAAGTGAAAATGTTGCTGCAATCTAAAACTCACTTTAGATACCAATTATCAGTTAAAAGCTGCAAATGGAATGTACAGGAGCATTCTCTTCTACCGTTTTCTAGATGTCCAAAAATGTATTTATCAGTAAGTTGGTCCAGCCAAAGCCAACTGTAACTATTCAACTGGTGTGTGCCGCACGTTGTAAGGTGCTGCCTCATGTTGCTATTTTGTGAAGACTTTCTAGAAGTATCGGTGCCCTGTTCTCATTTTTGTCACACTATACTGTTTTTTTCATCATTTTGGGCCCCTGAGCTCTGTTGAAAAGTCAGGTCAAACCTAGCACTTTTCCGTGGACCTTTTAGCCAAATTGCCAGAAAGGAAAACGAAACCGTAGGCTTCTGATCCCTTCAGTCATCAGCTCAGAAACGAATCCTCTGTCTGTCTGGTTCCCAGCAGTTGTATAAGGGCATAAAAAAAGTGTGGGAACTGTGATCCTGACTGAGCACACATGGGGGTGGGGTCAGATGCATAGCTAAAAAGAACAAATATTTAGTAACCATGTTGTTAGGCTTTCACTTAGTGGTACCTGAATATAGAATACAATGTACACATCTTAATTGAAATACAAATGCAGGTTTAACTAATCTTCACAGTGCAGGGGACCCCTTCTTTTCTTTAAACCTGAAGCAACTCAAGGTTGTCATTAACAGTGGAAGGAATGGTTATACTGTGAATCTCACACTCCAGTAATAGAAGTGAGTTCCTGTAAAAAGGCTGGGGAGGCCATTTATGTGCTACAGCACCACACACAACACGTTGCTGTAGGGGGTTTCCGGGATTTATATCAAAGCAGCGTCCCTTAAAGCACCATGGGAGGAGATGTGGGCTAACGACCAGTGCTGTGGACTTTGAAACTGGGGAGCTAGATTTGACTCTCGTTCTTGCCTCAACATCTTATGATTCTGTGCAAATCATTAATTTCACTGTCTAAATAGAAAAAAATGTGTAACGCAATCTGGTACTCTTGTAAAGCGCTGTGATGACCTTCGGTCGAGTTAGAGCTATATAAAACTGCAAAACAAATACAAAGTAAAAAATAGAAATAAGCTGTAAGAGCATACATCATGTGGGTCCTTCATTTTGTGTAGTAGAAAATATGCACTTTCCATAATATATAAATCATACAAATGGAATTGCTAATTACTCGATGATCCAGAAAAGCACTTTGAGCCAATTTGTAGAAAGGCACTACACAAATACAACACAATTCACTGCACCACGTAGCCCATCGAAGAAGTGTCAGGTTGTTCCAAGCGAGTTCTGAGTAGCTTATTGAGTTCTGGATTTGGTGTTCGCGTTCTGGAAATGGTAACTTTCTTTTTCCTATTTTAAATTGAGGACTTAAATTGCAAAATACAAAGAAAACAACAGACCTGGGTGAGTTGCTAATGGCTGCCGAAGGGCAACTAAACATCTCTTGCCCTTCCCTCTCCTGAAGCCTATTTTTGGGGGGTTTTACTCCAGCGTCAAGCCATAGGTGGGAAGGTGTGGGCGTACAGCAGAGTTCCTTACAAATACATTCCACTAAACAAAGGGTAAAAAATGAAATGTATTTGCACAGAGAAAGAGATATTATTTGGCCAAAGAAGTCAGGTTCTACGGCGGTCCATGGCAGACCATGAAATGTTGGATAGAATTATTTATTTTTATTATTTTTATTGAACGTTTTGAATGAGCTTCATGCAAGTATAGCAAGCTTCAGTCTTATGATTACCCTTTTTACAGGAGTTTTCCTTGTGCCTCACTGCTTCAGGACAGGGGCATAGCTTCCATTGATGCAGCAGGTGCAGTGGCACAGGGCCCAGGGGCTTGAGAGGCCCACCAAATCCTGAGTATTGCTGTGTTTTACCATTCAAACAGCAGCCAGGAGACCCATTGCTTTCCTTACACTAGGACACTAGGGCCCATTGACACACTGGCTATGCCACTGCTTGAGGACTGTGATTTCAACACTGAAACTATTATTGTACATTCAAATACATTTCATGCTGCCAACGCTGAAAGAGGTATTACTCACAGTGTATTTCTGAACAACTTTTGAAGTGTAGAAAATAATATTTTTGAACTCAAACCAACAACAACAAAAGTGAGCACTGTGCCACTGGAATCAAGCTATCCTGACTGAAGAGGGGTGATACCCCGAAACCGGTCCTAGGATGCTTGTTTCCGGTCCAGGGAGGACCTGGCTTGGCAGTTCGGGCTAGACTGTTCCCATGAGGCACAGGGTCAAGACTGATTTGCATATGGCCAGGTCAAAACTGGGGTGGCATGGTGAGCAAAAGAATGATGGATTTAACCCAGATCTCTTGACTGGGGGTGAATGTTCTGATTTGTTCTGCATTCTGTCCATCAATTGTGTGTCTTTTGCTTTCTTACCCTACGTGCGCCAGGTATGCCCGGACGTGGGTCCTGGGCTCACTGTGCCACTGGAATCAAGCTATCCTGGCTGAAGAGGGGTGAAACTCCAAAACCGCTCCTAGGATGCTTGTTTCCGGTCCAGGGAGGACCTGGCTTGGCAGTTCGGGCTGGACTGTTCCCATGAGGCACAGGGTCAAGACTGATTTGCATATGGCCAGGTCTGAACTGGGGTGGCATGGTGAGCAAAAGAATGATGGATTTAACCCAGATCTCTTGACTGGGGGTAAATGTTTTGATTTGTTCTGCATTCCGTTCATCAATTGTATGTCTTTTGCCACGCTGTAAGGTGCTGCCTCTTGTTGCTGTTTTGTGAAGACTTTCTAGCAGTATTGGTGCCCTCTTCTCATTTTTGTCACACTATACTCTTTTTTTCATCATTTTGTGCCCCTGATCTCTGTTGAAAAGTCAGGTCAAACCTAGCACTTTTCCGTGGACTGTTTAGCCAAATTGCCAGAAAAGAAAACGAAACCGTAGGCTTCTGATCCCTTCAGTCATCAGCTCAGAAACGAATCCTCTGTCTGTCTGGTTCCCAGCAGTCGTATAAGGGCATAAAGTGTGGGAACTTTGATCCTGAGCACACATGGGGGTGGGGTCAGATGCATAGCTAAAAAGAACAAATGTTTAGTAACCATGTTGTTAGCCTATCACTTAGTGGTATCTGAATATAGAATACAATGTACACATCTTAATTGAAATACAAATGCAGGTTTAACTAATCTTCACAGTGCAGGGGACCCCCTTCTTTTCTTTAAACCTAAAGCAACTCCAGGTTGTCATTAACAGTGCAGGAATGGTTATACTGTGAATCTCACACTCCAGTAATAGAAGTGAGTTCCTGTAAAAAGGCTGGGAGGCCATTTATGTGCTACTGCACCACACACAACACTTTGCTGTAGGGGATTTCTGGGTTTTATATCAAAGCAGCGTCCCTTAATGCACCATGGGAGGAGATGTGGCCTAACCACCAGTGCTGTGTACTTTGAAACGGGGGAGCCAGATTTGAGACCAGGGCTTGCCTCAACATCCTGTGATTCGGTGCAAATAAATGTATTTCCCTGTGCATAAGTAGAAAAAAATGGGTAACGCAATCTGGTACTCTTGTAAAGCGCTGTAATGACCTTCGGTCGAGTTTGAGCTATATATAACTGCAAAACAAATCAAAAAGTAAAAAACAGATAAAAAGCTATCAGAGCATATATCATGTGGGTCCTTCATTCCGTGTAATAGAAAATAAGCACTTGCCATAATATATAAATGATACAAATGGAGTTGCTAATTACGCGATGATCCTTCAAAGCACTTTGAGCCAATGTGTAGAAAAGCCCTATACAAATGCAACCAATTCACTGCACCACGTAGACCATCGAAGAAGTGTCAGGTTGCTCCATGTGAGATCTGAGTAGCTTATGGTTTTGGTGTTTGCATTCTGGAAATTGTAACTTTCCTGTTCCTATTTTAACTTGAGGACTTAAATTTCAAAAGACAAAGAAAACAACTGAATTAGGTGATTAATGACTGAGAAAGGGCAGCTAAAAATCTCTTGCCCTTTCCACTCCCGAAGCCTATTTGGGGGGGATTTTACTCCAGCGTCAAGACACGGGTGGGAAGGTGTGGGTGTGCAGCAGAGTTCCTTATTAATACATCCCACAAAATAAAGGGTAACAAATTAAATGTATTCGCCCAGAGAAAGAGAGATTATTTGGCTAAAGAAGTCAGGCTCTACTGCGGTCCATAGCAGACCATGAAATGTTGTATACATTAATTTATATTTATTAATTTTATTGAACGTTGGGAACGAGCTTCGTGCAAGTATAGCGAGATTACCCTTTTTACAGGTGTCCTTTTGATTATTGTTCTTTTGATGTTTGCATTGTTGTTGTATCCATGATAGTCTGTCATTGGTTTTGTTTACTAGGGACAAATTCAACGTCCAATAAAATTGTCCAAAAAACATATGTACTGGATGCAGACTGTATCATTCTTCATCTTTCTTAACTCCTAGATCCCATTTCATTTCATTTTCCTACCGTTCACCTTTAAAGTCGATTATCTGTTATATGGTAATACCCAGAATCTACTTAAAAGTTGCTGAGTGGAACATTTAAAAGTTACACAGATCTCACAATCTAATGCAGTAGAGTAGTAGAACTGAATAGATCTTACTGGATCAGTGCACAGTGCTACCACTCATGATACGCTTAGGTTACACACACCTCACAGGTTCGGGCAACATACATAAACATATAACTCTCATACCTGGCACTTCTATGTCATAATACCGACTCCCAGAATATCGAAAAGGTGTCTGTAGGTATTATAGGTTTGCTGTTCCTAATTCCTTGATATGAATATTTCAAAGATATATGTATATATATATTCACTGAAAAAACCATAGGTTTCAGGCCTTATATAGTTAGGAATTAGCATTTAAAAAACCTTTGAAATTCACTCAAAAAACTATAAGTTTTAGGGGTGTTATAGTTAGCTGGACATTTCACTCATACAAAACCATTGAAATTGCTCCTATATAGTTAGTTGTACTAACTATATTTCGCGCACCCGCAATCCACTGCTGATGATGTCACATATTACATCATTCATGACATGGTCAGTGACATCACTGATGACATCTCAAATGACATCCCTGATGACATCACTGATGACATCATCCAGTGAATGTGGTTTGCTTCGTTATTTAAATATGCATTATATATATAGCAATTTGCATTGAAGAATGAGTGGATATATAAAAATAAATATTTGGATGAAGGATTTAGTAGCAGTGTAATTGACTGCTTACTTTAACAATTTATAGTGTCTCACTAAATATAGTGGATAGTGACTAAACTGTGTGAATATCTGTATCACTTTGTCAGTTGTTGTATAAACTGGTTCTCCAGTTGGTTACTAGCTATGTGGAAGTCTATATTAGTTATTGATTAGTTAACTGAGTATTTGTATGGCAGAGTGAATGTGTGTGTGGTTCGGTGGGGGGTGTATGACTGCCCAAAGATGTGTGGATAGTTGATTCAGTAGATATATGAAGTTAAAACTACATGTTCTAACAGTTGTTTGGGTGAGTGAATATCTTTATGGGTGTGGTGATGAGCAAATATATTTCTCAATGGTACATGTCCAACAAACTAGAAAAATAAAAGGCAGTGTATGTGTCAGTTGTTGTATATAAATAACTATACATAAGACTCAATGATTGTGTGAGTGACTATATGGATAACTGTATACTTGTAATAATGATTTTATAATGCACTAAGTATGACTTACTATCTAAATGAATAGATGAAGTGGTGTTTGTATAAGTGTGTAGCTAGGTAAGTATGTAAGTATGATCCATTGTTTGCATAAGTGAGTAGGATAACTTCATATGTGAATAGGTTGTGTGCTGGTGTGTAATGTCGATATAGGTGTATAAGTATTTTTTTTTGTTGAAAATTTGTTTTTATTGTTGCCATCTCATAATAAGCAGTAACGAATATTCAATTTACCATCGCAGCGTCAACATTCAGCTGCATTCAATCATTATAGCAACTTTTCAAATTTTCATTTTCTCCCCAACTCTGAACATACTACTTAGAAAGGGTCAAGATAAACGAACCGCATCATAAATCAAATACAGCATTAGCGTGACTATAACCTTCACATACATTATTCCTATTCTACGCCACTAGCAAGTCTGCCTACGTGTTCAGTACCTAAGTCCCGGGCAACCCCAAACCTCCAATGCCCACCCCTGAATACAGTATATCACTCCATTTCATCCTCCTCCTCAGAGCTATCTCCATTCTCATCCTCCGGTAATGGCTCACAAATATCCCCTCTATATGAGTTCCATGGCGTCCATATTTTGTTCCACTTGCGCGGATTGAGTCTCTGTTTATAAACCTCCCTCTCCGTTAACATAAGCATATCCATATTCCTACACCACTGCGACAACGTCGGAGTAGTCGGCGCTCCCCAGTTCTGTGCAATATCGCGCTTCGCCAGCATCATACCAATGACCACCCAACGCTTTCCAGGCGGTGACAGGTCTGTCGGGCCCCACACGTGCAGTATGCATATCCGAGGGTCAGGTGTGAAAGAGGTTTTGAGTGTCTGGCTGATCGTACGCGCTACGCGTCTCCAGTAGGTTTGTAAATTGGGACAGTCCCATAAAGTATGAAACAGTGTACCCTCATCCCCACAATTCCGTAGGAAATAGGGGTGTTCTGCCCTGTGTATTTTGTGTAGTGTTGTGCGGGTGTAGTAAACTCTATGCAATATTTTAAATTGGACCAGTCGAAATCGTGTGGAGATGCCTGCCTCCCTGGGTGACGCCAATGCCGCGTTCCATTCCGATTCATCCAAGTCCCCAATCTCCTCCACCCACTTTTCTCTCAGGTGCACCAGCGGATCTGGCAAGTTGTTCAACAGTTTACGGTAGGTGAGGGATGTAGCACTAGTCTCCATATAGTCCGTAAGCAGCCGGTCTTCTAACGGAGCCGACTCCGGGATCGTCGCCCCTAATTCTAACACAGACATGAGTGCGTGTCTAATTTGTATATACCTGTATGTTTCCGTCACTCCCAGTTCATACTGCTCCCTCAGTGTGGCAAAGGGGAGTACTTCGCCTCTCGACCATAGATCGCCAACTGTGGATATCCCGATGGTATCCCACCGATCAAATCCCTTACTGCTGCGCAAATTACCGAAGGCTCTGGAGTCGCATAGTGGCGTGAGTTTGGTAATCACCCCCTCCCAACCAAGCCGCCTCTGCGCCCTATGCCATATAGTGACTGTGTGCTTGGTCGGTCCTTCCAGTTTCCCCACCAAACCCTTGTTGTAGAGCGGGGCCAGAAGGGTAGACGTGCCCAATTGTCTTCTATCTGCCACATATGCCGGGTCATCTTGGGTACCATGAATCCATTGGTTGATCACCTTAAGGTGTGCCGCCCAGTAATACAATTCAAGGCTCGGGAGTGCTATCCCCCGCTGTACCAGTCTCTAATTAATTTCAGTTGTGCTACCCTAGCCGGCTTGCCACTCCAAAGCAATGTGGTCAGTTGCGCCGACACTTGGCGGAAGAACAACAACGGAACCACCGTCGGTGTATTCTCCAGAACATATAGAAAGCGAGGTAGTGCCAGCATTTTAAAGAGTGCCGCTCTACCCAGCAATGTCAGGGGGAGGGCCTTCCAATGGCGCACATCTGCCCTCAATCTGTTCATTAGGGGCACAAGGTTCAGCTCCAGAAACGTCTCAGATTCCTGCGTGATTTGAATTCCCAGGTATCTGAAGGTACGTGTTTCCACGACCAACTGGCATCCATCAGGCAGTACCGGGGGGTCACCCCGAATCATGAACAGTATGGACTTGGACCAGTTCAGTTTGTAACCCGATGCTGCACCATGTGTCTCACAGAGGGCCAGCAGGACCGAAATGCCAGTGTTGAGGTCCATGAGGTAGATGAGCATGTCATCTGCATACAGGGAAACCCTGTCCTCCCAGCCATCACCCCATTGTATGCCCCTCAGCAACTGGGTGGATCGGAGAATTGTGGCCAGGGGTTCCAACACCAATGCAAATAGTAGCGGTGAGAGCGGGCACCCCTGTCTTGTGCCCCTCGCCAATGGGAAATCCCTCGAGATACAACCATTGGCCGTCACCCTCGCCACGGGCTCGGTGTACAACAACCTGACCCATGAGATGAAGCCGGGGCCAATACCCATGTGTTCCAGGACTGCAAAAAGATAGCGCCACTCCACCATATCAAACGCCATTCTGGCGTCCAAAGACAGCACCGCTGCTGGCTCCTTCAATCGTGGGGCGCGTGCCAGCACACCGTGCAGCCTTCTCAAATTCAGCGCCGTGCTCCGGTGTGGCATAAAGCCCGACTGATCCGGATGAATTAGGTTTTGTAAGTGAGGTAGTAATCTAGTGGCCAGTAGTTTCGCCAGAATTTTATTTTCGGCGTTAAGGAGCGATATAGGGCGGTACGAGCCGCAGTCTTCAGGCGGTTTGCCAGGCTTCGGTATCGCCACTATAGTGGCCATGCGTTGGTCAGGGGGTAAGATCCCCTGCTCCCGGCTTTCCTTGTACATTTCGAGAAGGGGAGTGGAGAGCGACTCAGACATGATTTTGTACCATTCAATCGGCACTCCGTTAGGGCCCACTGCTTTCCCAGGGCGCAGCGCCGCTATGGCTATTTGTATTTCTTCGGACGTCAGGTCCGAATCAAGTTCGTCCCTAGCGTCCGGGAGGAGAGTACGGGTCGGCACCCCTAGGAGCGATCCCTCCACCATCTCCCGTGTGACTTCATGTTCAGGGAAGTAAACTGACTCAAAGTGGTCTGCGAGGAGTTCCACTATTCGATCCGGCCTAGTTTGCAGCACCCCTCCCGAGTCTTTTAGCCTCAGTATGGCCCTTTGGCCTCCACGTTTCTTCTCTAGCCAGGCCAAGAGTTTACCCGCCTTATCTCCTATGTCATAGACCCTATTTGCTGTCGCCGCCATCCCGCCCACCACTTTGCGCCGTAGATGAGCAGCGTGTCTCTGCTGACACAGCCGGAGGGTGTGATGCGTATCCTCACTCGGGTTACTCTCATGTGCTCGAGTCGCACTGGCGAGTTGTTCCTCTAGGTCTAATAGCTCCCGGCTTTGCGTTCGTTTATGTTGTGCGATAACCGAGATCGCCTGCCCGCGAAGAACCGTTTTATATGCTTCCCAGAAGGTTACATGTGAAGTCACCGATCCCTCATTGTCTGTGATGTAAGATCTCGTGCCCGCCTTTAGAGCCTTGGTTATTACAGGTTCTTTAAGAAAACCCGGGTAAATAGGATAGATGCGTCTGTGGGTTCCCACCTGGCTGGACAGAGTCAGAGTCAACGGGGAGTGGTCCGAAACCCCTCGTAGTTTGATGTTAGTTTCAGTGATATTGAGAAGGCCCCCTCCCAATGTGAGGAAGTAGTCTATCCTTGACAGGCTATCATGAACCGCCGAATAATATGTGTATTGCTGGTCTTCCGGGTGAAACTGTCTCCATATGTCCACTAAACCCTGCGCCTCCATGAAGTCTAACAATTTGGAAGGCCCCGGTGTGTGTGTGCGCACGGGGTAGCGGTCTTGGGAACTGTGTGCCACTGCATTGAAATCACCCCCCACTACGAGATCCCCTTCCGGGAGGTGTAACAAAAAGTTCCCCAGGTCTGGGAGAGCTACGGTGTGTAGTGCCGGCGGAATGTATACCGAGACCACATTAAGCGGCCTCCCCTCCCATTGCCCATGGATCGCCGCAAAGCGTCCCTGTGTGTCGACGCTAACTGAGTGCAAAATAAACCTGGACGAGCGGTGCATTAATATCCCAGTACCCCGGGACCCCTTAGTAAACTCAGAGTGAACAACCATACTGTAGCCTTTCCTATCCATGGCCCGAACGGCCGTTCCAGTCAGATGAGTTTCTTGCAATAGGACCAAGGCTGGGTTTAACCTCCTTATGCTCTGTAAGACCAATCCCCGCTTTATTTTATCCCCCAGGCCCCTAACATTCCAAGACATTAGGCTCAATGGTGATGCCCGCCCCATGCTAGTGTCCTCCCCCATCGTAGCAGAAGAAGCGGTAAGTCAGCCGACTTCCGCCATGTATGAAACAGCTTGTGAAGTGACTTTGCAGTCCGCGCTGTAGCACCTCTACTCTACGCATTCGCATTAAACAGTGCATTTTCTGACCCTGTGTAGTACTTAAAAACCAGAAGCCCATCCTACCCCCAACTCCCCCCCTCCCTGCCCCCCTGCTCAACGGACTCAGAACTGCCCGCCCCCCCAACTCAGCAGAGTGCTTGATCCCAACCCACAACATAGTACTTGCTCGCTGGGGTGAAGGACTCTCCGGTATCGGCGGCCCCCATCTCCGGCCGCGGAGGCCCTCAGCCCAGTATCCAAGGCGGCATTGCCGGTCAACAATGCAGTCAGTTCAGCCATACAACAACTGCGAATCACTGTTCCTCATCAGCACCCTCTTCTTGAAGATCAGACAATGGGGAGAGGGCCTCCGCTCCCTCCCCTGCGGATTGCGAGCTCTGTCGGGATCCTGTAGTACGGTGCTTGTTCTGTCTGTTAAAGCAACGCGGGGGGTCCACCTGTCTCCAACCCTCCAGCCATTCCTGCGCCATTTCCGGGGAATCAAAAAACCAAGTCTTATTGTCTGCCACAATCCGAAGTTTGGCCGGAAAAAGCATTGAGTACGAAATTTCCCGAGCTCTCAACTCCTTCTTCACCTCGAAAAAGGTTCTTCTCCTCCGTGCGACCTCAGCTGTGTAGTCCGGGAAGAATGCCAAGGTAGAGTTCTGGATCTTAAGAGGGGGCGAAAGTCTCGCTGCCTGCAGGATGGCATCACGATCCCTGAAATTAAAGAGTCTTGCTATGATCGGTCTGGGATTCATGCCCGTTTTCCGGCGCCCTCCAGGGACCCTGTGTGCCCTTTCCACCGTGAAGAAGGCCGAGAGTCCTTTAGGCTGTAACTTTTGCTTAATTAAATCCTCCACGTACAGGTCCATTGCTCTCGTGTCTTCCGACTCCGGCACACCTATAATACGAATGTTGTTCCGTCTTGAGCGCCCTTCCTGATCATCGAGCTTTTCACGCAGTACCTTGTTCTCCTTTAAGACGCGTTCCATACCAATCTGTAGCTCCGACACATCTTCCACCAAGGACTTGGTCACCACTTCCATATTGCTCACTTTCTCCGACATCTTATGGAAGTCCGCTCTGATCAGCGTTATTTCGGCCGAGATGGACCCAACTGTGGTTTGCACTTGCGTGAGTGCCCGCATGACATCGTCAAGGGTCGCCTTCTTGCCCCCCGCGGCTTCTGTAGCTTTGCTTTGCTGCGATTTGGCGTCTGGGGGAGATGAAATGGGCTTCTCATACGCAAACCGATCAAGGCGTGATTGCGATGCTCCCTTCTTTGGTCCCCTGCCGGCCATCTCAACAGTGGTGTCCGCCCAACGTGGACGCAGTCGGCGTCTCGGTCCTCTGATTCAGTGCGTTCTGAGGTGGGCATCCACTCCTGATGCCGTCCGGCCCACCACTCGTTCCTGGCGGTCACGAGGCGTCACACAAGGACCCACCCGGTTTTCGTGGGTATACTCCAACCCACCCAGGGCCCGGCTGCACCGCGCTGTACAGGGTCCTCTCAACAGCATACAGTGGGAGCAGGGGAATGTAGCTGTCCGTCTCCGCCGTGGGGCGGGTGTGGCAATAGATTCCCCGGACAATGCGGAGGTACCCCCACCTCAATGCCGCATGTACCGCCACTGCCCTGTGTCCCTCGGAGCACTTGACTTGCACCCCCGTGTAGTCTCAGGGCCTGTGGTACTCGTATAGAGACGGCCCGCGGCCGAAGAGCCCGGTCTGTGAGAGCGACCTCCAGCCCACTGAAGCAGGTTTTAATGTGTCCCGGTGTCCGCCCAGATGTATGGCGGTTTCGTGTGCCCCAATGCAGCGGAAGGCCCCCTGCGGTCTAACATGCGCCGCTCGGTGGTGACCAGGCACCGCAGTCCCAGGTCCGCCTCGTGAGTGTGAGGCCGGGCTGTTGTGGATGAGGCCGGGCCGGCTACGCGACCCCAAGATGGCGGCCCCTCGTCCGGAGCCTCCGCTCCGCTTCTTTCCGCCCGACCCGGCAGGCCAGCAGGATTGATCCCCACCTCACCTCCGTGTCACGGCTGGGCGTCTGGGCGCACGTTCCGCGCTAGTAAAGGCTGGCGGCGCTGTAAGGTGTAGAGGTGTCTTCTCCGCCTCCGCCCGTCCCAGGCGAGCGTTTCCTGTCCTCCTCCGCCCGGGGCGATGCACTTCCTGTCCGCCCCTCAGTGCAGCACACTCCCAGGTCCGGACTCCGAGCACAGGCCCACACAGGTGCCGGCTGAAACTTGCGGTCCCGACAACGGATCGAAGTCCCGGTTGGCTAGGATGCTGCCGCTTGGTCCTGGGCTTCGTCGCCTTCCCGCCTGGGAATTATGTACGACGGATAAATGCTCGGATTTTCTAGGAGGCCGCTTCAATCACGGAGCTCTCCTCCTAAGCTGCCGCCATCGCCGGCTGCTCGTGTATAAGTATTTTTGATAGTGTTCTATTGTTCATTGACAGCATGTATGAGTGAATCTACAGGTAAGTGATTAGATGTGTGTATACATCTAGGAATCTCTGAGTGGGTTTTTAGATACTTGTATTGCTGTGTCAACAGATTCAAATATGATACTCTGTATTTTACAAAGAGTGATGAAAGATTTTACTAGTGTATGAAAAGGTGTATGTGATTGTCACGTGGATGATGTCATCAGTGATGTCATCAGTGATGTCCTTTGAGATGTCATCAGTGATGTCACTGACCATGTCATGAATGATGTAATATGTGACATCATCAGCCGTGGATTGCGGGTGCGCGAAATATAGTTAGTACTACTAACTATATAGGAGCAATTTCAATGGTTTTGTATGAGTGAAATGTCCAGCTAACTATAACACCCCTAAAACTTATAGTTTTTTGAGTGAATTTCAAAGGTTTTTTAAATGCTAATTCCTAACCATATAAGGCCTGAAACCTATGATTTTTTTCAGTGAATTTCAAAGGTTTTTTAAATGCTAATTCCTAACTATATAAGGCCTGAAACCTATGCTTTTTTCAGTGAATTTCAATGGTTTTTAAATGCTAATTCCTAACTATATAAGGCCTGAAACCTAAGGTTTTTTCAGTGAATTTCAAAGGTTTTTTAAATGCTAATTCCTAACTATATAAGGCCTGAAACCTATGTTTTTTTCAGTGAATGTCAACGGTTTTTTAAATGCTAATTCCTAACTATATCAGGCCTGAAACCTATGGTTTTTTCATTGAATTTCAAAGGTTTTTTAAATGACAATTTTTAAATGGATTAATTGTTATTTTTTTATACTGATTTACTACATTTTTGCAGGCAGGTGTTTTGAGGGCACGCCCCCTTTTTACAACACTCTGCAGCGCAGCTCCATGGCGCTTACTGGAGATACCTGTTGGACTAGTTCTCTCTAGGGGACCTCTGGATTGAACAGGAATTAATTCCCTAACTTAAACTGTGCAAACGCACCCTGTAGAGAGTTCTAAATTGGGGGATTAAGTTCCCTTGCATACTGGGGGTCCCTGGAGGCCAACTAGCCCACCATGAGCCTCCATTATGTGCCAGGGGGCTGCGTTGCTTTTCCCCGGGGGGCGGCGGTCCCCAGGGCAGTGTAGGGGGGATTGGGCCCCCCCACACTTCTTTATCACTATGCCACGTGATTTTGTCCCGCCGGGGGGTAATTTAAAAAAAAAAAAATTGCCTTGGGGGTCCCTGTGAGACCCCCCTGAGCAGGCCTCGGGGGTCAGGGTGCTTCTATCCTGCCCCCTTTTTGAGTTCTACACGTTTGTTTTTCTGCTTTCTTGTGCCTCAGTCTACCGAGGCACAAGATGACTGCCATCAATTTCGGTTTTGGAGTGTTGTCAGACAGTGGCAGCCAATCAGCATGAAGCTCGTGCACGGGAAGGTGCGCGCACGGTGCGCGCTTATAGATATATAATATTTTTCTCTTTTGATTTTCTCAGGAACTACTGGAGGGATTTACACCATTTAAACAAAAGGGCGATCTGCGAATCAGACTCTACCATTTTGTCAAATTTCTTGTAATTCCGTTCAGCCGTTGGGCTGTAGCCGTGTCTAATCGTCCTATGGAAAATTGCATGGGGAAAACACGTTTTGGGACACCCCTTTTTTCTCAGCCCCCACTTCACGAATCCCCCCAAAACTTTCAGGGAAGGAGCGGAGCGGAGCGGGCCATCTTCTTTGAGAAATTCACAAAGATTCATCAACCAGCGACAAAGTTATTCCCAATAGAATGTTGAGGATTTCCTATGGAAACTAGGTCCTAACTATATATACCCACTGGCGACCGCCAGTAGGTAATATATATATATATATATATATTTTAGGTATGTTGTCATCCAAACTCAGCCTGCTCAGCCGAGCAGAAGGATGAAGCGAGACCCAATTGTTAGGTGATTATTTTATTGCCCAACACCAGTCAGCCATGATATATATATTTTTTATTTTTTTATTTTATTTATATATAAAATCAATGTACATATAAGACTATTCAAGTGTAGTAAACCTATACTTTCTTGCTACGATATTGTGACAGTTGACATCTAAATGTCAATATTCTGGTAATAAACCCCATTCCCACCTATCACTTTTGTGAATCCTTCTTGCATAAAATGCCTGTAAAACACTTGAAGAATTTGTCACTTATCCAACAGAACGAAACAAGGGAAATTCCACTGCAACCCCTTCGACGCTCATGACGAGCTCAGCTCGTCATGGAAATGCCATTGATTTCAATGGAAATTACATTAACATCCTTCAGATGCCTTAGCATCCAAGTGGTTAAATTAAGATACCAACAGAATGTAAAGGACACCACTGGAAAGAGATATCAGCTCTGTAGGTAACTGGGACAAATTGGAATTTTCCTAATTTCGGTTCATGTCCAAATAGTAAAACCATTTTAAAACGATCAACTGGAATTCATGCCAATGTCTCCTAGTAATATTAAAATTTCCCTGCTCTGTCAAATTATCAGAAGAGGAAGAGTTTACTTTTGTGATTTCATCAGTAAAGAATGCCCTACAAAGTAGCCTCCACATTGAAACGCAGAGAGGGCCTCATTACATAAGATATTTGTAGATTTTGCAGCTAGGCAGTAATTCCCCAAAACAGAGGCTTCAAATATTGAAACTGCCCTAAAAAAAACCTTGAGAGAGGAGAGAAGAAGAGACATATGGAGTGGAGGGGAGAAAGGGGAAGTGTGAAGAGGGAGGATGAGGGCATAGATGACAGGAGAGACGAAAGGAAGTCTGTCTAAAGACCGACCGGGTAGGTGACGTCCAAAGAGGAATCCACAGTCCGTCTCCCCTTTAGGTAGCTGCATTGGGCATCAGTCAAAATAGCTAGGTCTCAATTGATGAGGGAAAGTTCTCAGATAAACAGGGTGGGGGCTAAGGGCAAGGACGGGTGAGGGCAAAGGTCAGTAGCTGGAAAGAGGAGAGGAGTAGATCGGAGAGGGCTAAGGGGAAGGTGGAGGAGGGAGATAAGGCCAGGAGAGACGCGGGAGGGTTTACCAAAGGAATTCGAAGCAAAATAGTCTCTGCTAAACAGAGGTTGGCATTGTGGCATCCTTCCTGAGGGGAGAGCCTTTCAGGCCCCTTTACTGGGATGAGTGTTGTCTCTAGGGTCTTCTCACAACCTAGGCTATAGAAAAGTCTGCGATTGCACCCAAGGAAAAAGACTTACAAAAAGTTGGTGTTGGACAAGGTGTTTTTCTACTTCCACTGTTGGCACTATAATTGTTAATGTTATGTAGGATTATCACGCAGAGCCACGAGGGTAAATACAAGATTCTAAATGTGGTTATTCGCTGCCATTACAAGTCAAACAAAAGAAAGAAGAAACTTAAGTTTCTTTTCACTGTTAAACACAAAACGTATTTCTCACTGTTGCTATGTCAAAAAGTAATTTCAGGCTGCTGTGACAGAGCTCTCAGAAAGCCTGTCAGTGTGGCACTGGCTCTCTTCTCTGAAGGAGAGCAGAAACCACAGCTTTGGGCAGGGTGGAGGAGGGGAACACAGAGTGTGGTAGTGGGTGGGTTAGTGGACAGAGGCCCTGGGGCAAAGGCACGAGAGGCCATGTTGTGTATGGCTCCTCATGACTCCTTTGCTCCTTTATTTCTGTTGAAAACAGGGGCAAATGGTTTGGATGGGCCAGGCATAACACAAAATTGAAGTTGGGTACCAGTGAATAACACCCGGACTTTGAGTGAATTGTTGTCTATTTGATGTCACCCAGAACCTCTCAGTGAAAAGCATCCCCGTTATTCAATGTTGCCCATCTCTGATTCTATGTGCTTTCAGTATGTGGCACTTATATGCCAAAGACTATCACACTGGCAGTGGTGGAATTGGTAGAACACGTTTCTATGGGGCTATGCAAATAAGGTCGACCAAATGGATGGAAAACTGATGTAATATTCTGTAAAACATCCTTTACAACGAAACTTTTTCCATGCAGTACCTTTACAACGCAGGAATTACAACGCAATTCGTTACAACGACTTGCGCTGGAGGGCGCTGGAGGATAGGGAATAGTTTAATTTACTATCGAAAACATTCCCTACTATCCACGGGGACTGGAGTTGGAATAGTAAATTAACTATTCACTATCCAGCGCCCCCCAACGCAAGTCGTTTTAACGACTTGCGTTGTAAAACCTGCGTTGTAAAGGCATGCGTGGAAAAAGCATGCGTTGTAACGACATACATCCGTAATATTCAGTTGCTAGAATTTTATGCCTTTGAGCCTCATGCCAGTTACTGCTAACCCCTACATAAACGGTAGTAATTGAGTTTACTGGCAGCGGTATGTTACACCCTTTACTGACGAGGACTAAAGGGTTTTCAAACTGAGAAGTAAACTTCAAAATACAGTTCCAAATTGTTCAAAACCAGAATAAAAATTGCATAAATATATACTGAACAGCACATTTTTTTTCATTTTGTCATTCAGGTCTCCCTGTTGCCTTTAACACAGATTGTCTTCTTCAATAGAGAAATTCAGAAATATACAGCGTGCCCACGTTCACTGAGTGGGGATATCTCAGCTGAGATAGGGGCCTGCTCAGAGTTACAAATGAGATGGAGCAAGCAAGGGGTTGGTTACTTGATCAGTTTACTACACACTTTCAAAAGTGTTTAGAGGTGCAACTTGACCCTAACTTTGCCCCACTGACGAACCCTCGAAAGGATGGGTGAGTGGTATCCAGGTGGAGTGTCCCTCACAGATATTGTCTTACATTCACACACTGCTTTATTGATTGTTCAAAGAAGATAGTAATCAGAGACCGCTTGATCTGGGGGTTATCCCGGTTTTCCCCAATATCGGAACGGCCCAATGCTGCTCCATATTCAGGAAAGAGTTAGAGACGTGCCTCTTAAAGAACACCCCATCTTAATGCATTAACAGTCCACAAACCAGCTGCTTCTCCAGTGAATCATTGAAATAAGGCTGGTATTTGACCCTGTGCAGTGCTCTGCTGCCTTTCAGCTAGATGCGTGCTATAGAAATAGCACATACATGCATTTTGAGTCCTGATGAAAAAGTATGTTGCAGTGAAAAAAAAAAAACAGAAATTATTGTTTTCTGTATATAATGCATCAGAGAGGCAAATAATGTAATGTATGATGATTCAAAGTACTTTTCGTATGTAACATAGACCTGTATGCATTGCCATGCAAGCACTATATAGGAGGTGGAACGATACATCAAACAGCGAATAGCCTGAAGTGAAAGGGAACTACTCATCTGGACAGAGAAAATCCTCTATGTATATTTAAAGAATTTGTGACAGTAGATCACGCATACCAAAAATGTAAAACAAATAGTGCTTTATACAAACACACTCTAACACATCTTTTTATAATGTGGTATAGTGAGTGGGCCCAGCAACCCAGTGCATGAAAGAAAATGCAACACAAGGCCTTCACGTGGGTCGTAACACAACCTTTAGTTGGGTGCAGGTGGGCTCCATATTTCTCCACCTGTTGCAACTGCCCCTACTGCGATAAAGAGCGCTACACCCCTGTGCCATCTTGAAGCTCTCATCTGCTCCAAGGAGGCACTTAAATCACTCCTCGTTCTTGGTCCTGGGTTTTGAAGTATCTGACTGCTTTGCTGGTATCTTGCTTGTTTGGAACAAACTCTGCTGCAAGAGGTGATTTAGCAGCGCGTGCTGGGAACATAAAGAAACCTTAGTCACAATGGATCACCCTTATGATGAGGCGGTAACAGCGTCGTGCTATGCCTGTAACAAGACTTGAGAAAGATGTAACATGTTGGAATAGAAACTGTAACAAGCAGCAACTAGGTGCTTTAGAGAAGTTAAATTCACAGTAATACTGCTCACTCATGCCAACTATACTGTTATTCCAAGAGAGAAAAGACAACAATCCAGTCTCAACGTGCCCAAATGCGCTCCGTTTTCCTTCTCTCTAGGTAAAACACTCCTACCACAACAGAAATATTACTCTCCAAATCTCTTTCAGGGAACTCTATAAAGATTACAAATACCTTATCTTGTTCTTTCCAGACTTACTCTTCCCAGCCTGCAGCCTCCTAGAGAGCTTGGGTCCCTTGCCCAAAGAGTTGTAGTTTTAGTTCGAAACACATTTAGTTCGTAACTTTAAGTTTAAAATGGTTGTATTCGAAATTGTCACATGCCTGTGTATTTTGCATATAGGTTGACAAAGAAAATATGTTTCAGTTGTGTTTTACAGCCTTGTCATGGCCATACTTTTGACTTTAACCACTACCTACACAGAAAGACTGGACAGCTTTACTATTCTACCTTTTGTCCATGCCATTTGGGGCGCAAGAGGAAAGTGTTACTGATGATCAAACTTTAAATTAAAAATATATCTCAAGTTTTTCACCTAAATGATTTTTTGACAAAACAAAAAGATTCAAACATTATTCTTTTCAAACTTTACGTTTTTTATTTAATGTTTAGACTAATGCCTGCCTTGTGTGCCAGAATGGATGGTAAAGCAGGTGATACCTTTTATGCAGGCTTTCCAAGCACTGTGCTTTTTGGGGAAACAGGAAGTCCAATGAGGTGTGACGTGGATCTCTGGAAACAGGAAACTTATCAGGTTGGCAGGCCCATTGTGGGCTCGATCCTGGACCGAAGCCACACGCTGGGAGCTTCCCAGATTCCAAGCCCTGCAGTAGGTTGAGGTTCGGGTGAGTGAGCCATGCATTTGATGGTGACACACTCAAGCAGCTCATAAAAAACACAGAACTGTAAGACAATTAAGATTGGTGTGGTACGCGCAATACTAAATATTCATTTGTGGTACTGCATTTCCTTTCAGCACTTTAAAAAATATTTTTTTTTCAATTCTTCAGGTTTAGATCCATATCTGTACAGGAAAAAGGCAGCTGGGTGATTAAAAAGATTAAAACTAAAGAAGTAACTGAAAGAAGGGATTTCCTGTGCAGCATCAATAACCTGCATGGGCTTCCCAGCCTAGGCTCGAGTTAGAGGAATGGAGAAGGTTGAAGTTGGCAAAGCGGGACACGTTATGGAGGGAGTCAGTGGACAATTGAGCTAATATATATATATACCTGTCTCAGAATACATCACAGAAGCAGTCTAGTAAAGGAAACAGTTCTGAGACACACACTGGGTAACAAATCATGCAGGTGACTTTTCACCTAGGGTATGTACCTCACCTGTTCCATTAAATGATTAGCAAATTTAGAAACCAGTTAAAAGTATTAACTGGCGGAACCAGCAGAGTTTGCTAAAAGAAGAGCCAGTCTTCATTTGTGGTTTAAGATTGTAGCATAAGTAGTCTGCCTGTATTTCCCACAAGGTCTTTCGGGGTGTCTAACATTGGTCTACAGAGAAGGCTCCATAACAGATTTCTAGGATATCCATATGAGATGCATGTACAGAAAATGAATCAGTATGGAAATTCTTTACATTGTCCATGGTAAACCTGAACATGTGGCCCATCTGCGTGGGCTAGCGTGGAACAACACAGGCCCTGGACACGCAATGTCCTTAGTGTCTCAGGGAATCGTGCATTCAGGCTCCACTGTACTCAGAAATCACCTGGTAACAAAATGTTGTGGTCTGTTCACCACACCAATGGGATTTTCTAAAAGTCTTTTGACGTATCTTTCTCAGAATTGGAAGTCTGTGCTAAACTCTCCAGCAGGTGGAAAGGCCTCAGGCGTAGTTTCAAAACAGAAAGCACTCCGTAAATAATGCTCCACAAATACTATAGACCTGCCCGACCAGTTTGTGCTTGAGAAACAGAGCCAGGTTGCAGGTTATTTAGTTACACAGGCGGTGTTTCCATGAAATCACCAGCTTCCTTTGAAGTCTTTACATCAGGGCTATGACATGAACAGGGATTTTTTTTCAAGCACATGGGAAAAACCAAGTGGCACCATCCACGAGGGGAAGTGGATGGGGAGAGGCCTCAGAAGTGAGTCTTAGGTTACCCCTAGTAAAACAGGCAAGAGCACCAAGAGCAGCTCTCCTGTACAATATTGATTCACAGTGCTTTTTCTTTTTACACCTGTTGATACTACCTAAGGGCACCAGAAAATGGATGTTTCCATTACAAACAAGTGTTTGTGTGGAGCACATGTTACGTATTCGCAAGAGATACAAATGGAACGATGTCTGAACACAGGGAACCAGTTTCAATCCTAGCCTCAGCTGAACAACCTGCGATTCTGGGCGTTCCACTAAATCTCTCTGCACCTAAAAATGGGAAAACCTTGTGTGACGTAGTCTGGTTCTGTTATAAACCACTCTTAACTCTATTGGGCCAGGACCACAGTATAACAAGCATTTACAATGCAACGGTTTCGCCTTTGGAAAAGTTTGAGCTATTGGCATTGTAAATGACAAAATTTGTATTTATGTGTTGGTTTTGAAAACAGATAAATAAATGGCATTGTCATTTACATTGCCAATAGCTCGAACTTTTCCAAAGGCGAAACCGTTGCATTGTAAATGCTTGTTTCAAAGGGGGCCTCGAAACGGGTTCCTATCGGGCTCTGTTTTGTGCCCTGGCACAGGCGGTCCTCTTTATCCCGAACTGCAGTGACAACAGGCACATCCTGTGCTCACACTGCTCACTTATCACTCCTGGAGAAGTTAGGGCATGACGTCATGCCAGGTGAGCATTGTAGGGGAATGGAAATCCTTTAAAGAGAGTCATTTTCTCTCTGGATTTCCCTTCTCTTTTTGAAACTCAGGAGCAGCAACATTATCACCAGTGCTTTAAGTCAAAGCTTTTTCAATGATATATACAAGCCATAGTTGCTGCTTATTTATCTTAGCCAACTAACAACCATTGACAAAGTCAATAGCCCTGGCTTTTTGTAGGGATGATGTTAATTGTTCTATCATATACCTGGATGCATATGAATGAAACATCAAAATACAAGTCGGGCAGCACACTATGCTAAGCACAGGTTTTTAATTTACCTGTTTTTAAGCCACGCCCTAATTACAACAGCCACGCCCCTTTGAGAGACCACCCCCAGTTTTTTCATCCCACTTAAAGCCCTGGCTATGATGGATAGTTTCCATGTTGGTCGCGCGCTGCACACTGCAGGGTCCCAGCAGCACTGCACTATTAGCGCCCCGTGCTCCACCCGCTGGCCTGAGGTCACTCTCCCCTGCGCCCGGCCCGGAGCCCGCCCATCCTCCAAACCCTCCTTCCAAAGGAAGCGGGCAGGGCTGGATCCCCCGCCATTGACGTCAGCAGCGAGGCCACGTGACCCCAAAGGAGCACCAGCGGCGCAGGGGAGGGGAGGCGCGCGCTCACCGCACGCGCACACACTGACAGGCGCAGACACGCAGCCACAGAGGGGCGCACTGATTCAGTGACACATGCAGACGCACCGAAGCAGGCATGTAGAGACGTGCGTTGACATACAGGCGCCAACACGGTGACAGGCCCACGCAGCGACCGAGACACACACACAAAGTGACAGTGAGCAATCTACTCCTCCATGTTGAGGAACGCACCGTGGCATACATGCACAACGACAGGGAAAAGGAAAAACAGAAAACCTCGGAGATATAGGGCACATACGGGGATAGGTACACAGTGAAGGAGGAAAACCAAAGAGACGAATGCATTGAGAGACACACAGGAGACCTTGATGCACACACAGCAAGTAAAAAAAACAAAACACATACACGTCCAATCAAGCATAGAGGCCGTGACAAAGGCACACGTTGTAGCAGGCACAGCAAGGGACAAACAAAAGCAACAATAAACACTATGACACACGCACAGTGACATACAGGTTCAGCTCCGAGCAAAAATGCACACATTAACAAAAATAACACGATGACAAGCTCGGTGACAGGTAAAGCAAAGTGACAGAAACAGACAGAGGCAAATTGATTGACACAAACCAGCCTGACAGTGACAGGAAAACATGCACGAGGCAAAATCCCCTCGCTAGGGGGGCATGGTGAGAACAAGTCAGGTCCCGGGCCGGCCAGCCAATCATAGCGCGGCCCGGGGATGACGTCACGGGGGTGTCCCGGGCCGGCAGCCAATCGCAGCGTCGCCCGGGACAAAGGGGCGGGGCTTAAAAAAAGCCCGAGAAACGCCCCCAAATCGCGTTTTCCCCAAGAAAGCGCGATTGACAGCCTCTGTCTCCCAATGGCTAGCCTCCATTTATGGAGCTAGCCAATGAAAGACAGAGGCGGGTCATCGATCAGATATAGAACTCAAGAGGTTTTGCTAGCGCATGCGCACTACGTGCGCACTTGCAGGCAAAACCTAAAAAACAAGCAGAGAAACTGGCAACAGAAAATAGAAGGCCCTCTAGCCAGGGACAGGTCATCACACCATCTTTTAACTATCTCGGACAGGAATTAGAAGCAAAACCCTGGACGTAAGGCATTGGCCGGGCCCTTCAACAAGTATAACACAAGCAAGCAGATGTAGGGTCGTCTCCAACCGGACTTCCCGATAGAGAATAGATCAACCATGGCTGCGCAGAAATTTCCCTACCGGGGCAAGCGGATTGGTGAACACCCTAGGGCAGATTTCATACCAAAGGACTGAAAATGCAAGGACAAATTAGCAAACCTCCTGAATCGCCAATCAGAGAAACCAGACTGGAATGTGGAGATAGGCATTCCTCAAATCATGTGCCATCATAAAAGTCTGCAGGCATGACAAAGGAAATGATGCCCCTAGAGATGTGATACTCAAAGTACGGCCCGGGGCAGCATGCGGCCCTCCTGACCGTTCGTTACACACGGCCCCCTGAGCAGCAGCAGCAGCACTGGGCTGCTGTTTGCGCGACTCAACACTAACATTATAAAAAAATAATTTACAGCAAGCACTTATTTTAAGGTTATTTGCAGTTAAACAAAAGGAAGTAACTAGGCCCTTAACTTTAGGAACACCTTCATTAATAAAGACAGCAAACATGTAAAAATACGATAGTCTTTTGAAAATGTCAAAAAGTGTATTTCATTGACCTGTAGAACCATTTCACCGTAGTAAATCAAATTATAGCAGTGCATTCAGCAATAGATTTTTTTTTTAAGTGATGGTTTTCAATCATGAATTTAGGAACATTCATGCTTTCCACGGCCCCCTTCCTCCTATAATGCCATTAGTGATTACATCCAAGCACAGGAGATGGTTTTGTGCTGCACGTATCCTGAAATCATATATTTCGAGGCCCTCTTATATGTGATAATAAAGAAAAAGGAGGGAATTGAAATAAAGCAATTGCCCATGGTCACACAATTTGGTCAAGTAGAGAAGCAGAGATTTATCCCAGGTTTTCTGGTTGCACATTTCGCAACTGAGTACAGCCAGTATATATACACATGCTTTGCTTCCCCTACACTCACTTTACAACCCCCTCCCCCGCTGGCATCAGTGTGGCCTCGGTCACACCAAAGACCAAACATTGCGGCCCCCGGTAAAATGTTTGTAAATACCCATGCAGTACACCATATTTAGTGTTGTTGGTTATCCACCCAATGACTTGTCTATCCAGTAGTAACTGGTCTCTGCAAGGGTTTTTTTTTTTTTAATAGCACTCGCAACCCATAACGAGTCGGTGTCTAAGCTCCTTCCAATATTTTCATATAATGGGAAA
Source organism: Lissotriton helveticus (assembly GCF_964261635.1). NCBI lineage: Eukaryota > Metazoa > Chordata > Amphibia > Caudata > Salamandridae > Lissotriton > Lissotriton helveticus. The sequence goes on from NC_136067.1 coordinate 1,839,489,721, forward strand.
AAGACAAGAGTAGATTGTGAGGCCTTTTCTTTGTGTGTTGTGGCAATAGGTGGTGATTGGGCAGCATCCATGGTGGATACTGTTATTTATCATTGCTTTTTGAAGGCTTAAGACTATTTTGCTCCATTTGAATAACAGGGTTGTTCATTTTGTAAATTTGTTTCTCAAAAGTGACAATAACGAGCAGTCAATTTTTGATCAAGGTAGTTTTAAAGTGACTTGAATTATATCATAATGCGAACTGATTTCGATGTTGTAGGGAAATAAAATAAAACCGCAAAATACACTTCACAACTTAATATATAGTTCCCACGCATCCTCATATGTTCTGCAAGCACAAAGCGTCACACCAGGAGAACAAGGTGTCCTGAAAAATTATAATGGTAAGTCGGCCACAATAATCTAGACCCACATCCATGTAGATATAATACATATACTCACATCTTCCCTATGAACCAACCTACTCCGGTTCTCTAATACTTTAGCTACATATTGCCATCACGTCTTGACTCCCTTACAATTCGCGCCAACTGTTGTGACCTCACATAAACGAGGTTTGAGACAATAGGAAAGAAACTCTATTTACCCAATAACTTGCTTTAACTTGAAAAGGACACGGGAGACAGAAAACAAATAAAAATAACAGTTTGCATACGCGACAAAGTAAACAAAGAAAAATCAACATGTTGACCCTCTGTTGAGTACAGACAGCTGCCATGCAAGGAACCACAACGCATACAGACCCTACCCATTACATCACCTTAGGCTCACTGGCTCAGATGCCCACCGACTCTATCATCCCAATAGCATAGCCTCTTTCTCCCCGTTTACTTTCATCACCCCTTTCACTCATGGTAAAGTGCTCTAAGCACTGCCGCTCTTTCAACACCCCTAGCTCGTTCCCACACCCCCCTAGTACAGCAGCAAATCCACGCCAGGGGCAGTTACAGGTACAATCTTGCCCCGCCCTCACTTGTTGGTCTGGTGGTACAGCGCCTCCATGCTGCTCTCCCGGTGCTGAACTTCCCCGCTCCACCTCCTCCTTTCCACTTCGTGGCGGCAGCTTAGACTGCAACTCTGACAGCACACGTCACCACAAGCCAGGGCATTTCCGGGCCGGCGTCAGAGCCAGTTCCGGTGCAAAGGGCGTTGCTGCCAAGCCAGCCGGAGCGTCACAGATCAGCGGGAGCCCACGGGTGAACATTGATCTTGTTTTTTTTATGGCCAGCGTTTGCCGGACTAGGGGTAACTAACAGGTCATAACTTCATTAGTTACATATGAAAATGCGCAGTCTTCTTACTGCGACGGGTGCAGCAAACCAGTAAAAGCACGTCCGTTTTCTGTTTTCATGACATTTTTATTAAAGGTATTGTGAAACAGGAATTTCGCTGCTTTGCCAAACTATTAACCAGTTTATATTTTGAGTGTGTGGATAGGTGTGCAGTATGCCTGTAGAATCCTCTGTTTGGCGAGTGCACGCAAACAGTGCAGTACTTCTGCAACAATCCGAGCAGTATTTTTCGAGTTCCACGTTGCACGAACGGGAGGGGGGCGGGAGAGAACACGGACGACGGGAGGGGGGCGGGAGAGAACACGGACGACGGGAGGGGACACGGACGACGGGAGGGGGGCGGGAGAGGACACGGACGGCGGGAGGGGGGCGGGAGAGGACACGGACGGCGGGAGAGGACACAGACGACGGGAGGGGGGCGGGAGAGGACACGGACGGCGGGAAAGGGGAGGGAACAGGAAAAAACGTAACTCCGCCCTGGGAAAAAATCTCGGGAACGCCCCCGAATCTGGTCCGGCCTTGACGGACAGATCCGGCACTCAATGGCTAGCCTCCATTTATGGAGCTAGCCAATGAGAGCCGGGGGACGTTCCCGAAGTGCTTATTGGGGACATAGGATTTCACCTGCGCTGAAAGGCTGCGCAGCAGCCTTCGGCAGGCGAAACCCAAAAATGAAGAAAAACAATTGAAAGAAATGCTCTGATTCACAGAATCAGAATTTTCATGTGAACAACGACTTATCTATGTGTCAGTACAAACACTTATGTAGGAGTAAGACAGACTGAGGGGTGGAAAATGGGGCTGAACACAAGTGTCTAAGAGACAAGGATGACCATGAAATATCAATCGGGTGGAATGAGGCTCTGAGTGATTGCTAATGCCATGAGACTTTTGCAAGCCGGGACACCTCTGTTTGAGGTAGCTGTCGCGCTTTACAAGTATCAGTATTATTAACATTATTAAGCCTTCCACCCTTTTCACTCCAAATCTACTCCACAACCATAAAGGTGGAACTTTGTTGGTGTTTGCAAAATAAATGTAATTGCTCTTGCCACCTTGGAAACACTTGGACACAGACATTGTCAAGGCCAATAGATATGTGGTGGTTGCAGGCATTTTGGCTTTGCCAATAGTTATTTTGCTTCTGAATGGTTTTTGTATGAAGACAGGTGACACCTGAGCAGCTCAGTAGCAGGGATTGTGTAGCTGCTGGAAAAAACTAAGAAGTTAGTTTGGATTAACTTCTTAGGCTCCATCCTACACCCAAAATGGAGCGAGTACATGTGTGAGTGAGCAAGCACATGACAAGAGGGTGTTTGGCTACAGCATCCCCAGGGCTCCGGAAGGGTAGCAAGAGAGCTCAGCTTGATTGAGTTGAGGCTGAGTTATGGCGACCTGTTGGCCCAAAGAGCATTGCCATGAGGCAGACACAAACATACCCCAGTCTCAGAGTAATTCCGTTTGGCAAGCTGCAGCCCCCGGGTTCCCGGGTGAGTAAGAGAAGCTGTCTTGGTGTGGCTGTGTCAAGCAGAGATGAGGCTATCACACGCGGTATCTCCACCAGGAAGCAGCGATAAAACGGCTCCCTGATTACTGTTCGGTAAATCCGAGGAATGCGCTTCCGCAAACAATCATCTACTGGTAGAACAAGGAAGGCATACTATGGATCGTGGTGGGTTATGGGAAAAATTGTTAGCTTGGAATGTTCCACATGGTTTGTTGTACTTACAACTAGAGCCGGACTGGCCAAAGCGGGCATCAGGCATATTCCCAGGAGACTGAAAGGGTGGGGGCCGATTTTGCTACTGGGGGCTAGTTTTGCCGCGGCGCTGCTATATCGGCCCCCAGTAAGAAAAGCAACAGGGTGCTGGTCTGTCAGCATTGCCACGGTTGCTTTGGGTTCCCAGTCTGGCCCTGCCATATACCAGGGCTGGATTGGCCGTAGTGGGCAGCAGGCGTTTCCTCGGTGGGCCACCGGGGTGGGGGCTGGTTTGGGGCCCCTGTGGGGGCGTTTTTGTTATCGGGGCCCGCAATATCACCCCCCTGCAACAAGATCAGCCAAAACCAGCCCTAGCACACAGCTCAGCCGCACTTCCCACCACCCCCCACCCGCCTAGGGGGCCCGGCTGAGCAGTTTGCCAGGGACGGTTTCGGTTCTCAGTCTGGCCCTTCCTAAAACAAGCTCTTCTTACCTTAAATTGGACTCAAGTTGAAATTGATCCCTCTGGCCGCCTTAGTAAAAAAATGTATATAGGTAATGGATTGTGCCGGGCTGTGTCCTAGCACCAATTATTGTCAGTTTATATGTGGCTTATCCACCAAGCTTATTTTATGGTTTAGCTCCTTCACTCCTAAAATGAGATCATACCGCATACCATGCTTAATGTATTCAGAGGATTTTGTATTATTAGATTACACCCCAAGAGACCTTTAGAAAAAAACAAATATACATTTTAAGAGATTATTGTAAGGAAGTCATTAAAAAAATGGGAGAAAAACAAACGTTTTTGTGTTTGGGGGAAAAAAGCAACACTTTTTACATGGTTTTTAGAGAAGACAAAGTTGTAAGAAGTAAGGATTGATAAATATTGAGATTTGCTTTCCTCCCAAAAATTAAACTGGGATTGACATGTTAGAGCTATTAATGGGGGAGTACTTTCACAGTAGGCTTATTTAGTGAAGTTCAATAAGATGTATGGAGGGTTACCTCACTAGTTAAAAAAAATTGCACACAATCCCATCATTAGCACTTTATGGCCCTGAAATTGCATGTTTAAAAAAGAAATATATTAGATCCGGTAGAAAGTAGCTGCTTAAAATTAATATTAAGTTTACTGAAAGGATCAATAATGTGAACTGTACATTGAAATTAATTTATTAGCATGTACACTTATGACACATGTTTGCTTTTTAAACTTTTATAATAAGCTTACTTTGTAAGATGAAGTGCTTAAGTTATCACAGATTGGATGGCTGGAGGCTCAACATAGTGAACTAAAATGGGCGATTGAACGTTTGAAATATATATTGGGCATTAAGGAGTATTTCTCATCCTCGGAAGCCTTTGGAGTATGGGATCCATTTTCTCATAAAAAGCTATCAAAGTAGGATAACTTGATCCTGTTTTTGCAAAAAGATAGCCTTTATCTTTCCCAAAAATCCTCAATTAGGCTACCGTTGCAGTCCGTGGGTAATTCTGATGGGTTCCCATATTTATTTTGTTTACCAGATCTAAACCTTCATCTTAAAATGTAAAGTTTAGACCAGGACGTTACCCTGTGCTAAGTATTGTTGCAACATGTCAAGAAAAGGGGGGGAGCTTGCGTATGTAACAAGAAAATGAAATGCACAAGTATAGGTTGACCTGTATTTTTAAGGTTGCACCATCAATATTTTAAGCCTTTTTTAAAAAAAAATATGGGTTTTATATGGGGACATGATGTTATTGACCTGTCATCTAATATGATCTTGTTTTTATATTTCTGTGGGGTTGTGAACATGTTTTTTAAGATCAGTGTGAAATCTGAATAATCATAATTTACTGTGATGTAAAAGTTGTATTTGTTTTATCGATAATGTCTAAATAAACATATTTTACTATTGCTACTACAAGTAAAATAACAGTTGTTCAAAAGCAAAACATATATATATATTTGTTAAATGAAAACGCACACATTATACGAGTGATCGCTGGCACACTGAAGGGGACCACTTATTAACTGCGCAGGAGCAGAATGCTGTGATTCACAGTCCGGTAAGCCAATGGCTAAAGTGGTCTGACCCTGTGTCCCAAGCTGTAAGCTGTGGTGAGTGGAATCAAAATGTGACTGACACTACAGCAAACCAATCAATGAAGAGGGCTGACTGAAAGCCCCATTATGCACGTAGAGTATATATATTTTTATTAAAAACAAAAGGTATTGGCTGAAACTAGACCTGAAAAGAACTGAAGATAGGATATAAGCATTTTTGCCAAGTTGGGAGTAGGAAGGAAAGATTTCTACATTTTATGGGGGTATATGGGGCAAGGGCTTTAACGCAGTGTAAAATATTTTGTGTGTGAACGAAAACTGACACTCAAGAAAGCCCAAGAGAAGGCCAACACTATTTAATGCAAAAAATATAGGAACCAGCAAAAAAATATTCTGAGTGTGATTTGCTCTGCCAATGGACCAGGGCTTCTCCATCCGAACAGTTAAAGCACATAATGCCTGAACTCTACTTTTATATACGTTTCTACAGTACTGTAAGCGGAGACATAAATATGTAATAAAAACGAAACTCAAAATAGACAGTAATGAACATCTGCCTAGCTCTTCCTATTGGGAAGAATGAGAGAAGACCTTGGGAAGAAGATCTAGCTAACCATACTAAATCTGTAATTCTCGCTTGGCTATGTCAACAAAAAGATGTTATGCTTACTTGATCAGCCAGGCTAAGCATGCAATGTGCAACACTGAAATACAAAATGGCTGCACGTTTAAAATGTGTGCTATTGTGCTATAATACAAAGGTTTTTATAGTTCTTAAGCAGGAACAAAATAAGTACTCAGTCCCTCCTTTTTCACTGTAAGGTGAAAACTCACAACAACTCAATAGCGTTCAGCATGTTCATCCCAGTATACAATCCTCCATGGTTACATTTTTCTTTTTTTTTTATAATTGATATCATCATCGGCAATATCACGTGGCTAAGCATTGAAAACACCTTTATTTCTGCAAGCACTTTGCATGAAGCATAGGCTCAGTTGATATCAACTTAACGGGTCAACATAAGAAGAATTACAGCTTTTACTATTTTCAAAAGACTTTCATTCCCCATTTCCCAAAAATCCAGATATCGAAGACCAGATAGCACTCCCATTTATATATAAGGCACTTGTAATTTCATATAATTCTTTAACGCTATTCTTGATGTTGTCTATCTAGATATAGATGCTGAGTAAAGTGTCTGGTACAAGTATACAAAAGTCTGACACTACAGTAGCTCATAACCCTCCTTTGGCTATTAGGACGAAATCTGGGGTCATTCTGCTTTGCAAAAATATGGCTTTCTTGGAATAAGCTGATCTGTTGTGAGGTCTAAGTGATGGCGGAAGCATTGGCTATTTCTACTAGTAGTTTCGCATTGTATCTAGTTTCTCGGATAGCTTGCCTTACACCACAGCTGTGAAACAAAATAGATAAGGATCTATATGTTACCACAATCAAAGAAACACACCCCAGACATCGATGGGCAAGTGAGTGCAAATCAAACAGGTGGAAAGATTTGTCCTCTGGTGACATTTCTCTAGCAACAAGTAGGAGTTGTTCTGGTACACTGAACAGCGTCTCCATTCAAGGACAGGTGTAGTAGAGTTTGACTTTCCTACAATACTCTATTTCACAGCGATAAGACATTCGACCCGAAGATAGAGGCAGAAGGGGTCAGGGGAGGAGGATAGTAACAATGCTCGTGGGGCCAGGATAGCCTCTTCATGGAAGGAGAGTGTCGTATTGGCAAAGAGAAATCTTCATTGTCTGTATTGCTAGAATGAGGGGAGGTCTCTGCCCTATCTTTTTGAATCCTGGTCCTAGCCAGACGTTTGCGAGTCTGACTTTGACCATCTTGGGTAACAGTGGGACTGCATTCACAAGAATCTCTATGCCCACCTGGGACAGAATTAACTCTAGACCACTCCACAATAGCGGAAGCTGCAAACCATTTGTGTGCCTACTTCTAGCACCCTATCGTCTGGTGCGTGCATCGCAGTGCTCACTTGCACAAGACCAGTTACTGGTGGTCCCACTGGTGCTGCAATTGGCACACCTCCAGAATCATCGCCCAGTCTGGGGAAGCCTAAAACATCCAGCAATTCCCCCCTCGCCCCCTCCCCCATGCCCCACTGTCTTCTCTCACCCTCTTGTTTTCTACTGCATACCAGGGACTTCGGATTCACGTTTGCATTTTCTTTCCTCATACGAATTCAGAAATGCAGGCTATTGTTCAGAATCTATTGTATTTTGAGGTTCCTTCAATTTCTTTTCAAAATTCTTCAGACAATCTAGGTCAGAGGTGCCATTCTGAGGAAAGAATATCTTCCCATCCTTGTTAGTGAGCCCCCCTGTTTCAAAAGTTTGCATGTGCCTTTATTTTACTGGTGGTACATAGTGTGGGCAGGATTCCCATTTGGAGGCGTTTGTTAAGTTTAGATTTCATACCTTGAAAACAAGAAGGTGTCTGCCAGCTTTGTGCAGCAGCTCAACTGATGGATGGGCCGGAAGGAAAGAGAAAGTAGGGTAAGGGGTCCCTTAGTTATTTCTTGAATTGATCTTCTGGAGGGATGAAAGCTATTGTGTACTCACTAACAAAGATCCCCTGCATTCGCATGATCTTTGGTTGTACACTCAGAGGGGCTAGCAAAGGCGCCGGTGCAGCTGCACCAGAGAGCCTCTTCCACACTTTCTTCCTTCAAGCGTCTGGGTCTTTGGTCCTGGCAGCCCTGCCTATCTTTCATATACCTGCACTATTCTGTAAAGCCTGCTCGCTCTACACCATGTGTTACATGCACACCATCTTTCCTGCTATTCCTACCTACCCAACCAGTCTATTATCCTATTGTCTCCTACCAAGCCGTTACTATGTTGCACTCTTTAAATACAGCACAACGCATTACTTGCACAGTGGAAAGCTACAATTAATAAACACGGTGAGACTTAACTGAGTTCAGCGTGCTTACACGGTCAAATCATGGGATTCACCCTATTCCCCCTGGAGAAATCTCTCCTTTTCAAGCAATTATGTGGTGTCCAATGCAGCACTTGTCCCCCTTGGTCTCTGAATGAAGGCCTTCCTGCCACATAATGTATCCGCTTTTGTGAAAGAAAACAGAAAGTTGGGAAAGCCCAATAGAAGTCTAACACATACTAATGCACAAATATAGGAGGCAGCAAAATTATTCTAAGTGCAATTTGCAATGTCAAAGTAATATTACATTTAGTACATTTGTGTTCTACTTCGTACAATACTTGAAGAGGAAGAAGGAACAGGGGCCTATAGCTCCTCTCGTGAGAAGAATGCGAGAAACCTTTAGAAAGAAGATACAGCGAGGCACAGTAGAAGGCTGACTTCACTAAATCTAGTTCTCACTTGGCTATGCCAACTTCAAAACGAGGCTCTGCATAATTGGACAACTAAGCCAAATGTGCAATATACAACAATGAAATAAAAAATGGTTGCATGTTTAAAATGCATGTTAATGCGAAAGAATTCAAAGGCACTGTTAGTATTTTAAGCAGGTATAAAAAAGTTTCCACATGAGGTAATACATATCTAAAATACATTCTCACCTGTGAGGAAAAGGGAGTTGAAAAAAAGAGCAAAATGCACTTTAGACATACCACTAAACTGACTGATAGTCCACAATCCGAAAATCTATCTTCTTCAGGTGTATGGTTTATGTTATATTCCTGTAAAGGTGTGCAAGTTGTAGATCTGCAACCATAGCCCAGGGAATGCTTTAATTTCCCGAAAGTGAACAAGTCTCTCACATAGCCGTCTTTAGTCTATGAAGTGCCCTTAGATCCCTGGGCAGATGTTCAAATCTTGGTCATTGTGGTATGTGGGGACATGAGCTCATATCTTTCCAGTAATATGTCTGCAGTATGTGCACATCTAAAGATCCATTATGCACGTCCTACAGTGATAATGGGATTGTGAAGAGAGGAAACCTGTCTGATCACCACCTAGATTTCAAAAGTGGAGGAGTGAAAATTAAAAGAGAATTCATGCTTTGCTGCAAGAATGTAGAAAGAGCATGATCTCTCCTCGCTCCAGGTCTATCTTCACTTGGAGGATACTCATACCTTGAAGCATTGTTCAGATGGTGAAATGGCTCTTCTCAGTTCGAGTCACATTCTTGTGGCGTATCTTCTTGTCACGGTAGGAATGAGAACCTTGGTGCGGGCAATACCAGGCAGAAGTGCCACTGTCTCTACTACTCACCTGTTGTTTCACTGTCCACAAAGCTGAGGCAAATGTGACATCTCAGGCAGTTCACGGATACAGATATGATCCTAAATGAGGGATTCTTCAGTCTATTAGAGATGTGGTTGTGAGGTCTGTGACAGTAAGATGAGTGTCGGGGCACAGATAGCCACATCACAGACACAGCAATCCATATAATGATCTCTTTTGGAAGGCCATTTCTCCCCACCGACCCTCCTGTGAGTAGGTTCGTATCAGGAAGAGGCTTGTGCCCTTCACAATTGCTGAGTGAATTTATGAGGTGTTTTGAGATGACTTTTCCACTATTGCACATTTCCTATTTATTTGACTAGATCTGGTGCCCTGTGTGCATATTGCGGTTCTGCTTTGACCTATGACCTGTGTACTACCTCCGTACTATCTCCTTTAATACTTAAATTGACTTCAATTATCAGAGGGCTTTTTCGGGAGGCAGTCAGCACTTGCTGTGAGCTTCTATCTGATGCATGGCTCATTCTATCCCTGATATCATGAAGCTGGAGTGTAAAGACACACTCTAGTCTTGTATACTTGTGCACTTGTTTAGCACATCAGGATTACATATTAAATTTAGCTGTATCAATGTGGTCTTTCGATACACAGTTTGGGTATCCGACAGCAATTGTCGGTAGAGTTGGTGATCTTTGGTTTTCAAGAAACTTCGGCTAGTTCTTGGTCGGAGGCTGAAGTTGGGCTTATTTTTATTTGTATGTCTATCTTTCGTTTATGTATTACATCTCAATGGCTGGATGCTGAATGTTGGAAACCGGCTATTTCTGGTAGGCTAAGGCTGATGCCAAAGCCAGGCAGAAACCACCATTCCAGTCAGGGCAAGGAAGTCACACGCCAAGATAACCCCTGCTCACCCTCTAGGTAGCATGGCGCGAGCAGTCTAGGCTAAACTCGGAGGCGATGTGTAAAGCATTTGCGTCAGCGCACAACAGCCACAACATACTAGGTACACCACAAAAGAGACTCCACACAAGGTTATATTAAAATGACTTTTGTATTGTCAAAACATATCAGATAGAAATTACACATGTACATTGTGCCAACTGGCACGGCAATATTCACAAGGGATTATTTACAAGACAGGGCCACATGGGCCACTGTCTGAATCAACACTTTGCAGATATAGAAATACTTGTCAGTAATTAGAATAAGAGTATATAAACTTCACTGTAACACAAAGTAACAGTTATAGATCACATCCAGTAACTACTGGGAACAGGTAGGTACCACCTACGCAACCCCACCCCCTTCGGAGACTGTCACGCAGGGGACCAGGACCTCACTAGGACCACCTGTACTAAAAAGAACACCCCCTAAGTATAACACAGCATTTAGGGGTCTAAGCAAGAACGCATTACCCATGATGTATAAACCACATTCAGAGGAGTAGTAAAGGAAAACCACCTAAGTATCACACAGCATTTAGGGGTCTAAGGAAGAACACATTACGCATGATGCATTAATATACATTCAGAGGAGTAGTAAAGGAAAACCACCTAAGTATCACACAGCATTTAGGGGTCTAAGGAAGAACACATTACCCATGATGCATTAATATACATTCAGAGGAGTAGTAAAGGAAAACCACCTAAGTATCACACAGCATTTAGGGGTCTAAGGAAGAACACATTACCCATGATGCATTAATATACATTCAGAGGAGTAGTAAAGAAAAACACATAATGCATAAACCTACACATTCAGCGGTGTTAAGAATAACGCACATGATGCAATAAAATTACATTCAGAGGTACCAGAACAATACAGTAGCGCAAAAGTCACATGATGTCTAAAAACATTCAGAGGTGCAGGAATAAAACATGATGCAAGGAAATACATTCAGAGGTGCAATAACCATACCATTGCGCCAAACCTACATAAGCCACCACCTGTGGCAGTCCCTAGGCCAACTGGCCTTGTTGGGGCTAGAACGCCCTGAGTCTCAATGTCAGGGGCCTAAACGATGCAGGGGCCCACTACTTGCTGGGCCCCTGGAAACACTCACAAGGGCCTAAACGTTGCAGCTGGCACTAAGTGCTGCGCAGCTGGGAAGGCCTGGCACCACTGTGCCATCTCTATCCCTCTCAGGGACTCACTCTCCATCTTGCGCCTAAACGGTGCAGCAGCCCACTAATTGCTGGGCAGCTGGAGAATCATCAACACTGCGCCAGGGCCCTCACTGGCCCTCAGGCGCAAACTGCGCCACGCTGGAGCCACACAGGCTCTACACACACCTATGTCCACGTTGGAGCCACACAGGCTCTGGCATTACTCGTGCCCAACGTTGGCGCCACACAGGCTCTGGGCATCACATGCCCCACTTGTCGCCGCACAGGCTCTGCACCCACGGTGCGGCGACCCACTGCCATTCGGGGCAGCCCTTTCTCAGTGCCTTAAAGCGGCACAACACACAGCCGCGCGGGCCCTCAAGAGCCCCTCGCGGACTCTGCAACCACGGTGGGGCGACCCACTGCCATTCGGGGCCGCCCTTCACGCAGTGCCGCGGCCGGAACCACACGGAGCTTTCTCCCCCCGCAGCCCTTCACTCACCGGCGCTTCTGTGCGGCGGGGGCGGGCTTCGGCGGCATCTGCGGAGCTCCTGCTCCACGCAGACTCTCCTCACTTTGCCCGGTCCCCCGTCTCGGGACCAGGACTCAGGGTGGAGCCAGCAAGGCTCCTGGCAGCAGTCCCTTCTCGCGGGGGTGAAGGCGGGGCTCTCCCGACCACATGGGAGCCTCGCCACTCCCGCGCCGGACTTCTCCCTTTCTGCAGGGCTCCCTCGGCACACGGGAGCCCTGCCAATCGGCCGCCTCTTCTCCTCGGGGCTCCCTCAGCCGAGAGGAGCCCTGCGAACGGCCGCCATCTCCCGCGCCTTCTCCTTTCTCCCCGTGGCTGCCTCGACCAGCCAATCCCGTCGCAGCCCCGATGACGAGTCTCCTCTCCTCCTCCAATCACGGCCCGACAGGGGCCATCACGCTGCGCCGCACGGGCCTATCCCGTCGCGGCGTTGGTGAGGGGGCTCGGCTCTCTCAGCCAATGAGAGTGCGGCGCCTTCGGTTCTGCAGGCGCTTCCAAGCCCGGGCGGCGGCGGTGACTGGGAGGCAAATGCCGGGGGGGCACCGGCCAAAGCCCATCAAGCGCCCCCCAGCGCTAGGACCCAATAAAGCGCTCTTAAACGCTATGGCCAAGGATAAAGCGCTCCTCCGCGCTAGGGGGAAATCCAGCGCTCCAAAGCGCTAGCAAACGGCAGAGCGCTCAGGGGGAAGCTCAGCGCCTCCGGGGCGCTAGAAACACAGTTCCAGCGCTCTCCACAGAAAAATGCAGCTTCTCCATGCTGCAGCCGCCCCAGAGCTTCCCAGGGGTAAAGCCAAGTCCCCCCTCAGCCCAGGTAGGGCAGAGGGGTCCCCCAGGAGTCCAGGGATCCAGGAGAGTCCATCAGGAGTCCAGGGGCTGGGCAGGACTCAGGGATTCCCTGAGCCCACGCAACAGCACGCCCCTGGCAGATTCAAGTCAGAAAACAAGAACATTTTGGAAGGGAACACAGCCCCTTCTTATACACAGAAAAGGCTTTGAAGTCTTTTGAAGTCTTTGTGTAAGCGAGCCCTAAGCCCTGGGTGTATCTGGTTTCCCTCTCCTGTCAGCCTCAGGTCAGAGGTGACAGTGGGTTATCAGGAGGGAGAGCCATCAGGGGTGGGCCGACAGGCACATCCTGGTACCACCAGAGCTCTTCCCTCCCATCCGGGACAGCAGATGGGGGCCTTTCATCTACGGCTGACTCAGACCCCCTCCTCCAGGCCTGGCAGACCCCATCCTACTCAAACAGACAGTCCATCCACCAGCAGGCCCAGGCTCATCAGCCAATCACGTGCCAGCAGACTCACTACACCATTATGCCAACTTCTAAAAGTGGCGCTTCTAGACTAGACACAGCCATGCCGCATACACCATTCTGCAGCATTCATTCTCACGAGTTCATACATATCAAACTCGACCCTGCACTCCCCATGCATCAGGAATCTACCATGGGCATACATATTCCCCATTCATTCCTATGGGAGGGCAGGTCACTCACCATCCATACACAGAGAGCACACGCACTTTACACTGTACCACAGTGAAAAAGTGCGCAGAGGCCTAAAATCACCAATCCAGGTTCCAAAACCAGGCTAGGAAAAAGCAAAAAAGTCACGGGGTGAACCTGCCCAAAGGACCGGGTCCAACACATCCCCCTTCCAGCCAAAACGCAGGGTAGACCAATCACTACACTGATGGTCTTCAATGCTTTGGGCGACAAAACCCACGGACACGGGCCTGCACGGCAGGGACACCGTCCAGTTTTTCGCCACTCTGAACCCACATAGATTTCCCTCAACAAAAGCTCTCTGGCACAACTAGGATACCCCACTGGTACACACTAATCATCCACAGCCAGGACCAGGCCCTAGGCCATCCAAAGATCACAGGTCCTAACCAACCCACAGATTGGGGGCAGAAGCCCCTGGCACACAATAGCCATTCTCCACTCTCTCTTTCAGTGTAGCTACACTACCACTGATCCTTCAACCTAGGGACCACACCCTCAGGCTGACTAGAGGTCACGGGCAAGCATGCCCCACCCTACCTCTACTCCTGTGTTCCCGCACCCTCACAGGGAAGCACTCACCAGAACACAACTCTCCTACCAGATCAGGACCTCACTCCGTCACTGGTCAGGAAACTATTTCACTTCTGAGGTACAAAGCACACAGCACAGTCCCTCTTCAAGCAGGTGGGGGGACACAGCACACAGCAAAGCCCCCTTTCCTCTAACTTAGTGGAAACAACAAACTGCAGGTGGGCCCCAGAACACACAGCAAGGGCAGCCCCCTCAGTCTCTTCAGCTGATCTACTTGGGTAGAGATTCCTTTTGATCTGGAAGCTTCCTAATCTCCCAACCTAGGATCTAAACCCTCAGGTTGCACCGGGGTCAGAAGTACACCGTCCTTCTGCACCCCCCTTCCAGTTCCATGATTACAGGCCCAGTATGTCTCAGGCTAGACAGAGCACACGCCAGCGGCGTAGCAGCGACACACTCTCCTCCCACCGGGGTCAAAAGTAAGGAAACCGTCCCTCTGCACCCCCCTCCAGAGTTCTGCACCCTCCCACCTGGGAGCGGTACCCCTGGAAGCCAACAACCGGTCAGGACACTGACTACAGATGCCCTTCCCTCCAGGTCAGGCTGAACCTGAACCTGGCCTCCCCCCTCCTCGGGGAACGACCTCCAGAGGCCCCAAAAAAAAATGGTCAAGCACTCTAGACGGTCAAATGCTCAGCGAGCCAGGACTTCTGCACCCTCCACTTAGGAGCGGTACAGCCCAACACTAGGACCGCCGGAGTTCTGGTTACAGAAACTCCCCGTCCTCTTGACACAAGAAGATCCTCCTCAAATGACTTGTAAGTACAGCCTAGGCCCCTGACCTGGCGCTCCCTTAGGGAACCCTCCAGGCCCTGAGATAGGGTTTCGGGCCACCGTGGGACACACCGTCCCACGCTCACTCCGCCTCCACTGAGACAGGACGTGAGCCCCTACACTCCTACCATCCTACTGGGATCTAGCTGGGCTACACATGAACCTCTTCACCTACACAGGATCATCAGATACACAAGCCACTACTTTTAGAATCACTCCCTAATGTCTCTGCACGACATCCAGCACACCGCCAGACATCCACCTCACGTGCAAGCTCCTTAAAAAAAACCTCACACGACTCCTCCAGTTCAACACAGCACTCATCCACACACTCCCCCTCCAGACTGGTGAGACAGTTCCTCACTGCCTCTGACTCTCAACCTGTCACCCTCTTACTGAGCACCAGGCACCATACTCTGGGAAATGGGAATGGGAATTCGCGCACTGGACACATTTAAGCTGCCACCACTGGATCCTACCATACTGGGGAATCCAGACACACACACTACACTCAGGGAATAACCACCCTCCTGAGCAAGCAATTTCTCCTCCACCCTCCCTCTCTTCCATCTACCCACACAGGGACAGGAATAGGGATTGGACACTGGACCCAGCAAGGGATTCCTAACCTATGGGAACCTCCCCTATCTACTGGCGTACCGCCCTGTCATTTTCTCTCATCTGCCACTAAACATAAAGCGCAGGAACACCATCTGAAAATGACACTTTTGAGGAAAAACAAAATCAAAAACAATAATCCCAAATATTTGACTATCTGAAAAACGCAGAGTTTTTGTAATGTAGCCAGTGGTCGCTATGGCGCTGGGCAAACGCACGTCCAAATCCGCACCGCTGCCCCACCAATGTTGGAAACCGGCTATTTCTGGTAGGCTAAGGCTGATGCCAAAGCCAGGCAGAAACCACCATTCCAGTCAGGGCAAGGAAGTCACACGCCAAGATAACCCCTGCTCACCCTCTAGGTAGCATGGCGCGAGCAGTCTAGGCTAAACTCGGAGGCGATGTGTAAAGCATTTGCGTCAGCGCACAACAGCCACAACATACTAGGTACACCACAAAAGAGACTCCACACAAGGTTATATTAAAATGACTTTTGTATTGTCAAAACATATCAGATAGAAATTACACATGTACATTGTGCCAACTGGCACGGCAATATTCACAAGGGATTATTTACAAGACAGGGCCACATGGGCCACTGTCTGAATCAACACTTTGCAGATATAGAAATACTTGTCAGTAATTAGAATAAGAGTATATAAACTTCACTGTAACACAAAGTAACAGTTATAGATCACATCCAGTAACTACTGGGAACAGGTAGGTACCACCTACGCAACCCCACCCCCTTCGGAGACTGTCACGCAGGGGACCAGGACCTCACGAGGACCACCTGTACTAAAAAGAACACCCCCTAAGTATAACACAGCATTTAGGGGTCTAAGCAAGAACGCATTACCCATGATGTATAAACCACATTCAGAGGAGTAGTAAAGGAAAACCACCTAAGTATCACACAGCATTTAGGGGTCTAAGGAAGAACACATTACCCATGATGCATTAATATACATTCAGAGGAGTAGTAAAGGAAAACCACCTAAGTATCACACAGCATTTAGGGGTCTAAGGAAGAACACATTACCCATGATGCATTAATATACATTCAGAGGAGTAGTAAAGGAAAACCACCTAAGTATCACACAGCATTTAGGGGTCTAAGGAAGAACACATTACCCATGATGCATTAATATACATTCAGAGGAGTAGTAAAGAAAAACACATAATGCATAAACCTACACGGATGTATGACGTTATAACGCATACTATTACTCCGCAGACCATTACAACGCGACTTTTACTCCGCATACCGTTACAACGCATAGCGCCTTGGGGCGCTGGATAGTGGTAAGTATAATTTACTATTCTAACTCCAGTCCCCGTGGACCCTAGGGAAGGTGTTGGATAGTAAATTATACTTATTCCCTATCCTAGAGCGCCCCCCAGCGCAATGCGTTGTAATGGTATGCGGAGTAAAAGTCGCGTTGTAATGGTAGTGCGGAGTAAAAGATCCGTTGTAACGGGTGTATACCACCTACACATTCAGCGGTGTTAAGAATAACGCACATGATGCAATAAAATTACATTCAGAGGTACCAGAACAATACAGTAGCGCAAAAGTCACATGATGTCTAAAAACATTCAGAGGTGCAGGAATAAAACATGATGCAAGGAAATACATTCAGAGGTGCAATAACCATACCATTGCGCCAAACCTACATAAGCCACCACCTGTGGCAGTCCCTAGGCCAACTGGCCTTGTTGGGGCTAGAGCGCCCTGAGTCTCAATGTCAGGGGCCTAAACGATGCAGGGGCCCACTACTTGCTGGGCCCCTGGAAACACTCACAAGGGCCTAAACGTTGCAGCTGGCACTAAGTGCTGCGCAGCTGGGAAGGCCTGGCACCACTGTGCCATCTCTATCCCTCTCAGGGACTCACTCTCCATCTTGCGCCTAAACGGTGCAGCAGCCCACTAATTGCTGGGCAGCTGGAGAATCATCAACACTGCGCCAGGGCCCTCACTGGCCCTCAGGCGCAAACTGCGCCACCCTGGAGCCACACAGGCTCTACACACACCTATGTCCACGTTGGAGCCACACAGGCTCTGGCATTACTCGTGCCCAACGTTGGAGCCACACAGGCTCTGGGCATCACATGCCCCACTTGTCGCCACACAGGCTCTGCACCCACGGTGCGGCGACCCACTGCCATTCGGGGCCGCCCTTTCTCAGTGCCTTAAAGCGGCACCAACACACAGCCGCGCGGGCCCTCAAGAGCCCCTCGCGGACTCTGCAGCCACGGTGGGGCGACCCACTGCCATTCGGGGCCGCCCTTCACGCAGTGCCTCGGCCGGAACCACACGGAGCTTTCTCCCCCCGCAGCCCTTCACTCACCGGGGCTTCTGTGCGGCGGGGGCGGGCTTCGGCGGCATCTGCGGAGCTCCTGCTCCACGCAGACTCTCCTCGCTTTGCCCGGTCCCCCGTCTCGGGACCAGGACTCAGGGTGGAGCCAGCAAGGCTCCCGGCAGCAGTCCCTTCTCGCGGGGGTGAAGGCGGGGCTCTCCCGACCACATGGGAGCCTCGCCACTCCCGCGCCAGACTTCTCCCTTTCTGCAGGGCTCCCTCGGCACACGGGAGCCCTGCCAACCGGCCGCCTCTTCTCCTCGGGGCTCCCTCAGCCGAGAGGAGCCCCGCGAACGGCCGCCATCTCCCGCGCCTTCTCCTTTCTCCCCGGGGCCGCCTCGACCAGCCAATCCCGTCGCGGCCCCGATGACGAGTCTCCTCTCCTCCTCCAATCACGGCCCGACAGGGGCCATGACGCTGCGCCGCACGGGCCTATCCCGTCGCGGCGTTGGTGAGGGGGCTCGGCTCTCTCAGCCAATGAGAGCGCGGCGCCTTCGGTTCTGCAGGCGCTTCCAAGCCCGGGCGGCGGCGGTGACTGGGAGGCAAATGCCGGGGGGGCACCGGCCAAAGCCCATCAAGCGCCCCCCAGCGCTAGGACCGAATAAAGCGCTCTTAAACACTATGGCCAAGGATAAAGCGCTCCTCCGCGCTAGGGGGAAATCCAGCGCTCCAAAGCGCTAGCAAACGGCAGAGCGCTCAGGGGGAAGCTCAGCGCCTCCGAGGCGCTAGAAACACAGTTCCAGCGCTCTCCACAGAAAAATGCAGCTTCTCCATGCTGCAGCCGCCCCAGAGCTTCCCAGGGGTAAAGCCAAGTCCCCCCCTCAGCCCAGGTAGGGCAGAGGGGTCCCCCAGGAGTCCAGGGATCCAGGAGAGTCCATCAGGAGTCCAGGGGCTGGGCAGGACTCAGGGATTCCCTGAGCCCACGCAACAGCACGCCCCTGGCAGATTCAAGTCAGAAAACAAGAAAATTTTGGAAGGTAACACAGCCCCTTCTTATACACAGAAAAGGCTTTGAAGTCTTTTGAAGTCTTTGTGTAAGCGAGCCCTAAGCCCTGGGTGTATCTGGTTTCCCTCTCCTGTCAGCCTCAGGTCAGAGGTGACAGTGGGTTATCAGGAGGGAGAGCCATCAGGGGTGGGCCGACAGGCACATCCTGGTACCACCAGAGCTCTTCCCTCCCATCCGGGACAGCAGATGGGGGCCTTTCATCTACGGCTGACTCAGACCCCCTCCTCCAGGCCTGGCAGACCCCATCCTACTCAAACAGACAGTCCATCCACCAGCAGGCCCAGGCTCATCAGCCAATCACGTGCCAGCAGACTCACTACAGAATTATGCCAACTTCTAAAAGTGGCGCTTCTAGACTAGACACAGCCATGCCGCATACACCATTCTGCAGCATTCATTCTCACGAGTTCATACATATCAAACTCGACCCTGCACTCCCCATGCATCAGGAATCTACCACGGGCATACATATTCCCCATTCATTCCTATGGGAGGGCAGGTCACTCACCATCCATACACAGAGAGCACACGCACTTTACACTGTACCACAGTGAAAAAGTGCGCAGAGGCCTAAAATCACCAATCCAGGTTCCAAAAACAGGCTAGGAAAAAGCAAAAAAGTCACGGGGTGAACCTGCCCAAAGGACCGGGTCCAACACTGAACCACCATCCTTTATCAAGTTGCAATCTAGACTATTGTCTATATATCATCTTGAGACTGCAGTGTATAAAGCAAAGGGCGTGACAAGGAAAATTCAGGGGTTGAAACAGTGGTCTCCCATCGCTAATTGGATATGAATTTATGATGTATTGGCACGATGAAATGATTTATATTAATTGTATAAGACGCTTATCTGTTGATATTGAAAGATGAATGATGTATTTTGATTGCCTATATATTATTGTTTGTTTGTGTTCTCTCTCCTAGCTGATATAAATTTCTAATCAAAAAATCCAAAAAAAAAATCAATGTGGTCTGCACAGGAATGCGCAGAGACTCTCTTTTCAGAAGGGTTTCTACTGCACACATTTGCTACCGAGCCTCAAGCATAGGGGAGTTCATAATAGTTCACAACACCTGTTCAAATTACAAAAGAAGCCAAAAATGTAAATGACTATTGCTTGTTGACGTATATAATAGAACATGCTCATATGCACATATGTGAGTTTAATAACCTCCAGTAGCTCACAAAAAGAACCACATATTGTACAAAACTCATTGGAGTGCATGTGCTTTATTGTTGGTATATACTACAATGATATATGCTGCTAACACACATGGCAAACACAAGGAGATGATGGACGGAGCGCTTAAACTTTTCAGACACGCACCCCCTCATTCTAGACCCAGCTATATGCAAATCAGTCTTGACTCTGTGCCTCATGGGTACAGTCCAGCTCGAACTGCCAAATAAGGTCTTCCCTGAACCGGAAACAAGCATCCTGAGACCGGTTTCGGGCTAACAGCCCTCATAAGCCAGGCTAGCTTGGATCCAGTGGCAAAGTGAGCAAGGGATCCCACATCTGGGCATACCCTACACAAGGAGATACATTATGTGTCTTTTGCCAACACTTCCGGGGCCTTACACCAATTTTAAAATCCTTGATTTATTTAGGTGTGGTCAATGTGTTTTTTTAATTTATAGCCACTAGAGCATGATTTCCTTATTTAATACTCAACTACTGACTGTTTTCAAGAAGCATGCATGATGTATCTCCGATGCACATATTCTTGGGATGTCCTACATCTGAACTGCTGAAGATCACCATTAATAAGAGAAAAATTTGGCAGAGCACCACCCGTGACTGTCTTTAAGCCTTAGCAGCTCACTCAGGGCAGTGCTTCATTATACAGCACATAAGGTAAATAATTTACTACAGTTTATCAGGTAAGCCTTAAGTTCCTCATCTATATCAGAGAAAAAAACAATACTGTAAGCATGAAAGGAGAAGAGTAATTGAACAGGTTTGACAGATTGTACCCAGTGATCTGTTCCAGGTTGCACTAAACCTGGTCACAGGATCAGGCAAGTGCTGCTTTTTTCTGTGTCCCAAAATGCTCCTACCAGGAACCAATTACACAGGGATATGTGGTCAGAGGTGGAAGTGGAAAAAGGCAATTGGGTAAGAGAGAAGATACAGAGATCCACCACTCTGCATCACCGCTTTGGCTGGTTAGTGATTTGTGCTGGATGTAGTGGATCGCTACAAGACAAACAGATATTTTAAGCAGCTTGCTATTTTGATTGCTAAGTAATATGTTAATTGTAAATGGATATATCTGTGTAGCCAACTCTCTGCACGTCAATATTCACAGACAAAAAGAGCAGTGTTAGCCCTGGATGGTGGCACCGTTGTCAGTACTTAGCTGTAGAGTGCTAGTGCTCAATTTCTTGTGATCCCACCATTCGGGAACCACCAAACTAACCGAATGGAAAGCTCAATACGTTTAAGAAATATACAGAACGTTGAATACTTTATATATTCATCATAGCTAGATAGACAAATAATTTTCTAATTTTCAGTTCATCATGAAGCAGGAGCCATAATACAGTATGCGAAATAGTTTTATTATGTTCATCAAACATCACACTCTAGCACAGCCAACATGTTTCGTCCTGAGGAGGACTTCATCAGGGCTGTATTTGAACATACATATATACTTTTAAAATTACAAAATGACTAATGTATAGTCACTCTACAATTTGATAAACATTTAAGAACACACTGTAAAATAAAAAACCTTATGACTCCCTACACTGTCAGTGAAAATATAGTTACAAGAGACATACATGAAAACAATATTCCCATATTACACTCCACACCAGTAGTTCATGATCCACACCCCAC
This sequence comes from Lissotriton helveticus, assembly GCF_964261635.1. NCBI lineage: Eukaryota > Metazoa > Chordata > Amphibia > Caudata > Salamandridae > Lissotriton > Lissotriton helveticus. The sequence goes on from NC_136067.1 coordinate 1,839,511,313, forward strand.
AGTGATTACATGACATTGATGTTGTGCACCATCTATGCTTATATGCTTAGAAATTTTTTATATATTAAATACAACAAATTGAGAGGAACTGAAAGGCCTCCGAAAACAGATGCTGCTAGTTTTAATTGTAATACATGATTGCAAACATATCACAGTCTACTCACTTTGTAAAGTCTTGTTTTGTTTTTCGGGATTCGTGAAGAACCAGAATAAATAAGGGAATCGTGTAAAATCGCTCCCTATTGGGTTCTGAAGATAACATTTAAAAAAGCTCCCATAATAATTATTTCTCACCCACATTTATTAAAAAAACTATCTCCAAACGGCCTACACTATAAATACACTCGCTGTAATCATATTTTAATTTACTGTCTTCTACTCAATCAACCACCTCACATACTCCAATTGTAATTATGATATAGGCATTCATATTACACACATCCATAAATGCCCTCCCTAAATGCACCACATCAGCATTCATTACTTATATCCTACTCATGTAGCCCATTCTCTTATCTATACCGAAACCCATATATTCCATACACATACCTATGATTCTCAGTTGGCAGAGTTCCATGCAGTGGCACGACACAGAAAATCTTCTCGTAATCATGCCCCTTTTCGAGCTTATCACTTATAGTGTGCCCTACCCAATAAATGCATAACAAAATTCAAAACTTCCAATCCCCTTTGTTATGAAAAAAAAAACTTCCAATCCCCTGTCAATAACATCTAGGCCATCGATTTGTCAAACTTATTCAATCAGTATGTGTGTCATTTTAAATAAACCAATCTTCACTTATCCACAAACTGATTATGCAATGGCTCAAAAGTCTTATGGCAGTCAGATCATTCCTCCTGCTCAGAACATTATGAGTGCCCAGCTTAATTAGTGTGTTTGAAATTACAAGCGAGCCAATCATTAGGTATAAGCGAACTTCAGAATATCATAAGTGCCCTGTCCAATCAGAAGGTTCAAATTCACAAATAAACCAGTCATTAGGTATACACTAATTGAATACATTTCAGCTAAAAAAAAATATTCTGATAGCTCATTTCTATTGCTCAGAATTAGGGGTGGTCAGAATTTTTAACTCTGGTGGTGGAAAAGTAGGAATTTAGTAATTCCGTGCTACTCTGGTAACACAGAATTACTAAATATTTTCTGCTGCTTCTCTGATTGTATTAATTAATCAGCACTATTGTTCCAGTCACTAGATGGAGCAGCTGCAACCACACGCTAATGCCACGTCCTTTGAAATTCGCTGGGCCTTGTGGTAATTAAACAACCTAGAGTAGAATGCTGCTCCGCACTCAACCCAGGTCGCAACAACAACTGCAAGCTAGCATCACTGGACGACACTGTGGAAAAGTAAATTTTGTCATGTTCTGTGTCCCTACGTGTCATCCATCATATGTTATGTGTGCATGACCAATATGCATATGTTATTCCCCATGTCCGATTCAAGACGCAATTATAGTTGTGTCCTCCTCTGGTATGTCATTTTCCAGTCCCCGTGAATACTACGAATATCAGGCCTATGTAAAGTAATGTTGCCACGCTTCTCAGTGTGCACGTTATTTCATTATAAAGTCCCCGTTTCCAGGCCTCAACAGGGCCCGGACATCAGATTCAGCTCCTGTCTCCTGAAGCCTCGCTGAGGAGTGATACAGCCCCCACCTGTATCCTCGACCTTTCACTTACTTCCTGCCTCGCAGTGCCCGGTGCAGCTTGGCTCAGTCTCTGAGTCTGCCAAGACTATGTTATGATTCCCGTTATCGGTTTAGTCCTCCTTCTCTGCATTCCTAAGCTACTGAACTGCATCAATAGTTTCCGTCATTGTCTAGCCTATGCGGCTCCATGTTAAGAGAAATACTGTATTTAATGGTCATTTAATATTCTTCATCACGCACTACATGTAGAATAAATGCATGCTCCAGTCTTAGAGTCAGTTAGCTTCTCCCCTCATGACTCTTAGTTTATATCAACATGTTCCCTAAACATCAGATACTAGATAGGGTTTAGGTACATGTCGCTCCGACCCTCCAGACTTTAGTCTCTGCTCCTAGCACAGAGTTCATAGCCCCCAGCTTCTCCTAGTAACACGTCATTGCCAGTTTGCGCGCACCATTAGGTTAGAGGTCCCGGCTCCTTAGGTAGCCCCCTCCATGGTTTCCGCCCCATTCATGACATATCCTGTTACGTCTGCACCACATGTCTATGTATACGCCCAGTTACACCTCTTTTTACTCTTATCTTTCGCGACTGCTACGCGTCACGCCTTCTGCTCCACCCACTGCTACGCCTACTGCAATGTAATGCTATGTGTTTGCGCTATGTATATATGCTCGTGTATTGTTATTAAAAGTTAGCGCGCTCATCCCAGACCCAGCCCCAGCAGCTGCTGGGCCCTGTCATCCTATTCCTATGCAGGTTGTCCTGTTCCTGTCCTTTATGCTGTAATAAACCTGCAAAACTCCTACTACCTCGAATCTTGACTCTTATTTATTGAGCTATCTGTTATGATATATGTCTAGTCAAAAATAGGGTATTATTTATTTATTTACCACATAATGGCGCCCGAATAGGGACTTGCCCTTTCCCCACGCGTCGGTGAAGCCACGCCGACCCCCTGACCCTCTGCAGTCGTGACGGAACTCTTCTGCGCAGTGGCAGATATTTCTGCTCAAGTATCCCTCAGGCCCACGGAGGAGACGGAGGAGGCGGTCCAGCATCCAGACGAGACGGTGGAGGAACGCGGCGAGTCCCGACCAGAGCCCAAGCCAAGAGTCCAAGGTCCGAGGTATCCGGAGGTCCACCCGTAACTGAAGTCCGAAGTTCGTCGTCGTAGCAGTCCAGTCAAGTCCGAGGCCTTCCGTTCTTGCTGCCCGGTGAGTACCGTTACTGGGGTGGTATCTAGACAGGGTCAATTTAATTGACTCTGGTCTGTGGGTTGGTGGTACACAGTCCCACAAACGAAGTGTTCACTTCGGTGGATGCGGGTCCTGACGTGTCTCTTTATGAGACCGGTAAGTTTCGTACTGTTTCAGCAGTGCATCTAGTTTCTGTTCTAGTCAGTTTCTGTTCTCGAGAAAATTTATGTGTTCTGTTCTCAGTATTTTCAGGTGGTATTCTGTTCGAACTGTTATTCATAATGTTCTTCATGTATTTTAATGTTGTGGTATGAGTGCGACGTGATTTCGTGTTTTCATTGTGTATTGTATTATGTCCAGATTATAGTCCAGTCATGCCGCTCTTCTCAAAATTACGTCAGTTAAAAACTAGAAAGGGTCTGCTGGAAGCAGCAGTTCCCGTCCCGCCCAGGGACAGTCCAGGTCACTTTATGTATCAGAAGCATGGCATAAGCGCCATATTGTATCTAGATTTATGGGTAGAGTATACCAAACAGTTAGAAGAAAAGTATAGATGGCCCGTATCGGGTACATGGGATGCCGAATGCATCATGCGAGTAGAAGAGGCATTATGGAAAAAGAAAGCCAGACAATCACAGAAAGACTCCATCGAGTTATGGCGTAAAGAAGCTCATAAAAGAACTGAAAAAGAAATCAGAAAATCAGAATTAAGTAGAGAATCCCAAGAACGAGCCCAAGAAAGAGAATTAATCGAGATAGGTGAACGAGTTAGAACTGAGCAATCAGACAGACAGAGGAAAGCCCTCATTAAGGGTATGTATCCTCTTCTTGCTGAGGGCTTGCCAAAAGCGACCCCAGAGGCATCCAGTAATTTCCCGCCACCATTAGTTCCGACCAAGCTACGTCACAAACCGACCGCAGCTGATATTTTTATTTCATCCTATCTGGACGACACAGTCCCAGAATATGCAAATCCTGCTCGCACTCCGCCAGTCCCTGTAAATCAGGTAATTCCTGCTCCTCCAGACACCGGGGTGCCCTTAACAGCCCCCCCGGGTCAGCCCGCCATACAAGTCCAGCCCACGTTACAATTACCGACCCTGCCAGGACGAAAAGCATCAGTTGATGATTCTAGTTTAGGGGCCGCAGGAGGAGGTCTTCCTCAAACTCCGCCGCCATACAAGCGTTTATCAGCACTCGAATTACATGCTCAAGCATCACAGCGTACTCCTAAGAGTAATAAGTCTGTTGCAGAAATCAGGCAAACCCTTGGCGAATGTGTCTATGACCCAGTTCCAGGCGAGTTTAATATGGTTTTATATTCCGTACGCGTAAGGAGAGTGACCGAGTATCTAGTCACCTTGCCGAATATGAAAGAAGATCTAGACCGGATATATCGTTTCATCCGTACAGGGGATGACCCACAAAGTATTAGTGATGCCATGTCTCAAAGGAAAGCCGAGATTCAGCGTATGATATTGAAGTTCTTAATTAACTGTCTAATAAGAGAACAGGATTATCCGTCTAAAGACCCGGAAGAAATGAAAACTCTGACAAAGTGGAGTGATAATATAGCCGAAGGAAAGCACAATACCATTGGTGCCATGGAAAGTATGTACAAGAAAATCCGTAGAGAAATAATAAAGATACACGAACAGCGTAAAGCAGCACAAGTAAGCGAGAAAGAAAGTACCTCTGATCCTGAAGAGGAAGACGATGAGAATACTGCCAGAATAGCGTATGTAGGAAAACCTAGATTTCCAGATCGCCATTTACGTCTAGAACACAAGCCAATTTTCCATCATTCAGCACCAGAACAAGGTTCCCTAGAACAAGTATTTCAAGCTACCGATCACATTCAGAAATCACGAATCGGTTACAGTGAGTTAAGTACTATGCATGAACAGGAACTAGTCCGATCAGCAGTCAGATGGATTACTGATTCTACCACTTTTCCAGACGAAATAGTGGCACAAATGTTTCTGAAATTGCCCCCAGCCGAGCAGCGACTGGTGGGTATGTATATGATTCAGCACCTCATTACACTGTATGAGGGTCAACATTCTGATCCAGGCCCGTTACATGATATCTTGAACGAGTTACTCCAGTATAGATGGAGAGGTCTAGGTACCGATTTAATTAGTGTCATTTTAGAACAGCGTCATAAATATAGAACATTCTTGAACCCGCATTTTGTTCATGTCTCACCCCCAGAAAGTAAATCATTCTACATAGACAGACAGAATCCGTTACGAGAAGTCCACCCAGTCAGAGGAACGGGTGGCGAAATGCAACGAGTGTTTGTATACACTCCAATCACAAAGATGGAACTCCTCGAAATGAAGAAATTAATTCCCTGTCATGATAAAGATCCAGCAGGGTTCCATAGAGAATTAAAAGACATGCTCCGTATGGGAGAATACACTTACCCAGATATCATTAAAATGTTAAAGGTTCTGCTACCCGCAGGGGTGTATGAAAAGCTAAAGGAAAAAGAATGGGAGGTGGGAGAGAAAAAGATAGACTGGGCAGTCCTAGAAGCAGAAGATAAGATACGTGTACCAGGTACTGGTCTTGGAGAGAAATGTAAAGAATTACCAGAATTATTAATTCAAGTTTTACCCAGATTATTAACAACTAGAAAAGAAGATTGGGATGCAATCTCAGCCTGTAAACAGAAACAAGATGAAGATATTAGTGATTTTTATTCTAGGTTTGAGAAATGCTTTAGTATCAACAGTGGCCTCAAGACAAGTAGTGAGTCATACCCTCACCTTTTCGTTACCAAATTAGTCGAGAATTCAAGTCCACCAATTAGAAACCGAGTTCTGAAAGTCGAAAGCACCTGGCAAGCAAATACTCCGTCCCAGATGCTCCAGATGCTCCAGTACCACCAGAATAGAATCAGGGAAGAGCAAGAACACGAGAGAAAACGTATGAAAGACACGAAAATGAAAGTGCTAGTTGCACAATCTGTTCCTCAAGACAGTCAGAAGAGGGGTCCGAATCAAGCCAGTCATCCTGCAGCACCCGTTAAAGGGAACTGCAATTATTGTAAACAGCCAGGTCATTTTATAAATGAGTGTGCAGTTCTGAAACATAACATAGCTACTGGTAAGACCAAAGAAAGACCACGTCCGCCTAGACAAGAACAAGTTTCACAGATTCCTCAGCCACAGAATGCACAACAGACAGTTACAGCACCGCAGCCTATTGCTGCAACACAGCATGTTACATCACAGATGTACCAGTATGCACAGTCTGAGTATCCAGAGTACCAGCCATATTCATGAAACAGCCTAGAGAGGGAGGTAGGCTTGCCTCTCATCGAGATACCTGTAGATCAAGAAGGTCCCTATGTTCACAGTCAAGTATTAGGGAAAGACAGAAAGTTTTTGATTGATACAGGGGCAAGTAGGACCACAATTAGTCATGCCGAAGTTCCAGGGGCTCCGCTCTCAGGCTCAAGAAATGTTTCCCTTGGATTTTCAGGAAAGCCTATCGTTAATGAGATTTCAAAGCCAGTTACTCCAGAAGTAGGTCCATTGTCCCGCACTACTGATCTGTTACTTACTAAGTCATGTCCAGAAAATCTATTAGGCATTAAAACACTGAAAGAGTTAGGTGCAGTTATATGTTGTTCCCCAGAGGGAATACGTCTGTTCCTACGTGACTTCAAGGGTCACTATGTATTACGAGATTTTGATTCCAGACTGTCTAAAGTTCCGCAGCATTTATGGGCGCAAGGTCCAACTGATGTAGGTTACATGCAAATCACACCCCATCGTGTGACCCTGAAACCAGGTGTAGTGTTACCACGAATCAGACAGTACAGATTGCCACCCGAGGCTGTAGCAGCCTTATCCAAAATTATTGACGAGCTCATGGCTCAAGGAGTAGTTGTAGAAACTGACTCCAATGTATGTAACTCTCCGATCATTCCAGTCATGAAACGTACTGATCCAAATGCACCCCCAGTATATCGATTAGTGATTGATTTACGGGAACTTAACAAATGTATTATTCCGCAGTACCCAGTTGTCCCAGATATCTCTTCCCTGTTAACAGCCATTGATTCCGAAGCCACGTTCTTCACTGTCATAGACCTCAAGAACGCATTTTTTAGTGTTCCTATTCATCCAGATAGCCAGTTTCTTTTCGGATTCTGTTTAAATGGAAGGAGCTATATGTTCACACGCGCTCCTCAAGGTTTCACAGAAAGTCCTAGTATTTACAGTCAAGCACTCAAGAGACAACTAGACAATATTCACATGCCAACTGACACTGCCCTGCTCCAGTATGTCGATGATCTATTGATCACAGCCCGTTCTGAACGTGACTGCGAGCGAGCGTCACTGACGGTTTTGTATTTCCTAGCCGAGATGGGGCACAAGGTGTCCCCTTCTAAGCTTCAATTCTGTGTCCAGCAAGTGGTCTACTTAGGACACTTACTGTCCAAGAGGGGTAGGCAGTTGACACCAGACCGTATCCAGTTAATAGCGAGTCTTCCTCAGCCCAGAACCCAGAAGGAGGTACGTGCCTTTATCGGCCTTACTTCTTATTGCCGACAATGGATTCCCCAGTATGCATTTCTAGCCAAGCCACTGATACAGTTAACGACACAAGAGGCAGCCGTATCGACTGTTCTCCCTTGGACATCTGAACATACACTTAGTTTCAACGAGTTAAAGAAAGCTTTATGTCAAGCTCCAGTTCTAGCCACACCGAACTACAGTAAGCCTTTTACACTTTTCGTTACTGAACGCGAAGGTACAGCATTATCTGTTCTTACACAAGATCAAGCAGGACAAAACAAGCCTTGTGCTTATTTTTCGAGCACACTAGATCCAGTCGCCCAGGCTCTGCCTGCGTGCCTCAAGTCAGTTGCAGCCACAGCACTAGCTATCAGACAAAGTGATTCCATAGTTCTAGGACACTCCTTGACAGTACAAGTCCCACACTCCGTGGAAGTTCTTTTAAATCGAACACAAACACAGCACTTGACAATTGCACGTTTAACAGGTTATGAATTGACACTGTTTCAGCCACACATAGAAATTAGACGCTGCAACATCCTGAATCCTGCTACACTGTTACCATCAGTTGATTTAAATCCAGCCACACATGACTGTGTGGAAGTAGTCAACATTACGACAAAGCCAAGACAAGACCTGACAGACATTCCGTTACCAGATCCTGACCTGACACTTTATGTGGATGGTTCATGTATGAGAACTAGTACAGGAGAACTAGTCGCCGCGTATGCAGTGACTACTGACACCGAAGTTATTGAAACACACCGCATTGATACCCTGTCCGCTCAAGCAGCAGAGCTAGTTGCTCTGACACAAGCCTGTATACACGCCAAGAACCTGAAAGTTAATGTTTACACAGATTCACGTTACGCATTTGGAGTTGTACACGACTTTGGAGTGCTCTGGCAGGAGAGAGGTTTCATGACTTCTCATGGAACCAAGATTCAGCATGGTATCCTTATCCAAGCTCTGTTAGATGCAATACATTTACCGACCTCCATTGCTATTATGAAATGCAAAGCACATACGAAAGTTACTGACATTATTTCTCAAGGTAATGATCTAGCAGATCGCACAGCCAAGCTTACAGCACAGGCTCTAGACAGTCCAGTTAACATGACACACACTCCAGATCCGACTACATGTATGACCGTTAAGGACCCTACTCAAGATGTCATAGATATCCAGTTACATGCTACTCCCGATGAAATCAAGAAATGGTCCGAACAAGGAGGGGTCCAGACAGATCAAGGATGGGTGACAAAGGGTAGGACCGCATGGTTTCTCCCCGACTCTATGGTTCAAGTCATCATTAACACCGCACATAGTCCAGCACATTTAGGAGAAAAAGCAATGTTAGACAGTATCCAGAACATTTGGTTCAACAAGCATTTACGAGCTGCAGCCAAGCAGAAAGTCCGTACCTGTATGATATGTTGTCAGTTTAATCCAGGTAAAAGTGTCCCGGTGGAACAAGGTGGTTTCCAGCCTCCTGACCACCCCTTTGAAGTCCTCCAGATGGATTATATTCAGATGGAGCGATGTCGAGGTTTCAAGTATGTTCTTGTAGTTGTATGCGCTTTGTCCAGATGGACAGAAGCATATCCAGTCCCAGATTACACAGCCGCGACCACTGCCAAGCAGTTGGTTCGTGAATTTTTCCCTCGATATGGACTCCCTAGAGTCGTATATTCTGATAACGGTCAGCCATTCTCATCTGAACTCATGAAGCACGTTTCCCTGTTGTTGGGGTACCAGTGGAAGTTTCATTGTGTACGCCATCCTGAAGCAGCCGGTCTAGTCGAGAGACATAATCAGACTCTGAAAATCCGAATTGCCAAAATATGTAAAGATAAGGGTGTAGACTGGCTAGTAGCTCTGCCAGTTGCTTTGTTTTATATGCGCATGGTCGCACATTCCAGATCAGGTCTGTCCCCGTATGAGGTCGTTTTCGGCCGCCCCCCTAACATGTGGGGTACTCCTAGACCCCGAAGTATTACTGATGTTTCATGTAATATGCTGACAGATTACCTAGCTTCCTTGATGTCTGCCCTCAACTCATGTCGTTCACAGGTTGCCGCCGCATTTCCAGACAATACCGAGGTGGCACCGCATGAGATCGTTCCAGGTTCGATGGTGCTCGTCCGGAACTTTGACAGATCAAGTCCGCTGGAGCCACGTTGGAAGGAGCCCCGTCAGGTCCTCCTCACCACCCGTACAGCTGTGAAATTGGAAGGACGCCGCGGCTGGGTGCACCTTTCGCACGTCAAGAAATTCTACGGATTAAAGCCGGTCTTTAAAAACATTTCCCAGGATATCAAGACTTGTCAAAACATTGTTCCTAAGGACTGTCCCGCAAATGACATTGACACAACCCCTCCCCTGTTAGAGAAAACTCCGCAACAGGAGTATAAGCAAAAACTCCGGTCTAGTAAAATAAGTCAGTCAGTTTGATTGTCTAAGTCCTCCCCTAGGTGAAACGGTTAGACTGTTTCTGACATGTATAAAATAGACCCCCATAGTGAGAGAGTTAGTCAAAACTCAAACCGATGTATCGTTTTTCTAAGTTTCATATTATTTCTCAGCATAATGATTTCCTGCACTAGTTACGCATTTTTCCTGTGTTTTCCAGTTCCTCATGTAAATAAGCCTTCTAATGTTACAGTAGAGCACACGTTTAGTGATCTGCCCCCTCATGAACTGTCCTACCGCCTCGCTATGCGCAATAACTCATTTATCCGCATGTTACATTATTCACACCAGACCAGCAATGCCACTAATTGTTGGGTGTGTGGTCGACTCCCCCCTTTCCAGACACCGAAGGGAGTTCTGCCACTTTTTCCTTATCCTTTTTCACATAATGGTTCGTGTGGAGCATGGTCCACGTTAACGTCATCCTCAACAGATATGTCTTTTCTTAACAGCACATGTTTCCCAGACAAGCAAGGTCTCCCCCACAGAACAGGTTTAGATCTAGAAAATGAAGTGTATAATTTAGGTAACTATTCGTCGAATTTTATGGTCCTGAATGTTCAGTCTGATACTACTCCAGACTCACCTGCTATTTCAGTGTTACCAGTCAAAGGCGAATTATGTGTTCGTAATTATGGTTCTGTACATGTAGGACATAGTGATTGTACTACTATTATCCAGTATAGTGACAGTGGGAAATCTATTTTTAAAGCTTCACGTCATTCTTATTTTGTTTGTGGTCAAACTGCATATGTTCGTCTGCCCCTCGATTGGGAGGGAACCTGTTACATTGCCTTCCTACTGCCACCTGTTTTTCTAGCCCCACCTGACTACCATAGGAATTCCTTCCTAGTACACACTAGACACAAGAGAAACCTCCCGATTGTCGATTATACTGAGACTGCTGCAGAGCAATTCATTGATATTGATAAAGGTGTTTTCCCTTATTTAGGTACAGTTGTAAACAGTAAGCTAATCCGTAGGTTAACAAGAACCCTTGAAGCAGTAGTAGATGAGACTGCCTCCGCTCTAGGTAACTTAACCGAAGAGCAATCCTTTATGAGAATTGTTGTGCTCCAGAATCGTCTCGTCCTTGACGTCATACTGGCCGATAGGGGCGGGGCCTGTAGAGTCCTCGGATCCAGTTGCTGCATTTTCATTCCAAATAACGCGCCGTCTGTTTATTCAGCTATAACCAGACTTCATAAAATTGCCCATCTATTACACCAAGATCCAGGCACCTGGACATGGTCCGGTTGGTTCTGGAATATAATTTCCGCCTGGGGATGGAAAGTCCTGTCCTTTCTAGGTATCGCAGTAGCGATCATATTCAGCTGCTGCCTCTGTATACAATGTGGCCCTGCGATTTGCGGCATGTGTGCTACCTCTTGTATTCCTAGTCCCAAGCCCCGTTCTAAATCCCGTTCCAAGACAATCCGAGATGAACAAATGGTACTGTATGAAATGATAGATGGTATCATGAGTATTGATGTTTCCTGATGGAAACGTAGTGACAAGGAGGGAATGTGGAAAAGTAAATTTTGTCATGTTCTGTGTCCCTACGTGTCATCCATCATATGTTATGTGTGCATGACCAATATGCATATGTTATTCCCCATGTCCGATTCAAGACGCAATTATAGTTGTGTCCTCCTCTGGTATGTCATTTTCCAGTCCCCGTGAATACTACGAATATCAGGCCTATGTAAAGTAATGTTGCCACGCTTCTCAGTGTGCACGTTATTTCATTATAAAGTCCCCGTTTCCAGGCCTCAACAGGGCCCGGACATCAGATTCAGCTCCTGTCTCCTGAAGCCTCGCTGAGGAGTGATACAGCCCCCACCTGTATCCTCGACCTTTCACTTACTTCCTGCCTCGCAGTGCCCGGTGCAGCTTGGCTCAGTCTCTGAGTCTGCCAAGACTATGTTATGATTCCCGTTATCGGTTTAGTCCTCCTTCTCTGCATTCCTAAGCTACTGAACTGCATCAATAGTTTCCGTCATTGTCTAGCCTATGCGGCTCCATGTTAAGAGAAATACTGTATTTAATGGTCATTTAATATTCTTCATCACGCACTACATGTAGAATAAATGCATGCTCCAGTCTTAGAGTCAGTTAGCTTCTCCCCTCATGACTCTTAGTTTATATCAACATGTTCCCTAAACATCAGATACTAGATAGGGTTTAGGTACATGTCGCTCCGACCCTCCAGACTTTAGTCTCTGCTCCTAGCACAGAGTTCATAGCCCCCAGCTTCTCCTAGTAACACGTCATTGCCAGTTTGCGCGCACCATTAGGTTAGAGGTCCCGGCTCCTTAGGTAGCCCCCTCCATGGTTTCCGCCCCATTCATGACATATCCTGTTACGTCTGCACCACATGTCTATGTATACGCCCAGTTACACCTCTTTTTACTCTTATCTTTCGCGACTGCTACGCGTCACGCCTTCTGCTCCACCCACTGCTACGCCTACTGCAATGTAATGCTATGTGTTTGCGCTATGTATATATGCTCGTGTATTGTTATTAAAAGTTAGCGCGCTCATCCCAGACCCAGCCCCAGCAGCTGCTGGGCCCTGTCATCCTATTCCTATGCAGGTTGTCCTGTTCCTGTCCTTTATGCTGTAATAAACCTGCAAAACTCCTACTACCTCGAATCTTGACTCTTATTTATTGAGCTATCTGTTATGATATATGTCTAGTCAAAAATAGGGTATTATTTATTTATTTACCACAACACCCACAGACCCTTCAGCTGTCACTGCTGCTGGCACACCTGTAGCACCGCCAAGGCCGCGGACCCAGTGCAACCCGCCTGCAAAAACACAACCGAATCGAAGAACCTGCAATGCATCCTCCTCAACGTCCGATCCCTCCACAAACACGCCACTGAAATCTGGGACCTCCTCAACAGCACCACCCCAGACGTAGCGTTCTTCACCGAAACCTGGACCAACACCACCTCGGGACCGGACATCGCCATTGCCATTCCCCAAGGATACAAGATCTCCAGGAAGGACCGCCCCACCAGCCCAGGAGGAGGAATTGCCATCGTCCAAAAATACACCCTCCGCATGAGCACACTCCCCGGTAAGCCTGCAGACCTTATGGAACACCTTCACTTCAAGATACTGGCCAGCCCCACCTCCGCCCTCTGAGGAACCCTCCTCTACCGACCCCCGGGACCCTGCAGACTTTTCGCCAACTCCATCATGGACATCATCTCCCCGCATGCCATCGCGTCCACCAACTACACCCTACTGGGAGACCTCCACTTCCACCTCGACAACCAACTGGACCCCAGCACCACATCCCTCCTGAACAACCTCCACAACACTGGACTCTGCCAAATAGTGACCGAACCCATGCACTCAGCAGGACACACCCTCGACCCCCTCTTCACAAAAGGAAACTCCATCACCTGCAGCCACACCACTGAACTCCCATGGACTGACCATCGATGCATCCACTTCACCTTCAGAACACCCACCAGCCACAGACACCAGCAGCTGCTCCCACGAAGAAACCGGACCAGAATCACCTACGACCAGCTAACCTCATCACTCAGCAACTCCACCCTAACCATAGTGGAAAACGATGACCCCAACACTGCAGCCCGAACCCTGCACAGATGGATCTCCGACAGCGCCAACACCATAGCCCCCCTCAAGAAAAACAACAACACCCACGCCAAGAAAGCTAGATGGTTTACCACCGAACTTTGAGAGTCCAGACGCACTTGCCGCCGCCTCGAAAAGGCCTGGAGGAACACCAAATCCACCGAAGCCCATAACAACTTCAGAGCCGCCACCAATGCCCACACCAACTCATCAGAAAAACGAGGAAAAAAGCGATTGAAGACAGAATCTCCACTCATGCACACAACAGCAAAGAACTCTTCAACATCATCAAGGAGTACGCCCAACCCACCTACATCCCGCCCCACAAGACCTCTGCAACACACTCAGCACCTTTTTCCACCACAAAATCAAGAGCATCTACAACAACTTCGACGAAGACAACCAACACACTGAACCCTCACCAACCACCCCCGACGCCAGCGATCTACAACTGGGCATCCCTCACCACCAAAGACACACTGAAGACAATGAAGTCAATCAACTCTGGGGCCCCCAAGGACCCCTGCCCCCCACATTTTCAACAGAGCCACCAACAGCATCGCACCTATGCTCTGCCACACCATCAACCGCTCCCTGGCAACCGTCTCGTTCCCCGACAACTGGAAACGCTGAGATCAACCCCCTCCGGAAGAAACCCTCGGCGGACCCAACCAACCTCAAAAATTACAGACCCATCTCCCTGCTCCCGTTCGCAGTGAAAGTCATAGAGAAATCCATCAACAGCCAACTCGCCACATTCATCGAAGAGCACAACAACTTCGACCACTCCCAATCTGGCTTCAGAAAAAACCACAGTACGGATACCGCCCTCCTTGCCGCAGCAGATGACATCCGCACCCTACTGGACAAAGGAGAAACAGCAGCCCTCATTCACCTCGACCTCTCAGCGGTATTCAATACAGTCTCTCACCACAGCCTAATACGCAGACTCCACGATGCAGGGATGCAAGACAAGGCCCTCGACTAGATCCGCTCCTTCCTCTCTGGCAGAACGCAGCGGTTCAGACTCCCCCTTTCCTCTCTGACCCCACACCAACCACCTACGGAGTCCCTCAGGGGTCATCCCTAAGCCCTACGCTCTTCAACGTCTACATGGCTACGCTTACCCCCATTTTCAGAACCTACGGACTCAACATTTTGTCAAACGCAGACGACACCCTACTCATCCTCTTCCTATCAAACAAACCCAACACTGCCAGACACAACTTTCGAGAAGGCATGGAAGCTGTCGCCAAATGGATGAAAAACAGCTGCCTACAACTAAACACCAACAAAACAGAAGTACTCATCATGGGCCCAAACCCAGACGCTTGGAACGACACCTGGTGGCCCCCCGCCCTCAGAAGCCCGCCCACCCCCACGGACCACACACGCAACCTGGGGATCATCCTGGACTCAGAGCTCAAAATCGACCGCCAGATCAACTCTGTCTCGTCCTCCTGCTTCCACACCCTCCGCCTCCTATGTAAGACCTTTAAATGGATACCCTCGAACATAAAAAGACCGTCACTCACGCCCTGGTCACCAGCAGACTCGACAACGGCAACGCGCTCTTTCCCGGAATGAACTAAAACCTCACCCGCAAGCTACAGAACATCCAAAATGCTGCCGCAAGACTGGTCCTCAACCTACCAAGACACTGCCACATCTCCCAGAACCTGCGCACACTCCACTGGCTCCCCATCGAAGCTAGAGTCACCTTCAAGATGCTCACCCACGCTCACATGGCCCTCCACGACACCGGACCAGCATACCTGAACAGCCAACTGAAATTCCATGACCCCCAAAGGACCCTACGATCATCCCAGATCTCCTACGCCGCAGTCCCCCGCACCAGAAAGACCAGATAGGGAGGCCACTCCTTCTCTTTCCTCGCGGCCAGAGCCTGGAACGACCTTCCGCTCCCCCTCAGACAGACAACATTGCTCCCCATCTGCGCAAGAAACCTCAAAACCTGGCTCTTTGACAGACCCCTCCTTGATGGACTGGAGCCTGCGAAACCACCCCAGCGCCTTGAGACTCTTACGGGTGAGTAGACACGCTTAACAAACACCTTGATTGATTGAAGCTTCTTCATTGTGTTCCCTTTTGGGGGCGGTGTTTGCATGAGCACCCTGCAGGATGTGACCTGATTGCACCTCCGCAAGTTATTTTGGGAACGCTTCCCTACCGGATCCACATAACACACCAGCTGGGCGGCTGCAGTGCTGCCGAAGTCTCCATGAGCAGCATACTATGGCCGAACCCCAAGCTCATCTTGCCACGCTATGGGAGGCCACAGACCAGACACAAAGTGCAGCCAGACCTAGAGGAGCCCTTCCCCTGATGCCTTCAGCCCCAATCTAGGCTCACCCAGCACACCTAAGAGTCCCAGATCTCCGCACGGCGTTGCCTCGCATGCGCACCTGCTGCTAGAACCCTGGCCGTGCAACAGCACAGCAGACAACGGCTGATCTGCAATTTGAGTGTGCATTGCAGCTTTGTTATTACCCACCACCGAGCATCTATGTGGCAGTCATGCTGGGCACTACTGTGGGCTGCTGTTCAGCGGATCCCAGCAGGGTGTGCAGACTAAGGCGGCCTAGGAATGTATCAGTAGTGGTGATGTGCTGCCAGCGTCCCCCAAGATTTATGTATTTCCAGTACTTTTCTTCTTTTTTTTATAATATCTATTTTCATGTCACTTTGCACCCTAGAGTGTATACGAAGCACTTACAGCTGTGTTATACAGCAGGTGGCCATCATTGCGGGGAAGTTGGTATTCATTCGAATTGCCTTTTTGTATTCTCACTTCCAAACTTAAGACTCACAATGGGTGAAACTCCGCAGAATCTCATGGAGTTTTTTTTGCAACTCTGCAGAAAGCCACGGACTACAACTCCTCGAGTTCTGCCCACCCCTAATCAGAACATCGTAAGGGTCCTGTCCAATCAGAGTGTCTGAAATTTCAAATGGCCCAATAGGTGAACTGAGTATGTGGCGGTTCAAAAGCTTCACAGTAGTCATGTCATTTTCGCTGCTCAAATCAAAGTAAAAGTGATTCCAGCATTAGTACAAGCGATTCCCGTGATCAGGAGTCCGGTTAAATGTATTCCCTAATTGGGATCAATCAATTTACATCATCTCGAAATCAGAATATCATGACATGCACTCCCTTAAGTCCAGATCAATTAACACAAGTATAATGCTCTATCAATATTCCTTAAAATTCAAACCCCACTAATCTTGTAGCTTAGCTACTAAATCGCCCTACTCTTATGTCTATTGCGTTCGAGGATCAATGTGCCTGAGCCATAGATGCAAGATATAAATAACCATACCCTCTATATTTTAATGGGAGAGAGTGTGCACATTTTCCAAGTACATAGATCTATCGCATGTTTCAGCCTAGCTAAATAAATGGAAATCTGTTGCCCAAATCCACATATCGCCACAAAATGGAAAAACGTTTAGGAACGGAAATTTAATTTCCTTGTACTTCTAACATTAGATGGAATTAATATTCAAAGCATTAGTTAGTTTGTTATAAAGTACTTATTGATAGTGCTCATGGGTGTTAGAAACAGGACCGGGTGATGGAGTAGTGAGAGTGGCTTGGTAAGTGGGGGACAAGGTAAAGGTGTTTGTGACACAATATACAATACACACTATGTACAAATAGACCTGCCATATTGACCCCGGCCGGGTAGTTTTTTCTTGGGCGTAACCCCGTAAAAATTCAACAAATCCACATATCATCAGAGGCTCCACAATCAGCTAAGGGATTCAAAACCAAAATCATGTTCCAAGGCAATACAATGGAAGAACTGTGATGTCAGATCGAATAGGGCATAAACAAAAACTATATACATACCCAGAATATTTTTTATCATACTGGACATTAAGCCTATTTAAATATAAATTGTGAGCTCAGTGATACACATATGCAAAAAGGTGCTGTCAATCCTCCTTCGAACCCATAGGGGAAACTCAATGAATGACATTCATACCAGCCAGAGGCATTAGGACTCCAATTTAGCTCTAAAGTTGACCAAACAGGCACTCATAATTGAATGAGTTTCATGACTTGCAAATCAGACTATCCTAAAAAGTAATGTAGCTCACTTTCCAGGTTAAGCCACGGATGCAGTGCAAAGGTGTACCACATGTTCACGCAAACAGGGTGTCAGACCAGACAGCAATCAATGATAACCACCACCCTTTTCTTAACTGAAAAGACTTCAGTGCAAGTGGAATTAGAGCACTATTGATGATTACTCAGATCATCCATGGATGCAAAGTTGCAATTATATTTACCATCTTCAACTAAGGTAATGTTTCTTCCTGTCATTGCTTTTCTTACTTCCTAAAAAATTATATTACTCTTGAGGCAGGTGCATGTTTCATGCAATCATTTCTTCCTTAAAAGTTCTTATAAATAAAATAGGACAAATGGGCTGAAGCCAGTATCCACAAACAGACAGCATTCTCTTGAAAATGCAATCAATTGCTCCACAAAGCAGACAATGGAAACATTTATAATTTATTTTTATCCCAAGCTAGATGTGACTCTGCACTAGGTAGTAATATTAATGAGAATTTGATATGTATGTCTGGCTGACTGTGCCATTGAATAATCAAGATCTGGTTGTGGTTACAGAGATTGATACGCCCCAAAAATATAACTGGCATTTTAAAGCAGTGTAATTCATTTAAGCCCAAGAAGAGCTAATCTCGTTCTTGGTCCAGCATTCTGGTTTGCACATGTAGGGTTGCAGTCCCACAGTCCAGATATTGATAGTCTGCTCACAACACTCTGCAAAGTTTTAAGCCAGGGATTTGTCAATAACATATCTTTGAGCTTCATGGCCTTCCATACGATGCTTTTTAATGGTACGAGAGTAGATTGTCCGTATATTGAAGAAGTTCCTAATAAAAAAATATCAAGAAAAGATTTCCATGTCTCTTGGCCAGGATTTGGTATTTAATCTTATTATTATTGGCAAATATTGTAATATTTCTCTAGCTTGAAATCACAATATAAGAATGTACCTGCATATTTCTTTGCTGTAATTGAATCATTTCGGTTTTACAGATTGTGTTGTGACATACTCTCATAAACCTTTCAAGAGACTCACTGTTACATTTTAACCCCTTGGGCGCGGCCGCGATTCTGCGCCTGTGCGACGTTTTTCATAGTGGGCGGGTTCATGACGGCCCCCAGCCGTCATCAGCACACACCCACCGCGGTGCATGACGGACGGGGGCCGACATCAGCACCGAAGGGGTTAATTGAATTGAGTAGGATGATTCCATGACTCATTGCTACGCTATGCCTCTCTCTTTTGCCTGCATGTTCATCTCAAGACATGCTTAACCACTGATCTCTTGAAATACGTGTTATCCAGGAGTGCCGTGGCTGCAACTGGCCTTTGGGTGTCACCTGTGTGCTACAATAAGTGAGTAACTTAGGACATGTATATAGCACTTTTTATGGCAAGCTGTTTCTAATCACAGCTCTGACAACTGCCTGCAAAATTCATTCTGGGCTAAAAGACATGAGACTTGAGAAGACACATAAAATGGGCAGAGAATCTTCTATGTGCATATGCCTATAGAGGGCAATGCAGATTTTCCTAGTAATTTATGAAGTCTTCATTTAATTAAATATACAGAGGAGTATATTATGCTTCTCTAATCTTGCATTTATGTCAATAGCAGCAGTAAAACTACAAATCTCATGAGGCTATGAGACAACTAGCCAATGGAAAACAAAACGTAGTACTAATAACAGCCCATAAGATGGCTGCACTACTTCTAATACCTACCTTGACTGCGAACAGTCCTCTTTTCATGAGCGAGATGTTAAGAATAATTAAGAAATGTTTGGAAAAAAGGGTGGGCAAATGGTGCATTTTGAAGCATATTTGTGAAAAAAGAAAGTTAATAAAGCACTTGTGAAAGTGTAGGTATGACATCACTAAAAAGATTTCATATGATAATGACATTTGAGACTTTTGGGGGGTTAATGAACATCTGAGTCTCCATGTAGAGGTCTGAGAAATGCTGTGCATAGTTAAGTAGCATCTGTCTCTTACTGGAACCTGTGATGTGTGCAGACACAGCATTAAACACTGTACTGAGACCACCTCTGCAGCCAACCTGCACTGAAGCTGAATTTACATGCTTGTGAACGCAACTCACCCTGTCTTCTGGCTGCTCATTTTATAACAATTCAGCTTTCAGTTCCTGTTTCATGTCTACCCTCTCAGTTCAGGGCTGGTATTCCTTTGAAAGAGCCTTCGATCCTGGAAAGTGGATTTCTCTCGAGGATTTGGCATGTAAAACATAGTTCTATGGAGCGTACGTCATGGCACACTGAGCGCTGCTTATCGCAACTCACAGTAAGATAAAATGCTGGTCGGGCCTTTGGGCAGTTACAGAGAAATCGCTTGACTCTAAGCCCCTCTCTTCATCCTCTGCCGCTAAGCAGCATGTGCATCCAATTAATTCAAAGAACACATGTCACAAGTTTGTTCATGGAAACAAACATTACTGTATCTAGCTGTATAGTGTAGGCGCAGCCCTCATTTGCCAGTACTGAGTCAGCACAGTTTACAGGGCCGGACTAGGAACAGAAACCGGCCCTGGCAAACTGCTCAGCCGGCCCCCCTCCGGGGTAAGGGGGAGTGCAGCCGAGCAGTTTGCGAGGGCCAGTTTCGGACGATTTTGTTACAGAGGGCAGATATTGCTGACCCCGGGTAACAAAAACGGCCCTGCAGGGGCCCAAAACCGGCCCCCACCCTAGCGGCCTACCGGGGAAACTCCCGGTGCCCGCTATGGCTAGTCTGGCCCTGACAGTTTACTATTAGTAGACAGTTTCTCTAATCACTTGAGTAAACACACTTTGCATTATGGCAACCAAACGTTAATGAGAGAAACAGATGCACAACATCAGGGTCAGACTGGCGAACACACAATAAATAAGCGCCAGCACTTCAATAAATAAAGGCGTCTCCAAGAAAACTACAAACGGGCCCACATCAATGACAGTGACATGTGCAAATCATGCCACATTTGAACAGTAGACACAATGAATGGCGATATATGCACACGCATTTTTCTTCTCTAGTCAGTGTTCGCAGTGCTATCAGGGAAAACAACAGTAAACACGAAAACAGCAACCTGCCAGAACACAAAACAGGCCAACTTACAGCTAAAAAACAACCCGTACACTGACCTGTCTGACCAACCCATGAGGCACCTGTAGCCTTTGGCCAGTCCGACTCTGGAGAGGAGCAGCCACTCTCGGAGATTAAAGGAGCCTCTTCAGAGACTAAAGCAATTGCTCTTTCCTGCAAGATTAACCATTTTACAAATGGCTTGCAAAAGTATAAAGGACTACAAAAGGGGGTGGTGATGGACGGAGCATTTGAACCAATCAAACACTCACACCCAGTCAACAGATCTGGGTTTAATCCATCACCGTTCTTTAGCCCACTCTGTCACCCCAGTTCAGACATGGCCATATGCAAATCAGTCTGACCCTGTGCCTCATGGGAACAGTCCAGCCCGAACTGCCAAGCCATGCCTTCCCTGGACCGGAAACAAGCTTCCGGGAAAGCACCAGTTTGTCGATAAAGACCAGGCTGATTTGTAAGCCTTAGTGGTACCAGGAGCCCAGGATTTATTGATGTACTCTGTAGCTTCTAAGGAAATGAAAAGGAGAGAGTGGGAGCTCCAGCTATCTTCCAAGCAATGGAGTTGTCTAGTACTCGTTTGTGAGGAAGTCCCCGTGGGTCCAGCAGTAGATTGGAAAAGGAAGATAGTAGAACTGTGAAATTGATTGCAAGTTCTTGCGAGGTGGGAATTATACCTGTGATTGCCAGAATCGAACTACGATGACTAGGGTTGACCTTACAGTTCCCATCCATCCCAACCACAGAACATTTTTCCCATTCCAATGGCAGGGAAAACATATAAATGTCCCTCTCTCCCATTCAGACTTTCTTCAGCACCATGGTGCTTTACAAAACTAATGAAATTGGTTGTAGGTAATCTCAGATCTGAAGGTATCAGACTAATCTTTTTCCTAGGTGATATTTTTTTAATCCATGAAAAGGTACACATACTCCAATCACAAATTCGCCTTACTTCTTCCTTGCTTTCAAACCTAGGTTTTCTCATCCACAAAGAAATATTTATCCTAATGCCTTCCACTCAGGTGGAATTCTTAGGTCTTCTAACAAACTCCATCAGTGCAATGCTTCCCTTACCATTGGCCAATGTCTCCATATTCTTCGAAGTTCTGCCATTTCTATCAGATCGTTGGCTAGAATAGTGGGTCTTCTCTCTTCCTTGATCCAGGCCATTTTTCCAGGCCCTCTCCATTACCGAACAGTCCTAAGACGAAAGATTTGCCACTTACACAGGAGCCTTGCTTACTCCGATTCAATAAGTCTAGATCCAGAATCTCAACTAGAACTTCAATGGCTGGATAGACCATTTAGATGCCTGGAACGGTAGAACCATCTTCGCATTAGCTTCTGTTCTTGTATTAGAATCCGCTGCAACCTGGACAGGTTTGGGCATCTGGTGTGGTCGGACCTCGATTGGGGGTACATGGTCACTTGAGGAGGCCAGATTGCCTATAAATTGTTTAGAGATGCTTGCAGGTTCCTTTGCAATCAGAAGCCTAGCAAAAAACAAGGTGCATTGCTTTATCCACCGCATGGACAACATTACCGCAGTTCGGCACATCTATCATCTCAGCGGCACCAGATGCCACCCCCTAGCAGAACTGGCAACGAGCCTTTGGGAATTCTGCCTTCTCCACAATATATCTGTTTTCTCAGAATATCTCCCAGGAGATCTTAATGCAGTTGCCAACTGGCATTCTCATTATCTTCCCAACTCAAGCAATAGGAGGCTCCGCCCTTTGGTATTGAAGTCCCTCTTTCCAAAATGGGGTCCTTTCTGAATTGATCTGTTCACGACCAGAATTAATTCTCACCTTCCCCAATTCTTCAGCTGGTACCATGAGCCCCTAGCTTTGGCGTCAGATGCCTTTTTACAGGACTGGGCCCCAACGATCAACTACGCATTCCTTTCTTTTCTTATGATCAGCAGTTCTCCTTTTGGCAAACCATTTGTACAAAGGTTAATCTTGCAGGAAAGAGCAATTGTTTTAGTCTCTGAAGAGGCTCCTTTAATCTCCGAGAGTGGCTGCTCCTCTCCAGAGTCGGACTGGCCTAAGGCTGCAGGTGCCCGATTGGTTGGTCAGACAGGTCAGTGTATGGGCTGTTTTTTAGCTGTATATTGGCCTGTTTTGTGTTCTGGTAGGTTGCTGTTTTCATGTTTACAGTTGTTTTCCCTCATCTTTTTGTTTTTCTTTTTTGCCTAGAAGAGAAAACTGATGAAATCTTATGGGTTTGGAGAGGAAAGTTGGATTGCTTTTTTGTGTAAGACCAACTCGATTTCTGGGGATATTAGGTTGGACATTTCGGACAAATAATTTGAAGGGAAGGGAAACACAGTTTGAAAATACATTGTGTAAAGTTTTATAGAATAAACCTTGTGTGGTATTTAGGACCCAAGATCAGAGGTTACTGATTGCCATTTTGTTTTAAAAAATCGAGTCAGCCTCCTACTGAAAGATGGCCAGAAAGGCGATTTAACTGCTTGTGTTGGGTATCTGTAGCTTTTTGCTTTCGTCCACGAAAACCTCTGCCTCTCTGGCGGTAAAATTGTGGTTTGTAATCTTGATAGTTTGCATTGTAGGAACCTCTAAATCCTTGTTTTTGTAAGTTACGGCTAACCTTGAGCGTAGTGTGCATAGCGGGACTACGTAGAGTGCAATGGAGTTGCCAACAAACTCTGTGGAACTCCGCGTAGCTCCGCTATGCCACCCACCTCCACCCCCCTATTAAAATATACCTTAACACTAACTTAAAACAATTAAAAAGCACTTACCTTTGAACCGCTGTATCCCCGGGCTGCCCTCCTCCTCTTCTTCGCCATTAGAAATACTGCTTTTGAAACCCGTGCATGCGCGCACATCCGCGTATGCGCATTTCTCGTAAGAAATTATTGGAAAAGATTGGTAAGAGGAGTTGTGGAGAAAGATTGAGTCCTATAAGTTCTCTCTGCATGCTACCACTAGCCAGACTCCCTTTGAGTTGTTCCTCAGGAGACAACCTAGGTTTAAGACTTGTCCCTTTTGGGGGAAGAAAAATGTTGGTCAAGATGAATTTGAGTGGCTGGAATTCAGTCAGTCACAAGTTGGCGGATGGGTGTGTGTTGAGGGGAAAGGATAAATGAGTGTAAAGGGAACAGACATGACCCGCGTAAAGGGGTCTTGGATGTGAAGGTTGGGTTTGGTGACGTAGTGGTGGTTAAGTGTACAAGCACATTCCGTAACACACTTTCCAAGTTCTCCAAACTTCTTAAGGTTGTGAAATTGTTTAAAACTGCAGTAAAGTTGGAAAATGGTCGCATCTGGAATCTCCGACGGGTGGTTGTTGTCATTTGATCATATTGCATGATGTAAGGTGGAATACTGTATTTTTATTCTCTTTTGTTTTGATGGGGTTTTCACCCATTTTTACCCATTCCTGCTGTTTGTTGATAAAATGTTATGCTGTTTTAGAGGTGTGGATACCTTTGTGTCCTCCAAGTTTTGTTGCAATTCAGTTTTGTATATATGAAATATTTTCTTCTTTTGTTCCTTCTGTTATGTTATCATGTAGTGTTACCTTTCCTTGTTCCTCCATTAGTTATTTCCCTTGTCCCTTTCCCTGTCTCCTGTGGCATTGTTGGTAATATTTGGGGGGAGGTAGTGTGGCACCTTGCTTATGCCTATGTTACGAGGTTCTATGTTCTAGTCCTGGATGGGAAACTTGATGATGCACATTCAGGGTAAAGTTAGTGCGACTGAGGCTGAAGTCCTGTTTCCTGAATAAATATATCGTTTTTTTACCACAATCTTATCCTCTACGTTATTTACTTTGAAGTCCTACTACACTTTGTGTGTGTGTGTGTGTGTGTGTCTGCGGGTGGGTGTGTTCACACCAAGTGGCGTATGTGTGTGTAAGCATGTAAGCATGTGGATGGGTGAGAGGGGGTTGTCCTGGTGTCTGTGGTTCCTACTACTTTGATGTGTCCCCAAAATTATTCACCTGACACCAAGCAGCCATTCATGACCCCGGGTGCCTCACTTACTGCCTTGAGGCAAACTCTGTTATATTTGACCTATCCAGATGGTCAACTTTGGCTTTCCCATGGTCACCCAATACAATACTATCCATCCCTAGCAAGATGCTTCCCTTGATAGCATATTTTGGACTTTCATAGCATGAAGATGCTCCCTCCTGGTATAATACTGAATGGTGGTAATTCTTGGCATATTATATGAATCTATGCCATGATTGTGTTTCCACCCAATGCTGGCCCTGGCATTATGGTGGTATTGTTTGGCATATCGAGAGCAGTCATGCCACCATGGTCCATGCCAAAGTATAATGTTGACTACGGCATTATAGTCATCATTTATGCCATATTATGGGGATCCTTAAGCTGCCGGTGCACACCACGCCAGGTGAGAATAAATCTAGGTGGACATTTCGTAACACTAAAGGGGATTTCCAATTTATTTTGAAAGTGCTGAGAGACATTCTCCATTCTAGATGTGATGATTGTGATGAAAAAGAGGTAAGATAACCCTGTTTTGTAATGCACAAAAAATAGTAGACATCAGAAGGGCGCGAATCTCTGAGAGAATCTTGTTAATAGCGTTTGCACTTAATTATAGAGATATGGTTGGGCGCAGCTTTGATGGGGGGGTTTGGGGTGTGACCCTCTCCCCCCACAAAATAAATGCATTCTGGGCTTGGTAGTTGGGTCTGGGTGGGTCTGAGTCTGGCTTGCTGTCTCTGTGTCTTTCTTTTGGGTTGTGAGCGTAAAATTAAACACAAAACACTGGTCTTTGATTTAAAAGCTGGTGGCTGAATTTCAAAATGTAAAAACCATATAATCTGGAATCAATACCAGCTTCCCTGCTTGCCCAGATTGTGTGATCTTAGGTAAATATTTGATTTCACAGAGCCTTCTTTTTCTTTATTATCACATACAAGCGCACTTTTACATTCTTGAGTTCAGGACATGAGCTGTACAAGCAACTATTATGATTGACTTAATAGACTATAAAGTTGCTCCATCTACAATAAGAATCCAGAAAACATTTAGGCTTTACATGACTACTGACTTGCCTCTTAGTTCAGTAATTGCATTGTCATGGAGGGTGAGCCAAAAATTATCACTTTTAATAAATGTTTGCCTATATAGTGATATAATTTGATGCACTAACATTAAACACTTCTGCATGTTAAAGAAATACATTGGGGAATAGCTTTAGTGGCAGTATTTAGGGTGTCACACTTCTCAAAAGCATTCTTGTTTCGGTAGTTGGGTCTGGAGACCCTGAGGGTGGTCTTCTTTTTCTGTGTCAGTTGTTCTCATTGTTCTCAATTCAATAAGAGTTTTTAACTTGCTTATGTTTTGGATCCGGATCCTAAATATGTATAGTGAGCGATTTACCAACAAAGTAGTAGATCTACACCCATAGAAGAACTGCTTGAATGAGTGAAAATGTACTACTTTTTGGAATTCACAAACATTGGCAGTAGTAGGGTTGGAAAGCTGTGCCAGTCTCCGGTTTCCAGGCATACTGCTGGCAATGAAATACCAAAAGGTGGATGAGATGAATACTCCTAAATAGTCTGACCATTGTCAATCGCTCTGGGTTGCATTCCAATCCATCATTTTTCACCCACTGTTACAATCTATACAGAGGCCCCCTAATGCAAATCAATGCCGGCCCTGTTCCTCATGCAAACAGTCCATCCCGACCGAGCCTTGGTCATCTCACCTCCCCCACCCTCACACACCCTGCAGCCACTGCTTTCTTAGTTGGGAAATTTGAGATTTGCACCCCACAAATCTCACTGATTAAGGTATCACCCCTGGTGATATTTGCCCATTTTTAATGGGACCAGACACTGCTGAGATTAAAATGCCTTGGCTTAGAATTGCAAGTTAGCAACTACTCACATAAACACACTTGGCACACCCTCTCTTGAAGTGGGGGTTGAAATACCTACATAAATGCTCTAAACACTTGATGGTTCCACAGTTATGTCAAAGCACCAGGCAGGATTTACAGCACAGACAGTCTTAGAACATTACCTTGCTCCTGTTGGAAAGTCTTGCGGGAGGGAGAGTGTTGTGCATAATGTGTGGGAATTGTACCGGTTGAAAGTGGAATAACAGGCTGGGTATCAGTAGATTTGTTGTAAAAGAGAATGAGTTACTGGGGAAAGGTCAGGAATGTTGGCGATGGACTTCTCCAATTTTTGGAGGTGACTTATTAACTCATCCTAGCTTCTCTAAGGTACTTTTGTATAGTACG
Source organism: Lissotriton helveticus (assembly GCF_964261635.1). Taxonomy (NCBI): domain Eukaryota; kingdom Metazoa; phylum Chordata; class Amphibia; order Caudata; family Salamandridae; genus Lissotriton; species Lissotriton helveticus. The sequence goes on from NC_136067.1 coordinate 1,839,538,277, forward strand.
TGTTTTAGCTTCAGAGTAATATTTTTCACGCTTGGGGAGAGGACGTGGCTTTAGGGACAGAGCTCCCCACTTTGGAACTGGTGAACCAGGTACCACTCTTGGCGTTGGATCAACATCTTGTGAATTTCGGCAAATCACCTACTTTCCCTGTGCCTTAAAAAATGTATCTTTCCTTGTGTAATGTAGCTGATCCTCTTGTAAAGTGCTCCAAAGCCCTCCGTGCTAAAACTGCAAAAATAAAATAATAAAAATAAAAAATGACACTGACCACAAATATTAATCATGCCCATGCATGCTGCTGATGTATTAAAAATGTTCCTGCTGTGATAACTAGATCTCCCTCATGGGCGTTTTAAATATTAATTCATGATAGCTAATACAGTTCTCCATTCACAGAATCGTCAAAATAAAATTGTATCTATGAAAAGTAGCGTGATAACTGGCTCATTAATGTCAATATTCTCAATATTGACTGGCTTTTTCAGCCAGGCTAATATATCAAGAAACTTAAGTCAATGGTCTCAAGTGATCGAGTACACAGATCCCAAAAAATCTTCAATTCAGTTACTCTCTTCCTTCAACAAATGAATCGGAGAAAGTTCATATTGGTATTTATGAGGCAATTCTTGGTGGCACAACATATTCACGTAATATTCCACAATATTTTGATGAGTGGTTAGTCGAGCAGGACGATCCCCATGTCTGCCTGATATTCAGCATAAAGCTGGCAGTGTTTTTCAATGGCAGACAGAAATCGAGCTCCTTGTCGAGCTATCTGGATTTACTTTAGAATATGTCTGAATTTCAGAGAATATGACAGAAATGCACATGTGCGGTAATAGCTTGTGTATATTACCCCAATCATCCACCTGGAAAAATCATTTCTTTTAAAGTTGGTGACTTACTGGCAAAACACAAGACAAGTGATTTCAATAACACCACCACCTAAAACCTAGCATAGCACAAGATAAATGTCAATAAAATCAAGAAATAACAATCAAAGCTTGAAAATGCCAACCGAAGGAACCGCTCTGAATGCCAGTGACACACAGTGCCATTAGATATATTGTAGAACATGTTGCCTCCACTGCTCTTATCTGTTCTGTGCAGAGATCTCTGATATTTGTACAGAGGTCTCCACACGCATAGGTATATGTTTAAGCTTGGAAAAGATGGAGGAATTGTGGCGGGGGAGGTACTGGACAGTAGGTAATAGTTACTCCTAAACTTGTAGGGTTTAGGAGGTGGTCAGGAGAGATTTAGCAATGGGCATGAAAATACAAACACGCATCCACAAAAGAGTAAGCCCATTGCTATTCTCAAACTACACTTCGGATGTGAATTCAACCAAAAAGGTCCCATGATTTTTGTAAATGTATTCCAGCTCATCCTAGGAGTAAGTCTAAGACGGGACATGGCCACTCACAGCTATTAAAACTCACTCCCATAGAAAATAATGGAGGCAAGGGCTTCACATACCATAAACGTTGGTAATAATAATAAATCAAATAAGTTATATTGTCTTTTAAATTAAATATACATAAAATTGTTTTTAAATTTAAAAAGTTTGATTAAGTTAAAAATGTATATTTTTATAATTTTAGAAATGAATGATTCTCTTACTTTAACAAAATAATTAAATGTAACTTTTGATACTATATTTAAATTAGTGTACATTAATATAAAACGCGAAACAATTCATTCATCAATGCGCTTGACCTCTCCCAAATCTGCAACAGCCCGACACACGACAAAGGCTCGATCCTCGACCTCATCATCTCCAAAGAGGACTCTACCCAATTGGGGTCGATCCAACCCTGTGACTGGTCAGACCACCACATTATCACTTTCTTCATCAACGAAAAAGTTAAACCTAACACGGCTCAACCCACCAAATCCAAGATCTGGAAAAGGGACATGAAGAATCTTAACCCTAACTCCCTGCCTTCCCACACTTGCAGTCTCCTCCTTCCCCCTGCGGGCGCCCCTGATGTTCAATCACTGACTGACCTCTACCTCGATTCTATGAACTCAATAATCAACGAAGCTGCCCCCCTGCAACTGAAGAGAGTCTCCACCAAGAATTCGAACCCTTGGTATGATGGCAGACTCAATGAAGACAGACGTGCTATGCGAATGGCAGAGCGCACCTGGAGATCTGACCCCTCAGCACTGCACCATAAAACGTTGAAGAACAAGAGAAATGCCTACTTTAGGAAAATCAAGCGTTCGAAATCTGACTTCTTTAGCCTCCAGCTGGACCAAGCAAAGAACCGACCAAGAAAACTGTTCGAACTAGTCAAAACTCAAACCAAGATGCAACCTTTACAATCAAACAGCACAACAAGCGATATTCCACACTGTGAAGACTTTTCTGCTTTCTTTAAGCTAAAGACCGACAACATAAGAAGTGATCTCCTCAATGATGTAAGCCGATACTCCAGCCCCATCAGCATGACTACCACTTACCCTAAAAACAACGCATCATGGATGTCATTCGACACCTACACTGAAGAAGCAATTCACAAACTGCTCGGCACTTTGAAGCCCTATAATCACTTCACAGACCCCCTACCTGCTAATGCTGTGAAAGACTTCACCCCCCTGCTCCTCCCACTCTGGACCAAAATCATTAACAGCTCCCTTCAACAAGGACTCATCCCAGACTCCCTCAAGGTGGGGCAAGTCACACCTATACTCAAGAAACCTACAGCTGACCCGGCTGACCTAAACAATTATCGCCCTATCACCAATATCCCCACCTTGGCCAAACTACTGGAAAAATGCGTACAACTCCAATTGACAAAACACATTGATCAGTTTGACCTCCTCAACCCTCATCAATCAGGCTTCCGAGCGAAACACAGCACGGAAACGGCTATGACGCACATAATTGATGACGCCCTCCAAATCCTTGATCGCAACGATTCCTGCCTCCTCATCCTTCTTGACCTCTCCTCAGCATTTGATACTGTCAAACATGAGAACCTACTAGAGCTGCTAAATACCATAATGGGTTTACCCGGGACTGTTCTCAAATGGTTCACTTCCTTCCTACATAACCGGTCTCAGAAGTTCAAGATCAACAACGTGCTGTCTTTACCTGTGCCTGTAACTTTAGGCGTCCCACAAGGATCCTCCCTATCCCCCACATTGTGCAACCTTGTCATGGAACCACTCATCACCTTGCTTCAAGCATCTAATGTACGCTTCCATATGTACGCCGATGACACTCAACTTTACCTCAAGCTACAATCCCCGGATGACATCAAGCTTCTGAACGCCACACTCAGAAACACCCAATCATGGTTGGCCGAAAATCACCTCAAACTAAATGCTCTGAAAACTGAGTTCCTTCTGATCTCACCTCCCACAAAAATTGCCATCACCCAAACCTGGCTCAATCATCTAACTGCGCTCAATGTCCAGCCCACCATCGTGGAATCTGCGAAATCCTTAGGCATCACACTTGACGCCAAGCTCAACATGCAGCAGCACATTAGCAAAGCAACTAAAGGAGCTAACTTCCAAATCAACACTTTGAGGAAACTTAAACCCTTCTTCCCAGCTAAGGACTTTCAAACTGCTGTACAAGCCCTAGTCATCCCTCGCATAGACTACGGAATTGTGGCCCTTAGCAGACTCCCCCTTTCAACAACCGCACCCCTAAGAGCCTCTTTGAACGCTGCCGCGAGACTCATCACTGGTTCAAGGAAACATTCGCATATATCCCCTGACTTAAAATCCCTGAACTGGCTGCCTTTTGAAGCCAGAATACATCTGAAAATAGCCGTTATGACACACTCGGCCGTACACCACAAGTCACCCAACTACCTCACTCAAAAGCTGACTATATCAGGAGGCTCGAGATCCAATAGAAGTACAAAAAATCTACTCCTGAAACCGCATAGATTCCGGAAGGAAAAAACATGCAAACGCTCCTTCTCAGGAATGGCTCCCAGAATCTGGAATGCACTCCCTCCTGAAACCAGACTTATCTCCTCCACGGCACTTTTTAAGAAAGAGGTAAAAGCCATCCTTATGGCCAAGTTCACCTGAACTCTATTGTTGCTGGAACAGAGACTTTTGCACCGTTGCTGTAGTACTGGTTACCTGATTGTCTATTGGTATTATATTTTGTACATGACTGATATCCTATTATGCTATTTCACTTACTACCGACTACTATACTGTACCCAATAGTTGGTCTAACCACCTTCTTGTTGCACCTACCCCTTGTCCCTGTAATTTTTAAGAAAGAGGTAAAAGCCATCCTTATGGCCTACGTTCACTTGATCTCCTTTGTTGCTGGATCAAAGATGCTGCACCGCTTTTGTTTTATTAGTTACTTAGTCGTTTACTGGTATTATATCTGTACATGATTGCTATCGTATTATGCTACTATATTGTACCCAATAATGTATTTAATCACCCTCCTGTTGCCCCTACCGCTGTCTCTGTAAAGCGCTCTGATATCTGCAAAGATCTTGTTCGCGCTATATAAAACTTTGAATAAATAAATAAATAAATACATGTATTGGATGGGAAATTAATATTAAAATGCAAGTGAGTGATTTTGTTTCAATTTTGATGACAAGCATTTTTTGATGAAATAAATATATTTTAAATATGTACTCCTTAATGTACTGTAACATTATATTTTATCACTTTTAGGTTAATAATAATGACTGAAAATTAAATATTTATTTTTTCTAAAGAATTAGTACCCTTTATTACTTTTTCCCTTTAGATTCCCAGAAGGAGGTCTCTCCCCGATAGTGGAGATCACCGTCTATGTATGAAAATTTACTAGGAGTAACTTTACACTCGAAAATTCTGCCTTAGATGTCTCCACCCACAGAGTGGGTGGAGAGCTCCCCTTCAAAGATGTCCCCTTCAGATTTGGTGAATAGGGACATAGTGTAATAATAATAAATTCCTTTATTCGGTTTTTAGCAATGCAAAACCATAAAAGTTACCACAATGTACATACATGTTCATATAAAAAAAACAAGTTATTAATTTTAAGACGTAAATTTGACCAGAGCCCTGTACATTTCTTAAATAAGGAATGAATCGATAGGTCTCAATCTGATTTTTATTTTTTTTAAGAGATTATTCCTATGTCTCATAATGCACTTTAAAAAGTTCAGTACATGATAGCAAGTACGTTCAGAGTCCAACATCTGCAGGGCTAGCATGGCGGGGCGACATTGTCTGAAACCTCAGCATTTTAATAACGGGAATAGCCAGATCTTTCTGTGCGGATGGAAATATTTGCAGAACAAAATTGTATGGATGCATGACTGGGGGGACGTATCGTCACATGGGCAGAGGACCAAATTTGCGTCCCAAGTGTTCTTTTCTGGAAAAGCCACTAGTCTGTGAAAAAGATTCAATCTGAACCTTGTCAGGAGCATCTTGTCATATGTGGTGAGTTCTAATGTCAAATAAAGCTGAATTTGCGGGGTATGCTGAATCATGTTTGCATGGAGCACAGATTTTTTGGTCGATAGCAAAGTCAGCCTAAGAGACTCTAAATGGCTCAGCGCTGTTTGTTTTAGGTCTTTCTTTGATATTTCAGTTAATTTTTCTGGGGTGAGATAATACTTTTCTAGACCCAAGTCGGAAAAAAAATGTCTGATGTAGGTGAGCCATGCTATTTTGTGTGCACAATCCAGTGCCATGGTGTCCTGTAAAATGTCTTTAGTCAGCAAATTTTTATCCGACAGCCAGATGCGTCTCCAGAGTAACAATGGCTGGATCTTTATCAGATCTTCTATATATGGGATTCCCAGTTCCATATGAGAAGCATAGATGGAAGAGCATTTTGGGGTGGATAAAAGGAATCTCATAAATGTATTTTCTTCTATTTGCAATGAACAAATGATTGAATGTCCCCATACCCCCGCCCCATAAAGGGCGATAGCTTGGCATTTTGCAGCATAAATCTTTAGCAGTTCGGCTGGTGGTCTCTTTCCAAGTCGCTGTGAAAAATTCATCAATGCTACAATTGCTCTTTTGAACAGATGTCTCCTGGCTTCAACAGCAGCCCTCCAGTTTAGGCTTTCATCAATCATAATGCCCAAATAAGGGTACTGCGGGGTCCTTTCAATTTTTTGGTCTTTTAGGTAGATGTTCTTTGTGACTTTTCGGCCTCCGCCCGCTACCATGACAAATGTTTTTTTTACGTTTATATGTAAATCTAGGGCACCCATAAAATCAGCATACTTGGATAGGGATTTCTGGAGCTCAATGGGAGTGCGTGCTAAAATAACTGCGTCATCCGCATAGAGTAGTGCTGGGATCAGGCGGTGTTTCAGTCTGGGGAGGTCCTGCCCCCCCCTCAACATCCTCTCCTCCAGTCCGTTGGTATACAGGGAGAAGAGGAAGGGGGCTAGGACACATCCCTGCCTTACTCCTCTTTCTACTCTGAATGGCGCAGTGAGCTCTCCTTTTGTTCCATAGCGCACTCTTGCAAAGGCTTCACCGTATAACTCTCTTAGGAAATCCAAGAGGGGGGGGTCCACCCCTATGGTTCCTAGAAGGGTCCAAAGCTTCGCATGAGACACGCAGTCAAACGCGGAAGACAAATCCACGTATACCATATACATTTTCCCTGACTTTGCGTGGATGTATTTGGACACAATCATACTTAGGTTAAGGGCCTGTTCCACAGTTCCAAAACCTTCCCTGAATCCAAATTGCAGATCCGATAGAATGTTTTTGTCATCAGCCCATTGATGGAGTTGTTCTAAGACTACTCTGCCCACTACTTTACCCAGAGAGTCTAAAAGTGAAATGGGGCGATAACATTTCACGTCCTGGCGATCCCCTTTTTTAAAAATGGGTACCATGATGGAGTTTGACCATGACTCCATCAGTCCCAGTTTCGCAGCTGCAGTGCATACTCGTGTGAGTATGGGGGCCCAAAGATCAGGAAGATGTTTGAATAGATCTACTGAGACCCCATCGGGTCCGGGTGCTTTACCACCCTTACTCATTTGCAGAGCCACTTCGATGTCTTGTAGATCGAATGTTATCGATATTGGAAATACTACCGGGAGAAGAGTATGATGGAATTCATCTGTTGGAGATGTTAGTTTGAAAGTTTTTGAAAAATGATTTACCCAGGTTTCCTCGTCAATAGCAACATCGATCTGGGGGGTGTTGGAATCTAATAGCAAAGGGGACTTCACAATTCACCAGAAGGACTGACTATCTTTCATGAGTGTACTTTTATGAAGAGCATTCCATAAAGACACTTTCAACTCTTTTTTCCTCAACTTCCTGGCCTTATTATACTCTAGTCTGAGGTGTTGTATCTCTAGTTGATCTCTGATCGGTTTCCCGAGCGCCTTTCTTAGATTGGTTTGTGCCTTGGTGCAATCTTGGTTAAACCAACCTGTAGTACTTGAATTATTTTGTCTAGGAGTTCTGGTCAACAGTATTTTTACTTGATCTTAAAATTAATTTAAAATTTTTCAGAATATCATCATCTGCTAATGGATCTAAGCATATCATTATGTTATTGTAAACAGTCTTTATTAGTGTGCTAGTCAATTTGTTGGGATCCACTTTTTCCCATTTTATAGTGTATCCATTTCTTTTGCCCAGTTCAAGCCTATTTTAGGATAGAGTATTTGCTATTGTTGTTATGTGAGATTCTGAGTGATTCAGCTGAAGGTCCAGCCTGAGAGCGGAGTGGTCGCTTAAGGTATTTTCCATGATTTTAAAATCCCTAGTTAAGTGTCTCAGGTCGTCTGTCAAGACTATATAATCGACTGTAGTCTCATGCCCCCTCCCTCGATATGTGGGTTCTAATAGGTTCTTAGTTGGTTCTATTGGGTTTATTATTGTTAGTTCCAGGTCTGAGAGGAGGTTATTCATGGCTAACCCCGTTTGTGAATGGAGGAAGTGTGTGAGAGGGTTCTCATCTTCATCCACCATTCCACAGTTCTGGTTGCCTGATGACGGGCAGGGGTGTAAATTGAAATCCCCTCCCCATACTATATGGACATTACCCTTTTTCTCATATAGGTGTCTAACATGGGCAATTTTTTCTTGGATTGTAAAAAGAATATTGAGAAATTGATCATCCTTGTTGGGATCCACTTTTTCCCATTTTATAGTGTATCCATTTCTTTTGCCCAGTTCAAGCCTATTTTGGGATAGAGTATTTGCTATTGTTGTTATGTGAGATTCTGAGTGATTCAGCTGAAGGTCCAGCCTGAGAGCGGAGTGGTCGCTTAAGGTATTTTCCATGATTTTAAAATCCCTAGTTAAGTGTCTCAGGTCGTCTGTCAAGACTATATAATCGACTGTAGTCTCATGCCCCCTCCCTCGATATGTGGGTTCTAATAGGTTCTTAGTTGGTTCTATTGGGTTTAAATAGGTTCTTAGTTGGTTCTATTGGGTTTAATTCTTAGTTGGTTCTATTGGGTTTAGTTCTTAGTTGGTTCTATTGGGTTTAGTTCTTAGTTGGTTCTATTGGGTTTAGTTCTTAGTTGGTTCTATTGGGTTTAGGGACATAGTGTAGATTTGTATCTAAATGCAAGAGAAAGTCTACAAATCTAAATTAACCTTTGTGAATAGGGTCCAATGTTTCTGACAATTTTGGCTACCTCAGTGCCTTTGTGAGGCACTTTTCCACATGGATATTCCAAAAATCAGGAGATTTTTTTTTTTTTTTTACAGAGTTTTATATAGCGCGAACTAGACCCGAACTGAATCAGGTATCAGAGCGCTTTACATAGCACCAATTACGTTACATGAGGACACGCATTCATTGTAGGCAGATTACATACATATTAAAACACTATTCATGTAGTATGCTCTAAAGTGTGTGGTAAGTGCATAGGACAATATATCACAGCATTGGTAAAATTATTAATTTATCCCCAGCAAAACAAGCATTAATTACTGAAATCATCAGCCATCCTAAACATTTCCTGAAAGCCACCTTTATCCTCCATTCATTTATCAACTTTGAACTAATATGTGTCCTTTGTGGTTCTGATAGTATATAGGCTACGTGTTCAACTAGTCCTGTGGCCCAAGATTTGTCCGCCATATGGTTCTGTCATTTCTTTTCCTTATCTTCATTATCTATACTTCTTTTTATTGCTATAAAGCAGTTGGTTAGTGGCCTTTAGCGCTTTACAAAAACTATATCACAAGGGATGTTAGATGTTGGGTGCTTGTTTTTTCCACATATGCCCATCTAAGGGGAATGTGCCACATATATCTATTCTGTGTGTACTACATATAATCAACATAATAATTTTTTGTCTAGAAAAACTCTGAAATTAACTCTCATGAATGGACTTAAGGCCTCAGTATAGAGGAGATCTGTGGCACAGTTATGGCAAATGCCCCATGTAGCTGGAGTAATCGGTGCACCTTGTTTTCTTTTTCCTAATTAGTATTAAATAAGTTCATTAGCCATCCAGGCTACAACCAATTAACAAACAATAAATGTACAAAAATAGAAATAAGATTATCAATTCATTAAACACATTCCGAATATTTTTAAGATTCCACCCAGGCTGCCAGTGCTGTTATTGATGCAGTCAGCAGAAAAACTAAATTAATTGGCTGCATTCATGCATCCTACAGAATTTGCATTAAATAGAAAATGAATTGGTGGTTTATGTTAATTCTGGTACTTGTTACAAGTAAAGCAAGAAGAGATGCTACAGGCCATGCTGTAATCACTTTTTTCAAGAGCATTTGTTAGTGCTATCTGTTAATAAGACTGAGTGTTAGTCCTTTGTGTCTGCCCACGACTTGCTCCCGTTCCTCAATGGCATCTTTGCAAAATTCTGGTTTGAAAATAATCTCAACACAATGGACGATCAACAAGGGTTAATATGGTGTCAGGTGCAGCATCACGCATGTCCCACAAGACTTGAGAGACTTACTCCTAGTTGTAGTCACAAATCAAGGTGGACGTTATGTATTATGTACTAAATTAAATGGCTGTGCCAATTTTAATATATAATATGTATTACATAAACAATATATTAATTATATCTAAATAAATGATAGATAGAAAAAATAAAATAAAAAATAGATAGATAATATGTAAACGGTTAAACGTTGTTATGGATAATTTACTTTAAATAAGACCAGAATGATAAAAAAATATTCCCATTGGGCTATTCAATGCACAAACCACACTTAAACAGGCATTAAAAACAGTTTTCATAAGTAGTACTGCTGGTGTTTTTGCACTTGATTTAAATTTGTGTTGTAAAAATGGGGAATGACAGGTGCAGTTGATATTGTTGCCCATTGTGGGTGCCTAGTGCTTAGAACTGGCGTAGGGCTTTTTTGTTAGGGCTCGCCCCTGTTCTATTTCGCAGAAATAGAAAACAGGGGTGAGCCCTTATGTCACTGATCGGCTTCTTTCCCCAAAGGCTCTATTCAGGCAGCTGATTGGCTCTCTTCAAGCCGGATTTTGGGAAGTGCACGCCTCGTGCAAGAGCTTGCCTGAGCCTTCTGCCTATCAGCCTGCCAGTTCTCCTCCCCTAATTATTCACTTCACTTATTCACGGCCGCAGGCCGTGACTCTGGCTCTTCAAAGGCTCTGCTCCCCGCCCCCCGCCTGCACTTCACGGCCGCCAGGCTATGCCCCTGTCGCTTCATCTGCTTGCCTTCTGTCCCTTAATCTCCCCGTGACTCCCCCCTCACCTCTCCTACTCCACTGCTTCAGGCCCCCAACATTTGCTCAGGACATTGCTTGTTTTTTATTATCTCTTCCTCCGGATCGCTGGATTGTCACACTCACCCCTCCTTTCTCCCCTTTCGGCCGCTTTGAGGTTTTGGGCACGCCAAAGGAACTGGCTCATTAACTACGAAAGAAGTGTCCGTGGCGCTGGAAGGTCAGTCTGGCAGCTCAAAGGTACACTACAGTGCGTTTCCCTTTGTGAAGCTTGGTTAGCTATTTGTCCACTCCCTTTCATTACAAATTCAGAGGTTCCTGAGTATAAAGTGTCATTTTAAAGGTTTGACTGATTTGTTTTTAATTAAAAACAAAATGAAAGAAAACTGTACCTTTAGACAGGCACGTATTAAACTTTCTCTCTTGGGAAGTGTTCTATTATCTCATGCACTTGCAAAGCTATCAAGTGTCCAGAAAGCGTACAATTAAAATGTAAATTTTTAGCTGCGACCCCAACCTCTTTTACATGACTGCCTTGCTGCAGGCCTGCCTTAGCAGTGAAGAGTTTGCAGCACACTGAATGCAGAGCATCCATTCTATTCTTGCAGTAAGATCAGGTATTCTATTCCACAAGAGTGACATCTGCGAACTTCACCTGCCAAGGAAAAAAGATGAAGCTCTCCTGTCGCCTGCAAGGCACCTTCAGAGATACTTCATCAGCCTTCAATCATTTGAAGACCGTCTCAAAGAACAGTATAACGTTTGTTTAAAACCGCTTCAAACTGCAGTTTTTTTTACCGTTCCTAAGTGCTGTAAACAACAGGGGTTACTGTTAACCAATTTAAGAAAACCCAGTTATCGACCTCAAAAGGATGAATGGCTGAGTTAGCCTTGCCTTGATTGCACCTAATAGCCTGCATTCAACACCTGATGCCAACAGTGAGCCCTTACATTACCGACCCCCCTTGAAAGCAAAATAGCGAACAGAAGTATCTTCTCATGCTTATGACCATTTCTTTTTTAATGTTTATATTTATATATTATTTTTTTTACAAACAGTTGTTCAAAATATTTAATGTCATAAAAGGCAATGTATATCCTCAAAAATGTAGTTACAATGGGTATTAATGCCCCACACGAGTATACACACGACATGTTGTATGAAAAGTAGCAAGGCCAATTCTCATTTAGCCAAATCATGAAACTGCCTGGCACTCACTGTACTGCCGAATTAGGATTTCTATGTGTGCTGTGGCTTATAGTTTGATGACCTGCATGCTGAAAATAAGGCCTGCAACAGTGTTCTGGTGCCCTCTGTTGAACAGAGCCACACCACAACCACACACACACACACACAACCACACAACACACACAACCACAACCACACACAACCACACACCCAACCACAAACTTATTGACTTTTGTTGCAATTGGTGTTGCAGTGTTTCGCAATGCCAATAGCTCAAACTTAATTAATGCGAGACCTATTGCATTGCAAATGCTTGTTTTGTTTATTTCACCTCCAGTGCATGGGATTAAATTATCCTGTAAACGAGGCCTGTAAGAAAATCGTCAAATTCGCATTGGTGCTTGCTGCCTAATTGATTGACATTTGGTTGCCATGGCAAGGGACAGACTGTCTGCACACACCTAGCAACAGGTAAAGTACACTAACTATTTAAATTTAAAAATCCGCCCTGAGGCAGTTCACGCGCGGCCATGTTGGCGGATAAATAAACAGTGAGCCGCATTCCTTCATTCCTTTCTCTGCCGCATCATGCCCGGTTTCCCTGAAATTTGCGAGCAAAGAGGAGGGCCAGTTTCCATGTGGTTCTAAATATTATGGCTTTTTGTCTCCCTATCGAGATCCGTGCCAGGAACGCAGTTAGCTGTGTGGTGCAATCTTCGCTTTTCAGATAAGGGAGCCCATAAAAACTGAAACTATTCCGAGAATGTTTGGCGCGCAGTAAAAGGCAAGCAGAGAGTTTCTCTTTCCACCCGGGAGGACGAGCGCTGCTCCCATATTTGGCGGCACGTGGGGCAATTCCCAAACCACTTTTGCGCGTGCACTGGAGAGAAGGCGCAGGCGGCGGGGGCGCGTTAGTAATACGAAAACTGGAAGCAGGCACACTTTGGTTTCGTTTTCTTTTCTGTCCCTCATGCCTGGGCAGGGGCGCAACTAGACCCAAATTTCGGGGGGGGCTAACATTTCAAATGCTGGAGGCGGAGCCAAATTCAGAGTCAGACTAAAAATTGCTTGTGGGTCATCCTGTCATTGTAGTGGTATAATGCATAGGGGTTATTTTTTGGCCAATACATCACAGCTCAATTCAAAGCACGCTGGGCTCTAACATTAATGTATTCATAATAGTATTTAACAAGTTTTGAGGAAGCTTAGTACTTTCTCAAGGAATTCTAATAGAACAAATATTAAATTTTGTATTTTAGTACACATTTAATGAGTTTACCTACTCTCACATGACATTTATAAATACAGTTTTGGCAACAATTAGTGACTTATGGATCAGGATTTTTTGCTGAGTCAACCTCGAGTGGCCGATGGGTCCAGCTCCATCACCACCAAATTAAAGACCATATCTATTCATTGAAGGTTCCCTAAAGATGAAGCCCTCTGTGTTGTTACAATTGGTTTTGATTTGTCTTGATCCAGGAGGCAACTGTGAAAAAGCAAGATCATAATTTCTCTTGGGTTGACCCCAGATCATTGCCCAAGAAAATAATCCTATGATACCATCTGTGTAGGACATCACAGAGAAACTAAAGGGTTGTATAAATAAAGTGAACTTAATAAGATAAAGAGAAAACAATGTAGGGCTCAGAGAAAAGCCCTGTGGGATTTTGCAAGTGAGAGGTCTCGGGCATGACTAAAATACGGGGATGTGGACTGTTTATGCCCTCTCAGATAGAAAAAAGGCAAGACACTCCAGGGCAGTATCTTCAATGCTACAATGCTCCAAATAATTGGTATTTTAATAAACATTTTATAAAGTTTAAAACAATCATGTTATTACAGTGCATATGAATATCACCTTAAAGCACATACTTTGTTATTTAAAAATCTACTCTTTGTGACATAGCCTATCCTTCCATAAGTGCAGACATTAAGATGTATACCTCAGTAAACAATACAAAAAAACTGTGTTGGGGGTCAGCTTTAACCTGCCACCTAAAGTTTCCATGAGTGAATGCTAACAGGCAATATTCCCCAGCCCAGGTTAACTAAGAGCAGCCAGTGGGCCTTATTATTTTGCATACGTACTGAGCTTTAGCCACGAGTCCCATATTCAGGAAAGTTTCCGGGTCATCCGTGTTGCCACTAATCACCAATGTGCTGTCTCCTAAACCACTGGGGATATTCAAGCCCAGCGATTCATGAAGTGCCTCCACTGCTGCAGCAGCCCTCTCATCTTGTGTAGAGTAGCGGATGGTCGGTCAACCTTTTGTGTTTTTTTCGTACGTTGCGGTCTGGATTTCAATCTGTTCTGGGATGACCAATAAATAGGGCTACCCGAGTTTGTCAGAGCTTCAGCCCATTTCCAAACTGTTGATGTATCAGTATAGATGTGGGATTTCCCATTGTACAAGACTTTCAGATCTGCTGGGAATGAAAACATGTACTTGAGGTGTAATTTAGGGAGTTGTTTCTTAACATCCAGATATGCTCTCCTTTGTTGTTGCACCATTGGAGTGTAATCTGGAAAAATCAGTACTTGTGTATCATCAATTGTGTATGGTCCATCAAGGCCAGACTGGAGCTTTTGTTGTGCCTTGACCCAAAGAACCTGGCTATCTATATTGCCTAAACTATGTGACCCTGGGTAATTGCTTTCCTTCACTGTGACTCTTTTTTCAGGATCATTATATTTTAAGGTACCTTGAAATAATTGTTCAGGATGCAAACTGTGCAGAAACCTCTCTTGTATATTGTATAATGCACCATAATGTTGCTCAATATATAACAATAAAGGCCTTATATAGGAGGCTCTAAACACCTGACTAGGCATGCTTGCCTACCACAACCTGTCAACTGGAAGCCAGACTTTTGTCACAGCATGGGCATGGTCTGTTTCATAGCATGACTATGATTACAGTTAACCCTTCACCCTGAGAAAAATGCTGCACATCATGCCCACAGTCTCACTGATAGTGTATTGCATGGCCTCTTCAAGGAGCAGAACCTGAAGAAAATTGCCCTGCCTGCCTACTTTTTGGCAGTGCTGGGGTCATCTCAACTAGCACATTGCAAGATTATGCCTCTTTGTCTGTAGTATAACAGTTAGCTCTGTTGTGGCAAGTAAATCAAAATCGAGCAAACTCTGTAGTTGCTGCAGATTACATTATTATAGGCCTGGCTGGCCCTTTGGATGGCTGTAGTTATAATATGGGCCTTTGCCTGTTCAACTGAGAAGAATGTTGTCAGGTAATAGGCTGTAAGTGTACTTAGTAACCCTTCCAAACTACATTCAGTGCTAAAGCCCTTTGTTTGTTCCGTGAGGCCCCCTATCTGAATATTGGTCCCCATAGCTTTTCCTTCCTCATCTTCGGCCCAGTATTCAAGGAATGAGATTCTGTCTTGTATGTTTTCAAAGTGCTTCCTGAGCACTCAGATCTCATGTCAGTTTTGCTTCGGCTTCTGATATTAAAACTGCCTGTTTCTTCTGATTAGAGTTAATCCTACATCAAGCACTAGAGTGTCAATCTTTGCTACCAGAGCTGCATGAGTATGCTTTATAGTGAGCAATATAGGTTCAATATGTCAGGAGTGTCCGCAGTTGCGGTTCACCCCTTACCCCCATGCCCTAATCTTCAACTGCCAGCTCTCCCCTGTCTCTTACCTTCTTCCTTGCATGTCTACCCTTCCTCTTTCTTGCGGAGCGTTACTTTTTCTCACTGATTATTTCCCTCATACACTCACCTTTCCCCCTGCTCCCTCCCTCACTCCTATAGCCTGTTACTTTCGCTCTGTGGCTCTGCCCCACATTCATCCATTTTTCCCTCCATGCTGTAATTTCCCATCGGATTGCCACCTGGCCAGTCTGTTACCTAAATAGCGGATATTTTTAAGTAAAAGCTGGTAAAAAAAACCTTGTAACTCAACAAAAGCTCATAGTTATTCTGGTTTGAAATACGAGGTCCAAGCAGTTAATACAGGTATATATCCAGAGCCACTAGAGGTATGCAACTGTATGGCTGTGTTTATTTCGCATAGTTGAATATTTGCTGCATTTGCCACAATCTGCAGATGTTTACAGAAAAAAATGTTTTAAACGTTCAAAAGTTACTAAAAAACGCAGCTACATGTTGCCACACAGTGGAAGGACCTTGGCAAATGGTAACTGGTCACCTTTCTGTTGCTTATATCTGTATTTCAGTTTTAAACTGTTATTAATGAGATGCAACCAATGTTTAAACAGTGTTAAAAAATTACAAATTAATATAGTGATGCTATAACAAAATGTGCAGCATTATGCCACATAATTTACTCAACCTTGCTGCATAATTTGGCTCTCCCCTGCTGCAGAATTTCAGGGGCCCTGCATATATCACATCAAAATTATTACCAAGCAACATACACAATTCCTAAATTATTATTAAAGCTAACAGAGTCTTACTCTTTCCTGATCAATATGTGTCTCTAAACTTTTTTGATGACCTGCCTTTATGACTTTGATACTCAGTTGGTAAATGCAATAATTGCAGCTTCACATTCACTGTGCTCCAGATGAAGTCTTATTTTTGTCTATAATATCCGGATGTGCATCGCGAACTCCTCATGACTACTATACTTTCTGTAACACTCACTGTACTGTGTTCATTTTAAACCCCACTGTCATTTTAGTTTGGGGTCATTATGAAATAAAAATGAAATTGCCTGAGCAAAATAGTTAAGAGTTGCGAGTGTTTTTTTTTTATTTCTAAAAAGCTAACAGCAGATTTAGTTGCTATTCACTTACCAGCCTCGTCCCCATTTGCATAGCCTCGTCCCCATTAGCATCTGAAAATGTGGCAACTCTATGTATATCATAAGCCAACTTTACAATCATCTCTTCCCTACATTCTTTGCAAAAGTCTGCTGTGATGAGGGTGTATTCCTTTTTGTTTGCAGGATACTCTGTTCATTCCTGGGCGGGGGTGTTTGACTTTACTTCACACCTTTAAACCCTGTAACGTTGCCAGTCTCGCCGCTGTTGTCATGCAGATACAGCCATTAAGGAATGAAAGAGTCATGCAGGGGAGTCTGCTAAAAGAAAGAAAGATGTAAATAGGATAAACAAGAGGAAAGCTGTGACCGCCAGGGCTTTAGGACGGATTGAGTAATACCCTCGATGACCCTTGACTACTGCCTGGCAGCCTCAGCCCAGCCCACGGAACCTGACGGGGGGGGCTGAAGCCCCTTCAGCCCAATGGTTGTTGCGCGCCTGTGCCTGGGCATGTTTTCCATGTCGAGTGGGAGCGCCTGATGTTTTTACACATGAATGTATGCAATGCCGTGAAGAAAAAAAATTCCATCAGAACAGAGGTGGGCGAGCATCCTAATTAACAGAAAGAGATCCGAGCCAGAGCGAGGCATGGTTTGGCTCATAGAGCCCGAGTATTGAAAGAGTTGACATGTAAATCATGTAAAACCATGATGTAAAAATATGACAGTGTGTCTTCAAAATTCTAAAAATTTTATGCCTTTACCATGTGGAGGCGTTTAGCTTTCTGCATCAAAATATATACCTGCATTGATGGACAATTATGGAAAGTTTAAATGTGAAATTAAAAACGTTACTGCCCCTCCTTCCTGACGAAAATGTGAATAAAGAGGGAATCCAATCCGTACCCTGTGTACGTCCAAGATTCGTGAAATAGCTCAAGTATTTGACAATGCTCCCATGTGGATAATGAGGAAAAAGTAGATTTAGTGAAATAAAAATATTTGCCTAGAATAACTCAATTTGTCAAAGGAGGCAGCCAGAATGAATTCCAGATCAACTAGTTACATATTATGCAATTTAGCTACTCAATTGGTATTTCTATGTCAGGACAGGAGGCTCCGATTATGCTTTCTCATTTCTTTAATGAAATGCTCAGCAGCCAATAAAACAACTAAAAACTACATTTCCCATGAACACCAGGGAATGACCATAGAGACTACAGTATAAAGGGTCCCAACACTAGTCCTTCTTCCTCTTTCTTTGCTGCTCCGCAGCCAGTTAAGTGCATTATATATCTTTCTGCCTTAAATTGATGTTATTGTGCTTGCTTACTGTATTGCTGCATTTGCTTCATTGTTATCGCGTCTGCCAGTAGCGCGTTGTATTTGCCCGTCATTGGGGCTCACTGACTCCGTCTTTGCGTGTGTTTTTCTCTTGCTGTCGGCGTGCGGCGGTAATTGCTCTTGGAGCGTGTGTCCCACCTCCGTATTCCAGTCCGGGCGCATCTTTGCGCCTCGCGGCTTCTGGTGGAGCGGGAGCAGGGGTTTCCGTCTTCTTAGGAGAGCGCGAGCGCTCTCGAGACGGTCTTTGGCCAGGCGGCAGTCGCGCATGCGCGCTGCTTTATTTCCGGTTGCTGGGGTTTCCACAAGCGCCGGTTGAGTGACGACGGTCGTTAAGGCGTCCCTGCCCACAGCCTGTCCCAAATATTTAACCCCGTGTGACACTGGAGTCTGGTGAAGGCTTCGGTTGCAATTTTGACGCATAGGCTCTGCCTAGAGTGTTTTTCTGCTGTGCAGGCTTTGGCTCCCTCCACGTTCTAACTTTTTTGGAGTCAGGTTTGTGCCTGCTTCTTCACAAAGCCTGCTGTGGGGTTCTGACACTCCCCCCTTGACTTGTGTTTTGACACTCAATATTGCTGTAATCATCTTGTGGGCGCTAATTTTTCTACACTTGTAGAATGGCTGAATACTACTGTGAGGATGATGATTACTACTATGGGGATGAGGAGGAAGGCTCATTGGAGCATGATTTGGTGGAACAATTGGATAAAGGTGTCCAAAAATCGGTCAATAAAGCACTGGTACGTGCAATTACTCCCCTGAAGCGTCATTTGAATTTGTATGCCCAGCAACAAGGCTGGCTGCCTCCTTCAAAAAAATCTGCAAAGTCACCTGTTAATCCCCATAAATCAGACTTCCAGAGACTGGCCAAAACGTTGGCGTCTGCGCCTTCCAGTACTTCTGTTCCACATG